>NC_069367.1:64827500-65452500 GCF_021730395.1 Mercenaria mercenaria
AGGTTAAAGAACATTTCTGCTCACAAGATAAATATATCAACTAGATGATGTACACCAAATTACAGGATTTTGTGTGTTCCTCATATACTGGAGTTCACAATGCATGTTCGGCCGAGGATAACTAAAGATCTCGACGGTTTTGGGATTTGGCTGAGTTGGACGTAATGTTAAACAAAGTGAAAGTAATAATTGCTCCAAAAGTGGGACTACGTTCAGAGCAATTTTATGGTCAAAGTGGGTTTCCCGGGAAGCAACATTTGAAAATAGTAGATTTAAATCTTCTTTCAAGATCATGATATAAAACTGATATGAAAATGCAACCCACAAAGTAGTAGCATATACATAACATCGGTTCTCCTGATTTTGACTGATTGTTCATGTACATTCACTAAACTCATATTTGTTCGTTGGTCTGTTCTTGTGAACGATAAAAAGCGAAATGAGAAGCATAAAGTCATCCAAGGCAAGCGTACCTCCGCACCGGCAGCCTTGGCACACTGTAGTTGATCAACCTGCAGCAGCCATCCATCCAACCTGGCCAAAAACTAAAGCAACCACATCTCCACATAGGAAATCTCAATATATTCAACTTAACCAAAACATAGGCAACTATACCTCCACATAGAAATACTAGATGCACTCAGACTGACTACATAAAAAATACCGAAAAAGATATAGAGCTATACATAAACAACAATGTACAAAGAAAGATCAGATTGGAAATAAAAACAACGACTATAGCAATCCCACTGTCCGGGAAATGAAGGTTATTTTTTATTTCAGTTTAGTCTGAAGTTAAAAAAAAAAACATCCTTCATTCTATAATATATCAACTCTTATGACATCTCTCTTGGTTGAAGCCAGCCTAGCGGATAACTGATTTAAATGTTGAATTCTATACGTATTTCATAAGATGTAAGTAATCAAGTTTTTTTATTCTAATTTCATCAATTCCCTATAACTTGTTTAACCTTCTTGAAACAAAAATAAAACTATTTACCAGATTGACGAATTTTTTAAGTAAGTATAAGGAGAGTATTTTAAAATTATCTGGCCCCGTGTTCACAAAACATTTTCAGTCTCAGCTGAGTTTGATAATGAAACGGTATTTGTCATTTATATCTAAACAGCATGTTTAAAAGTAAATTTTACATTAATAACTATTTTCAAGTGACTATTCAGTATTGATAGTTAGTCTTATTTGGAATTTAACCTTGAAGTTTTAGTAAAATTGATATTAAAATTTCAAACTCAAACTCAGCTGAGACCGAAAAGTGTTTGTGAACACGGAGCCAGGGTACAGATGATTTCTTTGGAAAATCCCGGCTACTACGTCTGCAAGTTACAGTTTCCGCAACATGTATTGGCAACTACAACAGAAGGTCAAAGCTCTTAGCGTTATGGCAACATAAACAAGTCTGTCTGTGCTGCAAAAAGTTATAGTTGTTGATTCCTTTGTCGTAAAAGCGTACATATTTTAATGCAATAAACACATCAACTTTATAAATTTATTGCTCACAGATCATAATATCATTCATTAGTTATTCATAATTAATATATTTAAAAATAAAGCACAAACAATACCTAGAAGATGCCGTCATCTTAACAAAACATACGAAATCACATGTTTTATAGCTTTACCTCAACAGAATTTATTTACGACTGCATGTTCCAAATACAGCTTCCAAGCAGTTATCATCTTAAACTAATAAGGTCAATGAATGAGCTATAACCTGTAGACCAATACTAATTTGACAAAGTATCAATTTCTTTTTTCAAAACAGTTACGCTTCGTAAATTTTTATCAGCCCATTTTATACAAACGACTTTCATTGTTTACTGATATTTCCGACTTTTTCACCTTGCATTAAACTGAAGAAACTGAAGGTTTTATGCTGATGCTGTGACATTTAGTACAGTAGTAACAATCAATGATTTTCAAACGTGTGCCTGTCATTTTCTCCTTAGAGCTAATGTGTATCTTTTACACTTATCGATTCTGGAAGTGTCACGTCAAATGGGATTCAGAATAGCCCCAGTCCGTGCCTATAGTTACCCCCCCCCCTCCCTCCACTCCCCCGACAGTCCGTCCACAGAGTCACAAAAAATGGCTATAAAAATCGGTGTAATCGGGATACTCTTCAATCCTTCACCACAATTAAGATTTAGATCTACAGGCCATCGAAAAGTATTTATGAATACATTCTTTTTTCTTGTGCATGGTTTCGTGTTACCCATGACATGTCAAGTCATTAACCGAATAAAGCCACCTATGATCACTGATGACGTCATAGCTTTATTATGTCAACTTTAGCGCTGTTTATTTATCGTCGGGTACCGATGCTGGATAGCAATTACTTGAAAGCATTTGATGGGAAACTAGCTTAATAATTAACATTTAAATACAGAAAACATTTTTTGCGAGATATTTAGATTTATATCTTATTATCCTTGTTCTTATCAGGTTAAAGAACATTTCTGCTCACAAGATAAATATATCAACTAGATGATGTACACCAAATTACAGGATTTTGTGTGTTCCTCATATACTGGAGTTCACAATGCATGTTCGGCCGAGGATAACTAAAGATCTCGACGGTTTTGGGATTTGGCTGAGTTGGACGTAATGTTAAACAAAAGTGAAAGTAATAATTGCTCCAAAAGTGGGACTACGTTCAGAGCAATTTTATGGTCAAAGTGGGTTTCCCGGAAGCAACATTTGAAAATAGTAGATTTAAATCTTCTTTCAAGATCATGATATAAAACTGATATGAAAATGCAACCCACAAAGTAGTAGCATATACATAACATCGGTTCTCCTGATTTTGACTGATTGTTCATGTACATTCACTAAACTCATATTTGTTCGTTGGTCTGTTCTTGTGAACGATAAAAAGCGAAATGAGAAGCATAAAGTCATCCAAGGCAAGCGTACCTCCGCACCGGCAGCCTTGGCACACTGTAGTTGATCAACCTGCAGCAGCCATCCATCCAACCTGGCCAAAAACTAAAGCAACCACATCTCCACATAGGAAATCTCAATATATTCAACTTAACCAAAACATAGGCAACTATACCTCCACATAGAAATACTAGATGCACTCAGACTGACTACATAAAAAATACCGAAAAAGATATAGAGCTATACATAAACAACAATGTACAAAGAAAGATCAGATTGGAAATAAAAACAACGACTATAGCAATCCCACTGTCCGGGAAATGAAGGTTATTTTTTATTTCAGTTTAGTCTGAAGTTAAAAAAAAAAACATCCTTCATTCTATAATATATCAACTCTTATGACATCTCTCTTGGTTGAAGCCAGCCTAGCGGATAACTGATTTAAATGTTGAATTCTATACGTATTTCATAAGATGTAAGTAATCAAGTTTTTTTTATTCTAATTTCATCAATTCCCTATAACTTGTTTAACCTTCTTGAAACAAAAATAAAACTATTTACCAGATTGACGAATTTTTTAAGTAAGTATAAGGAGAGTATTTTAAAATTATCTGGCCCCGTGTTCACAAAACATTTTCAGTCTCAGCTGAGTTTGATAATGAAACGGTATTTGTCATTTATATCTAAACAGCATGTTTAAAAGTAAATTTTACATTAATAACTATTTTCAAGTGACTATTCAGTATTGATAGTTAGTCTTATTTGGAATTTAACCTTGAAGTTTTAGTAAAATTGATATTAAAATTTCAAACTCAAACTCAGCTGAGACCGAAAAGTGTTTGTGAACACGGAGCCAGGGTACAGATGATTTCTTTGGAAAATCCCGGCTACTACGTCTGCAAGTTACAGTTTCCGCAACATGTATTGGCAACTACAACAGAAGGTCAAAGCTCTTAGCGTTATGGCAACATAAACAAGTCTGTCTGTGCTGCAAAAAGTTATAGTTGTTGATTCCTTTGTCGTAAAAGCGTACATATTTTAATGCAATAAACACATCAACTTTATAAATTTATTGCTCACAGATCATAATATCATTCATTAGTTATTCATAATTAATATATTTAAAAATAAAGCACAAACAATACCTAGAAGATGCCGTCATCTTAACAAAACATACGAAATCACATGTTTTATAGCTTTACCTCAACAGAATTTATTTACGACTGCATGTTCCAAATACAGCTTCCAAGCAGTTATCATCTTAAACTAATAAGGTCAATGAATGAGCTATAACCTGTAGACCAATACTAATTTGACAAAGTATCAATTTCTTTTTTCAAAACAGTTACGCTTCGTAAATTTTTATCAGCCCATTTTATACAAACGACTTTCATTGTTTACTGATATTTCCGACTTTTTCACCTTGCATTAAACTGAAGAAACTGAAGGTTTTATGCTGATGCTGTGACATTTAGTACAGTAGTAACAATCAATGATTTTCAAACGTGTGCCTGTCATTTTCTCCTTAGAGCTAATGTGTATCTTTTACACTTATCGATTCTGGAAGTGTCACGTCAAATGGGATTCAGAATAGCCCCAGTCCGTGCCTATAGTTACCCCCCCCCCCCCTCCCTCCACTCCCCCGACAGTCCGTCCACAGAGTCACAAAAAATGGCTATAAAAATCGGTGTAATCGGGATACTCTTCAATCCTTCACCACAATTAAGATTTAGATCTACAGGCCATCGAAAAGTATTTATGAATACATTCTTTTTTCTTGTGCATGGTTTCGTGTTACCCATGACATGTCAAGTCATTAACCGAATAAAGCCACCTATGATCACTGATGACGTCATAGCTTTATTATGTCAACTTTAGCGCTGTTTATTTATCGTCGGGTACCGATGCTGGATAGCAATTACTTGAAAGCATTTGATGGGAAACTAGCTTAATAATTAACATTTAAATACAGAAAACATTTTTTGCGAGATATTTAGATTTATATCTTATTATCCTTGTTCTTATCAGGTTAAAGAACATTTCTGCTCACAAGATAAATATATCAACTAGATGATGTACACCAAATTACAGGATTTTGTGTGTTCCTCATATACTGGAGTTCACAATGCATGTTCGGCCGAGGATAACTAAAGATCTCGACGGTTTTGGGATTTGGCTGAGTTGGACGTAATGTTAAACAAAAGTGAAAGTAATAATTGCTCCAAAAGTGGGACTACGTTCAGAGCAATTTTATGGTCAAAGTGGGTTTCCCGGGAAGCAACATTTGAAAATAGTAGATTTAAATCTTCTTTCAAGATCATGATATAAAACGGCAAAATTGTCACAGAGCTTAAAAAATGTTATTGTCGACTGGTAAAAAAAAAGATTCGTAACATTATTAACTGTTATGTTAAATGGTAAATATATTTTATAAACATTACTGTGTAACATATTATAATTTACTGATACATGCTATTGTAAAGGATACATTCTTTGTAGAATATAAAATGCTAAATTAACGTTTAAATTTACGAGAATTACTCGGGTATTGCAAGTATTCATTGCATATTTTTCAGTTTATTACAAAGCAAAGATGTATAACTGTTTATTTATGATGTATTATGTAAAGAAGGGCGTAGGGCATGATATATGCTGTATACTATGGCATGAGAAAGAATAATTAATTATTATCATGATGTAACAATGTTTCTTTCCAGCAATTAAATACATATATGATAGATAGCACACGATGAAATTGTTCTTTACTGATTGATGAGCAGTAACGTTATAGATTACCTTTGAAAAGTCCTTAGTTTTCATGAACTCGTCATATTTCTGATACAATGGACCGTCAAAAAACATAGTCCACGGAGGGTTCTCTGGGATTTCATCCATTTTTCGTGCAACCTTTTCCTTCATTTTTCAACTCAGTTTTCTGACATGCAAAAATATACTTATTTCTTAAACTTAATGTATCCGTACAACAAATTAGTTAATGTTTTTGCCTGACATCGTTTTGTTTGTTTTGTTAACTATGTATATTACGTTTGCACATTTGCCTTCAGTTTACCACTTCAAAGAAACTAGACAAATTATCCATCATCTATACACACACAACAATGATAGCCATATCACTTTGAAATATTCATCATTATTAAGTTTCCATGATTGATCTTCAAAATAAATTCTTCTTTATTGATTTATGTCATGTTTCCATTACAATAAACTGAATGTTTCTGATACACATAACACTTTTTGGAAAAGAAAATAAAGTATTATTAAGATAAACATGCAGCTTCTAACTTTGTCTTATTCAATACCTACTTATACACTAACAATGTACTAAATATTTTAAACAATGGAAAGCCGTTTCGGTACTATAACTTTACTACATTTAATTACGGTCATCGACAATTCAATTGGATCGAGCTAAATTATATACGAACTCTTGTCAACTGGTGTCATGTAAATGATGAGATCTTGACGGGATTTCGTCACGCCAGTTGGTGTTCTTTTTGCATCAGTACCAGTAAAGTATGCCATATCTCACAATGATTGAATTAAACGTAGCCGAAAGCGCGCTGAATTTTAATGCTTTAAAAACAAAAGCACCTTGTAATCCGTAACTACGTATTGATTTAACATACAGAGTGGGTAAATATGATAAACAACAAAGAAGAAAAACAATATTGCCATTGTATGATAAATCGCTTCCACACCACAAAATGATTTTATACGGTATTTTAATTGAAACGGCTGTGGAATATTACATATTTTAACATCTTAGCGATGTACGTTTTTCTTTGGTACATACGCGTGATAGGTTTTACATAATTATTTATATTATAGAATACATAATGACATAATAACTTATAGAAAGCATTAGTTAAGTAATAGTTATTGCAGTGTTATTGTGACGACATATTTACTTACGGTTCTACTGTGTTTAGAAATGTCTTAGAGATGTTGTATACGAATACAATGGATCGCGTGTCCAAATGAAAACATTTTAAGCAGACTAGACATGTTGCAGACAAGAGCGTTTGGACTTCTGATTATACTTTTGTTATATATAATGTGCCATGGCAAAAAAATGAAAGAACGTATATTTGAATGTTACGGGAAATATGTTTTATACACTGCTGTTACCTTTTAACAATACATCGAAATTGTTGTACGTAAGATTTCGTCAAGCTTAATAGTTATAGAAAAATGATATTGTACCGGCCTTTCGATTTGAAACTTGTGTTTCATATCCTAAGAAAAGGAAGGGTATGTGCGTTTATCTGGGAAAGAGAATAGCGTTGCATTTTGACAACGGATGAAGAAAATTTTGATGTAAAGGCAGTTTTAGAGGGGAAATACATGATTTGAAAGATATTCTCTGAGGGAAAGTGACCAGTATACGGACCCTGTTAGAGAAGGAAAAACGTTCTGGCTTTCACTGTAACCTCTCGCTTATCCCCAGTTATGAAAAAATGAGCTGTAAATGAAGTCATGAATTATTTTGTGAACTTTGCATCATAACTTAACGGGGAAACAACGAGAAATAAGTGAGTGATAAAAGCGGGAGAGAAACGTCCTAGTAGACAAGTGTGACAAAGGCGTTTTTTTTTGAGAAACTACAAATAGCAATTCATATCTCGTTTTAAAAGTAATAAACATCTAAAGCTACCTTTGGTGGGATGTGATTTACAATCTTCGTAAATTTCAGAGTCAACGCAATTTTTCCTTTGTATTTAATAGTATAAAATCTTTAAAATTAACTCCTAAAACGCTATGCATAGGATCTCATGACAGCCGAAAGACAGCCACGTCCACACGACCTTTCCTCCAGCTATCAGTGCCTTGCTTGTACGGTTTTGTAAATATTTAAGCTAAAATTTCTATATTAACCTGGGAACAAAAGCAATAGAATAGAATAACTACCTTATTTTATCAATGGACCGTATATAACAAGGAATGACAGAAGCCATAAGCCGGACGCAAAATCATCAGCCATTACTTAAAGAAAACAATAGTTAAAGTTATTAATGACTGATAATATCATCATTTCGTTGGCAGATGAGTTAACGTCCGACCATATACGTCTGTCATACCCATTACAACTAATTCATCAGTATAAATGAAAACTACAACACAGTAGTGGGAAAAGGCCGCGACTTTATTTAAAGATTTCACATGGCAATTGGCAAGGTGAGATGAGGTTTAAAATGCACATACTATACAAACAGCTAAACATGTATATTGAAAATAACCTAATTTCATTTGCCCCAGCGAAACCTGCAAAGGTACAAACAAAATACATTAAATAGATATGATAAAATTTGAATCCAGCGAAAGAACAATTATCCCCAGCGATGGCTGCAAAGGGGGGAAATTACTAAATATACACATAAGTTATTAGAGAGTACAAAAGTACCTTTCTTATAACATAAAACAGTAATTAACAAATTAACATTCTGATAATAGAAAAACAAGCATACGGCATCGAAATGTAAATCTTGTTCAAATATGTACAAATGTTATACGAGATGCCGTCATATCAATTAAGATGCATGTCACAATCGAATCTGTATATTAAATAATACAGTTAAAGCCGCTACGTTTTGTTACGTAGAACAAATTCGATCGTATATTTCTCAAACAAAGTACGAGCCGCCCACAAAATAAAAAACTCCCCGCTTTTAACTAGGACAGGAGGAAACGTGTTTCCGTAGCCAATGTATAACACATTGAAAAGCTCGGACTATTCCTCGAAGCACTTAAAAACGGAAGAAATTCAAGCATGCTAAAATATATCAATATTCTATGACTACATGTATCATTTTTCTGTAACTATTTCGTATGATTGCCATGCCTAACTGCAAAATGTGGGAGCAGAAGAACACCAAAATACATGTAAATGCATTTTATATACATTTTATATAACAGTGTTTATGAATTAATTTGAAATAACGCTCTCATCATAATCAAATGCATAGTGCAGGGGACAGAGACATACAGTTATTATTCGTACACTTTACTCCTGTCACTGGCCATTTATGTAACTAAGGTCCCGAAGATATGTCTGCACTGTGAAACGAAGGCATGTGCAGTCAAATAAGAACTTCACGTATCATGGGGGCGAGCAAAACATGCGATCCGGACGTCTATAGCAGACCCTCCATTGAAAACTGATATCAAGTCGAGCCGCCACACTACAGAATCATACAACTTGGCAATACCTTCAACCTATGAGTCATCTAATGACATAAATTGAGGTCAACCTTCGACGTCAGGTAAAGACACAGAATAGTGACTTAGATAGCACAAACGACTATGATGAAATGCCATATTTAAACAGTATTCTACACAATTGACATTCTTAACTTTGTTAAAAGAAGATTCTTACCAAGTTAAAAGTTAATGCACCGACTGACTTGGTACTCAATCCTCGACCAAATTAACTAAATACCGTCGCGGCCTCCTAACTGGAACAGGGGTCCATGAAAAATAAACAGGTTTATTATGCACAAAATGCAACATAAAACCCAATATTCACAGATACAAACAGACACAAAGTCATGAAGAAGTAAGTTTCAAAAATCAAAGTTTTTTGAATACAGTCAAAGCTTAAAAGGGTATTACAGTTAATGAAGTGATCCAGATACTTTAATTATTAATTTCAGTATCTAAAAAGATCAGTACTGGTCTTGTAAGGAAGCTACTGAGCCTTGACTTTAAAAAAGGAGTACTCTGACTTGTTAAAATGAAAATAACGATATTGGAAATCCAGTTTTTCAAGAAGATGAACTTGAATGTCTAGTCATCAGATCTGACCTCAAATAGATCGTGTAATTCACTCAGGTGAAGGTTCGTTAAAAGGGTTACGACCCGACTATTTTGAATTCGTATGTTTGGTGTGCATCCATATTTGCAGTTGAACGCTACACTTTCCATTTTGATGTGTCTGACTCAATAATAAACGATTCTTAACCACTCGGCCTGAGAAGTTTTGTATTTTTTGTCTTCTGTTCTGTTTCACCAGGCCCGTAATAGTGTGCCTCTTATTGCGTAGCCTTCTGTAAACGTACTTCATACATGCTTGTATGATTTATGAGAACGTTCTTTTTCATTGTAGATGTATCAAGCTCGATTTGATTGTTAAAATAGAAAATTTGAAGTGGAAACTCTCGCTCAACACAACAAAAATGAAAATGTTACATGCTCGGTTTGACTGAGCCTGTTCATGGACGGTAGTGGAAATGCACGCTACCGTCCACACCTTCTAGCCCCGGGTTGTGCAAAACTCAACATTACAAATGCTACAAGTACAAAAACAATTTAGAGACATCCACAAACGTGTTCATACGATGTTCATGGTAATTGTGACATTAACGTTGGGTCTTAAGTATAAAAAGGTAGATTATTATCTTTTTATTTTCGAACGTTTTATGTTATTTAAAGGTCTTTGATTTGTTTCAGGGAGTACTGTAAATGTTTTAAACGTTCTTTATACCGACCGTAAATTGAAACTGAATGCAATATGTCAACAGTCTACGCGGTTGTGTCGCAAATCCTTATGAACATATTTGACATAGGCAGAAACATCATTGCAAACGTTAAAATTGTTTATCAATAAGAAGAGAAATTTAATATGTAAATATCATGAATACAATATCTTCATCATTGCAACGAAACTAATCTAAACAGTATGCATACATTGTATTATACAGGTAACGAAACGAAAAGTACATTGCTGTTTAAAAGCGCTTTCCTTTAAAAGTAAAGTTATACGAGAACTTTATTTCAAAAACAATATGCCATCGAAAACAAGCGATATCTATGTCAGTTGCAATTAAATACATGTGCAATCAGCTGACAGATTGTTTTTATATTACGTGTAAAAATGTATATTCAATGATACATACACATTTTTTTTAATTAATCACTACGCGTAAAATGATTATTCATAAACTGGATGCTCAATATATCGGCACTTGTAAAATGTCTCATTCTTAAAGCTTTGAAGTTTTACTTGATAAAGTTGTTGGCATTCTGAGAAATATACTGCATTTGGTGTATCTGAAACAATAGTTCAATGTATTGGATATCAAAGGCAGAGAAGCCCATGGAAGTCAAGATGAGTTATATAATCAATATGTCTTTTGACAGTGATGTTAAGTTATAAATTAAACCTTTTTCGTTGAATTGTGTTGATTACGTTGACTTGATTAGAGGCCGATCTCGAGATGAATGGAAGTAATACGGCATCTTTTTGACTGGGTCTCAAACACGTGTACAACCATGACAGAAATGTAACACAACTATCTGTACAGAAAGCACGTTAGAAACGCTTAGGTCTAACACAGACAGTAAACATCAACTGATAACAATTGTGCATAAAAATAAAATTGACGAAGATGTGCAATTATTTTAGCAATATTTCAAGAACGGCAAAATACTGACTATCTAATTAAGGCTTGATCACCCATAATAGTTGGGTAGCCACTTGTTTCCTTAAAATGTCAAAAAGAGCTAAGGACCTGCATCCCTGGGTATACAAATTATTTGTATAGCAAACGTAGTCTTACATAGGTGCTATCGGCAGTTCTGCATTAACTGCAAGGCGGCCGTAAAGATTCAGATAAATGGCATATATAGGTCAAAATTGTCTTTTATTTCAGTATGGTCTATAACGACATACAAAACCTCCTATTCCATCCATAAGCCATTCGACTGGACATCATTTCATAACAGAATTATATTGTGTATTTATAAACTAAATATAGCAACTTTCAAGTTACTTGTTCAAGAAAACGCACAGGTTATAGGTTTTTGCAATTTGACTCCTTAGACGTCTTCATGTCAACTGCACTATTATTTGATTACAGTAGGTGCATTCGTGATCCCGCATAAACAACAAGAACATCAAGTAACATCACGTAAATTATGGTAATTAAGAAATATATTTAACTTCTCAAAAACTGGCTTATATGAATGATATCAGCGCGGCTTATAATTGTCAAAGGCTGAAACTTACTAGCTGCGTTCAACAATGCACCATTGTCGGCTCTTGTCAGTCGGTGGAAGGTGGTGTAAAATTCAGTTTCACGTACATTTTCATGTATACTCTTAGGAATCTGGTGCAGTATATTTTCTCTTCAAGAACAGCTTGTCAAAACATAACCGGCCTCATGATCTTAACTTGTGTATGTTATCATATTGTTTTGATGTCCTATTGTTAGGGCGTCACTGTTAAATAGTAACCGAGCAAGTTCGCTATTTAAGATTTTCGCACATGTCAAAACGTTGTTTACGGCTAAATCCTTTACCAGATACGACGTTAGATATCATTAAATATGTGACTACGATTTTACATGTCGTATTGCTACCGCTAAGCACAATGACGTATAAAACGGCATATAATGGAAATTAGTAGAAGAAGGGTTAAGTACAATTTATCGTAGAATTAATATACCTGTTGTTTTCCTGTCAGCCCACTTGCAAAGAAATATAGAAGTGTCTACATCCCTATTTGCTTATATTGCTTGTCGCTTTGCGATTGTTCCTAGAACTGTTGATTACAAAAATTATAAACAGTTTGAGATGTTATTAGCAAATTAGCTGTGTAGTTCTTCTTTCATACATATATATTTCACACAAAATTCAAGTCCCTGTTCACTTTATACCTGTATTAGAGATTGCCTTAGCATATTATATATTAACAAATGTATTAGCTAAAATATATTGCTATATTGTTAAGGACATGTGCATATTCACGGAAAAAATACAACTTCAAAGTTCACTGCTGCTTATTTTACGAAATTAATGAAAGGCCAACCTGTTCTCATCAAACTGCGCCAAATTATTATCATTGTCACAATATATTATCTGAATCCTGGACTTTATCACGAGTAGCATTTGTATCACTGAAACCGTGAAAATGCAAATCGGCAAAATGTTAAAATATCAAAGCAATATATCATATAAAATTCATTCAAAATATCATACCAAACCTTTCATTTATAATATGAAAGCAGCTCTAGCTGTACAACGGCATAAGGGCTCACATAACAGCGGTATTGTTTTTGTTGATTTGTGATTGCAAATTTAGCTAGGTTAAATGGCTCAACAACAAAGGACTGACTGAGAAGTCAAATCGACGCGTAATTACGAGTTACAAGATTGTTTACTTTTTAATACATGTGGAAATTAAAGTATTGAAGCATTCAAACTCAGATTAAAGACATACCCCCGCTTTGGGATATGCGCTTTGGGATATGTTTAATTTACTTGTAATGCTGGAAAAGGAAACGTCAACCGCGCGTGACGAAATACCGTCAAGATCTCGTCATTTACGTGACATCAGTTGACAAGAGTTAGTATATAATTTAGCTCCAAATGAAATTTATGATGACCGTAATTAAGTGTAGTAGAGGTATAGTAATGAGACAGTTTTCGACTGTTTAAAGTATTCAGTACATTGTTACAGTGTGAGTTGTTGGTTTTGAATAATGCAGAATTAGACACTACGTTTTATGCGTGTCAATAATATCTTGTTTTTTTTTGTGCAAGTGTTATGTGTAGCAGATTCAATTAATGACAACAATAATAAATCAATGGCAAACCTTTTCTAGAATATCAATAGCAACTGATATTTAAAACTGTCACTGTTATTAATGTTGAGAGTGTTAAGAAGATGGAAATAACTGGTCTTCTTTCTAACCTGTGGTAAATTGACAAATTAAAAGAAACCAAAGCGTCAATGATACTGACTGATTTGTTTCATGGATATTTAAGTTTAAGACACAACAAACTTTCCATGTCAGAAACCTAAGTCGGAAAATGAAGGAAGTCGCAGGAAAAATAGAGGAATTTCCGGAGAACCCACCATGGACAATGTTTTTCGACGGTCCATTGTATCAGAAATACGACGAGTTCATGAAAACTAAAGACTTTTCAAAGGTAAACATAAGAATATCTATAGTACGCTATCAGTTTGTGTGATCTATCATTAGTATTATTTGTACAACATAACAGAATATTATTGTATAAAATAATTTTGATTTAGTCCTCGTTTTTTTTTTCAGAGTATATCTGCCACAAAATAAAAAAAGCGTTGAGGTTGACCAATAATATTTGTACATGTATCATTAATAAAAATTGTAAGCGTTACCAAACGAACGAAAAAGCTATTTTTGAAAAGTAATTATGGCACTTATATGTTAAACACGAGGGATAGTTCCTGTAGCTATACTCAGTGTCATGATAATTGCTATTGGTGCAATACAAGATGTTACTACAGAACTGAGTTGCTGTTTTTGTAACCATTATCTTATCAAAGTATAGTTAATGTCACACTATCAGCATAAAACATTCAGTCTGTTCAGTTTATTTCACGGCAGACGTCGGAAATATCATTAAACAATAAAAGTCATTTGTTCGTACGACCTATAAAATGAGCTGGTGAAGATTTATTAAGCATTGCTACTTTGAAAAAAGAAACGAATACTTTACGTCAAATTAGTATAATGCTCATCAAATAGTTACAATGGTAAGGTAACCGTGTAACAGATTGTATGACCTTTTTGTAATGTTAATAGGATATTACCGCCTGTCACTGTGCATATAAAGACGTAAAATGAATTTGAAGACAAGTATTAAAGATCATCATGCAGGGAAAAGTGTATAAAATGCAGTAAAACTGTTAGCCTTCGTTAAACATTGATGACTGGTAAAAATATTTAATTATCTTTAGTGACCTATAATATCTATTGTTTTGTAGTCATAATCTCTTTCATCAGCTAAAGAAAGAAAATGGAAACGTTATATCTTATTCATTAACGAACAACGTTCACATTTACATGCCTATCAAAATTTTGGTAATTAAAAATATGTTGCACCAAAAGCTGCCAATCAAAAGCGAGCGATTTCATTTAGAAGTATGCATACTTTAATACAAAAAAGGACAAAGATCGCAGATAACACTAACAGTATTCAAGGAAATAAAATCTGTTCCTGGTTTTTGCATTTTTGTTATGAATAACGGAACACTAGATTTAACAGCCTTGAATGAAAATACATTTAATTAGCATGTATTGCAGCTCTTTTCATCTTTTTATAAGAGCTTTGTACGGCATGGGTGTATTAATAACATTTGTAGGGGTATTACACTTAGAGAGCAGTATTGTTCCGCATAAGAACGAGTGCGTAAATTCTTGATGCAAAGCTAACACTATTTTTATCAAATACGCGTATACATTCGTAATTAACATAAAAGATAATCAATTGTTATTTAGCCTGAGTAAATGAACTTTTAATGCGCGACACTCATAAAAATGACCCGTTATGGAAAATATTGAAATTTGAAGTTATATTGTAACATGAGTATTTAATAAAACTAGATTTGTGTCCATAGGACATGGATGCTCTCACATACTGCACCATCTTCTAAACAGCAAAGTCTTTAGTACGGACCATCTTCATATGAAGGATGTTCGACTAAAAGTTTGAAGCAAATTGTATTCAGATAACTTTGTGCATCCAAACACTTTTGAATCCATTCCTTCAAAAAGTGTATGAGGAGTTGAACAGGAATAGAAAAAAAAGTCCATTATTTATAGTCGTCTTCACATCAAGGTCCTTTATCTGTGAAACTTGCGAGCATATCCTTTCAATAGTGTAGGACACACAAGATGTTTCGCTATATTTTATATAGCGAAACTTAGCCTGGGAATCCAGTCTGACAATTTCTAACTTTTTTTCTACCTGCAAATTGAAAATGATAATATCAGAAACTCGATGAATGCCAATTAACACTAATTAGAGCAGATTAATTCGGATCTTTAATGCATAGATATTATGTATTATTTCTTCTGACAAAGCACAAATATTATCAACGGCTTCCCAGGCTAAGCAAAACTATGAAAGGGCCGTAACTGCGGTAAAAATAGTCACAACAAAAGTTCCTTCCTTTACAGTCATCTACTCATCAAGTTTGTTCATCTGAGAGTTTAAAGCAAATCAGGCTAATCAGGGAGATGTTGGGCATACAAGGTTTCTGGACATACGGACAAACGTTGTATAAATGTAAATAACAAAAGAGTTTATGTTAAGATCTAGACAGATAACTGGTAAAACATTCTATCATTTACTAAGTAATTACAATGTACCTTAATGTAGGACTGGTGACTTTTACCATCATGCTGAATTAAAATCAAACGTCACATTCATTTCAGCGTCGTGATAGAATTACACAACTGGAAATGTACTGAAGATTTCTCAACTGGAATAAGTAAGCAAAGTGGCAATAAATTACGTACCTATACATTGTTTTAAGAAGAATATGAACCAGAACATTACTGTAAAACTATATTATCCCGTCCGCTTTGGCTAAAATTAGGTGTGGTTGTCACACCATTTAGGTACGGAGACCGGCAGCTATGGAGAATTTCCTGTTACCGAAAGATTATACCCCTATTGAACATGAAAAAAACCCAAAAATGCACCACAGGCCACCAAGTCTTATATTCAAAACATTTCTCTACCCAGATCTTTATATAGGGCTGTACCCTATTTAATATCTACCTACAGAGGTTAAACAGCATTAGAGTTCTACCAAAATGATGTTTGCAGTGTGGTTGATATACGCCTCGTCTCTTACTGCCTTCAGATTAATGGTATTCGGTTACTCAAAATTAAGACACAAAAGAGGCCACCATTTCATATCTATATTCCTACAATTTCCAGGGGAAGACACCCCACTTGAACCTCACCCTCTCATCCACCACACACACACACACACACACACACAGACACGCGGCTGTGCGGGCCTCGCCGGTGAGGATGTCTCTCTAAATTGATGCCCAATATCCCAATAAAAATATCTGGAACCGGACCTGAATCAAATAATGAGCTAATACACAAACAACAACTTTGATCATGTGTCTGAAAATGAACATATAGTTTCCTCGGCTTTGTCTGCGTTAAGTGTATCAAGGTCTTGGTATGGAAGTATGGTTTCCGTAGCTTTGTCCATATTAAGTATGTCAAGGTCTCGGTGTGGATGAAATGTTTCCGCAGCTTTCATCATGTTAAGTATATCATTGTCTTCGGTGTTGAGGTATGGTTTCGTCGGCTTTGTTCCTGTAAAGTGCATCCAAGTTTTCGGTGTAGAGCTATGGTTACCCTGGTATTGGTCATGTTAAGCATATCTAAGTTTTCGGTCTGGAGGTAAAATTTCCTCGGCATTTGGCTTTACGGTTCTCATTTTACTTTTTATCATTCACAGACAAATATGGGTCTAGTGAGTATACCTTGTCAGTCAGTCAAAACAGGAAAATGAGTAGCAGGTCTTATATCTTTGTGAGTTGTATTTTCAAGAAGCAAGAAAGATTCGTATGTATCATACGTGTATCTTAATATCGCCTGAAATAAAATTTAACTTATTTTGAGAAAAACAATTAAGAAATTATAATTCTTAACGCCCGTTATTTTAATGTCATTTTATTTCATCATTGTGGTTTAGCAAGTTTGTTTTTGCCACTTACTGGTCTCTGCAAGATCCCAGGGAGACAAAATTACAGCGTCAAAATGTGATTTGTCAGGGAGATGTCATTTTTGAAGCGGATGTAGTATACTATGTAATTTCATATCATTTCTGAAGTCTTCAACATACTGTTCTAGTCAGTTGCCTTCATGTCTGATTGCGCTATTATACTGACAAGTGGTCTCTTTTTAAATATTTAATTATAAAATGTTTGTAGGTAGTAGAAAGGCTACATATCTATATCATCGCTTTACTTATTCTAGTCCTGCACCGTCTGGTATCGTCTGTAACATCATAGTTTCTGACTTTGAACAAGAGGTCCATGATGGCCCTAGATCGTTCCCCTAAGTTTCACACATCAAACATGGTCCTTTAGTGTTATGCAGTTTAATTAAATCCTCATGTTACAATCACAGGTGCCCGTCCAGTCTTGGTGCCCATATGGGTGCCGCCCCCCTTCCCCCACCCTTTCAAAAAAGAGTTAAAAACCACTGTTTTAATCCTAAAACGAAAAAAAAATTGATTTTTTCCCTATATACTCTTACATGGAAAAGGTGCTTGTATTGCCTTAACGCTATAGAGGTTTACTAGGACACACTGTGGAACAAACAAAATGTCCAGTTCAGTAACAGTTGAGGCTACCTTGCTGCAATTTACACCTCACGCATTTATAGAATAGTAAACAATCTTGTTCTGCCTAGTAAACAGCCTGAAATAACTTTCATTTAAATTCAAACAAGCCAAATTGTCTAGACACTTGCAAAATAACAGTGGCGATCGGCCATTTTGCTTCAAAACGAAAGTAGAAAACCTATTCCGTTGTTGGCGTCTTAGAATTTAAATGTAAGTTATTTAAGGTTGTATACTATGTAGAATAGGATTGTTTACTGTTTTCTAAATGTCCAATGTGTAAATGGCAGCAGGGTACCTTGCACTGGTACTGAACTGGACAGTTTGGTTGTTCCACAGCGTGTCCTAGTAAACCTCCATAGCGTTACGGCAACACAAGCATCTTTTCCATGTAAGAGTACTATATAGTGAATTTTGTTTTCTTCTTTTTTTCGCTTTAGGCTTAAAACAGTGTTTTTATATTTTTATATATATTTTTAGGGGGCAGCACCCATATGGGCACCAAGAATGGACGGGCACCTGTGGTTACAATAGAACTTCAGATTTCAATATTTTTCCATACTGACGTGCAGTTGTGAGGTCATTTTCATGACTGCCGCGCGTTAAAAGATCATTTACTCAGGCTAAAGAACAAATTGGTATATTTTAAATTATAATTACGAGAGTACGCGTATGTAATAAAAATAATATTAACTTTGTATCAAGAATTTATGCACTCGTTCTTATGCGGAACAATATTGCGCTCTAAATGCAAACCCCTACACATATTACAATGAACAGGTATACTCGTGTCGTACAAAGCTCTTATAAAATAATGAAATAATGCTAAGTAATGCTACAGTAAATGCTAAGTAAAATGCCTTTTCAAGGCTCATCGTTATGATGCTGATTAATATAACTTATGTTGCAAAATATCAAACAAGTGCCTGAATGCATAACTTGGAACAGCTTCCATATCACCTTGAATTAACAATGTGATAGATGCGATCTTTTTCGTGTTTGTATCAGGGCATGCATATTTCTAAATGCAGTCGATCGCTTTTGATTGACAACTTTTGGTGCAACATATTTTTAATTATCGATATTATTGGTAGATCTTCACTAAAGGGACATTAGAACATATTAAAGAAAACAAGAGTGCCAGACTGTCACAAAATACGCCCGTCATCGAACTTGGCCTAATTCAAGGACCATAATCCAAGAGTGTCTGGGGCGATTTGGGTGGTTATCGAACTTGGCTGAGATATTATGCCCACAAACATTGTCAGCAAGTTTGGTGAAGATCGGATGAAAACTGTTCGACTTAGAGAGCGGACAAGGCTAAATTCCCAGAGTTTTTAGTAATTCAAGGGCCATAATCCAAGAGTGCCTGGAGCGATTTGGCTTGTTATCAAACTTGGCCGAGATATTATGCCCACAAACATTGTCAGCAAGTTTAGTGAAGATCGGATGAAACTGTTCGACTTAGAGAGCGGACAAGGCTAAATTCGCAGAATTTTTAGTAATTCAAGGGCCATAATCCAAGAGTGCCTGGAGCGATTTGGCTTGTTGGCCGAGATGTTATGCCCACAAACACTGTTAGCTAGTTTAGTGAAGATCGGATGAAAACTGTTCGACTTAGAGAGCGGACAAGGCTAAATTCGCAGTTTTTCGACTAATTCAAGGGCCATAATCCAAGAGTGTCTGGAGCGATTTGACCGGTTATCGAACTGGCCGAGATATTATGCCAACAAACATTGTCAGCAAGTTTGGTGAAGATCGGATGAAAACTGTTCGACTTTGATCTTATACTCTACAGAAAATGGATTTCTTATCTAATTAATTTTGACCTTATACTCTACACATCTCATCCTTGATAATCTGTAGGCATCCTCATATCAATTAACATGATTTTGCCTGCACGTTCACTGTTAATAAAAGCAGTTTATTTTATGAACAGTTTTCTGGGGAAAAAACTTTTTAAAACAGGCTTGACTCTAGAATCAAACATGTTATTTAATCTTGATAATTAAAACTATCTGAAAATTTAAAAAAAAAACATTACATGAAAAAATGTTATGTTTTGATGTTTTGATAATAAAGTTCTCAAAATATCAGTTCCCAAAATATCCAAAAGTTACAATTCCACACTTCAAATAATAATCGTTTTATCTTGTACACATATTGTATAAAATGTACAATAACTAGTCCGAATTTCACATTGCAAAATTCATCCTTACTATGATGCATGATTATTATTTCGTAGTTAATTTCTGGCAAAATGATCTATCAACATCACTATGAACAAATAAATGGCTGTCGCCAATAACCTTTATTAGATTGTCATTAATCATTGAGCAAATTACCTTTTAATTCAGAACTTTCACTTAACCAGGAAACTTGCATATATTTTTTAGTGGAAGGGTAATTTAAGTCAGGTCAGGTTAATTGTTTTATTGTCATCAGCATTCAACTAGCCCCTGCCCTCAATCAGTTTTCAATACAATGCACTATAAAGATTGTCTACATACAGAGTAATACATGTAACATTCCTGCATCTAAAGAGAAATCAAAACATTTGAATAGGGAAAAAATGAAAACAAACATAAAATTAGGCAAAAGTAGAATCATATGAAAAAAAAACGAATTAAATTGTGGAGGCTATTTTTATCAGATATCAATTTATAGCTATTTCTTTATTAACCAGATTGTTATATTATCAATCATAATTATACAGTTACATACATTATTTTCAAATTAAAACAAAATTGAGAGGACCTAACTAGGATGCTACAGACCAAGTTTGGTGTGGTGATCCTTCCAGTGATTCAATGGGGAAACGTGTTTGAAGGGTTTTCTATTTTACTTCTTTTGGCCCTAAAATCAATCAAAAGGAACCATTTGAACAAATCTGAGAGAGGACCTTACAAGGATATTACAGACCAAGTCTTGTGATCAATCAGGTGGAGCATGAGAAGAGGTTGTTTAAGAAGTTTTTTTCTATTTTACGCTCTTGCGGCCCCTTAAATCATTCAAACTGAACCATTTACATAAATCTGAGAGGGAACATAACAATGATGGTACAGACTATGTTTGGTGATGATCTATCAACCGGTTCACCAACATATACACGCTGTTTCTGGAAAGAGAGACAGTACAATAAAAAGAAGGCTAGATACTTTTAAACATATTCAGATAATGACAGGGCGTTTTAACAACACAGTCCAGAAGATATATTTGTTCTTACGGTTTTTGTTTATCAAAATAAAATTTAAATGTGAAAATTATGTTAAATGTTTAAATTTCGTCTTAACACTGTCATTTTTGTCAGGCTGATAAATTGTATTGCGTAATTTCATTACCATGTATTTATTTTTATATGGCTTAAAGTCTTGAAAAAGTCCTATATATGACGGCATGAAGACATGTCCAGTTATTTTCGTTGTTAGAAAATTTTGCATATAATTATAGAGAGAGATGTTTAACACTGTTATCATATTTTGGCGATACATTTATTTAGCAGGGATTGTTTTAAATATTTGTAGGGCTAAAGCAGTTGGTTTAAACAGTATTCTATTGATATAATTACAATTGTTATAATAAATTGTTAAATGTACAAAGATAGATGACTGAGTAGGAAGCTATAAGCTTTTTTCGAAACTCTCTCAGTTGTTGAACTCTCTGCCAACGCTATTTTATATATTGATTTCTTATGTCTCAGTTGTCGTCTTTGCTTGTTTTCTAGAAGAGACACGGTAAAATACTAAACCTTAAACAGTCATAGACTCTTCTTATCTTTGCAATGTCAGGTTCATGACATTAAAGTTTGTCCCAAAAGAACTTTCTTCTCTGCTCCTTGTTTGATTTGGAAATAATAATCATAACAATATTTTATGATTAATTTTAGACATTGAAAAGCAGTTAACGTCACCAGTCATTCAGTTTTTCACGCAAACATCACAATAAAGTTTAAAGACAGCTGTATTTCTAACCGATTTATGAATGTAATGCAGACAGTCAAAATTTATCTGTTTCTTTTGTACCTAAATAAATAATCATCACATCGCATCTTATAGAAAAGTTTCTTTTATATATTGTTTGTTAAATGAAAAGTCGAGATAACATCGGGTGATAAATGTAGAATACTAATATAAAATTTTAGTGAAATGCAATTAAGTTTTAAAAGTTTCTGAAACGAAATGATAAATGTTTTACTCTCACATACCGTCTAAAATAGACTCAAAAAAGAATATAAAATGAATGGTAAACAAATAATTCTTAAAAGTTCGGGACGTTCTCGTACCATCCAATTGAAATCTTTTGATAAACATGACGCATCCAGTGTATCAAAAAGGAAACTTATTCACGTTCCTCAAACCTTCTAGTCTTAAAGGAATATATTTGATAGCCTTTAATACGTCTGGTTCTTCTTATTCCATTATAAATATTCTAAGGACAACCCTGACTCAAAATTAAACTAATGTGATTAGGTAAAACTACATTCAAGATGCTGCCCAGACAGATAATCGAAATGTGTATAAACACAGAGCTATTGTTTATGCTCAAAATCTTCGATTTTCAGATTTTGTTAAACACAAAACTGAGACTGGCAAACTTTCACGGTTCGGAAGTTGTCAGTCCAGCACATAGTGTAGAGGTAGACAGTTGGGATAAAGAACAGGAAGTAGATCCAACCGGAAACACGTGAGTTTGTACTTAAATTTTGTCTGAACAGCAAATTACACTCTATATAGGAAAAGATTTACAAACTGAATAATGATTTCCAAGATACATGTCTGTTTCAGCTAACCTATGTTTACTTGACATTCCTGTCAAATAAATATAAACCTATTGTTTATGAATTGACTGACATACAAGTGCACATTTGAAGAGAAACGATTTATGCCTATGTTGACCTTATGAACGGAAATATAAACAATATGCAGATTCATTACAATTAATATGACAAACCCCATTCGTCTTATGCACTTGCAGATATCAGTATGTGTCGGAAGACTATTTTCAAAGAATTAAAGAAGATGAGAAACGCCGTACACGAAGGACACGTGCATTCATTATTATCGGCTTCGTCATCATGGCTGCTCTTGCTTTTGGCACAGCGTTGGTTATCCACTATCTCTTCATTCCACCATGTAAGCTGTCTTTATGTGGTCCATAAGAACAAAGAAATGAATAATGCGGTATTTGAGTTTCAGTTCTTGAGCTTTATACAAGGAGCAATTTATAAGTTTACAAAATTCTAATCTGTACTTACAGTTCAAGGTACTTTGACGTTAGGTTGCAAATCTCTTCATTATAAGTCACAGCAAGTCTTTGATAAAGTCTATATTTTGCACATGATAGAATAATCCCAAACAAGAATGTTGTAGATATTTAAGGAAGAGATTTTACTAAACACTTCACAAGATTATACCGCTAAGTATATTTAGTTTCATCACAAAGAAAAAGCTTTTAGTTAGGGTGATAATACAAAAAATCGTTCAGATTATTTTACAAGCAAATCACTTTGCATGTTGATTGTTTGAAACCATACGCTGAATTATTGATCGAGACCCCAGCGTCAAAATCAACATGGCGTCTGAAATTCAAAATGGCCGCCAAGATGGCCGCCAATTTTCTTAGACTTCATTAAAATGATTATTAAGTAATATTTTATGTTGGCAGTAAGCAGAATGGGTTTTGATAATGAAATATTTATATCTACATTTTGAAAATTTAAGATTTTGAAAGCCTATATTCAAAATGGCCGACATAATTCAAGATGGCCGACATAATATGGCCAAAAATTTAGATTTTCAAAATATCTAAAATAGTTTGCCCACATTTCATATTTCATTGAAAATCTTATTGAATAAAGTTCATAAACATGAGATATAGTTCCCTTATTTCACTTGAACACTAGATATAACTTGACTGACAGTTTTCCAAATTCAAAATGGCTGCCAAGATTCTCCGTCAGATGTTTTACTAACTGAACATCCATTGATTTCGTTGATATTTTATGCCCATTTGAATTGGTGAGATGGTATAATTATTAAATTTTACAGTTAAAACTATCTCCAACTCTAAACAATTCAAAGTGATTGACTTCCAGCTTCTCCTTTAACTACAAATTTGCAGCTGGCAACGAAACACATAATTAATAGGAAATTTGCTTATTGAAAAGTGACCAATAAGAAATGGTTATTCAGTTGGTATATTTTCATAATCCACTGTCGTCAAAAATGAAAAGAGTCCTCAAATGAAGAAAAAGAGACGGAAAAAAATTTCCCGTTCACACATAGAACCAAGCTGGTTGCATTTTGGCTTTTTAGTTAATGTGACATTATGAACTCCTACATTACGAAATGTGTATCACAATGCAAATCAACAAGATATTGGCAATAGCCCTTTAAGTTCAAGAAATGCATTGAAAATGACCATTTATATATTCTCCCAATTTTACATGTAAATATAATATTGTTCCACTGTTTTCTATTTCTTTATATAATGACAATATTAAACACAATGTAAACATAATATTCACTAAGACTGAATATCAAAGCTGATTTACAGAGAAAAGGCATGTTGATATGTGGACCAAATTTCTTAAACCATTATCATGTTGTGTCAGTATTGAATGCATTCTCATGCAGTGTTGTTATATTTTCTGGTCCTTTGATCTACGCTTTCTCTTTAAGCTAGGTTTTATAAACTGTCAAAACAATAGTCTTAAAGTGCCGTGTCACGGATGCAAAAATATTGCGGTATACACTATGCGGTGTGTGTGTGCGCGTGGGGGGGGGGGGGGGGGGGGGGGGGGGCACCAGTTAAGTATAAAGTCGTCATCGGCGATATGCTTAGCGCCGAGATGGTTTAGGCGTCGAATTTGGACCCACCTTCCTTGTAGAGAGAGTTGGGTCAGAGGGATCTCCCCTAGGATAGAGTAGCCTCCTCATTTTAACCGGTTCAGGGGACTCCCCATGGAAATATTTGAAATACAGGTATGAAATGACAGCCTCTGATGCATTTTTTGTCTAAATTTTGCGGTACTGTTGGGGGTGTTCCATCACTTTAAGGGAGTAAAGAGGCTCTTCCCCTGGAAAATGTTAAAATATTGGTATTAAATGATGGCCTCTGAATCATATTTTGGGTCTAAATTGGGTCTTAATTGTGAGAAATATTTCTTTGCCAAAACAGTCAGGTGCAACTTTGATGAGTATTATAGGTAACTTGTTAGAAACTCGGAGGTAGCGTGCGGCACGGGCCCCCTCGGCCTGGCCCTGTATCCGGGCCTCGGTTACTCTTATAGACTTTATTAGATGTTTCAAAATAATGCATTTATCTTCGGTATTTTATTTGATCAAGCAAATATATATTTCTGGCACCATGATTTCTTTTACTTCTTGAAAGATTAATGGAATTCGATGACAGTTTAAACCAAAAAGATATTCAGTAGTAAGTTTTGAAAAGTACTTTTGCCAATGTATTAGGGTTATTAAGGTATAGTGTTCTCACCTATGGCATTGATCTTGAAGCACAGTACGTATCAGTTTGTGTCAGACATACAGACGAGTTTATTTAATAGTTATAAGGTAGAATGGAGAACTAAACTGAACAGCAATATTGGTCCTTCCCGTAATGGCAGGAATAAGCTTCGAACCTACTGTTCGTTTAAAAGAGAATTTCAAACAGAAAGGTACTGTAAATTAATTCTCCCTTTACAACATAGAGCTGCGTTCAGTAAATTTAGATGTGGTCTGGCACCTTTGCGGATTGAAACAGGCCGATATGAAAATATCCCAGTGAATGACCGTTTGTGCCCATTTTGCAATGAGGTTGAGAATGAGGTTCATGTATTAACAAGTTGTAAACTATATGAGGACTTGCATTTTGAGCTATTTAATAAAGCTAGGGAGGTTGTTAGCACCTTTGATACTCTTTCGGCTGAAGACAAAATGATTGTTATTTTATCTAATGTTAATATGGTTAGGTATTCTGCCAAAACCTGTTTTAATATACTGCAACGCAGAAACTTTTTTATTTTTAAGTAGTGTATATATACCTCTTTTTAGTTACCCTGTCATAACTACACCAAAAAAAGACAAATGTTAACCTTTTTTTCATTAGTTTAGGGGGAGTTAAATATCTTATTGTTTCTAACTTTGGTTTTATATGGCACTTATGTGCTCTTTTATTGATTCCAAGTTTAAATGTGTTGTAGTCAGAGGTTTTAATCTTGGATTAACAGAAGTATATGGTTAATGCTGTTAATAAGATAAGGGTTAGTGACGAAAATGTATTTTAGCTTTTTAAATGTTACTTTACCTATAGTGATATTGATTTATACTGTATAAGTACAAACTGTGTCATTCATTTCAGAGGTAATACTTTATTGTACGTACATACTATGCATACACACACACTATATCACAACACCACCACAATACATCATACCATGCTACACTAAATCCACAACACACACACCATACCGCACACACACCACACTACTCCACAATACATCACACCACAACACATTACATCCACAACACACCACAATACATAACACTATACTATACTACATCCACAACTCACACACCATACCACACACACACACCACCACCACCACACCACAATACATCACATCATACCACACTACATTCACAACATACACACACCACACCACACCACACCACAATACATCACACCATACCACACCCATACAACATACATGTACACACAAACACACGTGCACGGACATGAAACACTCTCAGTCTTACATCATAAAAATATATTATTTGCCAAAGGTTTTTTATAGTAGTTTTACTGTGATTTATCAATACTTTTATCCAAACATAGAACGTGTGTAACATTGTATGGTATGAGACATATGTAGTCTCTTGTAATTCTATATAGAATGGCCATTTACCTGTATGATATGTGTATTTTATATTTGTATGTTTGTATAAAATGTAAATGGATGAGACTATAATAAATGATCTAATCTATCATTATGCTTAAGGCTTTGGTAAGATTTCTTGGAATCCCTTGAAATTGTCAATAGTCTTTGTATTCTGGACGATTAGAATAAATAATTGACATACAGATATTTCTACTCTTCCAATTTGGACCATGATATAATTATATGATTCTTTACATTATATGTTTTATTTAAATTTAATGCATGAATGACTACATAATTTCTGATATCACGACATGATTAATGATAGTGATGTGTGCTTGACAAATATTTTGACAAAGAATTATGTTAACTTTCGTCATAACTCCAAAACGAAAAAATATATGAAAATCTCTCCTTTAAAATTTATTTCATTTATTTACAAAATTTAAATCGTGTGTACCTAATATTTACATCAGAAATAGGTAAGGCTTGGAAACACAGGGAAAAAGTGTCTTAGTGCCATTTTAGTTTCTGCCATGTTATGTGTTTTTCACATCTTATTTTTTAAAGTTTTGAAAGGTTTTGTACAAAAGTATGTATCGTTATACAATTTCTGTGAAGACAACGATATAATGTAGAAATTCTGTATGTATAACATATTGACATAACCAGTCAGCGGACTTACTTACACAAATGTGCCCCAGCAGATACTTAATATATTTGTGTATTTGAATTCCATTGGAACTACACCGTTTATGGTTGCCCCACCTAATATTTTACTTGTTACTCTTGCAAGAAAATTTAATCTGACGGAACTTTTAAATTCTATTCTCATGCAGACAATAGATAAAAAGTAAAAGTATATTCTTAACAATTTTCAGTGTGGTATATTTCTAAATAAAATTTTATGAAAAAGGCCATGCAATTTTGGATCACCCTTTGTACATAATTATATGACTATAAGAAACGTTTGCATTCAGGCTGTCGAATTATACATTTCGTCTCACTATTTTGTCATTCCTCAATATTTTGATATCAGTAAATCAGTATTTTCCCCAAATATGTTTCCAAAATAAAACCAGATATAAAGGTAACGTATTTAAAAGTGTTGTTAGATAAGAAAAAACAGCAATACTTGACAAGTACGTTTGTATATTTCATACCTACAGCATTAATTTTAACTAAATGCACAGTAACTTATTTTTGAAATATCTTATTATAATAAATATAATGCTACAGTAGAATAAGTTTAGTGAAATGGTAACGTAAAATATGTAAAATAAGTTGCATATAGTCTTTCCTCAAACTAACCAAAATATGATTATGCTATTAAAAAGTGTTTTTTTCATGTTTTGCAGCAAAATTCATAGTGATTCATATTTAAAATCTGCCTACTTGAATTTAAAATCTTTCAAATAATTTGAAATAATAAAACAAGTTTATTGAAAAGGTAACGTAACTTGAGTAAAGTATGCTACATATTGAGTTTTTCTTAAATAATGTGTTTAAGAAATACTGTCATATAATGCAGTTCACATAATCACAAATTCATTCGTATTATGTTTAAAATGATATACAAGTAATGTACAGGTTGAATGAATTTACAGAGGGTCAATTTACCCCACCCGCCTAGCCTCGCCTTTATTCGATAATAATGCCAAAAATGTTTGTATTACAGGTAAAACCATTAAAATATAATTCAAATTAGACTATAAAACCATTTTGGTAATACTTGGATGCTTAATCTTCTGGAAAAAATAGATTCAATGTGTTGATAAAAAAAACAAAGACAATTTTCCGCCCATTTTACAATTATAAATGCACATATTTTAAGCAAAAATTGATATTTCCGGCAAAAACCTTATTTGGGTAAATAGTCGAACATGTCTGCAATACAAATCGATAAAGAAATAAGAAATAACCTTACTTACCATATTTTAACACACTTTTAACAAAATTTATGCAATTGTCATAAAGCTTGGTAGCCATGCGGCGGCCATCTTGAATTTTGTCCGCCATATTGATTTTGAGGTTGGGGTCTCGATCAAATATTAAAGGCAATATGTCAAACTATAATCATGCAAAGCGGTTTGCTTGTAGAATTATCTGAACGATTCGTCCAATTTTGAGCTCTAAGCACTTTAACTATTTTATGTGATAAGTGCTCGGCATCTATCAAGCACACTTACACTAGAGCATCAGCTTTAACGAGTGAACAACTATTGATATATTTAAAAGTACATGTAGTATTTTCGGGAGTTCACATCAATCTAGTTTTCTTCGCACTACAACAAAAGTTAATTCGATTGAGTGTAGGCGATGCTGTAGCTCTTTAGCTTTAATACTATTTGAAAAAAGAAACAACAACTTCACATAGGTTGCATGATACCAATTCATATCCTTCTTTATTCCACATATTAAATGATTACATACGGGGACATCATGTTCAGTACTTAGGAACGTTTCAGTGATAAGAAAACCATATACAGCCAGTTAATATAATATGTCTACTTACCAAAACATATTTAAAACTATTGACTGAGGTGTAATGCCTATTTAGCTATTAAAGTGTATATGGCGAATAAGAACGCGTTTGTTTAATGATTGAATTTGATTTAGACTTGTTTTACCTCCTTACGAATGTCATGTTTGCTCCTTCAATCTGAAATATGATTAAATTTTCAAAGAGAAAAATTCTGTGACTCTATATTCTATATTAAGCTGTTTACGGTGATGTTGATGCATAGCATCAGACTTCTACTTTTGTCTTCTTGTCTGACCAGTTACATTTTTACTTCAGTGGAGGAGAGAAATCCCAAAAACTTTGTCAACGTATCTTTCTCTGCGAACACCACTGCCCCTGTTACACCAGGTAAGACTCTGTCATTCTGCTTACATCATGGAACTGGTATTATAATACATGTTAAAAAGAAATAAATGAATCTAATGCAATAATATAAACAGAGACAACACATAGCTGCATATCATATCATGCTTAGAAAAATAAATGAATACGTACTGATAGGAACTATGCTCCATACATTGTACTGTTTTATCATTACTGTCCATGCAATAATGTCCTTAGATGTAACAAAGTCAAGAAATGAGACATGAAATCAAATATAGTACATGTATTCACAAACAAATGTGATGCAGAAATTACCCACACAACCCCGGTAGATGAACACGAGGCCGAGATGTCCAGAATGCTGAATGAACTTTTGAAGGGTGCCCATCATCATTCACATGACCACGATCATGAGCATATTCTAAACCCAGATGGCAAAATATTCGATGACCACTTTATAACAACTACACAGGAAACAACTACACAAGAAACCACTTCACTGGAAGCCACTGCAGGCAAGTAATTGCTTCAGTTCTTGCATCCGCTGTTTTTTGTTTTGCAAATTAGTTAGTTCTCGTTGCTTTTAAAAGAACAACTCTCATGCGAGATAAAAGAAATTGTTAAAATGTTATCACTTACTTCTATCGTCAATTCCGCTGTATTACATTCGTCGTTACATTAGGTATTCTCAAAGGCTGCTATACTTGTAATAAGTAGTTACTAATAATTTGACCTAATGCTATTTTCGTGCGGATGCATTTAAGAAATTCGTTTTTCAATAACGAGTTTGCATGTAGTTTATGTAATTTAAGTTCATAATTTCGCAAGCGAGATAACTGTTTATGTCAGTTGCAAAGACGTCAAACTTTGGAATGAAATTATCTTTTCATGCTTGTCTCATAGAAAAAGTTGTTAATGTTCCATTGACATAGTTTAATAAAATCGACAGAGGGAAAATGTGTAAAGATATGCAAGAGATATGAACATGAATTGGAAAAGTTTTGCTGAAGTCATGTATACTAGAATGATTAATTACCATTGTGTTGTCCGTAATATTTTATCGTTTAACCCCATAGGTGATACAGAAACAACAACCCTAACAACTTCAACACCTTCACCAACAACCACCAAAACAGCAATGTTTATATTAAATCTCAGACCCAAAATACAACAGGAAGAATTACAAGGTACAAAATTACGCAAAGTTTCTGCAACAACACCAGAATCTAAAGCCCACATAAAGTCAAAACAACACACCTCTACTATTGATCTTAATCATATGGACTTTTTTGGTATTGACGAGTCTCACACCACCGCCAATTATTTGACGTCAACTCTTCCCGACAATGATTTCTTTGCTATGGACGATATAACCAGTCGACAAAAAGCAGATTCAGATCCAACTGCAACTCTGACGAAAACGTAAACACTTCTGGTTAAGCTTTTTCGACATTGCCCGAAGACGAAACCAGAGGCCGCAATCATAAAGAAAGGTACCACGGAAGAAATACCAACAACGAAATAACTACTTGCAACTGTTTCTGGTATGAAACTGCTACAGGGTCCGCTGGAGCAACAGTTCTTGAATCTCGCACGGTATCTGAAATATCAAATATGATTGTAAATATAAGTGAAAGTAAATTAATTGTATGGAATCTAGGAGATGGTCTTGAACTTTACTTAGTTTCGGCAGTCAATACATCAGACGTCAATGCGTAACTGTGTTTTAACGGGAAGCAACACGTCCTGCGAAATAACTTAGGAGTGCGTAGACGTCTCGCGCCTTATAATCTATACAGTGTGTGTTAATTCAGTGTAATACCATTTTTGTTATATGATTTCAATTCTGAAACATCTTTTGTATGCAATAGTAGATCAATGTAGTAGCACTTTCTTGGCGCCTGTACGGCGCCAAATAATATGTCGATGTGACGTGAGATTCTGTGTTTTAACGGAAATGTGCATGTCATTTTTCATATTAGAATTATATATAATACCTATAGTTTAGCCTTAATTTGAACACTATTGTATACTTTTTGTTCTTCTTTGTGTACATATTGTATGCTTTATTGTAGAATTTATTGATGTTTGCAAGTTTAAAGAAGTAGATATTAAACAGGAATCCTCTTAAATGTTATGCCTTTAATTTGTATTTTCTAATGTTTGTCTCGATACATGGTTCTCCTGCCGGTAAGAGATCTGTGCATTACTGATCTGCCGGCAATTATTCGAACATTGCAAAGAAAAATGTGTAAAAATATATAGCTTTACTGCACAATATATTTACACTTTTTTGTTACATCCAAATGAATTAATCATTTGTGTGACTGGCAACAATAACGACGGGTCATGTTGATCAATAATGATAATAATTTGTGTCCTGTATGCAGTTGACTATTTTGAAAACATTATTGCATTCGTTTCCGCATTAGTAAGATTTACTTTTTTTTAAATTTGTAAGAAATATTCCATTATCAAGTCAAAGTAATATTAAATGTATGTCGCTCAGAAGGAGCAACATGCTGTTATTCGAAGAATAGGTACAGCTTTTGGACTCACCCACTTGGCGTTGGCGTAAGCGACGGCATCGGCGTCCCGATTTGGGATTGAAGGTATTTCGACTTGGCAACTTTTGGCAAATGTTTTTTATGTAAGCGGATATGTAAGTACCAACGTAATGGGAATGGGTTGAAAATTCACACACTTATTCACTGTGATGAACTGACTTACATTGCACAGGTTTTCATGTTCTTTTTATTTTACAAAATGACGCCTCTGTTTCGACTAATCAAAGTTTTGTATCTCCGTACCCACGTAATAGGAATGGATCGAAACGTTACACACTTGTTCAACGTGATAAGCTGACATCCATTGTAGAGGTTCCATAACTCTGTTTTGTATTTTTACAAAATTATGACCAATTTCCATCTTTTGTTTTCATTGAATTGACAAGGCTGTTGAATAGTCGAGCGTTACTGTCCTCCGACAGCTCTTGATAAATATTAATAGCTTTGCTATGGCTTATTATACAAGTAGTATTTAAGAAGGTGGATCTGTAATGAGGCTCTGCAAATTTCTTATTTTCTGTTTGCGATTTTGGTATTCTCCGTTTTGTTATGCTCCCCGAAGGGAAAGCATATAGTCGCCGCTTCATCCGTCCGTCCGTTAGTCCGTCTGTCTCGCATTTCTTGTCCAGAGTATTTCTCAGCAACCACTGGTTGGAATTTAGCCATACTTCATAGGAAGCTTTACTACGAAGAGGAAATGTACAAATTGTCTTCGTGTTCCGGTGGGTCTGGTTGGAATTAAGAAAAACTTCATAGGAGGCTTTACTATCAAGAGGAGATGCGCATATTCTCTTCACGTTTGAGTCGGATTATATTTCACAGAGTAACTGCACTTTGATTATTCAACAATAGTATACTATAGTACAATTCTGGTCCGGAGTATTTCTCAGCAACCACTGGTTGGAATTTAATGAATCTTCATAGAAAGCTTCGCCCTTAAGAGGAGATGCGCATATTATCTTCATGTTTTGGTCGGATTATTTTTCACTAAGTTATTGCCCTTTGATAATTCAACAATAGTATACTATAGTACAATTCTTGTCCGTAACCACTGGTTGGAATTCAGCCATACTTCATAAGAAGGTTCACCCTTAAGAGGAGATGCACATATTATCTTCATGTTTCGGTTGGATGATTTTTCACTGACTTATTGCCCTTTGATTATTCAACATTAGTAAACTATAGCACCATCATAGTCAGGAATATTTCTCAGCAAACACTGCCTGGAATTCAGAAAAAAATCCATAGGACGCTTCACTCTCGAGAGGAGGTGCGCATATTTTCTTCATTATCCGTTGGAATGATTTTTCAATGAGATTTTGCCCTTTGATCGTTCAGCATCAGTAAACTATATGTGCCTAGTCAGTAAATTCCACTCTTTAAAACATTTATTGGAATTATGTTCCTACACCAAGTTTAAGTGGAACACGTAGCGTGAACCAGCCCTCGTTGTAACGCCTTTGCCGTCAACTGTTCTACTCCCTCAATTTCGATGGTTGGCGAACTCACCGCATAGATATACTTGATATTGATTATTCGTTTTATGTAGTTGCTTTATAGTTGTATAGTAGCAACTTCCTGTAAGTTCAGAATACCATACCTTTTACGTGCCTCCTGGCGATGTTTACGTCGTTTTGTATCTTAAACATATTGCTGTCAGGGCAGGTTTTTGGCCGACCTAGGGGCGCGATTACTAAATTTCCCATAGAAAATCGGTGATGCTGCCTGCGAGGTATTCTGGACCATTTAAACTTGTTGCAGCCTCTTAGAATACACTTAGGAGTTACTCAGTATTCTACACAGAATCTGATGACTTTCCAGTGCGCCGCAGCGCTAGAACCAGACCAGAAAGAAAAAAGAAAAAAAGAAACATTGTACATATTATACCCTACCACTAGAATACCTAGGAGTAGGGATATAATTATATGTAAAGTGGAATTTTCCTTCTTGTCTGGTGCCAGTGCGCCGCGGCATCTTTCGGCATTGTCACTTTACAAGATGCGTTTGATCACTGATGTACATAGAGCAATTATTTTTCAATATATTATGATGTCACTGACTTGAAATTGGACACAGTGACAGTAGCATGATTAACGCTGACGTATAATGCAATTCAGCTGAAATACTGACCTTTGCTTTGTTACAGCTGTTTGAAGAAAGATCACTAATTGTATCTTGTTGCACTGTGTGGAATGCACCGCACACATGTGTTATACCTCAATTAAAACTCAAAAACATTTGTTTGAAGTTATGTTTTGATAATAGACCTTTCTGGTTTCTTTGAAGTAGGCAAAGCATACCAAAATGATTTATTTCAAGACCCTACAGTTTATTGGGACAGTCCATGTATACAGAGATATTACTTGAAGTTTCATGTCTAATTGATTCCGAGCCCTATAAATAGCAATGACTAATGTCTAAAAGTGGTTATGCTATGAAAACAGAGCTAACAACATCTTTTACAGGGATCTTTCAAGGAACGTCATCATCTGCGTCAACGGAAACAACTACAATACCGGTATTTTCGAAAACAACTGCAGTACTGCCAGAATCTACAACAACAGTGCCGAACACAACAACAGCTTTACACGAAACAACTTCGACGTTGCCGAAAACAACAACAACTTTACAGGAAACAACTTCGACGATGCCTGAAACAACAATAACTTTACAGGAAACAACTACAACGCCGCCGAAAACAACAACAACGTCACAGGAAATAACTTCGACGTTGCCGAAAACAACAACAACTTTACAGGAAACAACTACGACGCTGCCGAAAACAACAACAACTTTACAGGAAACAACTTCGACGCTGCCGAAAACAACAACAACTTTACATGAAACAACTACAACGCTGCCGAAAACAACAACAACTTTACTGGAAACAACTACGATGATGCCTGAAACAACAATAACATTACAGGAAACAACTACAACGCCGCAGAAAACAACAACACGTTTGCAGGAAACCACTACGACGTTGCCGAAAACAACAACACCTTTACAGGAAACAACTTCGACGTTGCCGAAAACAACAACAATTTTACAGAAAACAACTACGACGTTGCCGAAAACAACAACATCTTTACAGGAAACAACTTCGATGTTGCCGAAAACAACAACAACTTTACAGGAAACAACTACGACGACGCCTGAAACAACAACAACTTTACATGAAACAACTACAACGCTGCCGAAAACAACAACAACTTTACAGGGAACAACTTCGAAGTTGCCAAAAACAACAACAACTTTACAGGAAACAACTACAACGCTGCCGAAAACAACAACAACTTTACAGGAAACAACTTCGAAGTTGCCAAAAACAACAACAACTTTACAGGAAACAACTACGACGACGCCTGAAACAACAACAACTTTACATGAAACAACTACGACGCTGCCTGAAACAACAACAACTTTACAGGAAACAACTACGCCGCTGCCGATAACAACAACAACTTTACAGGAAACAACTTCAACGCTGCCGAAAACAACAACATCTATACAGGGAACAACTACAACACTGTCGGAAACAACAACAATTTTACATGAAACAACTTTGACATTGCCGAAAACAACAACAACTTTACAGGAAACAACTACGACGACGCCTGAAACAACAACAACTGTACATGAAACAACTACGACACTGCCGAAAACAACAACAACTTTACAGGAAACAACTACGACGCTGCCTGAAACAACAACAACTTTACAGGAAACAACTACGACACTGCCGGAAACAACAACAACTTTACAGGAAACAACTACGACGCTGCCTGAAACAACAACAACTTTACAGGAAACAACTACAACGCTGCCGAAAACAACAACAACTTTACTGGAAACAACCACGACGTTGCAAGAAACAACAATGCTTCCTGAAAACTACAGTAAGTGATGTTGATGGGTAAAGGGAGTTGTAAGACGGAGGTACATAATCACATAAATCAGCTTTTTCATGGTGCACAACGGACAACTAATATGGAAGATTTGCACGTGAATCCTATTTGTTACATCGTAGCATTCGTTTGCCAGTAATCTTTTCTAAATTTGTATTTTCTGAAAGTTTTCGCAAGTTTTTCCGTGCAGTTCATTACCTTTCTTAACCCAGCTTCCTTGTGAATGGAGATCGTGTATAACGCTGTACTAAACATGCACTTCATTATTTTACACCATGTATAACAATTCATACATAACATCATGTAAAGCAATGTATTGCAAATATATTAACTGAACATGCAGTTAGTTAATTTGACATCGCGTAAAACGCTTTACTGTACATTAATTTACACCGTGTATAATAATAAACTGCACATGCATTTCGTTAGTTGACATCATGTATTGTAATATACCACATATACATGTAATCGGTTTTAAACCTTCAACAATAATATATTTTACTAGTACCGCACAATTTGGCACCAGGTATTGCACTATACTGCACGTGCACTTCATAATTTGACACCATGTGCAACAATAAACCGCACATGTATGTTATTTATTTGACAACATGTACAATAATATACTGCACATCAACAATAAATGTATATCACTTGACATCATGTACAAAAATATACGCACATGTACTTAATTTACCGTTTTACTAAAAGCTACCTGTCTTTTTGCTTAGGCTCCGTGATTATTTGAACGTTCACATCATTGGAAGAGATATTTGATTTAACTGAAGACCTTACATGTGTAACAGGGCGCTTGCATTTCAAGTTAAAACGTAAATATAACTCTCCTCTTTCGTACATATTGATATGGAAATTTTATAGCAAGCTGTAATCATTTCTCCTTACAATAACAAAATCTGAGTTCACGAGAACACTGTTACTGGAGAATCATGTGATGCTGAATTTAACTCATTCAAGAGTCGATATATGTTAATGTAATTGTTTCATGTACAAACCTTCAAAAAGTTTAAAGTGTTTATATTACTAGTATTGTACAGTTAGACAAATATGGGAGTCCAACTCATTTCGTAATATATTACAAAAATGACAATATATACTTTACTATAATACACAGCAAAAGCTTCTATGAAAGGTCAGTGGCTCCACCGAGGTGTCCCATCCCCATACTTAAAATAGTGACCCGAGGGGCACACATGGATTTCGTAACATATACAAGCAATGTGGAAAGTCATCATGTGATATTATGTGTGTCAGTGTCATTTTAAATACAAGAAAATTAACAAAGCATTTAAACACGAAAATTGTGCTTAGCTTCGTATTTACTCATGCTTTGAAATGATCCGCTCAGTATCTTCATGTCCAGCATATACAATGTTTGCATCCTAGTAACTCGAGACTTTTCCTATGCATCGTCCTTTAATATTTCTCAACCAAAACTATACCGCTTTGAGATTATTTTTTGCTACTTTAAAATTTGCGTGTAAAATTGTTTTTTGAATAGAAGACAGCTCACCTGGTTTATGGGTTTATGCTAATCCAATTTGTATAACTTTTATATAAAGTGATGCGTTTTTTTCTACTTGTTATTATAAGCAATTACGTTTATTATTGTATTGTGAATGGGATTTATGGATCCCAGTTGAACAGTTTAACTCGTTCTTTATCATACACCAGTAAGGCATACTTCAGTATTAAAATGTAAAGAACATGCAATATTTTGCAGTATATTAAAGCGACTCATTCAAACATTTAGGTGAATTTCTTTTCTGTTTTGAAAGCGACCAGTGGTAGAAACTCATTAACATATGAGTTTTTACCAGTGGTAGAGACCCATTAAGATATGATTTTTTTAGTATAGCTTGATAAATAACAGATAATATTATGCAGAACGGATAAATTGTGGTAGTATTAATTGGTGGAAAGTAATAGAGATCTACTGAAAAAATTAACACTGGCTATGGGCAAATAGATTTAATGACATCGTGATTTTAACCTTTTTGTACAGTGCAATTAGAATTTTAACGAGCAGAAACCCTATAACAGCTAAATCTCTAATGGCAGCTGTTTGTTAAAATTAAAGCAGCATCATGTCTGATCAATTTATAGATCTAGATCTAGACTAGTAAAGCTACAATTCGTACAAAAATAGCATCCTGTTCCAACTATTTTAGATATAGTTCAAATGACAGACGTTACATCATATACCTTTGAAAATGCCAAAATAAACTGCATCGTAAAACACGCCATAAAATGGAAATCTCTTTCGGTGAAAATCAACCAGAAATGGCGGCCGCTAGAGGTGACCTTATTCCCTTCCGGGGAGATTAAATGGTCTAGAAGGAAGACAAAGAGACATGACGTCACATATGACATCACTAACAGCACAGATGGAACCGGAAGTAACATGACAATTAGTTTGATAATAAATGACGTCCAATGTCGAGACAAAAACACATATATTTGCACACTTAAGTCTGACACAGAGGACGGTGTTGCAAAAAGTCAGCTCACTGTGGTTGGTAAGTTATATATTTTGACTAAATCTCATACATCTAGATACAAGAAGCGATCATTTTATTTTTTTAATGGAAAAAGCTTACTAAAAAGCTTAAGTTTTTCGAACCCGTCAATTGGGAAAACCAGCTTTGTTCTTTTATAAGGAGCTGGGGACGTAGTCCAAGTGTATGCTTTATACATTTCCCTAACAAAAATATTAAAACACAGATCGCTCGTAGTTCAAGGGTTTCGAACGGTCCATACATAGAAAAGACACCCACTGGGGACGACATTAATCGGGCAAAATAAAAAGACGATCAATTTGCATATTCTAAAAACTGAATTTTAACGAGTTGTGACCTTGTCATTTATTGCCAATAGTTTTATTGTTATATTGTTCCAACCTAATTCAGTAGGGTTCGTTAACACCGTAAAAAGCACACGCCTCATATAGCACACATTTTGCGTTATGCAGCGATGTTCAACCACAAAGCACACGATGAGCTGTATGGGGCATACAGACATGTGCCTTGACAGTTTGTTTGAAATACATAAACATGTATTGATAGAGATGAAACGACAGAAGTAAACTGATGTCTGATAACCCGAAATAGAATACATACGTAGAGCTAAAAGAATGGATGAACATTGGAGACGTTTTTTTTTTTTGTTTTTTTTTTTAATTTTTCACAGCTGATATTGCTGCTGCTGCTCCCCTCCTGTTACAGCTGATGTTACTGGTGCCACTGTCACTACTACTATTATACCCAAAGTTGTTACCCATACACTACATATTTTCAGAAAATGGATGATGAAACGTGTTTTCATTAAATAACGTATCATGATTCATTTGACAAATGACATCTTCCAGGACCGTAGACGCGATTGTGATAAGAGGATGCGTAATAAAATGACGAAGGGAGTTGTTTCTTTAACCTAATGGAGACGGAAGTAAGCATGGACGGGGTGAGTACAGTGGTACTACCCTCATGCCGATGAAAATCTTCGCCATTAACAGTTCGAAAGTTAGGCTTCAGACCAAGCAACCGAGGAGTTCTCGGCGAATCTTTGGTCTATTGCCTAATTTTCCGCCCCTAAATCGAGGTCCGGTTATAAACATTTGCTGCTTGCCAGACAAATGGGGTTGCGTACGAACCCATCGTATCCCTATAGCTACGGGTATGTTTTCATTTAGATATCATTGGTTCATAACTATATACAAACAGATTTATTGAACTTTTAAAACAGTTTTGTTTACGGTTTGACTCTAACCACGGAAACTTGTTTCAACAAATTTTTCATACCTACCATTTTGAGAACGTAAGCGAAAAGAATGCATTCAGTCTGAGCTTGAAGGAATCGTTGTGGGCTTTTGCTGCCAGTCAGTGTCAATCATGTGTCGTCGTGACACAACTGTTTCAAATGACAGCTCATCCTTCACCGCTCGGCCGATTTTGATAAAGAAACTAAAGGAATGATAAATCGACAATCCGATATTAAATTAGCTAAAATGAAGCGCACCATGGCAACAAAAATGGAACATTGACTTTATAGCCCAGGGCAGCATGTCGAGCCCGCGAACTAAAGGAATCAATGACATACCTGACATACCTGAATGACAGCATCATGCAATATATATAATGTTAGATCTTAGTCAGACAGAACATAAAAAACATGTACAAACAACTTAATCCTTCAGTAGATAAAATAATTACCGCCAGTAATTTTTACATCTGACCTCTTTGTGTGACATTAACCTTGGAGCTACGGACTTAATCTTGCATGCAACATGCCATCTGATCATGGTGGACAATTGTACTTTCTTTGGGCATGAGGAATTTGAACCAGGATATCAAACTGTGACCTATCTGTATTGTGTAAACCTTAGTACAACTTTTATCTTTCAGGTTTCATTATCAAAAAATCATGTTCAACATTCTTATCAACATTCATGCACGTTTATAAAGTTCCGTGACATTAGCCAACACCTCAATACTAGTATATTCATTCTGGGCATAGAATTCCAAGAATTTTGCGCTTACTTTCATTTGGTCATGGAATATAACTCGGGAAGGAAATGACAGAATGACTCTTGAGGATAGTCTTTTGAACAGGAACAATTTTAGACTAATTAAATAACCGGGTTGAGATACATGTTTTTAGTCCTCTGTGACCAACATCGGTAGAGGCAAAATGCATGCCAGATGGGGGCCGTCGTGCTCGTGGTGTGTTTCATTTGACCTATCATGGCGTGGTTACCAGATATATTTAGTTAATAGAAAGTTGACTTGTCACATGAAAAGCGCTATGCCAAATCACTGCGTACCCATGCTTTTGTTTGAAAGGTATGTAATTAAGATATACAATAAACTTTGCATATAGAATTGAAGAAGTTCAAGGAAGTTGCGACACATTCCTGTGACCACTCCGAACATTCTGCACACACTTCATGTCCATGGAGCGAAAGTCAATAGTATTCCGGAATGTTAAGAGCGTGTACGAACTGCTGAAGACAGGACAATTATGAGATAAATATATACGACACTGGAAGGCAGGTCTTGGTTCCTGTCAACTATGGATAATGTCAATAGTGCTGGGTACCAAAACAGAACAGTGTACAATTTTATTTCTTTGACAGCCATTGGAAGATTACTACAGAATTTTAAAAACAATGTTTTGGGTGAAGAAAGTCTTGTATTCGATTTTGTAATCTGAATTAATATATAAGAATGTTACTACAACAAAGATGCCATTCGACACTCTTCCAGGCATCTTATTACGACGGTCTGTAACTTAAACCTGATTATTTTAAGCAGCGGACATAGTGTGACTGGTATGACCCATGCTGATCATAGAGGACTGAAAGGGTACATTCTATTTTGTATTACCTTTCTCGAGAATCAAGATTCTAGCATTTCCATTAGTTTAAAGGCCGAAGTGTCAGTAAATTTGCTTGTTGTTTAAGGCTACAAATAAGTGGTCGATAAAACAAATCAGTTATTGGGTTTGTAAGTAACCCTGTAGAGATATGTTTGGGATCAGTATAATAAATAGTAAACTCACATATTTCCGTAGAGGGTCAAGCCAAATATATCACAGTGGGGCGTGTCATGATTATAATATAAAGTTATTATAGGATAATTTCAAACACCCTGATGAGGTGGGAAGATGCGGTCCATTTATACTGTAAGCGATATGCCGCATAAAACTCCATTTTGTTTGTGCTATATGTATACGCATAAACGCCTAAATTTGTGCAATATGCGACGTGTGCTTTTTGCTGCATGCTAGGGCTCCACGATAGGAACCAATGAATGCAACAGATAGAAAATACATAAGCTCTGACTGGGATTCGAACCCGGACCCGCTCACACCTTAGGCGGGCACTCCCTAGTCACTACAAAAGCTAGCTAAAAGGCAAATGCACCCTTATAGGCCACCCAACTACACTACCGTTATTTTTTCCATTCTGACATTTGAAATTGGTACTCTGCATGAAGTAAACTATTCATCTATTACAATAACAGATTAATTGTTAAATATTAATGTCTCATTACTTATTCTACATCTTCTCACAACAGCAAAACCTAGCCAGAAAATTACGCTCACACCCGGACCTTCAATTATAGAAGACAAAGCATTCCGGTTAACTGCAACTTGGCAGGGAGGATATCCCATCCCCTGGGCAAATATGTCCTGGACGGCTTTTGACAGTAATAATAAAAGGTGGGATGATTATTATATAAACAATGTTTGAAGGGTTACAAATATCTAAAATTTGTTTGTTTAGGGGACCGCCCCCAAAATTAGCACTTTGGTAGGTATAGATTTTTTTTACTTATTTAACGTGTTGTTTTGTTTGATAAAGCATCAGAAATGACACTTTTGAAAAAGTCAGAAACTAAAATTGTTAGCATTATATTTAATAGATACTGACTTTATACTATGTCAAATTAAATGTCTATTTGCATTTATTCCCCTTTAATGTAGTTTTAACTAACACGCACTTGAAATTTTTCTACAAAACCATAAAAAATCTCCAGGGTAGAGGGTTTTAACTAGATAGGGTCAAACAACTTTTTTAGGCCTGTGTCCCTTGTTCTGCATTTATTATAATAATGATCAAAACGTTACTCATGTTAACATTGTTTGATATGTATTCGTACAACAATTAATAATAATAGAATACCGATGTATCCTCCAGACAGTAATTCATTAATGCAAAGTCACTTATTGCGTGTACAAAGTGCTTTTTCACAATTCCGACTCTCAGGCAAGGCAAATAATAAGCTCGAAACAAAACAAAAACTTTACAGAATTCAATCGGCTGAAAATAGTGTAACAGCAGCATTATGTTCATTTAGACAAAACTCTATTTCAATTTTACAGTTACAACTTGGCAAACTATGGTGAATACAGAGACTATGCGCTACATGAGGATCACCAGTTCTGTCAAACTACGCTACAGGTAGCATGATCCATACATATCAGGTTGACGTATATACCTCAGGAATAATGATCCATACATATTAGTTTTGACGTATATACCTCAGTTATTATGATCCATACATATTAGATTTGACGTATATACCTTAGGAATTATGATCCATACATATGATCCATACATATTAGGTTTGACGTATAAACCTCAGGAATTATGATCCTTACATATTAGATTTGACGTATATACCTCAGGAATTATGATCCTTACATATTAGATTTGACGTATATACCTCAGGAATTGCGATCCTTACATATTAGATTTGACGTATATACCTCAGGAATTATGATCCATACATATTAGATTTGACATATATACCTCAGGAATTATGACCCTTATATATTAGGTTTGACATATATACCTCAGGAACTATGAACCTTATATATTAGGACTGACATATATACCTCAGGAATTATGACACATACATAACAGGTTTAACATAAATACCTCAGGAATTATGACCCATACATATTATATTTGACATATATTCCTCAGGAATTATGAACAATACATATTATATTTGACATATATTCCTCAGGAATTATGAATAATACATATATGAATCTCAACGTATATACCCCAGGTATCATGAACCATACGAGGTTTGACGTATACTGGTTGGGAACCATTTTCCGGACACATTTTCATATTTTGGCTCCATTATTTCCTTAAAAAATATTTGACATAAATGAAGCCCACACTGCACAAACTTCAGCTCCTTCCGCATCCGATGTTGTTATTAGCATCGCGTTGTGACGTAAAACATTTGTTCTCATGGGGCCTCAAATGGGGTCACAAAAAGAAGTTATTTTCCCTGTAAGGTAAACCAGTATCCGGACAAATATTTTGACGGTTTTTTGCTGTTAATCTGATATCGAAATAAGTAATTAAACTATTTTTACACATTTCTTCATCATTCATCTGTTCAAAAACGCACATGAAACATAACCTGACGTTCAACAGATGCTACGAAAGCAAACCAAAGTTGACAATAAAAATCTCGAATTTCGTCTAACGCGAATTTTTAATTATTCCAATGGATATAGAATTAAATTAGTGCAAAAATCGACAGCCCTGCATTTTATGTAACTATTACCGTGAAATTATAAGTAGCACATGTCATCAGCAGACAATCAATATGTAGTTTAATTATTTCTTTCCCACTTGATACCCCGGCAAATGTGAACTACTGCGCATGCGCAATGCTATCTTCATGCCCCGTTAAGACAGAAAGTTGTTTTGAAAACACAGGTGAGTTATCATCATAAAACTAACATAAAGCAGCTTTGTAATGTATTGGTTTGTTGTAAACATGAAGAAAAAACACTTTAATGATCTAGATGAAACAATAACATGAATAACAACGGAATAAAGCGGATATTATGTGTGTCCGGAAACTGGGCCTGTCCGGAAACTAGGTCCCAACCAGTATACACAAGGTGTCTTGACCCACATAGATGATATAATTCTATTTACTATTTCAGCATTCCATAGTCGTGTTTCCTAGGATACATCTCAATGACACAACGGTGATAGTAAGACCGAATCTTGAAAGAAAGAAATACTTTGTAGACAAATCAATGGAAACATATTTAAGACAGGTTAAACCAGGTGTAGAGAAGATTCTGGTCATACCACGTAAGCATCTGTGCTTTTTTCAACTCGTAAACGAAATGTAGCGTCTAGTTATCGTGTCTATGTATGGTGATTTCAGTATGATCAAATAATTCTGATTCTTTTTAATAAGCAGATTTGATAATAATTACGATAGTGTTATTTTTTTATACGCCCGTCTCTGAAAGAGCGGGGCGTTTTTGTGAACACCCATAGCGGCGGGCGGGCGGTCGGCGTCCAAAGCATGTCCGCTCTCTAAGTCAAACAGTTTTCATCCGGTCTTCACCAAACTTGCTGACAATGTTTGTGGGCATAATATCTTGGCCAAGTTCGATAACCAGCCAAATCGTCCCAGGCACTCTTGGATTATGGCCATTGAATTACTCGAAAAACCGCGAATTTAGCCTTGTCCGCTTTCTAAGTCGAACATTTTTCATCCGATCTTCACCAAACTTGCTGCCAATGTCTGTGGACTTAATATCTCGGCCAGATTCGATAACCAGCCAAATCGCCCCAGTCACTCTTGGATTATGGCCCTTGAATTACTCAAAAAACTGCAAATTTAGCCTTGTCTGCACTCTGAAGTCAAACAGTTTTCATCCGATCTTCACCAAACTTGCTGAAAATGTTTGTGGGCATAATATCTCGGCCAAGTACGATAACCACCCGAATTCAGGCACTCTTGGATTATGCCCCTTGAATTATGTCAAGTTCGATGACGGGCGTATTTTGTGACAGTCTGGCACTCTTGTTGCTATATGTTTTCGTCATCATTGTTGTAAAAACGTAAGGCAATGGGGAGAGTTGAACAAAGCTACCTTATATTGCGAATTTACTAAGGAACGCAATGTTTATATTTTTAATACACATCAAAGGGGGTTGTGGATATCTAAGCTTGAATTATTAGTTCCTATGACTTACAGTGTATGTCACAAATTCACACTGTATCTTTTTTCTGAAGTTCTAAAGCATTTCTATATGCAGGTTACAAGAGTTTTTGAGCATTTTGCATAAATGAAAAAGCAGAGACTGACTTTAGAGATAAGGAGAATGAGCACACTTATTCACTGCTAGGACTTATAGACTACTCTGCTATCAAAATAGTTTTGGAATGTTGTGCCAGGACTAGTAAGTACATGTATGCAAAAGCAGTAAGCGTAAAGTGTAGGCTAGTTCCACCACAGTAAAACAAAAATTATTATCAGATATGCTTCCTGCTTGTTTTTCAGTGAACTATTGTAAGAACGGGAAAAAAGACATGAGCGTTCCACATCCTTACACACCCTGTACAAAGTTTCTGCGCTGTCTGTCAGGAGATATAATCGTCCAGGAATGTCCTATCGGAACGTGTTTCAATAAGGAGAAACAGCAGTGCGCATAAAGAAATGCTGCTTGGCCAGTGTTTGAAAGTATGTTTTACATCTCAGCGTCACACGTGTGACGACACAAGCACAAGTGTCCCACGTAGTAACGTAGTAATCTTTTGTGCTTCTGGTCGTGCAATCCTACTGACATTGCTCCAGGACAATTATGATATTCAATATAATTATGCTAATCAGTGATGAATTCTACGTAACAAGCTGATATCACCCAGGCAATTATGGCATACTCAGAAGCATTAGCTAAATGTTATCTCTGTAATTCTCGTGTACATGTCAAATATACTTCAAATTTAAGGCAGAAAGGGGTACTTACTTTCAGGACGGCTGTCTCTGTAATTCTTGTGTAGATGTCAAATATACTTCAAAATTAAAGCAGAAAGGGGTACTTTCAGGATGGCTATCTCTGTAATTCTTGTGTACATGTCAAAAATACTTCAAAGTTAAAGCAGAAAGGGGTACTTTCAGGACGGATATCTCTGTAATTCTTGCGTACATGTCAAATATACTTCAAAGTTAAAGCAGAAAGAGGTACTTACAGGACCGCTATATTCACTCTTTGGAGCGGTATCATGTAGAGATAAGATGCTTTCAATGCGGTTGATGAAAGTAAATCACGACATATTTTGGTCACAGATTGCTCGCATGTCCACATATATTGTTCTATGTCACACACTTGAACTTGACCTTACCTATTATAGCTGGAAAGCCTCACACATTGTCTTTGAAAGTTACAAGTGTTCTTCTCTAATTTGAACTTTTTAGTAAAATTTTGTTGAAAGTGAATATGGGGTATAATTTTGCTAAAATGTAAGCTAAAGTCTTGAGGTCATCTAATGAGGCTAAAGAGAAGTGGAAAATCTAAGAACATTTAGTCAGGACATTCGCGAAAAACATGCATACATGCAAAACTGACATATTTTCTACATTAAAAAGGACATAATGTATTACAAAATAAAATCCTTAGTTATTGTTTGTTTTGTTTTGTTGGGTTTAACGTCGCGCCTACACAAGTATAGGTCATATGGTGGCGACTTTCCAGCTTTAAGGTCGGAGGAAGACCCCAGATGCCCGTCCGTGAACTACATCACGAGCGGGCACCTGGGTAGAACCACCGACCTTCCGCAAGCCGGTTGGATGGCTTCCTCACATGAAGACTTCAACACCCCGAGTGAGGCTCGAACCCACATCGGTGAGAGGCAAGTAACTGAACGTCAGCGACCTTAACCACTCGGCCACGGAGGCCCCCATAGCCTTAGTTAAGCTACTTGTCCGGTGAGTATGGTGCCAAAGACATGTGAAGTTGTAAAGCATTTAAATTAGTAGCTTTTTAGAAACCTGCCTATATGCAAAACTTTAACCTGTAATTCTAAACATAAATCCCAAAATGACTGCATAAAAGCAACACTTATCTAATGTGTCCCTTGAGGTCATCTCATGATGTCGAATATATGTGTGACGTAAGAAAGTATTAGGCATTGTAGCTCTAGAGAAACCTGCTTACACGCAAACTGTTGTTACGCGTACGCAGACACCAATGTAAGAGTTACAGCAATAGCTCTACTTAGCACCTGTAATGTCAATATGATAAAGAATAACATAGAATATTTACCTTAAAGACAACACGCTATGTATTTAGCTAATGAACCTGGAGTGTTTATTAATTGGCGTTTCTAGAAAACAAATGTACAGTGTTTCATCAAGATAGATATGAATTTTATCTGAATGTAATTACTATTTTCCGTTGACTTCAAAATGATTATATAATTATTTAAACTTGTGTCATTGTATGCATTCACGATGACGCTTTATTCTTTCGTTTTTAAGTAATATACAATGTGTGATAAAGACAAATGCTCCTCGTATTAAAAAATATCAGTGTGTTTCATCCAACAACCACAAATAAACAGGTTGTATGTCAATATCGCCACACTGTTAAAATATTTTTCTTTTGTGGCTCTGGCAGCTCCTAAGAGGGAACAAGTGGAACAATTTGAAAGGACCGGAGACAGGTCAGTTTAAGGATGCTTCAGGCAAAGTTTGATGACAATCCATCAAGCACTTCATGAAGTCATTTTAAGATTTTTCTATGCGTCCACGTAAAACCATTTACAAGTACAAACCTGACAGAGATCCACACAAGGATGCTACATAACCCGTTGGGTGAAGATTCATCAGGCGGCTCATGAGAAGTTGTTTAAAGGTTTTAGATAAACTGAACACGAATTGCTCAAGATGAGTTTTTAGGATCGCTGGATGCCCGACGTCCGTCCACAATTTCTTTACAGAATATCTCATTAAACTACAAGTCAATTACAACCAAATTTCACCGGAATATTCTTTGGTTTGTCCCCCCTTTCAGATTCCATCTGTCACGAGGTCCAAAACAACTGAATATCAGTATTTTGTCTTCGTATTCTTGATGGCTTACGCCTGAAGTTTTTCACTCTGATAATTTCATTTATCAAGGTTTTGTTTTTTGTGCCTTTACAAGCCAAAACGCCCCAACCACAGAGAAAGAAAACACACGACACATCTATTTAGAATTCTGGATGCCATGGCAACCAAAAGGATTTTTTTTTAAATATCTTCACCTCAGAAACTGCTTGCCCATTTTCACAATAACTTCATAGAAATAATTTTCTTTGGATAACACTCTGCCAAACCCTTCAGATCAAGATTACGATTCGTTAAACTCCAGGGGGCAGTGCAGGTCAGGAACTGGTGGCGTGATTTTAAAAATAATTTAATACAATATTCCTAGTGGGAACTCTCCTATTGAAAACCTTAGCCAACGTGGCTAAAATGGTGACTTCTAGAAGAGGCCAGGCGCACCAATTTGAACAAATGTGAGAAAGGTTCATAAGGGACGCTTTGGAGGAGACCCAACAAGGTGCTCTTAGAAGAAGCTGTTTAAAACGCTCTTTTCTACTTTTTAAAGTCTCCCCGTACTTGGATTCAGTGTTGTGATATTTTCTGGTCCTTTGGGATCATCGAGTCCATTCAATACCTGTGTAATAAAGTTCCGCTTAAGCCGATGCTAGGAGGCGGGAGAGGTGTTGCACATTTCACTACCTCTTATGAATAGACTTAATCAAACCGAGTCTGCTATTTTTTTTTTTTTTTTTTTGCTTGATTGCATTCTATGCTTCCAAAGGATCTTTTTACAGGTTTTATTACACAAGACTTTTACCTTATAACAAACATTGGTTTTATTTGCACATTCCTTTCTAATAGCAGATTTATCTCTTTACTGCTTTACCGTGAACACTTGCAAAATATTTATCAAGTTGCACCAAAATTACGGTTAGATATTATTATCACTTTTAAAAGAAGAAATAAGTAGGTCAAACTAATCTTTCATCTTTCAGTGACAGTTTCTAACTTAATCATTTGGGCACATGTCAGTGCCATTTCTTTTTGCTTCTGGTGTCATTTTTTTTTTATTCTTTGTAATATGACATTGTTTTTTCAAGTTTTTTACCACTTTTTGCTTGACTATTCATACATATGTGAAAATGTCAATGTGGAATCATAACTTTTAAATCAGATAGACTAAAGCTGAAGAAAGTGAAGCTACATGACCATTACTATTTAAAATTGTCACATATTTTTAGATTCTATTTGAAAAATTGCATGGGATTTTAAACGAGAGAAAAACATTGCATTATTTAAGATATCTTAAAATGAAAAGATTTCATAAAACCAACCCTGGAACCGAAGGAATAAATGAGGATTAATATGCAAGTTAATGTATTATTTCGTATTCAATAAAATCCTCACTCATTATTCCATTTCCGATAAAATGCTTATTCATCAGATTAATTTTGATAGTGTTTGTATCTTAAGAAAGACTGCGTTTACAATCAATATTACGCTAAATGTTTAGTTCTGCTCAACCCGGGGCTATAGGGCATGGACGGTAGCTTGCATTTCCACTACCTCAATCAAACCGAGCCTGCAACATTTTCGTTTATGTCGCGTTGGGCGACCTGCTGGGCGATATTCCATTTTTATATTTGATTGATTTATGGATGTAAGGGTCATATAGATGGCAGCGTCATCTGCAAAAAGACAAACTTTTGATTGGACATCTTGTGGCAGGTCATTTATATGTAGGCTAGGAAGATCAGTGGACCAAGCACAGACCCCTGCGGGACTCCAGAGGAAACCAGTATTGGATCGGACTTATAGCAATCTAACACTACTGACTGGAGCATATTATCTGGGAAGTTTTTTACCCATTTTAAACATGTTTGACCACGTATGGCAGAGTTAAGAATTTTATCAAAGCTCAAAGCCTTATCAATGGCTTTACTGAAGTCTAAAAGAATAAGGTCTCTTTGTGTCTTGTTGTAGAAACTTAAGAGGAGATCATTAACTAACATTAGAAGTTGGGTCATACAGGATCTTTTCTCACGTAAACAGAATGCATTGTTTGGTAATGTGCTTCATGATTGATGAGGAGACAATGTTCTCAAGGGTTTTGCACAGAACACATGTCTATGATTTGCTGGATATGACCTGTCGCCCTTTAGTAAATTGGCGTTATATTTGCAGAGTTTCGTTGTTGAAGTATGACTCTCTCATCAATGGGCTTCTGAAAGAAGATTTCTAATATAGGCGAGAGTGTGTGTGCTATTTTTTTTTTTTTTTTTTTTTTTTTGATATTATTGGCTTTATCTTATCTGGGCCACCTGCCTTATGGAGTTTGAGTTTGACCGTGTTTTCTATGCCTTTTGAACTGATGGTAATGTTAGGCATTCTAGGAAAGATTTGTCTTTTCTCAGGTAGTGACATTTGATCTGAGTCAAACATGTCCTGTACAGTAGAGGGACAAGTAAGTTTTAGTGGTGACTAATTGCTAAACACAAATTGAGTTCAGGTGTGAAAGTACTCTGCTCAGCTGCTGAAGGTGTGAAAATTAATCATTGACTGTGGTGAAACTAAAGTTCAACTCACTATCATTGAATTAAAACCTAAGATATTTAAAACCTTACACATATTACGTAGACTTTATGGGTACATTTAATATTTTAAAAGACGGGACATTTTGACTTTTTAGGTACATTTTGACCTAACCTAGTGTGTAAATTTTGGTCTTTTTGGGAGTACATTTTGACTTTACCATGTGGGTACATTTTAGTTTGGGTACGTTTGGACCATAATCTTTAACACTTATTGTTGCTCACTGGACACTTTATGCATGATAGAAGTTCACTGATGGTGTTTTCCTATCCTGGTTCCCCAACCAAGATATAATTACTTAAGCATCAGTATAAATTTGATAAACATAAGACCTATTGCAGTATACTTGTTCATTATGATTATTTGCATTAACAGCCATATACATGTTTAAGTTGAAATTCATTAAAAATGAAAGTTTGAAAAATTATAATTACCTCCCTTTTCCTATCTTGGTTGTGCAACCAAATTAGGTTGAATACAAATGATTTCAGAAGCCAGACACAGTATCAAAATTTGTGGGTTGGTTCAGATAATTGAAATATTCCAACATCTATCACATGCAAATGCAAAACTAGAAATTACTTCGAAATAAAAGGAAATAATCAGATTTTTTAATAATTTCTTATTAAAGGAGGATAGTAACATAATTTTATAAAAGCCAATAAAATATACATTTGTAATAGGGATCTAACACTATGTGATGGGTCTTTTTGTTCCTTAAATAAATCTTTAATAGTATATACACGAAAAGCGAAAAATGTCGTAAACTGTTGCTTAAATGTGATTGACCTTTAAGCATGCCTCTTATCGACTTCTACCGTGTACTTTATATACGTTTCACAAACCAGTGGTTTCTGTGATGCTTTATGTTTCGTTTCCCCATGTTTATCTTTCGAAGAAAAACACATTTCTTAAACTTTGTCATATATTGTTGTCTCAATAACTTGTTTACTTATTTTGTTTACCCTCTAGCTTTACTTTTATCCAGTTAAACTATTTCCATGTCACTATTATTCTATTATTTTTTTTCTGACCATTCATATTTGGTGTAGAAAGTCCAATAGTTGTTGAGGAGAGCCATAGATCTGCCCAAGGTTACTAGAGTGGAAATTCGATGTTAGCCAAGATGCTCATTATCAGACGCAATTCTCGCTTAATAATTGTTCTCAAAAATTATATATGTGAAAGAAAATCGTCTTTTTCATATGGTGACAGTAGTTCTTACATGTATTTTTTTCAGCACCGTCCAAATACCACGACAGATCAGGAAGCCATAGGAACAACATATGTAACTGAACTGTACGGTTAACAAAGTTTTAATTCTACATATCCTAGCGATCTATAATTGATCTTATAAAAGATGTATATTGTGAAACCAGTGTTAACAGATACCTGAAAAAGCCTGCATGCAGCAGAGCGCAGGTGGTTGAGATGTAACATCAGAGCTACAATGAATATACTTAATACGTACATCTTTTAATTGACACAAATGGTAATGTAAGCGTGCTCATGTTTCTAAAGTCTGAAATGATAATTTCTTCTGATTTAAAGGATAATGACACACAACTATTGATAAAAATATTATTGGTTCGCATCTTTATAAATGTATTTTTTATAAATACATTGTATATTTATTGATGACAGTAGCGTATCTAGTGATGTTACACATGTTACTGATCTAGATACTAATATAGATATTTTCTGGGATATATACTGATATCTGTTTCCAAGGCCACAAACTTTATTTCATCAGAAGTTTTAAAATTGGTTCTTCTTTATTAGTTTTACATATTTTAATGCCTGTTTTTAATCCGTACAAGTGCAAAATATATGGTCAAAGAGAATTATAAGTCCTATTCCAAAATCTCTTTCCGAAGACCCCTAAATCTTATAGAGGGTATCTCAAGCGCCAACTGTATACAAATGACTTACCTTGTGCATCCACCATAGACAACTTACTATTTGGTATATAATGAACACCTTACTACGACTCAGAATATAATTACCGCCTCAATAGCCTAGTGGTAGTGTCCACTTTGAGTGCAGGAGGTCTGGGGTTCGATCTCTGACCGCGTCCAAAGACTTAAAAAAAAATGGTACTGGTAGCTCCGTTGCTTTGCACTCACCATTTAAAGGGTCGTCTGTAAAATTCAAAATTATTATATGACATGTAATTCTCAAATCATTCATTTTATTAGGATCTTTTGTTCCTATTCGTCTTTTTCTTAATTTTAAAAGGAACTTTTGTATCATTTTGATCCAATGGTTCTTTACATTATACGTCACGTTATTGCTGATTTAGTAGAATTTTAGATGTTTCGGCAAGAAAAGCTAACTTGTGATAAAAAGAATATTAAATTTGTGACTTTCCACATTGAATTTATTAAACTTATAAAATGCTCGACAGAGCCTCGCATTTTCTTATTTTATTCAACTCGTTTAATAAATTAGACACTCATGTAATATCTTCTATATATCAACTTTAACGTTGCGTCTACTATACTGCTGTCTGTTTCCCGCAATTTTCACGTAACGTACTTGACGTTATATCCGTGGTTTATCATTATTATTCCCTAAGAAGGCATGTAATTCCGAGCAACTGTGAAAAAGAATGTACATTGTGATTCGCACTGGTAACATCTGCCCTCGTTTATATATCATGTTAATATTGCATAGATACTTCTATATATCAACTTAACGTTGCGTCTACTATACTGCTGTCTGTTTCCCGCAATTTTCACGTAACGTACTATGACGTTATATCCGTGGTTTATCATTATTATTCCCTAAGAAGGCATGTAATCGAAACGTTGGAATATAAGTAAATTGTAAATTGACTGCGTGTTTGGTTTTTTATCCACTACATTATAGATATTAAACGTAATTCACGATCACAAAGGACCAGAAAATATAACAGCACTATATCAAAGTACGGGGAGTCTTTTTACAGTCGCCACACGGTAAAATCTGTAAGAAAATCATTTTGAAGCATCGAACAAGCAATGACAGCAGACTGGGTTTGATAGAGTATGTTCATGGCATGTAATAAAATTTTAGCTAGGAGACTAATCTAAGAACATTGCATTGACACTGGTCAATTTCAAGTTATGTCACAAAATCAGCTGGGTCCTAGTGAGAGGCTTAATTTGACCAAGGCAAATGAGAAATGGTATTCTTTTATGGTTATAGAGTTATTTTGTATACCGAGGGTATCTATTTCGGCGCTTTGTGCTAGCAGAAGGTAAGCATGGAATGGGGTCCCGCTAGTGTGGTTTCGGGGACTTTCTGAAAAAAAAAATTAGAATACGACATGAAATAACGCGTTCTGATGTGTTATATGTAGGGATAACGCATGTTTTTTTCGTGTTATAACATAGGCGAGGGTACAAACGTATCCCGAGGGATTCTGCAAATGTTTTAACACGAAATGAACATGCGCTAACGCTATTCTAGCATAAAACGCGTAAAAACTGATAAAAGAATACAATGTCACTCAACGTCAAAAATTTCCATGAAATGCGCGGGAATGTCTGAGTCGTTTTTTTTACGTTGACGTCATTTCGTTTTGAATTATCTGTTTTGGGGCCGAATGACGTTTACGCGTTGCCACGGAACGCGCATACATAAAAAGGTGTTATAACAGCACGCGCGCGCGAGAATCTCTCTGTTAACACACGTTTTCTCTCCTGTTAAAACACCCCAGAAAAGTGACAAGAACAGCAGTTTTATGTTAGAATGTAGGGATAACGCATGTTTTTTCGTGTTACAACATCTGCAGAATCCCCAGGGATTCGTTGGTACCCGAGCCCAGTAGTGCGAGGGTACCAACAATTCCCGAGAGATTCTGGAGATGTTATAACACGAAAAGAACATGCGCTAACGCTATTCTTGCATAAAACGCGTAAAAACCAAGTAAATGAATATATTGTCCCTCAACGTCATTAAATTTCCATGAAATGCGCGGTAAAATCTACGTTGTTTTTTCACGTTGACGTCATTTCCTTTTGAATTATCCGTTTACGCTTTGCCACGGAACGCGCATATACAAAAAGGCGTCATAACAGCACGAGAATCTCTCTGTTAACACACGTTTTCTCTCCTGTGCAAACACCCCCGAAAAGTGACAATAACAGCAGTTTTATGCTAGAATTTGCATAAAAGTACTACTAAAATGTTTTTGAGAAAGAAAAAACAAGTGATCTGAGGCAGAAAAATTGACCGTGGCAAACGGGACAGAAAGGCTGACCAAGGGAAGTGCCTCGGTTGACTAAACAGTCGCTACGGCCATGCAATCTGAGAATGTTCTCAAAAATAAGTTTTAAGACCCTTGAGAAAGGTTATAAAAGGCACTACTTTGTATATAAAAGCTTTATTTATTTTCATCAGTGTTTATACAGTATCTTATACAAGGTTGTGCTATCTCATTTTGTTTAGTCATAATATTTCATGGCGTCGACCACATTTCAAAATATATTACCAATGTTTAATATACAGATGTGTTCTTAAACGTCATTTGTAAATACTTCAATCTTGAAAGTAAATGTTTTGGATATAAGCAATAAAATTTGAGCATCATATGTAGACAAACAGATTTTAGCTTTTCTTCTGCTATGCGGTTCTTTTTAACACTTTCTCCGATTCCCGAGTTTCAAAGGGTCGCCCATCCTACAAGTGCTAGCCTTTTTACAAGTACCTTTGAATGGAGAACAGACTACAAAATCAAATAGAGGTAGAAAATATATTTACTGAAAGTTATTTCAAACTTACCCAAAGTGCCGTAGAGTAGTCAAACTTTAAGCAATTTTGGCATGAAAGCAACTGACGTTAGCGTTACGTCTCGACGTCATTTCCTGAAAATTTGAAGACGTTGAGTTAATTAAACGGTTACTTCCCAGCAGCGTTTTATCGCCATGACTTCACAAAACGGATGAAATTGAGTTCCGTAGTGAAATTCTGTGTGGGACTCAAACTATCTCAGACGGAAACACTTAAACAAATTAAAAACTAAAACAATTAAAAACTCTGTGGGGAAAGACATTTGTATACAAGTGGCACGAGAGACTTAGTACAAGTAACAGTGACCTAGTCATGAAGTAATGACTGAAATTGTTTTTTCTTTCAGATTGACGAGTAGATCTACATGGAACAGTAGAGACGGAAGAACTTCAGTGTTTGATGATAAAAGAGGTTTGAAACATCGTTAGAATTACGTAACAAAGCAAGAGAAACAAGAGCTCGTAGAACACGAAATGCCACCCTTGAAGCATTCAGTAATTGCACAAGAAACAAACATTATTTGCTCACTGTAAACAAAAGTTCTACTGTTCTGGTTCAATGTGACCTTTGACCTATTGACCTCAAAATCAACTGGGGTCATCTGCTGGTCATGATCAACCTCCCTATTAAATTTCATGATCCTAGGTCCAAGCGTTCTAAAGTTATTGTCCAGAAAGTGTTTAACTGTTCCGAGTCAATGTGATCTTGCCCTTTGGCCTACTGACCTCAAAATCTAAAGGGTCATCTACTGGTCATGACTAATCTCCCTATCAAGTTTCGTGATCCTAGGCCCAAGCATTCTCAAGTAATCGTCTGGAAACGGTTTAACTGTTCCGGGTCACTGTACCCTTGACCTTTGACCTACTGACCTCAAAATCAATAGGGCTCATCTGCTGGTCATGATTAACCTCTCTATCAACTTTCATGATCCTTGGCCCTAGGGTTCTTGAGTTGTCCGGAAACCGTTCAACTGTTCCTGGCCAATGTGACCTTGAACTTTGACCTAATGACCTCAAAATCAATAGGGGTCATCTGCTCATCCTGACCAACCTCCCTATGAATTTTCCGGATCCTAGGCCCAAGCGTTCTTGAAATATCGTCCAGAAACTACTGTTCCTGGTCCCTGTGACCTTGACCTTTGTCATACTGATCTCAAAATCAATAGGGGTCACCTGCTGGTCATGACCAACCTCCCTTTTAACTTTCACGATCATATGCCTAAGCATTCTTGAGTTATCATCCGGAAACCGTTTTCCTGTTCCGGATCAGTGACCTTGATCTTTGACCTACTGATCTCAAAATCAATAGGGGTCATCTGCTGGTCATGACCAACCTCCCTATCAACTTTCATGATCCTAGGCCCAAGCGTTCTTGAGTTATCATCCGGAAACCGTTTAACTGTTCCGGGTCACTGTGACCTTGACCTTTGACATACTGCTCTCAAAATCAATAGGGGTCATCTGCTGGTGATGACCAATCTTCTTATCAACTTTCATGATTCTAGGCCCAAGCGTTTTTGAGTTATCATCCGGAAACGGATTGGTCTACATACAGACCGACCGACATCTGCCATACAATATACCCCTCCTTCTTCGAAGGGGGGCATAATAATATCGTCATTCAATCAGAATTGGTTCAAGATTATATTTGATCTGTGGGTACATAGACATAGAAAGTGTGTGGGCACGTCTAGAAAGTCAATCGCACACTACAATTTGACGTTTAGGTGACGTTAAAGTTGCCGTCCGCGTGCTTCAAGTACTACTCGATACTATTGTTCAATGTTCCATGTAAAATTAACTATTCCATGTATCACTACGATTTTTGGTCTGTAAGTCAGCCTTAAGTAAACGTTTCTCATGATGTATTTTGTTTTTTTTAATATTTTGTTTCAGTTTGAAGTAATAAAGCAATTCCGCGAACTTACGAAACAGCCCTCGTATTTACCATCCATTTGAAAACTGCTCCGCAGGTTCAGAGCAGAAGATTTTCAAAACTTACCATGGAGCCATAAAGAAACAAGAGGGTCATGATGACCTATGTTGCTCACCTGTTAAACTTGGCCTTGGAATCATCAAGATAAACATTCTGACCAAGTTTCATGAATATAGGGTCATAATTGTGGCATCAAGGGTGTTAACAAGCTTTTCCTTTGATTTGATCGGGCGACCTAGTTTTTGACCCCATATGACCTAGTTTTGAACTTGGCATAGAATTATCAAGATAAACATTCTGACAAAGTTTCATGAAGACAGGGTCATAAGTGTGGCCTCTAGGGTGTTAACAAGCTTTTCCTTTGATTTGACCTGGTTTGGAGCTTGGCCTAGAGATCATCAAGATAAACATTCTGTGCAAGTCTGTATCAAATTAAAGCATAAATGAAACCTCTTTATGGCTGAAAGGGCCAATATAGAAAAGTTTGCCCCATTCAGGAGCAGTAACTCTAGAACCCATGATGGAATCTAACCGGTTTTCGAAAGGAACCAACATCTTATTGTGACATAAGATGTGTGTAAATTTGGTTAAAATCGAATGTAAAATGTCACTTCTATCGTGTTCACAAGGTAAAAATTAACATGTTGGCTCTTTCAGGTGTCATTCAGGGGCCGTAACTCCGGAACCTATGATTGAATCTGACGGATTCATCATGGAATCCAAGATCTATTGTTGTTTAAGATATTTTGCAGGTTTGTATCGAATCAAACCATAAATGAAGTCTCTATATGACTGCAAAAGCCAAAATAGCAAATTTTGGCCCTTTAAGGGGCCATAACTCTGGAACCCATGATGGGATCTGAACAGAGATATTATGCCAATAAAAGTTGTGTACAAGTTTGATCAAAATCAATTGCAAAATGTGGTCTCTTATCGTGTTCACAAGAAATTGTGGATGGACGACGGACGAAGGGCGATCACAAAAGCTCCCCTTATTACTACGTGACAGGAGAGCTAAAACTTAGACTCGACCCTGGTAGTGTTTTTTAACAAATCAACTATTAAAGATTTTAGCAGAGGATCGCCTTAGGAACATTTCTGTATTGTTTTTGTTTTCAAAATCAGACAATGGCATTTGAAGAGTTTTCAGGTGGGGATGCGTTTCAATAAATCAGAATATTGAGAAGATTCTTAGTAAATTGTTTATATAAAGGAACTTTTGCATGCAACTATTTTAAGGTCAACTCAACGGCTGTGGAGACGACGTTGTTTAGAGATTTTTTCTACTTTTAGCTCTGGTTGCCATATATCATGACGAATGAGAATAATTGAGCAACCTCAAAAAGTTTTCGCAAATTATTTTAAAATGAGACAAGAAGCGTTTTAAAATTTCCACTATATACATACAGGGAAAGTGACCATACACTCTGACAACCATGTGTTTTCATGAAATCTTCTTAGTAAAGTACCACCCAAGAAACATTTGTATGAAATTGTACCAGCAGTGTTTTACTAGATGTTTTTTTTTAAAAATTCCCATTGCATACATATCCGGAAACTGGTTGCAATTTTTTAAGACGAATCAAAGAGCTAAATAAATATAATGTATTTTATATTTCTTTGGACTATTTTAAGTTTGAATAACTTTGGTAGAACTGGACGAGCAGCTTCTGACGATATAATGGCCGAGCAGCTTCTGACGATATAATGGGCGAGAGCTTCTGAGATATAATGGACGAGCAGTTACTTGGACGAGCAGTTTCTGTGAAACTGTTTCCAAGTTAAACAAGCAGTTTCTGGCATGATTTTACAAGTTTCTGCTTTAAACAAAAAGTTACAGTACCTCACCCTATGACGGCCATGTTTTCTTGACAAATTGAAGTAATCTTAGTAATCTTGGTAGAGTCACCCAAGAATCATTCTTGTGAAAACATGTTAAAATTGGGACAGAATTTCTGGAAGTTTCAACTCTATACATATACTGGGAAATCACCTTACCCTACAGATGGCAGCCATGTTTTACGACAAATTGTAATGATTTTGGTTGCCTTGATAGAGCGGATTTGGAGATGATGTTTGAAGATTTTCTATCTTTATCTCTGGCGTCCCCTATGTGTAACCACATGGACATGTTTGAGCAACTTTATAGGGTGACCGTCCAGGATAAGTTTCATCAACTTCCATCAATTCAGGTGATTTCAGACGAGGTCGTTCGACAGTTAACAAATGACATGCAGTGATAGCAATGGCCCCTCTGAGCAAATAAATAATCAAATCAGCATTTAACAGGGACAAGAGTTAGAATGTGTTGAAAGTTCTTTTTACATTTATTTTTCAGCCGAAACAATAACTTGTTTTTAACAAGCCTCATATATAACAAGTTGTTCATTTGATATGCAAACCGGCATCGTAAGTAAATAATTCATAACAGTCAAGTCTAACAAATAGCAAATCCTGGACGTCATTCCCCATCTGTTCAGCAACAGGCTACAGCTGAAACTTGGTAGCCGGAAATCCCAGCGACCAAGTATTTAGTATGTGTTGGCAGCAGTTTTTCAAATTCACTCTGACACAACCAAAACACAGATGTTGAACTTGACTTAAAGGGAGTGAAAATACATTTATTCAGAAGGAATTTTGACAGGATAAACAAGTTTGCAATACTACTGTATACATTTGTTGCTGAAAAAGAAGCCGTGTTAAAATTTATGAGAAGAATTAAATCTAGCATCTGACATCGACCGTGGCCGAGTGGTTAAGGTCGTTGACTTCAAATTACTTGCCCCTCATCGATGTGGGTTCGAGCCTCACTCGGGGCATTGAATTCTTCATGTGAGGAAGCCATCCAGCTGGCTTACGGAAGGTCGGTGGTTCTACCCAGGTGCCCGCTCGTGATGAAATAATGCACGGAGGGGCACCTGGGGTCTTCCTCCGCCATTAAAGCTGGCCATATAACCTATCATGTGTCAGTGCGACGTCAAATTCAACAAATAAATAAAAATAAAAAAACTGTCATCGCACATTTTACATCTTTGAAGCCTTTTGTGATAAACATGATTTCTAATACCGAGTACCATTATATGCAGCAAAACCTACACCATCAATGAACGAAGAAAAATATACAGAACATATGTACACACACACATTGGTATAATAATACACTTAAATTATGGCTTTCGTTAACTGTAATTTTCTGCTTAATATTGAGAGGAATACATGTGGAAAAGGTAACATGTTGCATATATGACAGAGCTAAGAGACAATTATAGTGCTAGAGTTTGACACCTGAGACACTTGTTGAATATTAATTTTAGAAAAATCCAACATATATACAGCAAAACCATGAAATCTCAACCTCTGATATTTCATTTCTTCAGATTAGAAAGTTCTCTTTCAACGAACCGAAAATTGTGGCAAACATGTATTTATGTGATTCACTTTGCTGCTACTTAAAACGATTACAAAGATGTAGGAAAAGACTGCTGGTGTTTTGTTTTTCATGGTTCTCCCAGTTCGTAATCTTTGTACATTTACACTTTGTTCTGCTGCCACAGTATCATCTAGAAGAAATTTGTTGTGGGATGCTGTATATACATCCCCAATGGTGTCTTCCCACAGCCTGAAAAATAAACAAAATCTACTAATAACAATACCTACCGTTAGTTTCCTTCCGAGTGCCTGTCATGAAATCTTATTTCCACAATTCACACCCTGCTTACACTTCAGGCCATAACTAAGTTGCTAATTTAAGCTAGTGTAACTGATTACAGAGTTACTGCATACAAAAAGCACCAGTCACCTTACTTACAAAGTCTTGACATGAAAAGAGCTCTCCAATGAATTTTCAGTGATCTATTTTTTGTGTTGACCTCTCTTATGAGATGAGCTTGTCAGCCCATAATCAAAGTCAGATTTCAATTGTGTTAACCTTTAGACTGCTGGTGGCATGTGATTTTGCCTTTGCAACCAGTGCAGACTTAGATCAGCTAAAACACTAATCAAAGCAGATCAAACTTGAGAAAGTATTGAGTTTGTCCCGCCTTTAGTTAATGTGACAGAATTATAGCAAAGCATATTCATGTCCTTTGTCTTCATCTGTATACAGGTTAAAATTCTGTAAAGCAAATTCAAAGTAATTTCAAGGCAGAAGAAACATTAAGAATGTGCATATTCTCTGTGTTGCCTATGTATCTATGAACCAGGTTTCATAAAAAGAATTGGTTATGGCACAATCCACATCTTGTAACTTGTAGATTGCAGGTTGGTACAGATGTGTGACAAATGGACAAAATAAAATAGTGTGCATATTCTTCATATTGCCTCAATACCTATGTTGAAAGATCTTTTATGCATTGTCCACTGACCCTCTATCAAGTCTCATGAAAAAACTTTGTATTTCTCAAATTATCATCCATTCCACTTTGTGCGATGGACTGACTTTGTGTAAACAACAAGCATACTGCTTTGAGTGGAAACTTGTAGACTGGTGCAGACATTTTATATAGACATACAAACTACAGCCATACCATTCCAAAGACAAGTGAGTCATATACTGTCATGTGGTACAAAACCAGTAACTTGTGGCTTGTGAACTGGTACAGATAGATTTGTACTGTCAAACTACAAACTTACCATTCTAAAAACAAGTCAGTCAAATATGGTCACTAGTGGTACAAATTCAGTAACTTGTAGATTGTATGGTGGTACAGATATTTCCATCCCTTAACTTGGAAATATAATTTTCTTTGCTGATGAATCACAATGTTTTCTTCTGAAAAAAAGAGAAAGAACGAAACTGTTACAGAACCTTTCCCACCCCTTCAAGACAAAATCTCTCCTGCTAAATTTGACCAAGAGAGAGAGAGAGAGAGAGAGACAAAATATCCACCTTGATTTAAGTGTAATAAACTCAAGAATTAACTAGATGCTTTTGTAGAAAAGCACGTCTCCCCCAATGCATAGTCGTATAGGCAAGAAGTCAATATGGGACAGGAGCAAAAGTCAAAGAGACACTGATGGTTGGCTGCAATAGGGATCATCTACTTGGCATGTCCAATCATCCCACTAAGTTTCAACATTCTGGGCCTAGAGGTTCTCAAGTTATGAATTGGAAACTGTTTTCCATGTTCAGGCCCCTGTGACCTTGACCTTTGATCGAGTGACCCCAAAATCAGTTGGGGTCATCTACTCTGCATGTCCAATCATCCTACATGCATAAGTTTCAACATTCTGGGTCAAGTGGTTCTCAAGTTATTGATTGGAAAGAGTTTTCTATGTTCAGCCCCCTGTGACCTTGACCTTAGCTGAAGTGACCCAAAAAACAATAGGGGTCATCTACTCTGTACGTCCTACCACCCTGAAGTTTGAAGGTTCTAGGTCAAATGGTTCTCAAGTTATTGACCGGAAATGGATTTCCATGTTCTGTCCACTGCGACCTTGACCTTTAATAGAGTTATCCCAAAATCAATAGGGGTCATCTGCTCTGCATGTCAAATCATCCTATGAAGTTACAACATTCTGGGTCAAGTGGTTCTCAAGTTACTGACCAGAAATGGTTTTCCATGTTCAGGTCCCTGTGACCTTGTCCTTAAACAGAGTCACCCAAAAATCAATAGGGGTCATCTACTCTGCATTTCCAATCATCCTAATAGATAAAGTTTCAACATTCTGGGTCAAGCGGTTCTCAAGTTATTGATCGAAAATGGTTTTCCATGTTCAGGACCCTGTGACCTTGACCTTTAAAAGAGTGACCCTAAAATCAATAGGGGTCATCTAATCTGCATGACCAATCATCCTATGAAGTTTCAACATTCTGGGTCAAGTGGTTCTCAAGTTATTGATTGGAAATGGTTTTCCATGTTCAGGCCCCTGTTAACATAAAAACTTAACAAATTAAGAACTAACCCTTTTTAAGGTAATATATGTAATTATCTCTTTTTAAACCTAATTATCTGAAAACTAGGACAAGTTTTAACAAGAGCTGTCTGTTGACAGCACGCTCGACTATTTGAAGAACTGATGAAAGTATGGCGTCAAAATATTACCAGAGATTTTCAGCCAAAAGAAGAAAAATAGATAAGACAAACAATGTACCTGTATTTGTAGATTTAGATAAGTCTTGCACTATATGGCAATGTGTGACCATGATGGTAAGCAAGTGTTCAAAGTTTCAAAGCCATATGTCAAACAGTTTAGACAAAATATGGAATGGTATGCGAAACTTAACTGATTTCTATGCCAAAAAGGGCCATAACAGAGCTAAACTCCTAGTTATGTAGTCTTGCCTACATATGTAGACTATGACTGAAAACAGTTTTCTATGTTCAGGCCCCTGTGACCTTGACCTTTAATCAAGTGACACAAAAATCTATAGGGGTCATCTACTCTGCATGTCAAATCATCCTATGAAGTTTCAACATTCTGGGTCAAGTGGTTCTCAAATTATTGATCGTAAATGGTTTTCCATGTTCAGGCCCCTGTGACCTTGACCTTAGCTGAAGTGACCCTAAAAGCGATAAGAGTCATCTACTCTGTAAGTCCTATCATCCTATGAAGTTTGAAGGTTCTGGGTCAAATGGTTCTCAAGTTATTGATCAGAAACCGTTTTCCATGTTCTGGTCCCTGTGACATTGACCTTTGATCAAGTGACCCAAAAATCAATAGGGTCATCTACTCTATATGTCCAATCATCCTATGAAGTTTCAACATTCTGGGTCCAGTGGTTCTCAAGTTATTGATCAAAAATGGTTTTCCATGTTCAGGCCCCTGTGACCTTGACCTTAAATCTAGTAACCCCAAATATTATAGGGGACATCTACTCTGTAAGCCCTATCATCCTATGAAGTTTGAAGGTTCTAGGCCAAATGGTTCCCCAGTTATTGATCGAAAATGAAGTGTGACGGACGGATGGCCCCTGTGACCTTGACCTTTGATGGAGTGACCCCAAAAACAAGAGGGGTCATCTACTCTGTAAGTCCTATCATCTTATCAAGTTTGAAGGTTCTAGGTCAAATGGTTCTCAAGTTACTGGCCGGAAATGGATTTCCATGTTCTGACCGCTGTGACCTTGACCTTTAATAGAGTGATACCTAAGTCAATAGGGGTCATCTACTTGGCATGTCTAATCACCCTATGAAGTTTCAACATTCTGGGTCAAGTGGTTCTCAAGTTATTGATCGAAAATGGTTTTCCTTGTTTAGGCCCCTGTGACCTTGACTTTTAACAGTTAGAGTGACCCCAAAATCAATAGAGGTCATCTACTCTGCATGTCCAATCATTCTATGAAGTTTCAACATTCTGGGTCAAGCGGTTCTCAAGTTATTGATCTGAAATGGTTTTCCATGTTCAGGCCCCTGTGACCTTGACCTTTGGTGGAGTGACCCTAAAATCAATAGGGGTCATCTAATCTGTATGACCAATCATCCTATTAAGTTTCAACATTCTGGGTCCACTGGTTCTCAAATTATTGATCGGAAATGGTTTTCCATGTTTAGGCCCCTGAGACCTTGACCTTTGATGAGGTGATCCCAAAAACAATAGGGATCGTCTACTCCATAAGCCCTGCCACCCTATGAAGTTTGACAAAATGATATGTTACTATTGGTATTGGGCATCATGAACAAGAGTGCCAGAATGTCACAATATACGCCCGTCACAGCAAATTTCTTTACTCTAGCACCTGTATTTGCAAATGGAATTTTAATTTTGTGGTTGTTTAGTAATCATTGTAAGTCTTTTGTTTTTCTAAGCTCCTTACCAGGTAGAGATACCTTAAAATACACCTAAAATTGGAAAGTAACATCTATGTTGTACCACAGAAAAGTGGTCTTGCTTTTTCCCTACAGTCAATTATAAAAAAGTTACAATACAAGTTATTTAAAGTAACAACTAAGGGAAGTTAATCTTAAAAAAAAAAAAAAATACATAAATAAATCCCCCAAAAAATTGTAAGTCCACACAAAAATCTTTACCAGGTAGAGATTGGTCAAAATACACCTCAAAATTGGATGTAGCATGCATGTTGTACTACAGAAAAGTGGTCTCGATTTTTCCCTATGACTAGTAATGAAAAAGTTACAATATAAGCTATTTATAGTAACAACAAAGGGAAGTAATTCTAAAGAAGGGAACTGCGCATGACACTTCGTCTCATGATAGTGTATAATTGTGTCAAATTACATCAAAATCCCTCTATGCATGAAGAAGAAATGCTTCGGACAAAGTCATTCTTGTATGTGACCTTTGGCCTCTAAGTGTGACCTTGACCTTAGACCTAGGGACCTGGTTCTTGCGCATGACACTCCGTCTCATGGTGTTGAACATTTGTGCCAAATTATATCAAAATCCCTCTATGCATGAAGAAGAAAAGCGCTGGACAAGGTTTTCATTCTTGTATCCTTTGACCTCTAAGTGTGACCTTGACCTTAGATCTAGGGACCTGGTTCTTGTGCATGACACTCCGCCTCGTGGGGGTGAACATTTGTGCCAAGTTATATCAAAATCCCTCTATACATGAAGAAGAAATGCTCCGGACAAAGTTTTCATTCTTGTATCCTTTGACCTCTAAGTGTGACCTTGACCTTAGACCTAGGGACCTGGTTCTTGCGCATGACACTCCGTCTCATGATGATGAACAATTGTGCCAACTTTCATCAAAATCCCTCCATGCATAAAGAAGATATGCTCCGGACAAAGTCATTCTTGAATTTGACCTTTGACCTCTAAGTGTGTCCTTGACCTTAGACCTAGGGACTGGTTCTTGCGCAAGACACTCTGTCTTATGATGGTGAACAACTGTGCCAAGTTTCATCAAAATCCCTCCATGCATGTAGAAGATATGCTCCGGACAAAGTCTGTGGATGCTGCCCACCTGCCAGGCCATCCGCCCGCCAGGGGCGTTCCCATAATACGTCCCGTTTTTCAAACGGGCGTATAAAAAGGACATTTTTCTGTAAACACAGGACATATTAACAAGCAACCATGGAAAATATTCTGGATGCATATCCATCAATATATTAAGGAGAGGACAACTGTAAGCTGATATAGCTTTCTGTCCAATTCCTTAATTAATTGTTCTGTAAATGTTTCATGTATTACTGAAATAAAATATGTTTAAACTAATATATTAAGTCCGAAACTCATATTTAGAAATACCAAAATTACTTTTTGTCAAATGCTTGCATAAATTGTAAAATCAGGCCAGTGGTGCGATGATGATTTTAAAAGTTTTGGAAAGAGTCATACAAGGAGAACTAGCCACCTGGCAGGCATGTATTTAATGAATCAGAATGATTTGAAGAAATATGTTATATAGTCACCTAAGAAACATTTCTGTGAAATTATTTTAAACTTGGGCCAATGGTTTTTTAGTTTTTTTCTAAAGATTTTCCTACCAGACTTCTGCACGGATGACCATCTGAAGGAGTCTGAAAGGGGACCACCCAAAGAACATTCCTGTGAAGTTTGGTTGGACTGGCTTGGAGGATCAAGAGGAGATCCAAAGATCCTAAAAGCTCACCCTGAGCACTTCATACTCAGGTGAGCAAAAATTGTCCGAGCCTAAATTTCAGACTTACAACATTGACCAATAGATCTTGTAAACATATAACATCCAAAATAAAAAATAAGGGAAAATATTTTGCAAATACAGCATATCTGAAACAAGAGGGCCAAAGTGGCCCAAAGTCATTCACCTGACCTTTGCTATTTGAACTTGAATATACATAGGACACATTGAATCATGAGTGGTAATATCTGTATTTAGCTCTAATATCTGTAATGGCCCCCAATAAAGGGGCCAAGTACCCACAATTGAAACAAGAGGACCATGATGGTCCTGAATCGCTCACCTATCCCCACATGACCCAGTGTTGAACTGAGTATGACGTCGTTATTTCTATTATTTGATATAGTGACCTAGTTTTTGCGCACATGTGACCTAGATATCATCAAGATAAAAAATTCTAACCAATTTTCATGAAGATCCATTGAAAAATATGACCTCTAGAGAGGTCACAAGGTTTTTCTATTATTTGACCTAATGACCTAGTTTTAGAAAGCACGTGACCCACATTTAAACTTGACCTAGATATCATCAAGATGAACATTCTCACCAATTTTCATGAAGATCTCGTGAAAAATATGGCCTCTAGAGAGGTCACAAGATTTTTCTATTTTTCGACCTACTGACCTAGTTTTTGATCTCACATGACCCAGTTATGCACTTGACCTAGATATCATCAAGCTGAACATTCTCACCAAATTTTCATGAAGATCCATTGAGAAATATGGCCTCTAGAGACATCACAAGGTTTTACTATTTCTAGACCTACTGACCTAGTTTTTGACCGCACGTGACCAAGTTTCGAACCTGAGCTAGATATCATCAAGACAAACATTCTGACCAATTTTCATGAAGATCTCTTGAAAAATATGGCCTCTAGAGAGGTCACAATGTTTTTCTATTTTTAGACCTACTGACCTAGTTACTGACTGCACGTGACCCAGTTTCAAACTTGACCTAGATATCATCAAGGTGAACATGCTGACCAATTTTCATAAAGATCCCATGAAAAATATGGCCTCTAGAGAGGTCACAAATTTTTTCTATTTTTTGACCTACTGACCTAGTTTTTGACCGCACGTGACCCAGTTTCGAACTTGAACTAGATATCATCAAGGTGAACATTCTGACCAATTTTCATGAAGATCCATTGAAAAATATGACCTCTAGAGAGGTCACAAGGTTTTTCTATTTTTAGACCTACTGACCTAGTTTTTGACCCCATGTGACCCAGTATCAAACTCGACCTAGATATCATCAAGGTGAACATTCTCACCAATTTTCATGAAGATCTCATGATAAATATGGCCTCTAGAGAGGTCACAATGTTTTTCTATTTTTAGATCTACTGACCTAGTTTTTGACCCCACATAACCCAGTTTCGAACTTGACTTAGATATCATCAAGATGAACATTCTGACCAATTTTCATGAAGATCTATTGAGAAATATGGCCTCTAGAGAGGTCACAAAGTTTTTCTATTTTTAGACCTACTGACCTAGTTTTTGACCCCACGTGACCCAGTTTCGAACTTGATCTAGATATCATCAAGATGAACATTCTGACCAATTTTCATGAAGATCTCATGAAAAATATGGCCTCTAGAGAGGTCACAAGGTTTTTCTATTTTTAGATCTACTGACCTAGTTTTTGACCGCACGTGACCCAGTTTTAAACTTGACCTAGATATCATCAAGATGAATATTCTGACCAACTTTCATAAAGATCCCATGAAAAATGTGACCTCTAGAGTGGTCACAAGCAAAAGTTTACGCACGGACGACGGACGCCACGCGATCACAAAAGCTGATCTTGTCACTTTGTTACAGGTGAGCTAAAAAAAATAGGAGAATGCATTACAAGGATGCTACAGACCAAGCTTGATGAAGATCTATCAAGTGGTTCATGAGAAGAAGTTATTTAGGGCTTTTTCTGTTTTTCATATTTAACTCTAGCAGTTCCAAAAAGGGGTCAAGTGCCCCAATTTAAACAAAACTGACAGAGAGGGAACCTAAGAATGATGCAACAGACCAAGTTGTATGAGGATCAATCAAGAGTTCATGAGAAGAATCTGTTTAAAGGTTTTTTGGTAAACATCTAGCAGCCCCTAAAAGGAAAAGTGCCTCTGTTTGAACAAAATTGACAGAGGACAATACAATGATGCAACTGACCACGTTTGATAAGGGGTCAACATACAGTTCACAAATAGATGCTGTTTAAAGGTTTTTTTCTATTTTTAGCTCCAGTGGCATCAAAAATGGGCTAAGTGCCCCATTTTGAATAAAACTGAAAGGGGACCTTACCAGGATGCTACAGACCAAGTCTGGTGTGCTTCTGACCAGTAGTTTCAGAGGAAAAGATTTTTAAGTAAAAATGTTATCAATGGAAGCAAGACGACAAACGACTGATGCGGGACAATCCACCTATACTAAAAGGTCAACCTAAACCCTTGGTTCAGGTGTCAGAGCTAATGAAACAAGAGGGTCATGAAGGCCCTGTATCGCCCACCTGACCTATTGACCTAAAGATTATCAAGATTAACATTCTGACCAAGTTTCATTAAGATATGGTCATAAATGTGGCCTCAAAAGTGTTGAATAGGTTTTCTTTTGATTTGACCCGGTGACCTAGTTTTTGACCCGACATGAACCAGATTCAAACTTGACCTAAAGATCATCCAGATTAACATTCTGACTAAGTTTCATGAAGATAGTCATAAATGTGGCCTCTAGAGGGTTAACAAGCTTTTCCTTTGAACTGACCTGTAGATCATTAAGATTAACATTCTGACTAAGTTTCATTAAGATATGGTCATAAATGTGGCCTCTACAGTGTAAACTAGCTTTTCCTTTGATTTGACCTGGTGACCTAGTTTTTAATCTTACATGACCCAGATTCAAACTGGACCTGGAGGTCATAAAGACTAACATTCCGACCAAGTTTCATGAAGATACAGTCAAAAATGTGACCTCTACAGTGCTAACAAGCTTTTTCTTTGATTTGACTTCGTGACCTAGTTTTTGACCCCAAATGATCCAATATCAAACTCATCTAAGACTTTATTCAGAGTAACATTCTGACCAAGTTTCATTAAGATTGGGCCCAAACTGTGATTAGAGTGTACAAGCTTTTCTCGATGACTGTGCCTGTTTTTGACCAGAGACCCATATTGACTCGTCAGATTTTATGAGTAACTTCTGACCAGTTCTAGATGGCAAATGTCCTCTAGAGTGTACAGCTTTCTTTGATTGACTGGGACCTAGTTTTGCCCAGATGTCCCAATATTGAACTCGTCCAAGACTTTATTGAGGGTAACATTCTGACCAAGTTTCATTAAGTTGGGCCAAAAATGTGACCTCTAGTGTGTTAACAAGCTTTTCCTTTGATCTGACCTGGTGACCTAGTTTTGACCCCTGATGACCCAATATCGAACTCGTTCAAGATTTTATTGAGGGTAACATTCTGACCAAGTTTCATTAAGATTGGGCCAAAATTGTGACCTCTAGAGTGTTAACAGTCAAATTGTTGGCAACGGACGACGGACGACAGACGATGGACGACGGACACAGGGCGATCACAAAAGCTCACCATAGAGCACTTTGTGCTCAGGTGAGCTAAAAACATGGAAAATAGTCTGAAACTATCTGAAATAAAAAACAATGTAAAATATGCTGTAAATATTGCAGCCATCTTTGAGTAACTGTCTGACCACCGCTACTGTGGTTGCTGCTGAAGAACTGGCAGTCCTCCTTGTCTTACTACTCATTGATGAAATCCATCAACATAAACTAGTGAATCTTGTTCTGCTTTTTGCACACATTTACACTAGGAACAAGCAAAAGCTAGTCACACTTTGGGCAGTGTCAAGCACAAGCACATCTATTGCTACAACTGTCAACCATCAATTCTCAGGTGAATGGAATTAGGCCAGGATATCTGAAGTAACCAACTAAACCAGTGACATTTAAATACACTATCTCACAAATTCATTTACTTAACATAGTCAAAGTGACAAAATGTTCTATAGAACATCTGAAATATAACAGGACCAAAATAAATATACTGGTTAGAGTCAAAAATATCAAGTTAAATAGAGCATAATTATTCTTCATATATAAAGTGACATATTTTCGAAATAACTGTAAAAATATGAAAATTAATTTATTTACAGTACTGGGCTTCTAGCTTTCTACAGTTCCAATGAAAATTGATCAATAGAGGAACTTATGTTTACCAGATTTCAGTATCTTAGTCATCCTGGTAGAACTTAGGCTTACCTGGTTCCATTCTCTCAGTAATCATGTTTCATTCTTTTGTGTTTTCACTGTGGTTGGAGGTACACCAACACAACTGAGGTCATATGGCAAACTTTCAAGCTTTTTATGATGGAGGAAGATCACAGGGGCCCCAGTGGGCAATGTTTTTGGGATGGGCTTGCCCTGAGAAAAGCAACTGACCTTCCATAAGCCAGCTAGGTGACTTCCTCACATGAAGAGTTCTACATCCAAAGTGAGCTTTCAAACCTTTATCAATGAAGGGCACCCCTGAGGCCCATCTTGGCAATCATGGCAGAACTAATGATTACCTTACTCACTATCTGTGATCATGGCAGAACTAATATTTTTCTGGTTATACAATCTCAATGGTCATGGTAGAACTAATGTTTACCTTACTCATTATCTGTGGTCATGGCAGAACTAATATTTTCCTGGTTACACAATCTCAGTGGACGTGGTAGAACTAATGTTAACCTGGTTCACTATGTCAGTAATTGTGGTAGATCTAACGTTTTTCTGGTTTCACTATTTCAGTGGTCATGGTAGAACTAATATTTACCTGGTTCACATTCTCATTGATCATGGTAGAATTGATATTAACCTGGTTCACTATCTTAGTGATAATGCTAGAACTGACATTAACCTGGTTCAACTATCTTTGTGATCATGGCAGAAATGTTTACTTAGTTCACTGACTCAATGTTCATGGTAGAATTAGTGTGTACCTCCTTTTCTCTCTCAGTGATAGTGATAGACCTATAGTTTACCTGGTTCACTATATCAATGATCATGAAAGAGGTATTGTATACCTGGTTCACTACATCAATGGTCATGGTAGAACTATTGTTCACCTGGTTCACTATATCAATGATCATATTAGAACTACTGTTTACCTGGTTCACTATATCAATGATCATGGTAGAACTATTGTTTACCTGGTTCACTATATCAATGATCATGGTAGAACTACTGTTTACCTGGATCACTATCTCAATGAACATGGTAGAACTATTGTTTACCTGTTTCACTATATCAATGATCATGGTAGAACTATTGTTTACCTAGTTCACTATATCAATGATCATTGTCAACCTACTGTTTACCTGGTTAACTTTATCAATGATTATGGTAGAACTATTGCTTACTGCATTCACTATATCAGTGGTCATGGTAGAACTATTGCTTACCTGGTTCACTTAATCAGTGGTCATAGTAGAACTAATGTTAGCCTGGTTCACCTAGCTCAATGATCATGGTAGAACTATTGTTTACCTGGTTCACTTTATCAGTGATCATAGTATACCAATGATCATAGTAGACCTATTGTTTACCTGGTTCACTATCTCAATGATCATAGTAGAAGTATTGTTAACCTGGTTCTCTATATCAGTGATCATGGTAGACATATTGTTTACCTGGTTCACCTATCTCAATGATCATGGTAGAACTATTGCTTTCTGCGTTCACTATATCAGTGGTTGTGGTAGAACTAATGTTTACCTGGTTCACTTAATCAGTGATCATAGTAGAACTGATTGTTAGTCTGGTTCACCTATCTCAGTGATCGTGATAGAACTAATGTTTACCTGGTTCACCTATCTCAGTGATCATGGTAGAACTGATGATAGCCTGGTTCACCTATCTCAATGATCGTGGTAGAACTAATGTTTACCTGGTTCACCTATCTCAGTGATCATGGTAGAACAGATGATAGCCTGGATCACCTTTCTCAATGATCGTGGTAGAACTAATGTTTACTTGGTTCACCTATCTCAGTGATCATGGTAGAACTAATGTTTACCAGGTTCACCTATCTCAGTGATCATGGTAGAACAGATGATAGCCTGGATCACCCATCTCAATGATCGTGGTAGAACTAATGTTTACCTGGTTCACCTATCTCAGTGATCATGGTAGAACTGATGATAGCCTGGTTCACCTATCTCAATGATCGTGGTAGAACTAATGTTTACTTGGTTCACCTATCTCAGTGATCATGGTAGAACAGATGATAGCCTGGATCACCTTTCTCAATGATCGTGGTAGAACTAATGTTTACTTGGTTCACCTATCTCAGTGATCATGGTAGAACAGATGATAGCCTGGATCACCTATCTCAATGATCGTGGTATAACTAATGTTTACCAGGTTCACCCATCTCAGTGATCATGGTAGAACTGATGATAGCCTGGTTCACCTATCTCATTGATCGTGGTAGAACTAATGTTTACCTGGTTCACCTATCTCAGTGATCATGGTAGAACTGATGATAGCCTGGTTCACCTATCTCAATGATCGTGATAGAACTAATGTTAACCTGGTTCACCTATCTCAGTGATCATGGCAGAACAGATGATAGCCTGGATCACCTATCTCAATGATCGTGGTAGAACTAATTTTACCTGGTTCACCTATCTCAGTGATCATGGTAAAACTGGCTCCAGGTTTGTAACATCCACAAGGTCAGTGGTGGTTAAACTGTTGTTACTGAAGTTTTCAGATGAGGGTCTGGACTGAGCTGTTGTTATCATCTTCTAGGTTCAGAATTCTCATAGCTGATATATACAGTATCTGGATTCTCTGAAAGAAGATATAATGTGTACTGTAGAATGGTTATAATAAACAAGAGCTGTCTGTTGACAGCGTGCTCGACTATTCAAAGAACTGATGGAAGTATGGGGTCAAAATATTACCAGAAATTTTCAAACAAAGGAAGGAAAGTAGATAAGACAAACAATGTACCTGTATTTGTGGATTTGGATAAGTCTTGCACTATATGGTAATGTGTGACCATGATGGTAAGCAAGTGTTCAAAGATTCAAAGCCATATATCAAACAGTTTTGACAAAATATGGAATGGTATGCGAAACTTACTATGTCAAAAAAGGGCCATGACTGAGCTAAAGTCCTTGTCCTAGTTATGTAGTCTTGCCTACATATGTAGACTATGATGGTTAACAAGTGGTCAAAGTTTCAAAGCCATATGACAAACAGGTTAGGCAAAATATGGACTGGTATGAAAAATTAACCAATTTCAAAGTCCAAAAAGGGCCATAATTCAGCCAAAATAGTTGACAGAGTTATGTACTCTTGCCTACAGATGGAAATCATGATGATAAGCAAGTGTTCAAAGTTTCAAAGCCACACGTCAAATAGTTTTGACAAACATGGACTTGTACGAAAACTGAACCAATTTCCAAGTCCAAAAAGGGCCATAATTCAGCCAAAATAGTTGATATAGTTATGTACTCTTGCCTACAGATGGAAATCATGTTGATAAACAAGTATTCAAAGTTTCAAAGCCACATGTCAAATAGTTTTGACAAAATATGGACTTGTACAAAAATTGTACCAATTTCCAAGTCCAAAAAGGGCCATAATTCAGCCAAAATAGTTGACAGAGTTATGTACTCTTGCCTACAGATAGGGACTGTTATAATAAACAAGTTCTAAAAGTTCCAAAGCCATATGTCAAACAGTTTACACAAAATATGAACTGGTTGGAAAAACTTAACCAAGATTTTTAAGTTAAAAGCGGCCATAATTCAGCCAAAATCCTTGATGTAGTTATGTACTATTGCCTAAAACTGAACATGGTTATGGTACACAAGTGTTTAAAGTTTTAAAGCTTTATCTTAAAAGGTTTTGTCAAAATGTGGACTGGTACGAAAAACTTAACCAAAGTGTGATGCTGACGCCATGGTGAGTAGGATAGCTCTACTTATTCTTCGAATAGTCAAGCTAAAAATGACTGAATATGTCTAATGTCACATTGCCAAATAGAAGTGATGCAAGAAGTTTTAAATCTCTGAATTCTCTGAAACAAGAAATATTGTATACACAATATCTGGAATCTCTGAAAGATACAGGAGGAATGTTCAAAAACAACATAGGCCATATTTATTACATCTGTATAATTTAAAGTAAAGAATGTGGTATCATTGTTGGTCATAATGATATGAGGTTATTTCACAGCGTTGAGCACAATACTGAGCTCTATTGGACAAGTATAAGCAGCACATGCCGAGTCCAAATATGGGTTATTGCTGCTGTGTACTAGCCCAGTTGAATTCAGTATTGTATTCCACATTGTTAAATGATCTATTTAATTCATGCCATAAAATAATAAAATGAAATGACAGAAATAACAAAAATTCACACATGAACACCTGAAAAAATTTAAATGTAATTCTTACCAAAATAATCTATTTCCGCCATGATTTTTCAAAATTTACTCCCACGAAAAACAACCAAAACCATATTAACCTATTAGGAAATGTTCGAAGTAAGCAACTGAGAGCTCACACTTACATGTTTCATCCATAAATAAGAAATTCATCACTGATTTTCTTTAATTTTACTGCTATCTATATATAAGGGAAGTAATTCCAAATTACTTTTGGTCAGGAATCTGAAGAGTTATCACATCTTTCCAATATACAAAAAGAATATGGATACTGCGGACTGTAAGATTGGGATGATGTTATATATATATACATAAGAAACGTAGATGAATTTAAAATCACACAGAACAATACTGGTTTCTAATGTATCAACGTGATGGAAACAAAAAGCTATCAACTGGTCAAATTTATAGGTGTGAAACAATATGTTGTTGCTTGCAGAGATATGTATTTCGGAAGCTGTGTTCTGAATGTCTAGAGTAAAGCAAACTGTAATGGTGTATTAAGAAGACGAGTGTTAAAGATTACAATGATATAGTAATTTCCCTTTTTTTTAATTCATTTATTTTTAAATTTAGTTGTATATACAAACAAATTAAAAACAAGATCAGAATCTGATCTTATCAATGATATGATCACTATTTTGAGAAAAGATCTCACATCCTGTTATTATTTTGAAGTAATTGAGACATAATATTTCATTTTAACTTTACGCTACAGATACCATCAGTTGTTTAGTGAATATACTGTAAGCTGTCCCATGCAATACCAATTCCAAACATCACTTACACAAGATACAAAACATGAGTTGTCTATCCAAGATCGACAATGTTGTGTCACTGAGTCACTGACAGTAATTATATTACCAGTTCAATGCACATAATAGGCCTGTGCCAGGTATGCTTAACCATGGTCAGTAAAACTGTGTTTGCACTACTGACATTAATGAAAAGCACATTATTTCACCATATTACACGAACATTGCAAACAACAATGATATATTTTACATTGGATGACATACAACAAGGCTCATTTGACAGCAAATTTAGTCCGAGTTATTTTTTAACAATTATGTCATATACACAGTATCTGGGTTCTCTGAAAGAACATTTTAGATACACATGTACTGCAGAAAACAGATAAATTGTCAATCAATGTTGCTTCATACTGAATTTTTGATATTGATAACTTTAATGCTACATCCCCTTTTTTTCTTGCTAAGAGAATTCGTTAACAGTTAATACATCTATACGCATACTATTAGCATTAGTAAGGTGACTACAGCTAATATTAAATGTTACTATAAATTGATAATTTCAGAAAATTTAATATGGATACAATTACAAAATGTACTCTTATTTGCTGTTTAACATAAATATATCAAACACACATTTTTGTTCCCTGTAAGAGGATGATGTCACATTTCACTAGCAACCATATATTAAAACCGACCCTAGAATGAGATACCTACACCAGCTAGACTCATCGTACCTTTAATTACCTTAAGATTTTTCATGTCCAGTACTGTTAAGACTGTCTCCACTTGTTTCTGTACAGCGTGTGACCTCTGACACGTGTCAACCCAAATCTCCAGTGGATGACATATTGCTTCCTACAGACACAGGAAGTCACAGAATTGTGTAATTGCTTATTTTTCTGAGTGACTACTGATGAAATTGAAAAAGAAATAAAAAGGTTTGAATCAATTGTTAGTAAAAACACATGACATGTTTACATGCTATACCACTTAAATGATGGCAATACTATTTTTTCAGTTTTTCTGGTGGATGGTAACCTGCCCACTTGGCCCAACAGGGAGAGTGCATATCTTTGAACCACGGGGTCGCAAGTTCGATCTCTGGGCTGGGTGTATGTTCTCCGTGACAATTTGATAAAAGACATTGTGTCTGACATCATTCGTCTTCCACCTCTGATTCATGTAGGGAAGTTGACAGTTACTTGCGAGCACAGGTTTGTACTGGTACAGAATCCAAGAACACCAGTTAGGTTAACTGCTCGCCGTTACATAACTAAAATACTGTTGAAAAACAGCGTTAAACCCAATACAAACAATTTCTGGTGGATGGACATATGAATGCTCACTTACAAAGGTAGAATCAGGAACTGTTGGGTGTCCTTCTCATCTGTAAGAAATAAATCATGACACAGTTCAAGCCAATATATACAAGTGCTTCAAAATCAGCAATAATAATTACATTACTACAGGGGTACCCGTGTACCTGGTATAGAGACTGAAGTTGACTTCTACACTGGCGGCAAGCTTCTGCAAGACCTTGATAGTAAGATGGTGCTGATCTGTTCAGGGACCTCATTTCCAATATTGGACCCTCGGTTATTGTTTCTTACACAGGAAATGTAAAATAAGATTTGTACAACTCTGAAAATAGTAAATTTAGTAAATGCAGAAAACTAATATTGGACACTGGTATTGTCGAAATAAAATTTGACATACATTCTTTAATGAAATAATTTTACAAACACAGGAACTTCTGAACTGGAACTCCTTTAGGCTTTATTACAGTTAAGCTTTTTGGATTGTTCCCCTTGAATTATTATGTTTTATAGACTATAATATAGTTTCGTTTTCTACGATTAAAAAAAGAAAATTATCACCAATAACTTCAAAATATGTTATTATTTTGACATCTTATACTAAACAACAGGATAATTATTGTTTTATGTGTCTTGGGATGTCTTTGGGTGTTTTGGGGTGAAAAATGTAAAAATACTAAATTTAGTAATATTCATAATTTCTATCGGCAAATAATCTGTTTTGAACTAAAATTAAAGGTCTTAGGTAGATCTACTGTTTCATCAAATTTTATTTAGAGTTAAGAGTATTAGCAATTAGGAGTGACCTGTCGCTTTTATTTTTAGATTTGGATTTTCCAGACTGTTCCATTTATTAAAAAAGGGTTTGAAAGATATTTGACTTATTTAAAACTATAAATATATTTCAAATACCGAGCAGATTGACATTGCACTGATAGTTTAGTTGGTAGAATTGAGGAATCTTGATAGTGATTTAACTTTTGCGATTAAGAGGCTGTGGGTTCGAAACCCACACAAGGCGACTTTTTTATGACTGAATTTGTTTTATTTTATTTTTCAATTTTTTTTTATTTCATTTTATTTCATCATTTCAATTTCATTTTTAATTTCATTCATACAATTTAAATACATTCATTTCAAACACACGCGCCCAATGGAGCATCCTCACACTCGCTGGCGGCGTCGGTTTCCTCCTTATAAGTGTCATCAGCTAGTTGAATGACTAAATCGTCAAGAGCTATGTCAACCATGTTGAATAATTCACAATCATAAAGATATTTGAAAAACCTATGTTATATGCGAAAATAGCAAAATGATACAAGTAATGCAATTCAAATACATCTTTAATTATCATTATCATTTTAAATGTATGTTACCAAAATATAAAATGAAACAAAAAAAAATTAAATGTAAAATATATATATATATATTGATCTCCGCTGGAATTCGAACTCACAAAAGTTAGATTCTACAGGTGTCGCGCTTACCACTGCACCACGGCGTCTAATTGGCGAAGAGGCAGTCATTTAAATATTTATTATAAAAATAAGTTATATAAAGGTAGGGTACCCCTTTACTGAAGTGGCTTATTCCAGTAACCTTTCAAATCTATTAATAAAAGCGACAGGTCACTCCTAAATGCTAGTAACTTTGTTTAATGCATGTTTGCAGCATGTTTACACGAACAGGCAAAAGGCGTTTTAAAAACAAAGGGAAGTAACTCCGATTATCAGAACCTCAAGTGTCTATTATTTAAACCATATTACGCAGTGGTCCTACTAGTCTGGTGCAAAGGAGTGTTCAATTATTTAATAAACAATTGAAAATTAGCTGTTCATTACTTCTTACAAATTAAAATAGATGTCATCTGGGTATGAACCTTTAAAACTCTTCCTTTTGAGACGCTCCCTACTTTCGGTCTCTGTTAGATCACTTGAAACATGGCGGCTACTTTGAAAACATCAAAACAGTTTCGCTCGTGGAAAGATGAAGATTCTTTCGAACAGAGTGATGTTGTTAGATTATTTGACCCGGAACAAGTTAAAACAACAAAATCTGTGAATTGTTGGAAGTACTGGACGATTTATTGTACACTGGTTGGATTTTTCGCTTTATTTTTGCTCGGAATTCTGATTGGATTTTTATTGAGGGTTGATTCAAAAGTAGACAATAGTTGCCCTGTCGGGGAGAAAAGGGCTGATGGGTTTGACAGAGAAAAACTACAAGCAGTGCACAATAACATTGTTTATTTAATGTCTGGAGAAAACATTGCCACATATGCTCGGTGGGTATCAAAATATGAATTATAATTGTCAGCCACAATATAATAATAATATGTACACTGATCATCTGCCTTGAACCTGACTTTCAAAATTGGGAAGTGTCTAGCCATCAAGTAACTGATTGTCTAATCCTGACCTCTTTGTAGATTCTAATTGTTAAGTATGTTTTAATGAGCATATAGTATTATAATTTAAAACAGTACACTAACCCATCTAGGCATTAGGCACATTCGTTTGGTCAAAAATGGTTTTATATAAATTAAATATAATATTATATGATAAATAAACATCCATAGACAGTCCTAGTGAATAATGGGCATAGGATTTATTTTTGGGTGTTTTTATATTGTGTAGAATCATTGTTGTTGTTGTACTGTTTTTGCTGAGACAGAAGTTTCATAGATGTCAGAATGATGACAAAGTTGAAATGTTGCATTAAGAGGCTTTGGGGTAGATCTAGTATGAACTTTCCATTTCATTTCAGTCTGATAAACTTGGTCTAGACTAGCCACTAGACTGATAATAAAGAATTTGTAACAACATTCAGCTTTTGTAATTTTTTTAGTTTATCTGATAGTGACAAATGCAAGTCTGTTTTAGAGATGTTCTGATATTGGACATAGGATATAGACTGGCTATATTCACAGTTTTAAAAATAAAGAAATATATACCATAGTATAGGAGCTAGTCTAAACTTGGTCCTACCTTAAAACGAGGGTAAACATTACTGATTCACATTATAACATAAATTTTATGGGTATAACATGATGATTGTATAAGAAATTAATAGATATCTAAATTTGCTGTACATGTAGGTTACAAATTTATCTCATGAACAAAAATAATCTTTAGCAAGTGCTCATGACATGGCATATTGTTTGTTACAAAAAAAAAAAAACGGGCACAAAAGCAAATTTGTTATTCTGAAACATTTCTCTTTTTGCCATTAAATCAGTGTTAGCAATCATGTCACTCAAGTACTGTGATTAAAATTTTCACAACTTCACACAAAAATGCATGTATGAAAATGCATTACAAATTATTTGTATTAAAATTGTATCTTTTGTCATAAAATTGCCTTAAAGGCAACACTTCTTACAGTCTACATTACAGTTTGGACATTACATCCATGATATAGACAGGAAGTATGTGAGAAATTATTTCATATCTACAAAAGGAAATGTCATCAAACTTGTGATTTTCAAACTGACTCCTATTATAATGATTGTGAAAGCTTGGTTAAAGTCAATTATTTTTCAGCAAATTATGTTTTTCACCATTTGATCAACCAGAACATGATAAATAAAAAGTATTCTTTTTAGAAGTTAAGTCTAGATAGATAGAAATATTGATTAAATGTCAAAAACAATGCATTAAATATTTGACTTGCATATGACTGACAGAAGAAAGGATTATTTTACACTTAAGATCTTATCTTTTTAAGTAATCTTTCAACAAAAATAAGGATTTAATTTAATGTTTTACCTGTCAGGAATTTAAAATTGATTTTTGACAGTGTTAGGTTATGGTATTTGTTGAGACAAACCATTCATATTCTATTTAATGCTCCTGATAAAATACAAAATTAACTTAAATGTTCAACACTTTCAGTAAAGGTATCATGTTTAAAGCCTCTAATAAATCTTCCCTGCATAACTACATGCTTGTGGGTATAATATTTTGCCATTTTTGATGTCTGAGTTTAGTAATGCATGGGACTACAAGTTTTGCTAGTTTTATACCAAAGCAGTAAAACACTGCTGACTGGATCATTGATAGCTCGGGCAGTTCATGTTGTGGTCCCTGATTTTTCCTTGAAGTTACATCTCTACAAACCCTGGATATCTTTCCGAGAATTCTGAGCACCCCTCTGACTTTGAAATATTGGTGTTTTACTATATTTTATTATTCCTAAGCAACATGACTTAAGGTACAGATGTTTTGTCATTGAAGCATTAAAATGTAATTTCAGTACTAATGAATGAAAAAGGGACCACCTGTTCCTTAAATGAAAAATGTCCTTTCATCACACATTGTGATTTGAGAGTTTCTTTATCCTTTAAATACCAGTTTGGTTTTTATAGGGGTCAAGACTTGGTGGGAAAAAGGAGCTTCCCCATATAATTTGGATGTCAAGTTTGACCTTTCATACTGTGATAATAAACACTAAAGGGACACTAGTCAATGGTGCCTTGAAATTGTAAAGTTAAATTTAATGTCTTTACTAACATAATTGAATTTGATGGCCATAGGCAGTTAAAAGTTTATATAAGCATACACATTTTTTAAGTGGATAATAAATATGTATATATTTCATTTTCATAACAAAATGGTATTCATTTTCAGATCTGGGATCTATTGTTGCAATTTTTAAATGTCCAGATTTTATGAACTAGAGACATGTGATATTAAAACTGTCCCTGCAGTTTTTAAAATACTTTACAACCTTGTCTGTTTTTTCAAGACAACCATGCAGGATTGATAAAACAAAATTCTCAATTTTTGAATGCTGGTGTCACATTCAGTTTATTTCAACTCGATTCAAATTTTTTTAGTGTATAAAGATTTCTTGTAATTTATCAAAAACACATCCACAGATCATAAGAATAACACTTAGAAACATAGTTACAATAATTTAAAGAAAAAAATATGGTTTGACTCTTGCGACCTGGGATAACCCATTAAAGCAGCATAAATGGTGTCCTATTTCTTAGAGTGAATGTCAGAATCTTAAGTATTTCCAACAAATTTCTAATGACACATTTATAGGGAATGTCAGAATGTTAGTGTCACAATATCAAGTGAATATCAGCATTGTTAGCATATTAGAATGCCAGAATTCTTAGTAAGTGTCACATCAGAGTCTGAAGAAAAGATCCGTTACATTATCATGAATGTCAGAATGCTGGTGGAGAAACAGATACAGTGTGTAATTACATTATGTTTAACCCTTACCCTGCTAAATTTATATTATGAGCTTGTCCATCTTTCAATCTGGATAGTGCCATTATCTGTTAAAAGGATGTTTACCAAAAAGATACTGACTTCAAATCAGTGAATGGGGGACAGTGCAGATTTTGATCAGATTGCACAGATGTGAAAGCTGATCATGATCTATACTAGCTGCAAAGGCAGAATCAGTCATGTCCAGCATGATAAGGGTTAATACAATAGGGTTATTGTAACAGTAGCTTGATCTGGGATGCAGTATTTGGCTCGAGTGGATTTTGCCAGATCGGATCTCACGAGGCGCGCAAGCGCCGAGTGTGATCCGACCTTGCAAAATCCACGAGAGCCGAATACAAAGTCCCAGATCTAGCTACTGTTATAATGACCCTTTTATTATATACCTTTAACATTTTAATTCTTGTTTTGTTCTTGAACGAAATCTTCAATGTTTATCGATATTAAATGGAACTTAGTGAAGTTTTTATGTGCGCTATTTATAGTAATGTGTTGGATCATGCATATTAATGAAAATAGTCCGGCAGCATACAATATGGAAGGTACAATACGGAATTTAAAAGGTACAATACGGAATTTTTGTCTCTCTGTTCATATTTAATTGTGAAATGCAAGCCGATTTTTTACAGAATTTATATAGGTATATAATAAACTTTAATACATACAGTGCAACGTCTGTAGAGCAACATCCTTTGGGAGATACAAATATAGACTGTTATGTAGTGGTTGTTGTTTTGGAGAAGGTAAATTTGATAGTATATTTCAGCTTTGGGAAATTTTGATGGTGTTGTTAGGTTTTTGCTTAGAGGGCTGGCCTAGAGAGGTTGTACTGTACTTCATCTTTCTATCCATTATTTAAAGAATGTTTTTAAACCACTCAATTGGTGTGACCTTTTTTATATCTGATCATCTTCACTGTTCTGCTTAAAGATGATCAGATATAATCTGACTTCTCCATTTTCATGGTTACAAATTGCTGGCACACTGGTTTGTTTGATTTTGTCTTTGTTGATATAAACAAATTGAACATCTAACACTGGGATAAAAACTTCCTTTTGAAATTGGAGATTTTCATTTGGTCAGTGATGATTGAAGTGTTAAAGCTTTAAAGGGCACAGTCTACAATACAAGATTCCCATCTTCTAACCATTATCAACTGAAGATGTTCAAATTACAGGTGGTTGATATCTTTAAAGGGCAGAATCAATGAAGACATTTATAGGCTATAACCCCAACTTGCCCAAGTTACCCTTATGTTTTCTTATATTTATTAATTTTTTAACAAATTAAGCTTTAGTGGTAATTGAATAGTCATATTTTTAGCTTGACTGTTTTATAATTTAAGAATAGTGAGCATTATTCTACTCACCAGCACATTGCTAATTGTTATTTTGCAAGATCATACATGTATTTCAATAACCATTGCAGATATTGGATTAAAACTTCAGATTTATCAAACCTACTGAATTACCAAGTAAGATAACTTTTGGTTGATTTTTTTGTCGAGCCCGCTTGCGGAAGTGAAGGCATCCAGTCGTCCAAATGTATATTCGTGCGTCTGTCTGGATTTGTTTGTCCGAACCATAACTTTGACATGCATGGAGAAATCTTGTTTATATTTGGCAGGAATGTTAACCTTAGTGAGACCGACGGAGTGTCATTCGCAAACCTCAGGTTCCTATCTCAAAGGTCAAGGTCACAGTTTGAGGTCAAAAGTCATGTCAGATCTTGTCCGGCCCATAACTTAGTGACACGGAGTGTCATGTGCAAACCCCAGGTTCCTTTCTCAAAGGTCAAGGACACAGTTAGGGGTCAAAAGGCAGGCTCGACATGTTGCCTGTGGGCATCTAGTTTACAATGTAAATTTTTATGGCCTATTTTGACTAATGAGACAGTTACCAACTATCCAGCTGTTATGCAGTAACAACTACATACATAATGCTGAAACTTCAAACAAGACATCCTTCTTATCTAGTGTCTGTTCGTAACCAAGTTAGAGAACACTGTGTTGATGAAATTCAAGTTATGGACCTTGTTTGACTAAGTAATTTTAGTTATTTATTTATCTGGGATTTACAATTTTTCGGGGCAATTTTTTTTCTTGGTTGAAACTAGGATAATACTGAAAACCTCATATTTTCTGCCTTTCTTATAAATGTAGATCTCATACTTTCAGTTAGCTTTTTGCAATGCATACCATAGTATTGTTACCAGGTCCCCAGTTACCAGGTCTTATTTCACTCTAATTTTATCTTAGTACTTTATCTATTCAGAAGGCGGGACATTACAATCTATTACATATTCATTAGCTTCTAGTACCTATAATTAACTCCTTTTATAGTTTGTTTACAGCTGTGTAATTGCTTGAAAACCACACAACAAAGTGATAATTATGTGTTAGTTCACACCAATTATTTCCCCATTTACATGCTATATAGAGAAGGTTATTGTGTTTCGCTCCCCATAATGCACTTCTTTCATTGGCAATCACAGTGCAGTAATAATCTCTTTATAACCCAGAGAAAGTGGTACCCTATAATTATTGCATGAAAAGATGATTAACATATTGACTTTATCCTGGTATTTCAGTAAAGCATTTAAATCATACACTGTAGTTAGGTACACCCCTCCAACTTCCCTAGTTTTGTACTATATATAATACAAGACGGTATTAAGAAACTAAATAGACTTTTTCTTTGTATAAAAGTGTGAATGTTATGGTGACAGTGTTACTTCTTTCTACTTCCTGTGATAAAAAGCAAGAAGTCTTTTTTCATTTCATTCTTACATTCTCACTGAAACATGATAAAAATTAAGCTGAACTTTACTCATCAGAGTAGCAATAAACTGTATGTCATGGTGCATTATTGACGTCATAATGTTCTCTCAATGGTCTGCGTCCAGTCAGTCTTTGTTTATCTCAGGGTATATAAAACGTTTGATAATCGTTTGTTTAAATGTACTGATTGAACCATGTAAAAACAGATGTGTATTTTTTCAGAGAGTTTTCTCTCCTGATATCTGTATTGCTGATTTTATATTTTTAGTTACTTTTCAACTGTCCATCCGTTCATTTGTTCGTCACAACGTTAACTTTTTACATGAAGGCACTTTACTCACGAACCACTGCACCCAGGACCTTCAAACTTCACATGCTGATAGTACTTATTGAGTACATGACCCCTGCTGACTTTGGGGTCACCAGGTCAAAGGTCAAGGTCACAGGGGCCAATGTTAAATCGTTACTTAGTTCGTCACAATGTTCGTTCGTCACAACGTTAACTTTTTGCATGAAGGCACTTTACTCGCGAACCACTGCACCCAGGACCTTCAAACTTCACATGCTATTAGTACTTATTGAGAACATGACCCCTAATGACTTTGGGGTCAAAGGTCAAGGTCACAGGGGGCCAATGTTAACTCATTAGTTTGTTCGTCACAATGTTCATTCGTCAAAATGTTAACTTTTTGCATGAAGGCACTTTACTCGCACACCACTGCACCCAGAACCTTCAAACTTCACATGCTGATAGTACTTATTGAGTACACGACCCCTACTTAAATTGGGGTCACAAGATCAAAGGTCAAGGTCACAGGGGCCAATGTTAACTTTTTGCATGAAGGCACTTTACTCGCGAACCACTGCACCCAGGACCTTCAAACTTCACATGCTGATAGTACTTATTAAGTACACGATCCCTACTGACTTTGGGGTCACCCGGTCAAAGGTCAAGGGCACGGGGGCCAATGTTAACTCAATAGTTCGTGCGTCACAATGTTCATTCGTCTCAACGTTAACTTTTTGCATGAAGGCACTTTACTCGCAAACCACTGCACCCAGGACTTTCAAACTTCACATGCTGATAGTACTTATTGAGTACAAGACCCCTACTTACATTGGGGTCACAAGATCAAAGGTCAAGGTCACAGGGGCCAATGTTAACTTTTTGCATGAAGGCACTTGACTCGCGAACCACTGCACCCAGGACCTTCAAACTTCACTTGCTGATAGTACTTATTGAGTACACGACCCCTACTGGCTTTGAGGTCATCAGGTCAAAGGTCAAGGTCACAGGGGCCAATGTTAACTTTTTGCATGAAGGCACTTTACTCGCGAACCACTGCACCCAGGACCTTCAAACTTCACATGCTGATAGTATTTACTGAGTACACGACCCCTATTGACTCTGGGGTCACCAGGTCAAAGGTCACCAGGTCAGAGGTCAAGGCGCTGTGGGGGCATTTGTCACCATTAGTGACAGCTGTTGTTCTGTCTTCACGGACATCCACTGATGTATTTACAGTTTTCTGTCTTCCCTGACATCCATTTATATACTTATTTTTTTTTTTGGATAGAGTTATCTTTCTGACATTTATTATTGTGTCTTGATGTATTTCTGTTTTTTCAGAGAGTTATCTTTCTGACATCTATTGATATTGGCATCTATTGATGTATTTCCAAGAGAACTTTCTTCCCTGAGGTCCATTGATGTACTTATAATTTTCAGGGAGTTATCTTCCAAGATGACCATTGATATATTCATATAATTTCTCAGAGAGTTATCTTCCCTGATGTCCATTGATGTATTCATATATTTTCTCAGAGAGTTATCTTCCCTGATGTCCATTGATGTATTCATATAATTTCTCAGAGAGTTATCTTCCTTGATGTCTATTGATGTATATATATTTTTCAAAAAGTTATCTTCCCTGACATCTATTGTTTATTCATATATTTTCTCAGAGAGTTATCTTCCCTTATGTCCATTGATGTATTCATATAATTTCTCAGAGAGTTATCTTCCCTGATGTCTATTGATGTATTGATATTTTTCAGAGAGTTATCTTTACTGGCATCAGTTGATGTTTCCACATCATCAGAGAGAATCGACAAAGTTACAGCACAATATGTGGAGAAAAAATTCAAGCAGTTTGGCTTTGACAAAGTTGAAATTGAGGAACACAATATTGTAGTTACCTCCCCTGATCCACTTCATCCAAACAGACTTGAAATTCTGTCTACAGATGGCAGCACAAGAAGAAATTATACTTTCCATGAAGTTTCTGATACCAAGGGAGTTAATTCAGATCCTGGCATAGCTGATATTCCAGCAACATTCATGGATTTTTCACCATCAGGGAATGCAGAGGTAATTCAAGTTGAATATAAATTACAAATATAATGTGTAGAAAAAACAAGTTTATCATTACCAATGGTTAAAATGACTCGATAGCCTAGTGGTAGAATGTCTGCTTCGAGTGTTGGAGGTGGTGGGCTGGATAACCGGCCACATCATACCAAAGACGTGAAGAATGGTATCAGTAGCTCCCTTGCTTGGCGCTCAGCATTGAAAGGGAAACTGGCCTCTTTTCTCCTACCCTTGTGGCGATGGATTCCATCAGGAATGAGGTGTCAAGAGTGATTAATATAAGTTGTAGAACTTGTTTCACAATCAACCTAAAATAAAATTAGTATAAACTAAAATGACTATGGATAACACAACTTGTAAAAATCCCTTTAAAGCTGCATATATTTGTGGCTTTATCAAGAAATCATGACGTAATATTTAGATTCTTTAAATGAAATGGAAGCTTACTGGCATATATATTATTTGTATTGATGGCAAGCAGTGTAGTTTTGTAGATACAGTTGAAACAATGGTACTTCGACCAAGGGACCGAGCATTTTACTTCGAGATAACTGAAAATTGTCTTAGAAACAATACTTAATAATGCAGAGTAGTTTTGTATACGCACATCCCAGATTTTAAGAGGCATTTTTATCCTTGTCATTGAAAATATTACTTTCACCATTGTTTTTAGGGCTTTGTTTTAATATGCACAGGGTATGATATCAGAGTTTATGAGGCTGCCATATATTTTGAACACCATTTAGTAGTTTTCTCAGTAGCAGCTGTTTCTGATGAGAACATAAATCATTTTTTCATAATCTCTATAACAATCTGATGGAATCTATATAATAATCTGATCCTGAAGGTCCACAGTACTAAAATGAAGTCATCAATCACCATTTAGTTGTTGACGTCATATGTGTAGGTAGATAGGGTAACTAGATTAACAAACTATACTGCATTTTTATGAATCTTTAATAAGGTTTAATTTTTTGTCATTTTTTTCTGGCCAACTTCAAAGCAAAACCTGATCTGTTTTTGAATGATTTATTTTCTTTGTATGTTTAGGGTCCCTTGATGTATGGAAACTATGGAAGATATGTAGACTTTATACAGCTTGAGACCAGTCATGTGATTGTGCAAGGTTCTGTTTTACTTCTCAAGATAGGTCTGAGCTCCGTAGCTGAGAAGGTAACAACATATATATTATATTTGCAGATTATTCTTCAATAGACAATTAGTCAAATAGAAAAAAATGTACAGGAAAATTTGTTTTTGGAGGTCTACGTCTTTGTTTATGAGCAGGCAAATTTCTCAACATTTTACAAGAAAACCTCATGATCATCACTAATGATGAATGGCACCATTAATGAAAAAAACTTTAAAGTTTATATTTTGGATATTTCACAAAGGCGTCACAGTAGTTTGGCCACCTGGATCATCATCACACAGAAGTATATAGCAATGTGAAGTTGAAGAACAGGCAGAATTACTATCTTTCTCAAGATTTATTATAATTTAACAAAAATATAAGTACAGTACAAAATAAGAAAATTTTATATAATTTAATTATCATTCATTTTTTATTGTCTACATTATTGTCTACAAGTTTTATTTATATATTTCAAATGTTTAAGATAATTCTGTGGACACCGCTTTTCTTTAACCAATATAAATTCTTTTTTCTATTGAAAGACATTGGTTATTACATTTAAATCATACAAATTTATATGTTCAAAGACGCCAATTTCCTACTTGACAAGGTATTATCTATTTTGTGAGCAAGAAAGTATCTGATGACAGCATAATCAGATAATTGGTATCAAATGGCTTCTAATCTTACAATTAAAATGTCTTCTAATTTTCATGAAATAAATACATTTAAAATGATAGTCAAAGTATGCAAAAATAAATCACAAGCAATTTGACAAAATTTAATATGATTTTTAACAATAATGAAAAATTATAGGTTTGCACAAGATGTACCAGGTGTACTTTTATCTTTAGGGGAAAAATATCTTAGGCCTTTGTCCACACCAAGGAATGTTTAAAAAATTGAACTGAAATTATGGAATAAATTAACATGATTAATGTTTTTTGAGCTTAGTCAGGAAGTGTGCTGTTAGTAAATAAGTGGAACAATTTATTATTGTATTAAGTTACCATAATTATAGTCTACGAGAGAGAGTAGCCTATGTGAACAATGGAAATGTAATTCTCATGGATTTCAACAATAACTTTTTTTTTCAAGATTTATTTTATAAAGACATAACCCTCACGATTATACAGTTTCCATCACCACACACAAAAACATTAGAAGTTTGCAAAACTTAAATTGGCATCAAAAATTACTCTTGTTTAAAATGAATAGAAAATTATTTGAGTGTTCAGTTTTCATTTAAGAAAACATTGAATCAGAAGTGTGGAGAATAGACTGTAATGATAAATTTATAAATTTCCAATATCAATTTTGACACTTATAATCTTGTCATGATGAGTGATAAGCTTTTAGAATATCAACAAAGAAGTACAACTTAACTCTTCAATAGAAATGATATAGAAGATGATTTCGATTTTGATTTCAAATTTAACAGAAAGTTTTTACTCAGCTGATTTTCAATGGGTATTAAGATTCGGATTTAAGATTTGATTGTACAGTGAACCAAACTGACACAGGTTGTTTTTGAAAAGTATCAAAAAAGCTTTCAGAAGTTCAAATGACTTTTTCTGCATAATCATAAGTTCACCGATTTTATGTCTTTGTGAAGAAGTGACTGTATACAATCATTATAATGTTACATTGTCATAAAGTTGACTGGATGAATTAAATAAATATCATATCAACCCAGGAATTGCTTTATTTATAGCAGGAAATATTCCCATATTTATCATTGAATTTATTGCTACTTCATATTTCATTTGGTTGTAAGTTGGTGGGCTGGACATAAAATATTTATAGCTGGCAATGTTATTGATGATCCGCAAGAATGACTTCAGAAATTCACATCTACACAATTAATTGAAGGAGCTGACCTCCAGATTTTGGCTTAAAAATTTATCTTTCTTTAAAATTGAAGTTTGGTCATATATTATCATTAGAACATGAGCTTTATGTCTATATTATATAACACTATCTTAAAATGCCAAATCAAGAAAAAGAAAAACATGCCTAAGTTGGGAATTAAACGGATCGCCATGGCAATAAATATTTTCCTGCGGTCGTGACCAAAACAACACAATGGAATACGTATTTAACAGTCGCTAAACTTAAATCTTTATAATTAAGGCAGTTTACCTTCATTTCCTGTCGGTGCCTTTAATTAACTATTTGAAAAGAAGAATTTTAGTTGTCAGTTCTTTGACATTTTCTTAGGAACTATGTTCTCTCTGGTCTGCATGTCTTAAAATGGGAAAAAGGCAATGAGACTAGAATTTGAACAGGAGAAATGATCAACTGCAAAAAAATCTAATTATATGAGCTAAACTTATCATATTATTCAAAAACACAATACTGTTAGCTTAGTTTTGTATTGAAAATTTTTCTATAATAAAGTAAAAATTATTCAAGAAATATCTTTAGTGACTATATATTATCCGCTACTAGTTTTGTATCTAGAAATATGCATACCCTCTGCATTGGGATTTACACTTTCGAAGATTTGAATTGGTTGCTTAGTCAGAGAAGTATCAACATAATAAATTATTATTATTATTATAATACCAGATTTGTATAGCGCCCTTATGTCCTGGACAACCAACACATTACTGGAATAATGTCACAAATGAAATTGTTATAAGTATGAATTTTACAGGTCAAATTAAGAAGGTACCGACTGTAAAGATTTCTTCATAATATAACATAGTGTAAAAATGAGTATAAATCAAAACTGTTGGCTGGATGTAAAAATTTATAGTAAAGTTTCTGTACAATGTCATTTTTTGGTCAACCAAGATTTAGATTTTTCTTCGGACTAAAATAGATACAAAATGTTTTATATCTAACTTGATCATTTTTTTTCTAGCCGATTAATGTTACTGATTTTAACACGTTCAACAAGCCTGGGGGGTGGTAGTAAAATACAGTTGCAATTTATTTTGACAGATAACAAGGTACATCCTTTGATATTTAGTACAATGTACTTGATAAGTTCTCTCATGTATTGTGTATATGACTTGATAAATTAAAAAAAAATCATGATAGTTGTCAGAATGCATGTTCGTAGACAGAGTCAGTGGAGGGCAGGTTAAGGGTTTAGTCCTATTTGTAAAACAACAATTATCCTCCAGAAATTCCTGTTAGATTTCGCTATTTCGCAGAAGCTGTTACTTCATAGCCGTCCATGGTTTTGTGAAGTATTTGTTGCTGATTTTGATTTCATTTTCCTCTTTTCAGTAATTTCATTATGACGTTGTGATAAATGGAAAAGCAGGTGTTTGGTTTTGTATCAAACTTGAGAATATGAGATGAATTTGTTCTTTTTGAACTTTATTTATAAATAATACCGGTACATGTATATGTTTTTTTTTATTGAAGGTGAAGTTGGCAGTGAGGTATGGTTGTGTTGGTGTGTTGTTGTTCTGTCACCATGGTGATCCTTGTTACCATAGCAACAGTAGCGAACACACTGTGACAAGTGCTAGAGATTTTACAGGTAACAAAACATGTATGTCACAAACAAATTCTTGGTTTCCTTGGGAATATTACAAAAGACATGATAATGAAAAACTGTTAAAGATCCCTGGATAGGACCATTGATAGATAATATGTATACAGTACAAGAACTCTAGTTACCAACATCACTAGGAAGACGGAAATATATTCGTAATACAGGGGTGGTTGCTCCGGAGAAGTTGATTTATTGGAATTTGAAACTTAATATAAATCTGCTCTGAAAGGATGTATAATGGGTGTTGGGTGGTTTTATACAGCATTTACACTTAACACTGTCCTTATTTATTGCAATACCCTTGTGTTAGATGGTTAAATCAGTGAAATCAGTGATATATATATATATACACACACTGATATTTGAAACAGAATTTAGGAAAAATAGATACAATAATTAAATACTTCGTAAAAAATGAAAAGAGAATAAATATAACTATAAACTTAACATTCTTTTATTTAAAATTACACTGTGCTTGCTTTTGTAAAGATCTAATCTTGGATTTATTTTGATCATTTGTTTCCCCATGGCTTTCTTCCACATATTAAGATTTTTTTCAAAACATTAATGCATAATTAGAATTTGTAAGATTATCTATAAAAAGTTCAGTTAACAACAGCCCTGTTTATGCTTTATGTGAAGGGAATTTGGTGGACAACCCTCAGTTTTAAGGAAGCTACTGAAATCCTTTATCTTATGTTTTTTGTTGCCCACCACCTGACACACAGAGGATTTTATGACCCTCATAAATTATTTCACTGGCAATAATAAATTTCTGAACTGCTGTGGAAAAAGGCATAATTACTTTGCAATAAAAATGTCTCCAATTGTACAGTATTTGTATGTTCATAAAGGGAATAGGATAAACTCAGATAGGACAAAAAGTGTGTAATTTCATCTCTATAATCTTTTAACTGAATGGTGAATAATTCAAACCTATGAATTAATGCAGTTTTGAGATAATTTAACATGACATATAATGAAAAGAGAAATTTTAGAAAGTTATGCTCTAAATATACATGTAATATTAACATTTGAAATTGCTTGAAAAGATATAATATATGTAGAAGTTGCTGAAATAGCACTCTCCCATATGTAAGGATCTGCGACGTCATCAACAAGGTCTGCTATCTAAAATTAGCATAAGGATGAATGTACGGACAGACAATCTGTGCTTTAATTGTACTAAAGCATAAGTAACTCTCAGATTTGGCATCTATTTCCTATTTAGTTCAAGTCGCTGCACATCACAAATGAACGTTTTCCTTAATTAGTTTTTAATTTCTATATACTGGTAATTATACTAGACCGAGAAACTTTTTATATAAACTGAACAACTTTCGAGCCGTGCCATGGGAAAACCAACATAGTGGCTTTGCGACCAGCATGGATCCAGACCAGCCTGCGCATCCGCGCAGTCTGGTCAGGATCCATGCTGTTCGCTAACAGTTTCTCCAATTCCAATAGGCTTTAAAAGCGAACAGCATGGAGCCTGACCAGACTGCGCGGATGCGCAGGCTGGTCTGGATCCATGCTGGTCGCAAACCCACTATGTTGGTTTTCCCATGGCACGGCTCTTTTCAATTGCAAAGCAATGCATTTTGCAAAATTCTTTAAATTTCGGACTGCACATGTGAGTCAGTTTTATAAAATGAAATACATGTAGTAATGATTTTGCTGATACATGCTTTCAAAATTATTTTGTACTAAATGTTTTGACCACAAGTGCTTTTCATTGGCGTTTCAAATCTAAAACTTATTATATTTTACTTTTTTATCAAGACTTTAAAACATTTCTACTAATGCTAGATTTCTTAAATATTTTATGCAGAAAATTACGTAATTTACATACACCGTACTTTTTAGCACTTTTAAGCTTGATAGTCCGAGCTATTCTACTCACCCTGGTGCCGACGTCATTTATTTTGGCCAAATTATGCCCCCTTTTGGACTTAAAAACTTCTGGTTAAAGTTTTGCATTCAAGTTACCATCTCCAGAGCTAATGCAGATATTGGAATGAAACATTTTAGGTATTTTAACATTTAGGGTAATATTCCTGCTTCTTGGACAACAATTCAAATAGTCAAGCATTGGCTATATTTTCGGACAGCTCATGTTTCTATTTGTCTGCCCTGTTTTGAATGATCCTGGTCTAGTGAAAGGCTCAAGTTAATTTACGCATTGCATTATGGTATATCTGTGGCATGCCCTGTTTATAGAACATGAGAGAGTGCTGTTATTATGACACATGACTTAGTTAATGGTCAAAGACTGCTATATGGAGTCGGTTGGTTCTGGAGCAGTTTAATACTGTCATAAATATGCACATAAAAGTTCCTGACCTATGTTAACCCTTACCATGCTAAATTTCTGTAATGGACTGGTCCATCTTCCAATTTTTCAAGTACCATTTATCATTTGAAGGGGTGTTTACTGGAAATTTACTGACTGAATAGCGAACAGTGTAGACCATGATCAGACTGCACGGATGTGCAGGCTGATCTTGGTCTACACTGGTCGCAAAGGCAGAATCAATCGTGTCCAGCATGATAAGGGTTAAACTCAAACCTTTGACCTAATGAGCATGAGATAAACAGTTGAATAAAGATTTAAAAGGCCCTTTAACGGCAACACTGCCAAAATAATTTCACACAAGCATGGACATCTGTGATTTGGCAGGCCTGGGGATTTAAACACCATAAAAGTAGGTTTAACCAGGACACATAAAGAAATTTATGAACACTTAAGTTATTGTGACTTGTTTGCATAAAGTTGTAATAAAAGCGTTTATTGTCCATAAAAAATGGATATGATGAATTTATGAAGTGAATGTTTCTAGCTTGAAAGAGGTATGACTACTCATGTATGTTCCTTTCATCATGTTGACAAGATAAATTATTTATTAGCAAAATGAACTTGCTGAAGATTATTCTTTTTTAGTTTTTTTAGATATAATTATAATGAGCCGTGCCATGAGAAAACCAACATAGTGGGTTTGCGACCAGCATGGATCCAGACCAGCCTGCGCATCCGCGCAGTCTGGTCAGGCTCCATGTTGTTCGCTTTTAAAGCCTATTGGAATTGGAGAAACTGTTAGCGAACAGCATGGATCCTGACCAGACTGCGCGGATGCGCAGGCTGGTCTGGATCCATGCTGGTCGCATACCCACTATGTTGGTTTTCTCATGGCACGGCTCATATATAACTGTCTTAAGTTTTCTACCTGACTGATTACTATCCAGTACCTTAATTTTGAGAAGTTTAAATTAGTGCATTCTTAGAATTGATTTATGCGTTGTTTGTTTAAATCACAAGACAAACTATAATATATGTACCGTATTTATAATGTACAATTTATGTGTTGAATAGATATACAAAAGATCTAAAGCTAGTTGAATTGTTAATATGCAAAATTATTTAAGTCTGAATATAAAACTTTAGAAATGGAAATGATTTAAGGAGATCCATATAAAATATGTTCATGCATGCATGTTTTGAGATTACAGAATGCATTATTCTGTTTGTTCAAATGTTTTATGGCTCATTAGGTCACATACAGCTTTTATTGCAGTACCTTAGGTGTTCCATTAAAACACGCACTTAGGGGCCATCTCAAAATATTTGAAGTTGTTCAACATCAGGGTTTTTTTTTCCTTTATAATAGGGGCTGTTTATAGGCCCCTTCCCCTCAGAAAATTTCTTTAAATTCCTGCAGTTTTCCCCAAAATATGACTTTACATCAGGTTTTTTATTCCCCTTTGCCCAAATACCGAGTTGTTTTTTTCCCCCAAATCAGAGGCCTGGGCCCCTTCCCCTCCTGGTAAAAAAAACCCCTGAACATGAAATTTTTATCGCCAACATTAAATCGCCACTAGGTTAGGGGTAGCTTTTACATAGGTTTATTGCTGTACATTCAATGTTTGTGTACACTCAATGCGCGAAAATTAATGCTGACCTAGGTTTTATATGCATGCTGGTGTAACAGGATGTTTGAATATGGGACCATCTGTGGCGGCTCATGGCATCCACAAACTTTGTGGTATACTGAGGCAGTTTTTATCCAGTGTTCACCAAACTTTGTTACACTATGTACGGCCGAGTTTGATAATTACCTTGATAACAAGCCTGTTAAGTTATGAGCCTTGAATTGCTTATCATTGCGAAATTTGGCAATGTCCACTTAATTACTTATGCAGGTCTTACCCAATGTCAGAATGGGGGTCACTTGTACGTTACCTATATTTGTCATATAGCATTTTGTAGAGGTTGGCTGCCAAGAAATCCTGTACCCATTTGGGTCATGTGAGCAGTATGGGGTCATAATGACCATCTTGTTTTTTGTTTTTTTTGTAATGAAGAAGAGCCTGGTTAAGATTGCAGTGACAAAGACACACTTTTTTGCTGGTGCTTTCTAGTTTATAAGTAGTTAGGGTGGACATACTCTCACTTAATTGGTTTATAGCAATTAAGTAATATATGAAGAACTAGCTTTTGTGACCACTCAATGTCTGTAGTGTGTTGTGTCATCCGTCGTGCATCCGTCAACATTTTCTAAAACAATCTTCTTCTTGAAAACCACTGGGTAGAATTACACCAAACTTCACAGGAATGAATAGCTTGGATGGTCCCCTTTCAAAATTGTTCAAAGAATTGAATTCCTTGCAGAACTTTGGTTGCTATGGCAACCAAAAGTAAAAACTTTATAAATCTTCTTGTCCAAAACTGCAAGGCGTAGAGCCTTGATATTTAGCGTGTGACATCATCTGATGGTCCTTTACGAAGATTATACAAATTGTGCCCCTTGGGTGAAAAGAGGCCCTTCCCCAGGGGGTCACAAGTTTTCCTGTTTGTTTCATATTTAATGTTCGGTAATGCAGGACCGAATGTCCGGCCATTTTTGGCAACTTTCGCGATGTCTGGATTTTATCATACGCACCTAGCTTGTAAAGAGTTCCAATTATAAAATAAGCTTCAACCACGGAACAGTCACTTTTAAAAAAAATATTGCAGTGATGAATACTCGATCCCTTTACATACCGGAATTTACTTCAACTGTTTGATTTAAAACATCAGCACCGCCTCGGTAGCTTAGTGGTAGAGCGTCCGCTTCGAGTGCGGGAGGTCGTGGGTTCGATCCTCGGCCGTGTCATACCAAAGACGTAAAAAATGGTACTAGTAGCTTCCTCGCTTGGCGCTCAGCATTAAGAGGGTAGTGCTAGGACTGGTCAGCCCGGTGTCAGTATAATGTGACTGGGTGGGGTATCATGTCACGTGTCTACGGCGTGATATTCCAGTGAGGCAGCATTGTGTTCACTGCTTAGTTTTCCACTAAATGCCACCAAATAGCTGGCAATAGGTGGCAACTAGTGGAAATCGGCTGCACCTGCTGAATCTGAAAAAAAATCAGTAGTAAGCAAAAATCAAATTATATTAATATATTTTTTATTTTTATGCAAAAATCAAAGACCCTTCACAAGAAATCACAAAAGATCTGAACAGGAGGATCAGGATGCTGTCAATGCAGTCTTATTTTTTCATATTCCAGGATGGCTTTTAAAAGTAGATGGCGAATGACTCTCCAAATTTCACTCCTTTGGATGTAAGGCCATTTTTTCCAGCACACAATCTGTAACAGCAAACCATATATCTATTAATAGATATATTTTTCTAACATTCTGAATAATTTTGCAGAAAATTGTAAATTTCCTCTAGGAAATATGAAATCAAAAGACTGAACTAACTTACTGACATAACAACAACTCTACAAACTTAATCTATGTCAAATGATATGCCAAATCTTTATTAAAACTGTGAGAAGTTTCATCAAAATCTACATTGTAGAAAAATTTCTATTCAATTAATACAGGAAAAATCCCTATTTTTTACCAAATCAATTAAGGTAAATAACTGAGCAGTGTTAATAACGCTTATAATAATTACATGAGGTTTAGTGATTCTATAGACAAAGCTGCTATATTTTTCCAATTACAAGCATTTTCAATTAATCAGATGGACAGATGAAACAGAAAGGACAACGCCAAAAATAATATCCCTCTACCTTTGGCAAAAGATAATAATGGCACTTGGGTTTTTCATCACATTTATAATTAATATTTATCATAAAATATGCCAGGAAATTCTATTAATTTGTGTATTTCTTTAAAAATTAAGGGTTATTTAAACATTAGCTTTTGTAAAAACAAAATATTTACCTGATTCAGAAGTATCTTGATATGTTTCTTTTATGCAGTAATAAGCTGTATTCTGCTCAGGTATATACAGCCAGGCAGGCAGATCATGTCACAAAGTTGCATTTTTTCACAGAAGGTTCCTGGTATGAAAAGTTTAAAATGCATATTGTATCCTAAGTGCTAATCAACAGTGTAAATAATTACAATGATACAATTTTACCAGCAGTGTTATAAACATAATTGAGCTATATTCCAGAAAATATATTTTGGATTAATAATCCATCTGCCAAACTTCCTAAAAGGAGATTAGTTGATTTTAATTTCAAGCAGTTTTGTAAATGTTGTTTCAAATTCAAGTATTTGTTAAGAGTAAGTAAATAAGACAATGTTAAAGACAGTAATAATTAAAAAAAAAAAAAAACGGTATAATATTGTTGCCTCTCACAATGTGTTTCCATTTTCTCCCTGATTGACTCATCAAATGCCAGATTTCAAATTTTGGTATTACTACACAGATAAATTGATTCCACACATACACTTTTTTTGGTCAGCTAAAGAACGTGTCAAATACTTAAGTTGAAAACTGTTGTAAAAACATCCTTTTTGTATACACTTCTTTTTTTTTCAATCAATGAAGAGAAAAGGCAAGAACTATTTCTTTGCATCTGACCTGATGTTTGCCTGCATATATAAATCTTAACTGACCCAAATTCCACCTGGGGTTGTTTCTATACATTAGTGTGGGAGTTTGTAACTTGATCTATCATTAATCTTATCTTTAACCAACTTTCACTCATGCAGAAATAATACACTGCAGACACATTCAAAAATGATCTTTTCAGAGTCAGCCAGTACAGCCAGTTTCCACTAGTTGCCACCTATATTCCACCATTTTCTGTATTTCAAAATTGTTGATTGAAAAAGTGACTTATTAATATTTACATTGAATATAATACAAAGATATAATAATTAATAAATATTCTGTCTCACAAAATAACCAAAATTCAAATTTTCTGTATAATACACCACTCTGAATATTATTTTTCGTTCAGCTGGAGTCAGCATAGACTTAATCTCATTTTAACAAAACTCTTTGAAGGAGCCTGGGTACGTGATACTGTTTTGCTGATGTCGGTCAATCCGTCTGTCAGTCTGTTGGTCGTTCGGTATGTAGAGCAATCGGTTTTCCGGATGGTAAGATCATGAAACTAAACTTTATATGGAAGTTGGTCATGACCAGCATTGACCCCTATTGACTTGGAGGCCAGTAGGTCAAAGGTCAAGATCACAGTGACCTGGAACAGTTAAACAGTTTCCAGATGATATATGACCATTTTGTGTCGATTCGCCGTTAAACCCAACTCCAGATGATAACTCTAGTGCTCTTGGGCTTAGGATCATGAAAGTGAATGGGAAGGTTGATCATAACTAGCAGATAACCTCTATAGATTATGAGTTCGGTAGGTCAAAGCTCAAGGTCACAGTGAGCTGAAACAGTTAAGCTGTTTCCGGATGTTAATTTGAGAACTCTTAGACCTATGATCATGAAACTAAATAGGGACGTTGATCATGACCAGCAGACGACCCCTATTGATTTTGAGGTCAGTTGATCAAAGGTCTAGGTCACATTGACCCAGAACACTAGAACTTTGTTTGCCCAATAACTAGAGAATGCTTTGGTCTAAGATCACACTGGATACAGAAGTCACTTATGACTGGTAAATGACCCATAATTATTGATTTGAGGTCAGTACATCAGACGTCCAGTGCACAGTGACCAAATGATTTTTGTTTCTGGTACAGTTACTGAATCAAGGGGGGCATTCTTGTGTTCTATGAGCTGTTGTCAATGTGGAGTTTTAGCAAAGTCAGGGTCCGTGTCAGTTAGGCCTGAAGTTTGACATTTAGTGTCCATTACACCTTGATTCCAACCCGAGTCCAAGTGAAGATTTTTGTCAAGGGTAATCCAGTGTCTTACAGTTTGCTTCTGAATCAAACATCACAAAAATTTCTAAGTTTTTTTTCCACCTATTCGCCACCAAGAAAATTTTCTAAGTCCCTATTTTCCACTAAACGACGCTCAGTTTACACCATGAAAAAAAACTAAGTTCTACTTTCCACCAGTATCCACCTTTCTGCCACCATAAAGAAAAACTATGTTAAAATTTACACCTAATGCCACCTAAATGCCACCAAAATAAAGTGGCTTTTGGTGGCAAATTTACCACTTATTGGAAAAAAGAGTTGAATTACACCAAACGCCAGCTAATGCCAGCTATTTCCACCAGTTGCCACCCTTTTACCATGGAAATAAGTGGCAAAGAGTGGCATTAGGCGGCAAATCTAGGGACGGGTGATGGTGATCGATAGGGTCTTTGGCTAGGAAAATTGTTAAAAATAGAAAATGTTTGAAAAACTTTGTTTTTGTGGAATTTTCAAGCCTCTTGTTTCACGTTATAACATCAGATTCTGCAGAACTCGGGATTCTGTGAATGCTGTTACCAGAGGGGTTTATGCAGGTGCTGTTGCAGAAAACAACATTGCTATACTATTAAGTTTTGCAACAATATTACCAGTTACATGATTTCTAAAAATGTCGCTGTTTCTTCAGAATTTTGTTTTGCTTTTCACTAATAAAGGGCAATAAAATAAATTTCCAGGTGTTTGTAGATAAAAGAATGCTGTTTTTTTTTTAAAAATAAAAATGTAATGAGGAAGAATTGCTGTTATTAATTAAAATAAGAAACACATAGAAAACTAGGCTACTTTATTGAGAAATATTTATCTGTCTTAAACATAAATCTATGTATTATTAGGTGACATTTAATCATACACAAACCTAAGCTCGGTGACCTGATGACCTGACAACAGAAAAATGCAATCTTGTGCTGAAATCTTAATTGACTAATCCTGGCTATTAAATCACAGATAACAGACTGAGATCAAGGGAATTGTAGAACAAGTCATAGACAATTATATTACTTTAATGGTATTTGAAAATCAAACAATTGTAACAGTTGATAAAGTGAGGGCAGAGTGGAAGCTTTAATAACCTGTGATTGTTTTCATTAAAGGTTCTGTCCAAAATTTCTTGACTTTAATATAATTTCTTTATATACCATTATTGAAGCTTTTCTCTTTTTCCTGTAGTTGATTTGTTTTATTTTTTACCCCGTCTGATTTTTGAAAAAAATCAACGAGGTATTGACTCATCACTTGATCGTTGGTGTTGGTTAAAATTTTTGTTTAGGTCCGCCTTTTCTCAGCAACTATAAAAGCTACAGCTTTGAAAATTTGCACACTTATTTATCATCATTAGGGGACTGTGTATGCCAAGAACCATAACTCTAACTTGCATTTTGTCAGAATTATGGCCCTTTTTGTACTTAGAAAATCAGAACTATAACTCTTTTCTCAATATTGTCCAGCACTTCCAGATGAGCGATGGCACCTGCAGGCGGTGCTCTTGTTAGGAATTGATATAACTGTAATAGCACGTACACACACACAAAAAAGTGGATTTTAATAAAAATTATGATAATATGTTATATTTCATTGATTTTGACATTATATTTCTAAGAATTGCTCTTGTTCAGAGTTAGGACAATGTCATCTAATAAAAATCCACTGTAATCAGCCTGTGTATATTGACAAAGAAAAAATATTTAGAAAACATGACTGTGTATTAATGAAGAGCTTATGTAAATTTTATTTTGTAAATTATATCTACTTTGCATTATAGATTGGGACAGTGATGATTTACCTACAATTCCAGTACAGACTGTGTCTCACAATGTTGCTAAGGATATCATCGAGAGTATTTCTGGTACTAGTCTACCATTGCCATGGCAACAACATGTACCACAAAAACAGAATGGAAGTCGAGGTATATTAACTGAAACAAATAAATTTAAGGCAAATATTGCTTACATGAATAGTTTTGTAAGTTTTACATAGAAAAACTTCCTTCTTACTACAGTTGTTGAAAACCCTTCCTTACAAGATTATACATTCATCTATAAGCAGTGACATTAACATAGGACTTTTGTGGCCAGGTATCTTTAGGTTGCTCTTTTCCTTAGCCTGTGGTCAAGGTTGGATTCTAGGTAGGGTCTAATTCTTTCATGTAAAGGGTTGGATTCTAGGTAGGGTCTAATTTTTTCATGTAAATGGTTGGATTCTAGGTAGGGTCTAATTCATTCATGTAAAGGGTTGGATTCTAGGTAGGGTCTAATTCTTTCATGTAAAGGGTTGGATTCTAGGTAGAGTCTAATTCTTTCATGTGAAGGGTTGAATTCTAGGCAGGGTCTAATTCTTTCATGTAAAGAAAAGGAATCTAGGTAGGGACTAATTCTTTCATGTAAAGGGTTGGATTCTAGGTAGGGTCTAATTCTTTCATGTAGAGGGTTGGATTCTACATAGGGTCTAATTCTTTCATGTAAAGGGTTGGATTCTACATAGGGTCTAATTCATTCATGTAAAGGGTTGGATTCTACATAGGGTCTAATTCTTTCATGTAAAGGGTTGGATTCTAGGTAGAGTCTAATTCTTTCATGTGAAGGGTTGAATTCTAGGTAGTGTCTGATTCTTTTCTGTGAAGAGGCCATTCAGTTTGTTAAATGGAAGGTTGTTGGTTGCACATATGTCTGAAATATTTCTTGGAGGGGGGTGGGGGGCTTTCCTGTTTGGAGGGAGATCTGGGCTGTTTTGAGGGAGACCTAGGGTGTTTGGAGGGAAATCTGGCCTGTATGAAAGGGGACCTGGGCTGTTTGGAGGGAGACCTGGGCTGTTTGAAGGGAGACCTGGGTTGTTGGAGGTTGACCGAGAGAGTCCTGGCCTGTTTGGAGGGAGAACAGGTCTGTTTGTAGGGAGACTTGGCCTGTTCAGAGGGAGACCAGAACTGTTTGAAGGGAGACCTGGGCTGTTTGTAGAGAGGCCTGGCCTGTATGAAGGGAGACCTGGCCTATATGAAGGGACACCTGGGCTTATTGGAGGGAGACCTGGCCTGTTTGAAGTAAGACCTGGCCTGTTTAGAGGGAGACCTGGGCTGTTATCTGGAAAGTTGCCATGTTATCTCTGTGACGTAAAATCCAAATTGTAGCCAGTGGTTCGTTCTAATCATATTTCACTATTAAACAAAGAAGTCTGAAACTGTGTGTTATTATGCAACACACAGTTTGTGCCTCACAATTATTATGTCATAGTATCAAACGTCAGCAGCATGCTGTAAAAGAAAACCACACAGAACCGGCAAATATTTGGTGAATATCTTCAAAGATGTAGATAATAATCCTTGATAACACATTGGAAATGTATTCTACAAGGGTAACCTTGTCTTTTCAGGCTAGGTTGGAAGAAAAAGTTGTTCTTGTCCTGCCCAAGACATCAAAGTTCATTGTCTGGATCAAAGTGCTAAATGTCCTATTCTCAAAGTGCCGTTATTCACAAGACGCACTTCTCTGTGTCTGTACATCATTTTATTCATTATTTCCCTAGTGAAAATGGACATCTGGAATACCACTGGAACATCAACTGGAATTCCATCTCAGTTCCACTGGTATTTTTCAACGGAATAGTGTTGGTATTCCACTGGAATAGCGATTATTTTCCAGTGGAATTCAATTGGAATACCAGTGGAATCCCAACAAAATACCGTTGAAAAATACCAGTGGAATTCCACCAGCATACCAGTGGAATTCCACCAGAATACCAGTGGAATTCCACTTAGAATACCAGTGGTATACCATCAAGATTCCAGTGGAATTCCACTTAAAATACCAGGGGTATACCATCAAGATTCCAGTGGAATTCCACTTAAAATACCAGGGGTATACCATTAAGATTCCAGTGGAATTCCATCAAGTTTCCAGTGGAATTCCATTTGAAATACTAGTGGTATACCATCAAGATTCCAGTAGAATTCCATCAGGTTTCCAGTCGAATTCCACTTAAAATACCAGTGGTATACCATCAAGACTCCAGTAGAATTCCATCAAGTTTCCAGTGGAATTCCATCTGAATACAAGAAGAATATCATCTCAATACCAGTGAAATGTTGATGACTCCCACCCCTAAAGGCAGTGGAAATCCTTTTTGTTCTAGTTAAAATACATCCATAACTCTCACCTGGAAGAATTCTAATGGAAAATAAATGGTATTTCAATGGTAAGTCAATGAAAAAAATGGTACTTTAATGATATCTAATGAAAGTCAATGGTAAATCAATGAATATAAATAATACTTATGATATCTAATGAAATTCAATGGTAAAAAATGCACTGCATGGACAGCATTTTTCCCACTGCAGCTGGCGGGCATTCAAGGGACACTGGACAGATGACGATTCTGACAGATGGCCCTGTCTGTCAGTGGATATTCATTTATCATGTGACTTAAATCCTTGCGTTAGGTAAATATATATCTTGGAATGTTGCTTTTAATTGGATGTTGGTGTCATCATCATGTGTAAAAAAGTAGATGTGCAAGTTTACATCATGATAAAGACTCATGCTAGTTTTTATCAATTTATATCAAATACATTATGAGCCAGGTGAGTCACTAGGTGAAAATGTACATTTTGTCACTATTTTAGGGGCCATAGCTCTAGAAATAGGCGATGGCCACGAAACGTAGGAGGTGCCCGGAAGTTCATATCATGTTATAGACTCATGCAAGGTTTCATTAATCTATATGAAATTCTTTTTGAGGTAGGTGCATCATCACAAGATGAAAATTTGCATTTTTCACTATTTCAGGGGCCATAACTCTGGAATTTGGGAGTGTGGCGCATTGCCAGCTGGAAAATAGAAATAGGAGGTGCACAAGGTCATATCATAATAATTTAGACATCAATTTATATCAAATACTTTTTGAGCTTGGTGCGTCACAAGGTGAAAATGTGCTTTTTTGACTATTTCAGGGGCCATAACTCTAGAAATAGGGAGCAGAGACAGACGAAAAATAGGAGGTGCACACGTTCATATCATGTTAAAGACTTATGCAATATTTCATCAATTTTTATTAAATACTTTTTGAGCTAGGCGCGTCACATCTTTTTTTCCCTACACACATACACACAAACGGATGGACGTACAGATGCATGGACGACACTAGACTAAAATTATATGCCCCCACCACTCATAGTGGGGGCACAAAAACACATATCTTGACAAAGTAAGAAGCATGGAAATCAAGAACTGATCAAAATATTTACATGTATAAGAATAAAAGTCATGAAAACCAATGACAAAAATATGACTGCATCTGACTAGAATTATATGAATAAAAGAAACAGAAAAAACATCACATTTTATAATTGATTTAAACTTCTTTTGTTTTCAACATATATAAGGCACTTACTGTAGCTGATACCATGCTATTCACATAAATCTGGTCCAGAATTTCAAACTGTATAAAAACCATCATTTTTCCGCCAAAACTGGTGCTATATTTTATTCACAAATCATGAAATTCAGTTAAGTGGAATTCCACTTGTACTGGTATTCCAAATTCAAATTCCAGTGGAATTCCACCTGTACTGGTATTTCAAATTCAAATTCCAGTGGAGTTTCACCTCTACTGGTATTTCAAATTCCAGTTCCAGTGGTATATTTGGTTATTCCACTGGTATTCCAGTAACATAGCAGATTCCAGTGGAATTTATGTAGCATTCCACTGGAATTCCATTGATTTTTTCACTAGGGTTGTAACATATTGGATGCATTTCGAGTCTGACTCTTCACATTGAGATTTAAAAACACATAATCAAAGCATTGTGTATATTGCTTGATTATATTTTGTGTAAAAACTTTTAGATCTAACTGTTGTTACATATTTTGTTCAAACAGCTGAAGCTTCAGCCAGGGTGTACCTTCAAGTGAACAACAAGAAAAGTTCTCAAACAATTTACAATGTTATTGCTACAGTATATGGAAGCATGGAATCTGGTAATGTTCTTTTCCCAACTTTGATCTCTGTATTTGAAAGATAAATACTCGGTATTTAGTGAGTCTAAACTGGAATAAGTTAAATAGAATCGATAACTCTTTAACAAATGAATGAATTTAATTTAGTGTACCCTGTAAACTTTTTACACAGTCATAAATTTCTGAAAATTTGGTGCTTTACAGACATTTTACAGCAGTAAAACAGGTCTTTATTTCACACTGAATGGTGTATTATATTATTTTGCAAGAAGGCTAACAGCTTTAGTTCTATCTAAAACTGTCCTTTCTTTGTCATTTTAATTCCATTGCAATCTGACTAAAGTACTTGATCTTCTAAACGAAGATCTGAGAACGACCCATTCACATTCGTCTTCTGTATATTTTGGATTTCCATTATTGCTATTTTTATGTTATCCAATCAGGCGACTTGTTCGATTGTCAAAGAGTAAGAAAAATATTCAGTTATTCCAGGACTCGAACCCGGGACCCCTCACTTACAAAGCAAGTAGCCTACCGACTGAGCTAACCGGCTATCTGATACATTACGACATAAGAATTGTAAATATCAAAAGTCAATGCTAGAGGTAGATTTGCAAGATGTTGTAAGCTAGGCTCTGATTGGCTAGTGAAAGGGCCGTCAGAACGAGGCAATGAATAGGTCGTTTTCAGATCCTATGCGTAGCGTAATAGGAGATGTACTTTAGTCAGATTGAATTCCATTGTAACCAGTTATTAGTTGTGCCTTGTAATATTTCTTATTATAGCATTTTGTGTGTTTTTTGTGATATTTTTACTAGATCGTGAAGTATTGCTTGGTGCCAGACGGTATAGAGAACAACTGGTTGAAAATGACCTTGACTCTGCAACCAACACTGGTACCTTGCTTGAACTGGGAAGAAGTATGTCATATATTAGAAACAGGGAACTATGGAAACCAAGGAGAACAGTAAAGTTTGTGTCATTTGGAGGGCTTAGAAAAGATATTGGAATGTATTATTACTTAAAGGTAATACCTGGTGTTCTGTCATCTAAGTTGTATTGTACAAAGTCTACCTCAATGATAAATTTATGTTTGATTATTTTAGGTTTGGGTCAAAGACTTCTTTAGTTTCTAACAGACTTTATCCTGTTTTTTATATCAAATAATGATACTGTTTCAAGCCCTTAATGTTTATACTGCCTTAGTTTGCCGCTTTTAAAAGTAATAATGATTGTTTTAAGTGGAAACTGTTAGTCTGTTAAACTGTTGAGTAAATTGTTTTGCATTTGAACATTCAAAGGCTAGAAGGTTTGAATTCGTGTGAAGCTTTGACACTGTTTCAGTATCACAGACATATACTTACACAAGAAGCAGTAACTTTCATTGACCTTGATGCTAGAAGTCGAGGGTCAAAGGTCATGGAGTTCAAGTCAAGTCCATCTGTAGCAAGTCTCTTGTGGAAGACTGCAGATATGGTATGTATTTCTTGTAAGACAGGTCTTTTATACATATAATTGAAATGCAGTTACATTACAGAGGTCTGCTTCATAATTGTGAGCTGTCATTGCTTTGGAGCAACAGGTCAATGGGGATAATTCACACATAAAGTGTTTGATCCATAGTTAAAAATCCATCAACACTTGAAAAGATGTTTTTTATGTCGGATGATTTTTCTCAGAGTTATTTCCCTTTGATTATTGAACAGCTTTATATAGTATAATTGTACCATTTCTTGTCTTAGACTAGGGTATTCCTCAGCAATCACTGGCTGGATTTCAGTGAAACTTCTTGGGAAGCTTCACCTCCAACAGGAGATGCACTTATTATCTTCGTGTTTTGGTAGCGTTATTTTTCACTGAGTTATTGTCTTTTGATTATTCAACATTAGTGAACTATAGTGCCATCCTGGTCCGGAGTATTTCTCAGCAACCTCTAGCTGGAGTTCAATAGGAAGCTTCACTCTCAAGAGGAGAAGCGTATAACTTGTGCATGCTTTTTTCCAACAACTACTTGATGAAATTCAAAGGCTTCACTGCTATGACGTGGTCTATGCCCACTCAGTGAATTCCCCTTTTGTGCCCTTTATCTGCAATAATCGTACCTAAGGGAACATCCATTGGTTTTACCATTATATTTTATTGTTGTCTTTTCTTACTGTAACGTTTTGAGATTTTATACTTGTTTTTGAAAAAAATGCCATAATAAAAAAGTTAAATATATTTTATTTTTTTTTGTCAGATTCCAGATCCTTTAAATCAAGAACTCTCGTTGGTTGAGAGTTGGCCTAAAGTGCCACATGACTGGTATTTGTCCAATGAGAGTGCAGTTTATATGTACAGCTCTGGGGAGTTCCCATTACCACATCAATTTGGGATTCCATCTATTTCCTTACATTCCCTGCTGGCAAGGGATACAAAGGTAAGTCTTGTATTAAAATGAAGCATATTTTATTTGCTTTTGTGTCCAAGTTTTAAGTTTCGCCAATTGTGGAGATCTATAATGGCTGTAATTACTCTTTGAAATGAGAATATAAATATGCATGAAAGTTAATAAAATCTGTAAAAAGATCCCTTGGAAGCATAGAATGCAACCAAAAAAGAATAATAGCAGACTCAGTTTGGTGGTTAAATCCACTGTGGCCATGTTTTAATGTTCATTGAAACAAGTTGCTATGAAATCATTAATCATTATTAGGGACTTTGCTGTGTTAAATCCTGATGAAGGGTAATTTTGAATGTCACGTTGAGCAAAGATTTCTTTTCAGATTGACATTTGTTGTCAATTGCTTTCAGTAGAAGTCAAATTATACTGGTCTTTTGACCTCAACATAAACTTTTCACAAACTGCATTCAAATGATGATAATCTTAACATAAACTTGTAGGAGTATGACCCAGTTTATGAAAGCACAAATGACATTTTGTTGAAGATAAAAGTTTGTATCTACTAGTCATGACCCTGTCTTGGTCAGTCTTAGAAATATCGTTTGAAGGAAAAGGTTGTATCTGCCACTTTCAACCTTGATAAAATTGCATATTTTGTGCTGTTGGATACAAAAATTATATAGTAGGAGGTCCATAATAAAGTTATTATAACAAACTTTATTATTAATGATTGTAAAAAAACATACCACATACATATAATTGCTGAAATAATGTCAGCTTGATATAATATTCACTGTTTGAAATAAACAAGCAATATTACTAAGGAACAGTCTCAGTCAGAAATCTGTAAACAAAATAAATTATTTTTTCCATTTTATGGTATTACCATAAACAGGTTACCAATGAAATGAAATAATGATCTAGTACAAAGACATAAACGGAGGAAACTTTTAATGTTTGTAAAGAATATTTACTGCTCTAATGTTTTCGATGATTTACATTTCAGGCTCTAGGGGACATCACTCAGCAATTGAATTATCATCTAGCATCAGCAAGAGTTGTTTCCCTTACTACATTGAAGCTGCTGGATGATTTTATAATTCCATTCAACTTAAGTTTTTTACTGCAGTTCATGAACAGTTCAATCAATCACTCAGTTGAAGTTCTCAGACAGCATATTTCTGGTGATGATACAGGTAACTTCTTTCTTGCAAGTTTTTGAAACTAGCTAAACCCCACCATTATGAAACTGCTTTTAATTTACTTTTGTTGAATATTTTGTTTAACCCGTACACTGCTGAATTTCTAAAATGAACTTGTCCATCTTACAATTTGGACAGTACCATTTATTATCTGAAGGGATGTTCACTGAAAATTTACTGACCGAATAGCGACCAGTGCAGACCATGATCAGACTGCACAGATGTGCAGGCTGATCTTGGCCTGCACTGGTCACAAAGAATCACTTGCCACCAGCAGGCTGTTGTAATTATACTTGTTTTTAGCTAACCAGAGCACAAAGTGCTAATGGTGAGCCATTGTGATCACACTGTGTCCACCTTCCATCATGTCCGTCCGTCAACCATTTCTTTTTACGACATCTCCTGCAGAACCACAGAATGGATTTTAGTGAAACTTGGCATGGATGTTTCTTGGTTTGTCCTCTATAAGAAGTGTTCAAACAGTTCAGCTTGATTGCACATAGGGGCCGCCAGAGCTAAAATAGAAAAATCTTTAAACAACATCTTTTCCTAAACCGCAGGTCCGATTTTGAAATAATTTCATGCAAATGGTCCTATTGTAACCTTCTATCAAGATTGTTCATATTATTCCAATTTATTTAAAAACATGGCTGCCAGAGGGCCTTTTCACTTTTCCCTATATGTATATAGTAGAAACTTAAAAATTCTACTTGTATGAAACTGCTGGCCTGATCTTGAAAAAATTTAACACAATTTGTCCTTGCGAGACCTTCCACAAAGATTGTACAAATTATTCTGATTGGTAAAAAAACATGGCCGCCAGAGGGCGTGGTCACTTTTCCCTGTAATATATATAGTTGAAACTTAAAAAAAATTCTTGTATGAAACTGCTGATCCTATTTTTTAAAAAAATTCTTATAAATGGTCCTTGTGTGACCTACCAATATTGTTCAAAATATTTTGATTTGTCATAAAACATGACTGCCAGAGGGAGTTGTCACTTTTTCCCTGTATGTATGTATTGGAAACTTTAAAAATGTTCTTGTCAGAAACAGCAGACCCAGTTCTAAAGCAGTTTTACACAAATGGGTGACCTTGTATGAAGATTGTACAAATTATTTTGTTTCGTCAAAAATTGGCCTCTGGGATGTTTTGTCACTTTTCCCTGTATGTATGTAGGGGAAATTCTTGTTTGATATGTAGTGGAAAAATCTTGTTTGATATTGTCATTCATATCACATCATTCCCCAAACTTCTTACCCCCACCCCCAACACACAAATACACAGTACCTGCCCATATTTATTTTGTAGAAACTTTTAAAATATTCTTGTCGGAAAACACTGGTACTATTCCAGTATAATTTCACAGACATTTTCCTTGCATAACCATCTACCAAAACTGTTCATGCAAGCAGCGTAACTCAGGTGAGCGATCTAGAGCCATCATGGCCCTCTTGTTTTGTAAATTAATAACTTTTATGAATTTCTGAATTATTTGTTTTTCAGAAAGTATGTTACGAGTATCCAATGAGCTATCTCATCTTGCACTAAATAATGTACTAGATCTTCACAGTTGCTTAAATTCCGGACGGCTGAATGACATTCTCATGAGGTTTGAAAGTGTATTCATGGATGAAAGGTAATTCAGTTATTTGGTTATTTCTCTAATGCATTACGGTTTAGAATATAAGTGTCATTAAAGAGAGTTTTTATATATTAATGATTTAATTCTTGAGGGAAGGGAATAAAAAAGATAAGCAAGGGTTAGACTTCAGTCCTAATTAGGGATGTTTGAAAATAAGGACAGTCTTGTTTAAGTGAAACTTTATTTAATGATTTGTAGATTATAGAACTTTTCAAAGGTAAATTGCTTTTCATTTTCAGGAAGGAGTAATCTAGTTGTATTTTGTATTGCAAAGAAAGTAAAATTTTCATTGTTGTGTAATGTTACTCTTAAAATAAAATAGAAAATCAACATTTTTCTTCCAAATTTTACTTTTGTAGTGAAATTACACTTACCGGAGATTTTTAAGCATTAAAAAGTAGGAAATTTTAACTTTACTACACAGATAAAAGTCAAGTTTTTTTTAAATAGCATTGTGGTTTTGAAATGTTACAACCATTGTTAACCATTATGACAAACCATGCATCTTTTTAATAGTATGTGGCAATGATGTTACATTGACATTCTTGTAGTGTCAAGGAACATGTGCCACCAATAACTCCTTCCTCTGTAGAGAATTTTGTACATTATAATTTCTGAAAGCCCATTGTCTCTGGAGCATATTTCTGTTTTCTACCATTTGGTCATTGGAATTTTGTCCAAAACAGCCATTTTCTCCATGATACCACAAAATATATTCTTTCAGTTACATAATAATACTGGTAATAAACTTAACAACATTTGTTTGATATTCAGGAAGTAATGAATAACTATGATCCTAATGTAATTATTCATCCATAAAATGCTTTTAAAGCATTTATCATGAATATTTAGCTTGCATTGTTATATCATATTAATTCAAGCAAGGTTATTCAAGTAAGAAATAATACACAGCTGGCCTACTCAGAAACATGTTATTGAAAATGTTGCATTAGGTTTTCAGTTTAATTAGAACTGATTAATAACAATCTTTTAATAAACAATGAAATGAAACATTCAGGTACTATTATTTTATTATTTTTATCCCCCCCCCCCCTCCCCCCATGTTTTGGAGGGTTTGTGGCGGGGGGAGGGGGGCACTTTGATTAACCCATGTCTGTTTGTCTGAATTTGTTTTGTGCATATCTCAAAAAGTATTTAACCCAGAAGAGTCATCAGACCTCATAGGGTTGTCATTCAGCATGTTAAGTTGTGTATCCAGTGTTCCAACTGGGATTTCACACAGCCAGACAAGTGCAGAAAATTACTCTTTGGGAAAGAGGTTTTCACTTTGTCCAATATCCTACATTAATGCTTAATATATTACATGTTCTGTTTCGTACATAACTCCCAGTTCCATTTTTGAAATTGCTTATGCCATGATCTCTTAGCACTCCTATAAGAAAAGAATTATTATGGCTTCCTTTGATAATATGACTGTATCTTGTTTCAGTTTCAGTGAAAATTTATTATCTCTAGATAGACAGACTGGTACTCTGATCGTGTTTAATGATGTCATGGATAGATATTTAATTACAAAAAATAGAGACACAATCAACAAATTTTCCAAGAAAATTGTCAAAGTCCTTCAGGATGTCATAAAAGAAATTGAAGCTTTGAAGGAGAGATAGCTGATATTTAAGTAGGACACGAGAGGTACTTCATGTCTGAAAGTGCAAATAAATGTTGGTGCAATTTATACAGTATTACTATTTAGTAGATAGATGACAATGATGTTTAATATTTTCTTAACATTAGGAGTGTTTAACATTCAGAAACAGCCATTGAAAACATCAACAGTGTTGTTTTACACCAGTAATGTTATTAGATATGTTAGATCCAGCCATGCCATTAGACATTGAATATGCATTAAATGCTAAAGACATTTTGAACAAAGGTCAAGTTAAATGCTGTTGCTTACTGAGGCACAGAAATTGCATGTTTTTAAAATTCTGTGTAAATAATTTTCTCTGAAAAGGTCAGTGCTTAGGTTATCTCCTGCCAACCAGCAAAATGAAGGATGTGCAGTTGTCTACTTGGACAGAAAACCGTTTTCTGGAAGATAGAAGTGTTCTTTATTATTATGTAGATTATTATGTAGAGATTTGCGCAGTAGACTTTGTATCTGCATAATATAAGGAAGCAATTACAGCATTTTTTGATAATTCCAATTATATTTTGCTTCAGATTTGAATCACGCAAAACACATGATTGGATTTGGCACTATGTGCTAGGACCAGGAAAAAAACTTAACTTTGATACCAAATTGATTTCAAGAAAATGTTTTATCAAATTGAGACCATAAAGTTACTTTTGTATTTTTGAGAAGACTGGACATTTTTTTGACATTATTGTAACAGAAGGATATACATGGAATGAAGTATAAGATGTCTGTGTCATCTTTTTAACAGTTTAGACTTTTTCTGAAAATCTAATAACTTGATAACCAGTCTCAAGGACCTTCATAAAGGCAGAAACTACATTTTTATATTTAAGGTTTTGAGCTGTTTCATTGAAAAAATACATTTTGTACTTAACCCTCAGCCTGCTGGCGGCAAGTGATTCTGCCTTTGCGACCAGTGCAGTCTGATCATGGTCTGCACTGTTCGCTATTCAGTCAGTAAATTTTTAGTAAACACCCCTTCAAATGATAAATGGTACTGCCCATATTGGAAGATGGACCAGTCCATTATAGAAATTTAGCATGATAAGGGTTAAGAATAAAGATTGTTCATTGATGTTTTCCTTTATTTGATACAGCATAAAACATGTATGATTTTTAACAGATTCCTTAGGTTGACAGCCTATGGTGCCTCTAGGATGATGTATGAGGTTGCTGTAACTTTCTAGTCATTTGTGTACATATACATTACATTGGGTACCTTTGTAAATAAATTTTCACAATATTTCTTTAAAACTGAATTTTAGCAAGGTGCATGCATTAGAGGAAATATGCAACATTTGGCAACATTTCTTACTGAAAGAACTAGGTAAACCATTAACACTAACGAAAAAAGTATCAAAATTGGACTACATACAAAAAAGATGTAGCCATTTGAATACCATCTATGTACTCAAATGGCAGCCATTTTGGGCACAGTGACATCATCATTCTTTCCTTATATGGGCATTACCATATATGGAAGTTTAGTGAATAACAACTAAGAGAAACATATTTTGTGGGCCATAATACAATATGAGCTCCATGTTTAATTGTATTTAACATAATTTTGCCATAAATATAATATTTGGTAATGCCCATATAAGGAAAGGACAATGATGTCACTGTGCCTAAAATGGCTGCTGTTTAATTAAATGATAATATTTAAATTGCCATATCTTCTTTGTTTGTAGTCTGATTTTCATAATTTTTCACCAGTTTATAGTATTCATTAAATTCTTCTAAATATATACATTGTCAAATGTTGAATATTCCCCTTTATGTCATGTTAGAAATAATGATTGTGTAAAGTAAATTAATTTTAACACAGTTTAATATTATTGTCACTTTCTTTTTTGTCATACAGTGGTGGTTATTGACTATCTATACATGTACCAGACTTTGTATGTGAATTCACTTGAAGTTAAAATGTGGTGTGCTTAGTTTTGGTTTCTATGTCTTTCATCTTGAACTTGTTACTAAGAACTGTGGTATTTAGATGAGATGCTCTAATTTCCAGTTCAACTATACTAAGTCTTGTAAGTTCTAAATGCTTTACCTATACCATTTTAGATTTTTACAGATATGTGAGGCATACAATTGTTTGTTTAGGTTAAGAACATCCTGGCTAGCTTAAAACTGTCATCATAGAGCTTTTTTCTGAGTTCTGTAGCAAATTTTCAAAAATTAGTAAAATCAATATTTTAAAGGAGAATATAATTATACAAATGGAAATTTCAGGTGTTATGTTTTCAAATTATGAAGTCTGAATTTCTGACCTATGTTACATTGGTATTTCTGATGTCCTACCAAGAAGCAGTTTTAAAAAAAAGAAAAACCTACCTACCTACCAAAATATTTTGGGAGATTTTACCATTAGCAAATTTGTAAGCCTAACCAGCCATATGAATTATTATTATAACTTACATGACTTGTGTACTTGAATCATTTAATATTTGTTAACTGACATATTATTGTTGTTGGAACACATTTGAGTATTGTGAAGTAAATAACTTGCTATGTTTCATGAGGTTGTGTAAAGAATTTTCATCTGTGACATTGGATCGGTCATAAATTATCTTTCCTTATACATTGTTTGTACTTTTGTAATTATTTATACAGTTGAATATTAAATGGCATGTCAGATAATGTTCTTGTTTTTCTTGTTTTGGCAGTTAAGTTGATTGAGAAAGTGGGAAATATTACTGTCACTTAATATTTTCCAGTACAATACTAAATTCAGTGAAACTGGCAGATACGATATGAGGAGTTTTGTATATTGTATGAGGAGAATGCCTGACAGTGGCATGTGTAGCTGAGTGGTTAGGTCTCTGACACTGAATCACATGCCCTTCACTGCTGTGGAATGGAAACTCCACAAGTGAGGTAGAGTTCTTACATGCGAGGAAGCTATCAGGCCCAGTACTTCCCTGTGCTTGAAATACTGCCCTGAGAAGCCCCTTAGCCATTAAGTGTTGGAGAGTTGCAATGTGAAGTGTGTGGACATGACATGAAGTATGCTGGCATGATTTGAAGTGTAAAGGTATGGCATAAGGTGTTTGGGTATGATATAATGTCTGTTTGCATAACAGTGTGTGCTTGCGCGACATAAGTATGCAGGCATGATGTAACATGTGGATATGATGTAATGTGTGGATGTAGACATGACACAATTTGGGTGTGATGCAGAGAGTACGAGCATGACCTTAAATGTTGGAACAAGACATAAAATGTGTGGATATGCAGAAATGTGTGTGGACATGATGCAAATTGTGTGGGTGACCGTGATGTAATGCAATTTCTAAAGAGCCATTTTTTATGCAAAATTTCAAAATGTCCTACTTGGCCTCAGTTGTTTATCTGGAGGTAAAGAATGCAAAGCTGTAAGTGTTAAGGTATTACAATATTTTCTAGTGATAAAACCATTACAATAATGTAGGAGTACCATTATCTTTAAATGACTTCTTAATGTTCCTAATCAGATCACAGAATAATAGTGCATTAGGTTTGCCATCATAAGTATAATTAATCCGTATGAAAAAGCTTTCTGCTAGAAATGCTTCTAAATAAACTTTTGATCAAAACACTATTAACCAGACGTACACATTATTTGCCAAAGATTTTTTTGTACTTTCAATTACTCAGAATAAAAACAAGATGTTTAAGCTTCTATTTACTTCGTTGATCAAAGGAACTTTATCAAGGAATAAAAGCTTTCATCCAAATAAGATTATTCTGTTGGATTGACTAAAACATAGATAGGATTACATCTGATGTAGAAAATGTTGACCTGCCTGTGTGATTTATATCAGTTATGGCATTTCAGGGACTTTTAATTCTGTTTTTGTAGCTGACCTGTCACATAGTGACAAGGTGAGCTTTTGTGATCGCGCAGCGTCCGTCGTACGTGCGTAAACTTTTGCTTGTGACCACTCTAGAGGTCACATTTTTCGTGGGATCTTTATGAATGTTGGTCAGAATGTTCGTCTTGATGATATCTAGGTCAAGTTTGAAACTGGTTCAACTGCAGTCAAAAACTAGGTCAGTAGGTCTAAAAATAGGAAAACCTTGTGACCTCTCTAGAGGCCATACTTTTCAATAGATCTTCATGAAAATTGGTCAGAATGTTCATCTTGATGATATCTAGGTCAAGTTCGAAACTGGGTTACGTGCCTTTAAAAACTAGGTCAGTAGGTCAAATAATAAAAAAACCTTGTGACCTCTAGAGGCCATATTTTTCATGGGATCTAGATGAAAGTTAGTCTGAATGTTCATCTTGATGATATCTAGGTCAAGATCGAATCTGGGTCAACTGCGGTCAAAAACTAGGTCAGTAGGTCTAAAAATAGGAAAACCTTGTGACCTCTCTAGAGGCCATACTTTTGAATGGATCTTCATGAAAATTGGTCAGAATGTTCATTTTGATGATATCTAGGTCAAGTTCGAAACTGGGTCCCGTGCCTTCAATAACTAGGTCAGTAGCTCAAATAATAAAAAAAATTGTGACCTCTCTAGAGGCCATATTTTTCAATGGATCTTCATGAAAATTGGTTAGAATTTTTATCTTGATGATATCTAGGTCAGATTCAACACTGGGTCACATGAGCTCAAAAACTAGGTCACAATGTCAAATAATAGAAAAAACGATGTCATACTCGGTTTAAAAGTGGGTCATGTGGGGACAGGTGAGCGATTCAGGACCATCATGGTCCTCTTGTTTTTTGTCTGCCTCCATATCATTCAGTGCCCATGAAAGATGTTCAAATAGCTTTACTCAAAAGATGTCCAAATAGCTTTACTCAAAAAGATGTTCAGATAGCTTTACTCAAACAGCTGTTCAAATAGCTTTACTCAAACAGATGTTCAAATAGCTTTACTCAGACAAACATTCAAATAGCTTTACTCAAACAGATGTTCAAATAGCTTTACTCAGACAGATGTTCAAAATTAATAGCTTTACTCAGATATACATAATCTCTATGTAACTTGCAGACCAGTTATAGTTTGAAATGTATACTTGTACTCAGTATCTCTATGTTTGATTTTCATTTTCCAGTTTACTTGTTTCTACAGAGGCTGTGATGGCTGTTTTTGTAAATAGTTTTCAAATGTGATCTATCCAATAGTAAGATATGTAACTATGTAAATTAAGAAACTGGTGCTGAAAGATGACAATAACGTCTGTATATGTAGTTTCAAATTTGTTCTTAAACACATGAATTCATGGTAGTCATTGCAAAATAAATCTTGCCAATTTGATGTTTGTTTTTACGGCAAATACACTGAAGATAAAATGTAGCAAGCCTTCAATTTTCAGTTATGGATTAAAGGATGGGGCATTTTTAAATCATTTGGAAAAACAACTAAGTGAAGCCAGGTTTGCACATACACACGTACCTTTAAAAGGGCATGAATTTCAGACAGATCCTTGAAAAGACCTTAAAGATATGTCTGAGTCCTTGAAAAAGTGCTTATTTGTGTTTGTAACCTTGAAAAGGTCTTGAAAGTGCTTCATTTTTACCCCACCGGAAGCGAAGATTCAATGTGAGTTGTTAGCATAGGTGGATAGTCCAGTGTCTGCAGTCCTGCATTTATTGTCAAAATTTTTAAGCTCACCTTGAACACTTTGTGATCGCCCTTGTCTGGTGTTTGTCATCACCGCTCTGTGCCATGTATCGTCAACAATTTAACTGTAATCACTAGAGGTCACAATTTTGCCAGTTCTTAATGAAACTTGGTCAATAAAATCTCGGATGACTTTGTTACTGGGTCATCTTGGGTAAAAAACTAGATCACTAGGTCAATTAATAGGAAAACCTTGTTTACAGTCTAGAGGCCACATTTTCTACCCCATCTTCATCAAACTTTGTCTGAATGTTTGTCTTGATGAAATTCATGTCAAGATTAAATCTGGGATACCTGAGGTCTTAAACTAGAGCCCACATTTTCTACTTGATTATCATGGATCTGTGTTAGAATGTTTGTCTCTATGAATTTTAGGTTAATTCCAAAACTGGTTTACACGAGGTCAAAAACTAGGTTAAATAATAGAAAAACCTTAATACTGTAGAGGCCACATTTTATGTTTGATCTTCATAACAAATAGAATGTTTTTCTCCATGAAATATAGGTCAAGAATAAATCTGGGTTGCCTGAGGTTTTAAAGAAGGTCATTAGATCAAATCATACAAAAATCTTGTTAACACTCTAGAGGTCACGTTTTCTACTTGATCTTCATAAAACTTTGTCAGAATGTTTGTCTCTGTGACACTTAAGCTAAGTTTGGAATAGGGTTATCTGACATCTTAAACTAGGTCACTAGGTAAAATCATAGAAAAACATTGTTTTCACTCTATAGAGACAACATTGTTGATTGGATCTTCATAAAACTTTGTTGTCAGAATGTTTGTCTTTATGAAATATAAGTCAAGTTCAAAACTGGGCTCGGTCTCTTGAAATAGGTCACTTGGTCAAAAAAGTTGTTAAAAGGTTGGAGGCCACATTTTCTACTTAAACTTCATAAAACTTTCATGTCTATGAAATCTACTGGTAAAAAGCTAGGTCATTAGCTCAAGTCATAGAACGTCAATGTTAACAGTCAAAAAGCCCAATTTTTACCGGATCTTCATGTGACTTCGTCAGAATGTTTATCTGTTTAAATTCTAGAATAAGTTTGTAACTGGGTCACTTGGGCAAAAATTAGGTAATTAGGTCAAATCATAGAAAAACTTTGTTAACACTTTATGGGCCACTTTTTCAACTTCATCATCAAATATCTTTGTCAGGATGTTTGCCTGTATGAAATATAGGACATGTTCAAAAGCGGGGTACTAGAGGTAAAAAACTATGTCACTAGGTCAAATCATTGAAAGGATAATGATCTAGCTGAATTATGTAAAACATAGTCAAAATGTATGTCTCTATGAAATCAAGGCGAAGTTACATACAAGGATATCTGAGGTAAGAACAGGTCAGATGAGCGATACAGGGCCTTCAAGCCCCTCTTGTACTTAAAACATCTTCTCCTGTAAAACTACTAGTCAGAATTAAACACACTAACTCGGTCTGTAGCATCATGGTCAGGTTCACTCTAAAATTTGTTCAAATAGGAGCGCTTTGCCTCTTGTATTGTAAAATATAAATACCTTCAAACAACTTCTTCTCATGAACCGCTTGATGGACCTTCATCAAACCTGGTCTGTGACATCAATGTAAGGTTATCTCTAAAGTTTGTTGAAATAAGAACTATATCAGATGAGGGGTCTTCCTCAAACTTGGTCTGTAGTGTCAGTGTAAGGTCTCTATCAGTTTTGTATTAATGGGGGGCAATTTGCCCCTTTTAAGGGCCGCTAGAGCTACAAATAGAATAACGTTTCAACAACTTCTGCTCATGAAACAATAGATGGATTTTCATCAAACTTGGTATGAAGAATCATAGTAAGGTCTTCCCTCTGATTTGTTCAAATGAGTGCACTTGATCTGTTTTGTTTTTATATGCTGAATAAGTTATTACCATTCATTATTCAGTGTGCCATCTGCTTATTCAAGGTCAAGTAATCAAGGTCAGGTAAGTGACTTAGGGCCAGTATGACCCTCTTGTGTACACAGAAGTGTTTATTTCATTCATCATATAAGTCTAAAGAACTTGCAAAAAAAAAACCCAACAGAAAACAGAAAATATCACTCAGTCCTGTTTCCAAGTAAAGTTATCCCATTTTCACCTGAGAACGATTCTCTTTGAGTATGAAACTGCCTATGAAGAATATTCAGGGGCATGTCATCTGATCGGCTTATACCAATTTTTGATAAAATATTATACTTACATTGCATGAAAAAAAATCTTTAATTTAAGTTTTTGAAACTTAAACAGAGCTTGAAAATTGCTTGATTTTTTTTTTGGTGGGGGGTGGGGGAGAGGAGGAGGGGGATAATTTGTATGAACCATGTAGAGTTCTTATAGCAAGCTGCTAGTCGATGATCTTACCCTAACACTGGAGCTATGTTACCTTCAGATGGAAAGATAATATTTATTTGAATATTACTGATCACTAACTTTATGTTTCAACCATGTGAACATGTTAGCAATAACATCATGTTTAAAACATTTGTCAAGTATACATGACTGCTACTACTGTATTGTTTTTCTAATCTGAATAATGCAAAGTCAAGTACTTTCTAAAATTGCATAAAACAGAACAGTTGACGCTCTATGATAGCAATTAAAATTTCATTTGTTGCTTTTGATTAGCGGAGTTGAGGCCATAGAGTGTTCGAACAGAAATAGACAGTTGAGACTGATAGATAATGAGCAGTCAGTGATAAATACATCATGGATTTTTAGCTCGACTGTTCGAAGAATAAGCAGAGCTATCGTACTCACCACGGCGTCGGCGTCGGCGTCACACCCTGGTTAAGTTTTTCGTACCAGTCCACATTTTGACAAAGTCTTTTGAGATAAAGCTTTGAAACTTTCAATACTTGTTTACCATCACCATGTCCAGTTATGGGCAAGAGTACATAACTCTGTCAAGCATTTTGACTGAATTATGGCCTCTTTTGACTTAGAAATCTTGGTTATGTTTTTCGTACCAGTTCATATTTTGGCAAAGTCTTTTGAGATAAAGCTTTGAAACTTTCAAAACTTGTTTACCATCACCATGTCCAGTTGTAGGCAAGAGTACATAACTCCATCAAGCATTTTGGCTGAATTATGGCCCCTTCTGACTTAGAAATCTTGTTTAAGTTTTTCGTACCAGTTATATTTTGTGTAAAGTGTTTGACATATGGCTTTGAAACTTTTATATCTTTTTCAGTATTATAGTGTCTATCAATAGGCAAGAGTACATAACTCTGTCATCTTTTTTGGCTGAATTATGGCCCTTTTTGAACTTGGAAATTGGTTCTGTTTTCGTATATGTCCATGTTTTGTCAAGACTATTTGACATATGGCTTTTAAACTTTAAACACTTGTTTATCATTATGATTTCCATCTGTAGGCAAGAGTACATAACTCTTGACAACTATTTTGGCTGAATTATGGCCCTTTTTGGACTTTGAAATTTTTGTCAAAATATTTGAACTGTGGCTTTGAAACTGTTAACACTAGTATATCAACATGATTTCCATCTGTAGGCAAGTATACATTACTCTGTCAACTATTTTGACTGAATAATGACCCTTTTTGGACTAAATATAGATGCTTACTTGGAGTTTTAGTTTGCGGTAGTTTAATACATACCCAGGTTAACACACAGGGTAATAAAATAGGCTATACATGGGATACATGCCCCTGTATACATGGTCAACTGTCAACAATATTTGCAACATATATAAATATTCATCCTAATGATGGGAAACTTTTGTTCTTTAGTTTAATATGTTAAAAATATTCATTTTCACATGATGCAATACATTAGAGATTTTTCTTCAAACGTTAATTACATTATGTCATTTTGATTATAATTGATTTCCCTCATATTCAATTATCCTAGAAATTCTAGCAGAAAATGCTTTTTAATTATTAGCCATTCACTGTCTGATACAATATTGTCATGCTATTCAGCTATTTGTATGTTGTGTATAGTGCACAGAAAATTAGAAGAAACAGCTTTCCCCTGTTTCTATATGCGAACAATTTGTGAACCTTTGTTATCGCACACTTGGTTAAGACTGACACAGTCTGGTTAGAAGTATATATCTAGGATTTATGCAAACTGGCTAGAAGTGTACGTCTAGGGCTCTCAAAATCTTGTTACCAGTATACATCCTACACTTTTCCTAGAAGGCATATTATTGAAGAAATTTTTCTTATTGAAAAAATAAAGGTCATCATGTTCAATTTTAATCTTCGGCATGTTATAATATTGTACAGATGCCAAAGTACCAAGATTTGCAATCAAGTATTTGAAGAACTATTGTACTCACTCTTGTGCTGGCTTCAGCAATGCGTTCAAGTTAACGTTTTATGGCAAGTTTCTGAACTTCTTCAGTTCTGCACCCACACCCACCTCCTTCAAAATAATTTTTAGCTTGACTGTATTTTTTTTTTTCAAATTGTAATTAAAGCTTTTGTAATCTCTATATTCTTCGTGTCCACATCCACATCATGGCAGTTTTGCGTGTAAGCATGTTTCCCAGAAACTACTAAGCCAAAAGCTTTCAGATTTCAAATAAAGCCTCAGCATTGCGAGTTGAGCTTACAGGACAAATTACTTAACTAGTGTTTATTGTCGAGCCTGCTGGCAGAAGGCGAAGTCATAGTCATCCAAATGGCTTCGATGTAGGCGCATTTAGTGAGTTGGTGCTTGCGTGCGTCTGTCCGGATTTTTTTGTTCGGACAATAACTTTGACATGCATGGAACAATCTCGTTTATATTTAGCATGAATGTTTAACTCAATAAAACGGGGTGTCTTGCGTAAACCCCAGGTTCCTCTCTCAAAGGTCAATGTTACACTTGGAGGTCAAAGGTCAAGTCAGATCTTGTCCGGGCCATGCCTTTGTCATGCATCAAGGAATTTTATTTCTATTTTGCATGAATGTTGCCCTCCATGAGACGGAGTGTAGCGCGTAAACCCTAGGTACCTGTCTTAAAGGTCAATGTCACACTTAGGGCTCAAAGGTCATTTTAGAGCTTGTCCGTGCTATAACGTTGACATGCATTGAACAATCTTAATTTTATTTGGCCTAAATGTTTACCTTAATGAGACAGAGCGTCACACGTCAGGTTAGGGGTCAAAGGTCATATAAGATCTTGGGCTTTAACTTTGATTTGCATGATCACTCTAATTTTTGTTTGGTAGATACCTTTTTTGTGGACATATATAGCTGGACTATTCAAAGAATAGTCTAGCTATTCTACACACCATGACGTCGGCGTCACCTTGGTTAAAGGTTTGCATTCAAGTACATATAGCTATCATTTAAAGGCATATAGCTTTGAAACTTTTTTTCTCTTTTTCTAGGTCAACTACCAACCTCACTGGGTCAAGTTCCATAACTCTGACATGTATGTTGGCCCGATTATGCACCCTTTTGGACTTTTGCCAAAATTATGTCATCGTCAGCTTAGAATGCCCATCTGCCTAGTTCAGTAGGAACAGCGTAAATCTATAGATAACGGGGTTGCGAGATCGAGTCCCGCGAGACGCTTATGTTCTCCATTACAATTTGATAAAAGACATTGTGTCTGAAGTCATTTCATATTCTACCTCTGATTCATGTGGTGACGTTGGCAGTTACTTGTTGAGAACAGGTTAGTTCTAGCCGTTATATAACTGAATATTGTTAAAACACGGTGCTGAAGCTCATAAGAACAAATTTTAATCAACTTAGAATTTCTGGTTAATGTTCTGCATGTAAGCAGGTTTCCCAGAAAATACTACGCCTTCACACGTTTTCAGCATCATGAGGTGTTCTTTCAGGACAATCTTGCTTTTATTTGGAGCAATTAACTTCGAAAATTTGGTTAAAGTTTTGCATACAGCTAAGTATCAAACTGTATCTCGGTAACGATTGTAACTTCACTTTCATAATTTACATAATTCTTAGTTGAAATTAATTCAAATTTTGGACCTTACCTGACTTACGAAATTTGGTTAAAGCAAGCTGTTATCATTGCAATGACAAAAAATCAATTTGTAGTGAAATGTACATCAATTTTCTCAAGTTGTGACCCTTGTTCAGCTTTTAAATGGTCGAATAGTCGAGCAGTTATCTTAGCTCATGTTTTAGTTTACTCAATAATTCAGTTACTTGTTCCTAAGTATACTCTTCCCTCCGCCTCTACCCTACCCTCTGCTCTTTAACATGCATTTTCTCGTGTTTCTTTAAATTTCTAGAAACCTCCACCCCCCCCCCCCCCCCACACACACACACAAACACGAAAAGTAATGCCTATTTTCTGCTTTGAGTCTCATTATTCATGCGAGCGACACATTTTGTATGCCTCATTAGGCGCACATCTTGTTCCGTGCTGATGAAATACATCGCCTATCATGCGAAATGTCATAATTTGATAGCTGTGAATTTTCTACCTTTGAAGTCTGTTTATCTATAACTCAAGGTCGTAGTTTATCCTTTCTTTCATTACGTAATTATCGTCTGTTTGTAATTCAGGGATGCCAACTAATTACCATCCAATGTTTCTGTGCTCTCCCCATATTTTGGTGGTGGGGGCGGGGGGCTCTTAGAGTTACCCTTGTCTGTCAATCCGTGCGTCCGTCCGAGTTTGTGTCGTGCATGTCTCAAAAACTATTTGACCCAGAGTCAAGTTTTTTTAGCACGGGAAGTTGTCCTCCAGGGGGTTTAATTTGGATCTGACACAGCCAGACTAGAGTTACGGCTCTTGAATTAGTCAAAAATATTTCTTAGTTTTTGTCGCATGTATCTCAGGATTATGAAACATTACAAGAATATTATTCAGCGTATAAAGTTGTGCGCGTGGGATTTCTGTAGTCAGATCAGAGTTATGACCCTTGATTGTCAAAAATATGTATAAAGGGCATACAGATTAAGAAAGAAATATTTGGGAACTATTACCTGGCCTAGTATACAGAAATCTAATATAATTTTATGTCAACGAGAAGTAAAAAGAAAATGCTGAAAATAGCAAAATTTGTCAAAGAGTCTGTGTTTAAGGAAATACTACATTGAAAGTTTGTATCTTAATATCATGCACTTGTGTTATTTGTGTTGTATAATCTTGTAATTTTATTGTATTCTGTGTCTGTTTTATAGTCTGTTGTATGACTATATTACAGTGTGTCTTTGCCATATTTTTGTATGGGTGTAAATGGCCAAAGGCAATTATATTGTCGATATGCCTATACATTTGAAACCTTTTAAAATACAGAGGTGCAAGAGGGGGGAAATATAGAGTTATGTCAATATGGGATGTCAATGAAGGGGTCCATTGGAATGCTTTACAAGTACTGCGTGAAGCAATCACTATCATCATTGAAGTTCGATCATGAAATGGAATTTTTACAAAAGCTTGAAATTCACCAAAAAAATGTTACCAAAATTAAATATGAATCCATTACAATAGGAAGAGTTGAGAAGACAATTCATATATGTAGTTTCAATCCAAGATCTGTCAAAAATAAGACAATTTCTCTGTGTGATTATATAGTGTCAAACGATTTTGATTTAGTAGCGCTCACTGAGACTTGGATCGGAACTAGCCAAGATTAAACGTGTATTGGCGAACTCGTACCAAATGTTGCATGGTTCAGCGGCAGCCGTGGAAAAGGTGTGACTCTCATACATAAATCTGCATTTACTCTGCATATTATTGCATCTAGTCATGACAAAAAATTTAAACAATATGAATACATGGATTGTAATTTCAGTATCAATGGATTTTCTGCACGAGTGACAGTGATATATAGACCACCAGCAACAAAAGAAAACGGTTTAAGGACTAATATGTTTCTAGAGGAAGAATGGCCTGCTTTACTAGGCAGATATGCTACAGCTGATAAAGACATAATCATTGTGGGGGACATGAATTTCCGTCTCGATATTCCATCAGATCGAGATGCTGTAAGGTTTACCAGTGTACTTCAGTCATGTGGTACTAGTATGTATCAACATATATGTGAATGGAGCTACCCATGCCCGCAGTCATATATTAGATGTTGTTATAACCAGGGACGACAGCAGAATAATACATGTACTAGTATCAGGTGTCGAGGTCATCGATCCAGGTCTTTGTGACAATACTGGTAGTATGTCATAAGACCATTATGCAATTCACTCTAACGCCAGTGCCACAAAAATAGCTCCGGTGCGGAAGACGGTTTTTTTTTTCGGAAATTTCGCTTTCAAACAAGACATCTCAGCGTCCCTTGCACTAACTAAATTTAGTTTAAACTTATTTTATCCCCAGTAATATATGTACAAATTAAATACATACATCATAGTGTGAACAAGATAAGTAGGAAAGGATAAGAATGAACGACACATAGCCTTATAGAATTCTTCTCCTTTGCAGACAAAATAATTTGTGCAAATACTTGAGCAGGGATAATGAATGTAGTCTTAAGAAACAATTTAATTGAATATAATTGTAAAGACGAATCTGATTCACGAGATTTGACAATAAGACAAAAATAGAAGAAAGGCGAGAAAGAAGGACTAAGAAAATGTCTCAATGGAGCTGTCTTATAAAACTTAAGGAATCTCTTGCTATCGGATATGTAGGTTAGTACATGTGAAAATATGGTTGTGTTAAGGTTATGGTTACCAAACAAAATCGTGTTCAAGTCAGTGTCAAATTCCTGTAGACTATTTAATAGATCGACAGGCAGAAAGAAGTGGACACTCAAAGAAGTAGTCAAAATTAGATTCGAGTCTTCCACATCGGCATAATGGAGTAGGAGAAATGTTTTTCTTTAGAAAGAGGTGATAATTAAGTGAACTATATTTAGTGTGAAGTCTTGAGTGAAGCACTTGGAGTTTCCTGTCACCAAAGTAATAATATGACATATAATCTGCTAGGAGACAGTCAAGCTGCTGCCCGTCCAACTTATCCTCAAAGAAATTTGCACAGAAGTTCAGTGACTTTTTCATCGATAAAATTAAAAACATTAACATTATTTCACATAGCTAAACTGATTGTGATTCAGCAGACCTGAATTGTTCAGAGCATCAGGAAGAAGCAGACTGCCTTGTTGATTTTGCTCCTGCAAAAGCAGAAGAAATAAAGCAAATCATACAAAATTTCCAAATAAATCCTGTGAAGTTGACACTTTACCAACATGGCTTTTGAAAAAGGTCTTGATGAGCTCTTGCCGTTGATAATAAGCATCATAAATACATCAACGGAATTAGGTTATGTACCAAATGACTGCGAGAATAAGACCGTCGCTTAAGAAACCAGGTATTGAACCAAATATTTTCGAATGCTACAAGCCTGTGTTTAATCTCCCTTTCATTGAAAAAGTCTTAGAAAAGGTTGTAGATGCACGTCTTGAGCGGCAATGAGTGAACATTAGCTACATGTAGGCTGCAGTGTGCATACAGAAAGTTTCACTCAACTGAGTCGGCTTTGATAAAGGTACAAAATGGCATCCCCACATCTCTCGACTACAATTCTGTAACAGCTCTGGTGCTATTCTACCTGTCTGCAGCTTTCGTCACGATTGGCCACCAAACACTGTTACACCAACTCGAACCTCATTTTGTAGTCACATACAAAAGACATGTATTGATGTTATCATATCTAAGTGACCGCTATCAAACTGTGTGCGTTGATGTTGATCGCGTTACTACTAGGACGCCCCGTCGCAGTCATATAACACTGGTTCTGTAGGAGCTCCAGTGAAATACAGAGTGCAGTGTAAGGTCCTGTTCCACATCTTTAAAGCTCTAAACGACTAGTCCCATGCCTTTATAAGGGATATGATAGAAGTGTATAAACCGGTCAGAAACCTAAGAGCATAAGACACGCTGTCACTGGTTATGCCAAAGACTAAAACCGTGATGTATGGCAATAGGAGCTTTTCGTTCACTGCTCCTAAGCTTTGGAACTCCCGTCCCCGCAAGATCAGGGAAGCTGATATTCTGGCTGCTTTCAAAAGTCTGCTAAAAACCCATTTCTTTGTACAGCATTTCATAAACTGACCAGTACATTTTTTTCTTTTCATATCACATAGTAGAACAGTATTTTATCCAAAGGTCACTTAAATACTTTTAAATATGTATATATGTTTGTCTTGTTTTATCTATATGTCTTACATTCATGAATTTTGTTAATGTGAAAATGCATTTTTTGTTTGAGTTCAATTTGTAATTATTTGCATCGTTTGCAATTTATTGTGTAAAGCACTTTTGAACATGTACATGTGCATGAAAAGAGTGCAATATAAGTGTGGTATATTAATAATGATATAATTAAACATTGGAGGATAGTAATATAGCATGTAAAGTTGTGTACCATGTGTTCTCTTTGGGATTTCACTCAGCTAGGTCAGAGTAACGGTCCTTAGAAATATTTCACATAAAGTCGTGAAACCATTTACAATGACAAAAGTGTGAGGAGGGACACCCTTGTCCTATGGACACACATCTAGTATTCTTTCTTTTAGTGGGTAAACTTCATACCTACACAATTATAGGTTTTTGCATTTTTAAGCTTTTGTTGGAGGATTGTGACGAAGACCCTAGGTGCCTCCTAGTGCATTATTTCATGCACAGGCAGGTACATTGTACTTTGATAGCAGGTACTTTGGTAGAACCAAAGACCTTCCGAAAGCAAGCTGAATAGCTTCTCGCCATGAATGAACTTTGCGCCACGAGGTTTCAAACCCACAGCGGTCAGGGGCAAGTGATTGGAAGCAGGTGACATTAACAACTCGGCCACAGAAGCTTCTGCATTCTAAACTGGCTCAGCCAAAACATTTATTCAGTGCAGTTGTCTGCCATTAATGTAAACAATGTAGCAGACATGTAATTACCAAATCTACTTTAGATTTTTGCAGTGTATTATTTGTATGTTTAGGAGATTAGCTAAAATTGTAAGAGACGCCTGTACAAATTAAAGATTTAGGACTATGACTGTTAGTTGTCTGCTGTGTATAATTGTATAATTCACAATGAGTCCGTTTACATTGTTTGTATTGTTTTTACGTTTTGCAAAATTCTTTGAATTATAGAAAACATCATATTTATTCGTTATCAGACTATCAGTATTATAGACTGTGAGGAATCCCTAATGCACATATCCCTCGCAGCTATGGTCAAAATTCAGCAAGCATCAGGTTTGTGAATCGGTCTTTAAATCTTCATTATTTGTTGTGTTTTTCCCCCGAAATTTAGTAAGTACTTTAATGCAGTAATTTTTTGTTTGTTTCGGGTTTAACGCCGTTTTTAAACAGTATTTCAGTCATGTAACGGCAGGCAGTGTTCCTGGATTCTGTACCAGTACAAACCTGTTCTCCACAAGTAATTGCCAACTTCTCCACATGAAACCTTTTTGCGACATTTAACGTTAAAGGTGCGACATTTAGCGGCATATGATTTTGCGAAATTTAGCGTCAACCTTGCGACATTTAACGGTGGTTGCGACATTTAGCGGTGTTGCTACATTTAACGGTGCCACAATGTCAAATTTAAGATTTCATAAATTATACAAGTTTCGAGATGTAAGAAAAAACAACAACATTTTTACAACGGTATCGTTGATATTTCAATAATACGCAATAAATTTCTGTATTAATTTATTGAATATCGCTACTGTGTGATAAACGTTTTTGAGAGTTTTCCTACGTGACTTAAGCGTATTATACATCAATCTATTTTTACTTTCTAAAATAGGACTCATCTCGAGACGTGTCTTTTTAGAAATCTTTTTACATTCATAAATCGCCACGGATGCGCTTGTTATACTTTTGTCTTCAATGAAATAAGAACTTTGACCACATTACAATCATTTAACTAAGAGCTCATGAATTTCAGTTTCTTCCATTTATTCCACATCTGCTGCAAAGTATATCTTGTGTCCTACGTTTACTTTGGACTTGATAACAAATTTCATCATGTACTCAGGAAATTATATATATCACTGTAAAATGTTTGTTGGAAATAATTTTACCAATATTCGCACTGACTTCGTACGACAGTTATGTGAAACTTACGTTTTGTATACGAAAAATATTGCGAACTTCGTACGAAAAAGTTTTATGAAACAGACCCCTGGTCTCTTATCGCCAGTAAGTATCATCAATTTTAAATAACGCAAGTCCAATGGCTTTTAATGCATCTTTTCTGCTACCGTGTTTTAGAGTCATCATGCACCATTCTGCATGATTTCACAGGACGGCAGATTTTATCAGAGGAAGACTATAGCTGAGTCTATACATGGGAAGCAGTGAGATGCCAAAGGCGCATCGACCTACGGGGAACTATGTAGTATACATAAACTTAAAATGGACCATATGACCCCAATGAACTGGGACATATCAGTATATTCCAAAGACAGCGCTGACAAATGCTGATCTATAAGAAGACCATTTGGAAGGGAAAAAAAGCAAAGCAAATAATAGCAGATATGATTTGAATTTAAGAGTGTTCATGAAGATAATGCAATTTATTTACACCTTAACCAAACCATAACCCCAGCTCAGGTGGAACTCTGTTATACAGCATTATGAATGCATATCATAACCTTAAAGAAAAAAATATTACAACACTGCGAATGAAACAGGATATGTTTCTTACAGGCACCACATGGCACTTAAATATGCTGTTGGAATGCAGTCTGTTAATGAGAGGTAATAAAATGCATTCAACCCCTCCCGCACCATTGCTCCAAAGTTTACAATCCGACTAGGACTGATACATTCACAATCGAATGAAGGAGAGTGTCAGTCCAGATTTGAAGTTTGGCATATATGTGTAACATTTGCCACTTTTTGAAACGTTTTAAACATAAGCACCGCCCTGCGATATATGTCCTCTACCGAAAGGGACAGTACTGTCATATTTGCTGCCAAAAGAACCAAGCTTTTGAAAATAAATGCGACCAGGACTTTCTCCAAATAACCAACCATTTGCGAACTAGGTGACATGAATATATTTCTTGTACTTAATCTTTGTTTTGTGACTTATGAAATGCAAAAGCTTACATATTCTACGTATTGCCTTCTATCTGTGTCCAAGATTTCATGAGATTTTGGCAGAATCTCCAGAGTTTTGACCAATGGACGGGCGGACAGTTGGGCATACAGATAGACAAACGGAGGCAATGAAATAACGTGTATATTCTCCACATTTTCTCCTATGTACCAAGTTTCTTGAAAATATCTTGTGTTGTTAATGTAATCGCAGGCATCTGTTAACGTATGAAGTGTCATGAAAATATGTCTTGTCGTTGTCAAATTATCACTATTAATTACATAATCTGAAAGCGGTATAAAAGTAAGAAGCAATTTGAGTAACGAACGGACAGACAGTAGCGGCGGGGAACCAAAGTACCATCCGACGAAATAAATAGATTATTGTTAAAGACACTGACCTCCAGATCGTACGACAACAAAAAAAGAGAGATAATTTTAAGGTATCAGGAAATTTAGACAGCTTTGAAAATTAGTTACTATATTTTATGGAAACACATGAGAATTGGTTGGTTTTACTCATTTTTACATTTAAAATTGAAAAGCGTTTGTAACTCGAGGTAAACTACCTTAGTTATAAATATCTATATATTACGGTAGGTAAATACATATTCCTCCGCGGTGTATTGGTGAACACTGCCGGAAAGTTTTTATTGTCGCGCTGCCCGTGTTCGATTCTCGACTCGGGCATCTTTTTTTAGAAATAAAAACTCATATTCTAATGCTCGTTATATGACCAAACTTCAGTTTTAAAGAAAGATCATTTTCAGCCAAAATTTTGAGGTCAGCGCCTTTAGGTGTTAGTCTTTATTCAACATCAGACACATAACGCGCTATTTCTATACTTGTTTTAAAAGATACATAGGATATTGATTATACCGTTGTAAAATTAATTTGAAACAAATTCATGCACATCGCATTGATTTATTTAATGTATCGATTTACATTAATGGGTCCTAGAATATACTGCATTACATCAAACAGAATGATCTGGAACAGTAATTTGCTGACACATATTTTGTAGTTTCACTGATAGTTTGAAAGATTACAACTAAAATACTTTTCAAAGTAAAATGATTTTGACATAGGATGTAGATGAATACCGACCGGTTAGAATGCACCACACTCTTATCTAATAAATAAGAAGCTGGCGTAGGCCATTATACATGTTTACTCGAACCCCTTCCATGCAAGAGCGTTGATCATTTTGGCCTCGAAAGTTGCTTTATGGTACGGATGCTACCAAGAAGTTTTAACAAAACAAGTCCGCTGCAAACATATAAAACAAAAATACTTCAACTTTAACTAAATTCCATTATTGAGCCTTAAAATGTAAATTGACTCGTTTTTAATCAGCTAGCATGACCATTATAAATCCATCATTAATAACTAATGATATATATTTATTGCCATTTGTCTGTTATAATTCATTATGACAGTCCCATGTGTAAAAGAGATCGTCATTATACAGCCTGTATTTATCAAAGCATTATACAGGCTAACATCCAATTTACTTTAACAATTGTCCGAATGTTAATTATTGCCGCTTCGAAAGCTTAACACTTTATAATTGTCAACATTGTGGTTACTAGTTCAATGTTTATTAAATGCACGACGTATTAAACACAAAACTGTTTGTGTTAAAACCATAACGACCAATATTTGCATAAACTCAATTCCTTTACAGAAAGCTGAACACCAAGAGAAACCAACATACGCACAAACTCAATCTCTTGCAGAAAGCCGAACACCATAGAAACCAACATATGCATAAACTCAATCTCTTTGCAGAAAGCTGAACAACAAGAGAATCACAAAAACACAATTAAACAGAGCTGTAAAGGAATATGTTTATCTTTAAATGGCTTTTTGATGTACCGGATTATAGGCGAACTCTGTTTAATAGTTTATCTAATCATCCATGTGAAAGATGCTTCCTAAAGGAAAACGTGTCAATTTTATTTTAATAATATATTTTTGATGTGACCTACTCTTAATTTGCCTGTATTGAATTACCCTAAATGTCATTATATGAATAATTATATGAATAAAAGTAACAATTTGCCAGTATCTGCATGTTCGTGACAAAAGGACATTGATAAATCAAGGATGTAGTAATGTCCATCTAAAGGACTATTCAGTCGTTTATGACATTGCTCGATAACATCTTTGGACAGTAAGTTGATGATATGCCCTTTGGAGCTGTATCAATTATTTCTATTATTTCAGGAAATGGGTTCGTTTTTAATGAATCACATCTTCTTATTATGTCTCGCCAGGGAGGACACAAACGGGTTTTTGTCCGTTCGTATGTCTGTCTATCCGTCATAACATCGTATCCCATCAATCAGTTTATCCATTGAAAGTTATTTTAAATAGCATAGGACAAACGTTTGTCTAGACGGCGTGCAGATTGCAGATTTGGTAATGTGGGTTCAAGATCAAGTTCAAAAAGTGATATAAAATAGAAAGCTCTTTGTGTCCACTCTATTTTCTTTAATACAAATGTACTCTTGAAATTTTTTAATGTTTGCCAAACTGAGACGGACCCTCTAAACACATCTCTTTGTAGAAACAAATTTTGGCCATGATATTGACATCATTAGATATTTATTAAAAACTCAGAAAGTTCCTACTTGCACATCTAGAGACATTCAGTGTGTTTGGATCTGGCAGAACAAAGTCGAAATTCTACAATTTGGTGGATCAAGCAGTTATTAAACATTTCTTGCTGCTCGTTTTATGCAATTGTCATGTCCACATGCTCGCCATAGCATTTTGTAAAACCTTGTTTGTCAAATCAACATGGATACCATCTTTGTTTTCCAAACTTTGTGATGTAAAGAAAACTGTACTGATATTCAAATGGTATTATTCAATCTAAACTGATACCGTTAATGCAAATAAATAGTTGACATGTATATTTCAATCTCTGCTGTTCATTTGCTGATAGATTCAGATAACAAACTTTGACTTCCTGCATGTCTTAAAACAACAGGTTTTGTTTCGAAGTAGCCTTCGATAATAAATAGAGCTTGAACGTTGATTTATGTTCAAAGACTAGCATAATGTTTACACTGGAATCCTACATACTCCGTCATTTATGCAACATGTACTTATATTGCGTGTGATTCGCAAAAAAGTAAAAGCGCAACTTTCTAAAGAATACAGTAACAATTAACGGTTGCAAATGATTAACATGTGAATTATACTGTTTATGTTGCAAGTAATATAAATAATGCCAGGTCATAAAAGTCTACACTAAATATAACTCGGTCGGCTATTAAGTAAACACAAATTTCCATATCTCTAAATGTACCTCCTTTGTGTCATGAAAGAAACAGTAGCTATCTGAGCTGAGTTATTAGGATAACTTCCATTATTTGCATCGCTCCCTTACTATACTACAATCAAAGCCATCCTAATAGAAGGAATACCTTCCCACATCGGCACATTCTCGAATATCTCATTGTTCAATATTTATTTCTCTTTAGCTTGTTTCATCTGCTGCGGTAGTATACGGAAAACACATTTCGTTTATAAATGGTTAGGTTGAAATAATATTTTAAATAATGATGTTGAATAACCATTACAAACAGAATTTTAGTCCTTCTTCCCGACAACTGTTATTTGACCATTTTTATCTTGTTGCTTTTGCAAAGATTTTATTTATATAATATAGTGTCTTTTAAGCCAAATCAAACATATATTTTCAGAAATAGTTCGTTTTGCAAGTTAAACAAAGCAATGTGAGCAGATATTGCTGATTCAGACTGATATATGAGAAACTGGGAAAAGTAAACAGTAAGAAACTATCAAAAGCTTTGTTCGGGCTCTGTCTGTTTACACCACTTGGAACCTGCGGCTTGTCGTATAATGACTTTAAGAATTCATTATACTTATTAGATAAGCATTATTCATCTTGTTTTTCGGTCAGTCATAAATCACACAAAAAAGAATTTCGGAATGCTATTTAAAATAACTTCAGCGCTTGGTCATATCTGAAAAGTGACGGGTCAAGATATCTCGCCCAGGTTAATTACCCTCTGGCCACGTTATTGGCCGCGTTATGATTGTTGTTTTGTTTCTAACTAATTGCTTTGACAGATGACTAAATGAAATAATGACATGTTTTTATTATTATGGTCAAAATGCGTGCCTTTTTTGAGAAAAACAATTTAGTCATTCCTATGAAGTTTTCCTTAAATACCGCTAATTTCTTGGTAGAACTTCAGTATCAAACTTGCTCGTCCGAATGTTGTTACGTATGCTGATACTCCATACGATATAAGTTAGTTTAGGACCGAGGCAATTAATGATGAAATATTATTGTTAAAGTTAGACATATTTGAAATAATAGAGATTATGTTAGAAAATTGTGAAGAATGACATTCATGTATTATTAACTCAGAACTTAGTACAATATTAGATAATAGTTATTATAGTGAACAGTAGTTGTTGTTGCTAATATTTAGTAGAGCGAACCTTAGTAACTGTTACACCACAAGCTCTTAAAGATTTAAGGTATTTCCAGTTTGGCCCTGTCTCCACCTCATTTATTGGTGCTTGAAATACAACACGGATTTATACACTGAAGGACATTGATAGGGGTATATAGAAATATATATGAGCCGTGCCATGGGAAAACCAACATAGTGGGTGTGCGACCAGCATGGATCCAGACCAGCCTGCGCATCCGCGCAGTCTGGTCAGGCTCCATGCTGTTCGCTTTTAAAGCCTATTGGAATTGGAGAAACTGTTAGCGAACAGCATGGATCCTGACCAGACTGCGCGGATGCGCAGGCTGGTCTGGATCCATGCTGGTCGCAAACCCACTATGTTGGTTTTCTCATGGCACGGCTCATATATATCCTTGCGAATCTAAATTTTTCGAAGTTAGGAACTTTCATTTTAAAATGATGTAGCACATTTTAGTATTATATGGAGCGGTCATTCTATTATATACCATGCACACTAGTATCAGTATTCTATAAACACAATTCTGGAGAAAAGGCTTAGATATCATAAGCCATCTACTGATTGATACAACGTTGGTATGCTTTATGCTATTTGTTTACAGTGACTATAAGTAATTAACATGCTAAACGTAAGACTTTCCCGCTGTTTCAATATATTAATACCGTTTGTCTAGGACGCAATTAGCATTATCTTAAATGCTCTCACTATTTAATATTTATATGTCAGACCACAAATGTCAAAATTATCCACCCTGACATTTAGGTATTCCATTTCGTCTATGTCAAGTCGCCTGCGTGTATGTAAAAATCTAATATTTGAATATTTTGAAATTATCTGCCTCCACATCCAATTTATGTTATTCTTTTCGAGGGCGTAGCTTATCTGTCTTATAATAATCTAGCTTTGTTAGTCTATTATTCAAAGATGTCGACTTTTTGCAATTAAATGACAAACAGAATAAGATTTAAAATCGCTGAAATAAAACCGTCTGTGAAGTGTTATTGCTTGTGCAAAGACAAAATTTAATGTGGCAAGTATCTTTTTATCAAACCGAAGACTTCTCTGCTACTCATTCAATCATTTCATTTTCTGGCATTTCATGCAATGTAATTTCAACCGTCATTGACTGCGTCGTTTGCAAGTGAAATTCGTTTGGTGGAAAATATGAACCAGAGTTCGCTAGTTTCCCACCTTTATTAGAAAAAGGAAAGTTCTAATGTAACTATTTTAGCTTGTTGTAACTAATTATACATTAACCCTTACCCTGCTAATTTTCTATAATGAACTTGTCCATCTTTCAGTTTGGACAGTACCATTAACTGTTAAAAGGGGTGCATACCAAAAATATAGTGATTGAATGGCGAACAGTGCAGATCAGGCTGATCATGATCTACACTGGTCGCAAAGGCAGAATAAATCGTGTTCAGCATGATAAGGGTTAAACAACTAGTCAGTTTATGTAACAAGTGTGGTTTAAAATATTCCATGGCCGAGTGGTAAATGTCACTGACATCGACTTACTTTCTCCTCACCCAAACCTCTGTTGGGTTGTAGAGTTCTTCGTGCGGAAGCCATCCATCTGGCGTTTTTAAGATCTTGGAGAAGCACCTGGGGTCTTCATGCACGTTGTCATATGACCTGTGATTGTGTCTTTGCGACATCCCAACACACATCTCATATTGTCCTGTGCTGATAAATATAATCTAGACTAAATATTCCAAACACAACTTCAAATAATTATACTGCTAAGTTTAAGTATTAGTGATTTATTTTAAACTCGATTATGATGATAACTTTAAGCTTATTTGTGCCACAACTTATTTTGAACACTGTTTCAAATGAATGACGCAGTACAGATGATAAGTTAAATATTTCATTTGCTACCATTGAGAACCATAATTTAAAAAGATTTTACATTCTTGCATGACATAAAATCTGCATGCTTCACGTAAACATTTAATGAACATTTTGATAATATAGCTAAGTGACAATATCTAGTAGGCAAATTACTTTTATCACATCATATAGAAAAATACTAGCTCTTAGATGATTCATATTTGAAATTATTTGTATTATTTGTGTAGTTGTAGAGCGTTGGTCTTTATGTCTGTTAAAATTTTCCAACACAGCACTAACTTTACAAACACAAGGAACGCTGGTAGCAATATATAAGCCTTGTCCCTTCTCTGCATTTGAAACTAAATGATCATTGTTATTTCGAATGGCTTAATGCAGTACTTCTGTGGTATCGGGCAATTTGTAGAACTTTTCATATGTTAATTACCATTAGATTATTAAGTGTCTTGAAATGTCGTATAGCGGCTGTAAAAATGTCCCCGTACTAAGATTCAGTGTGTTTATATGTTCTAGTTCTTCTGGATGATTGATAGCCAAATTCTGCTTACGCCGGTGCTATGAGGCGTGAGTGGTATTGCACTTTTTATCACCTTTCGCCAGTCGAGTCTGCTATTATTGTGCGTTTAAGTTTAATTATTGGCGCCGGCCTCGAGACCGGCGTCTCTAATGGAGTTGGGAATTGTTTTGCTAAAGGGAGTGAGCGGTCATTTTACATATGCTGGTTGTCGAAACTATTTCGTTAGTACGTATTAATAGCTCCTTCGAAAGGCTCTTTAAGAAATGATAATATATAGATGCTAAAATATAGTTTCGGTGTCGCAGTTCTGATGATGTTATGCAATATTTAGAAACAATAAACGACTCGTCCTTCAAAAGGAATGGTCTATTTCTCAGCAGAAGGTAGTAACTTGGATGAGTGTTTAAACTAGACTGTCAGCATAAATATATTCATTTCCACCATATTGAACGATTATAATGTACCATCAGATAATATTTTGTCATTACTTCGCAAAATGTAAGTTAAAACTATTGCGTTGTTTTCGTAAAATGGACTAATCTATCGCTAAAAATAACAGCGTACACTTCATTGATCTATTTTTAGCGCGTGGTATTTATCGGGCAGCGTACGTATTGCTGTGTTTTTCATTTTAATGCATGTTTTGGGACAGTCTCTCTATTTCATGCTGAATTGATACATGATTATGTTTTAAGGAAGATACTGTTTATTTTATTGATTTATTAAGTCTTTCAAATAAATACTTCATTTATTATATGTAAGTGTATATATTTTTAGTTGTTACGTTGAAGGTCAAACTTTTTTTCACTTTCACCTTCAATTCTCTTTCATAGCAACATTTTTCTTAGTCACAGTAAACTTAAAAAACAAGTTTTGAATTTTTCACAATTCTTTAAAACTGCATAATATTACATTTCTTTACAATGTTTTTCTCTGTTTTTCTGTATTGATTGCGTTGATTCAATACATATTTTGTGAATTTTTTACTGTTGTTAAAATATTAAACTTAACTTGTTTCTCCTTTAATTATGTGGCGCCCTTTGATGTTTACGTCATTGCTTTTCTTGTATATTCATGGCATTGATAAAGCTCTACAGTAATATACAATAATTTCAAAATATTAGTCATAGACTTAAATATTTACCTGGTGTGAAAAAGAGCAAGCATTGTTTTTTTTTCCCACTGTCAACACCGCTAGAAATATTTACAGCAATGCGCTCACTGCCAGTCATAATTATACGGGTTGATGTTTTTTTCTAGCTCCACCTTTTTGATATTGTGGTGATGGTGCATTTTGGTGTAGAGAAAAGTAGTTGTACAAGATATTTTGGCCGGACAACATATGAAATCAATTTTATATAAAACCAAGAAATGAATAAACGACCATATGGACTATCTGTTGACTTCCTATGCTGTCTTATGTGTTTTATATCTAGTTCCATTTTGATAACGTGATGATGTTTTATGTTGCTATATGAATTGTCCAGATATTTCGGTAGAACAACATCTTAAAATAAATTTATTATAAAAAGAAAAAAATGTAAACTGTCATTTGAATTATTTGTTGATTTATTACGCTGTAGCCTAACAGCTGATTTGATATTGTCAAATAGCTTCCACGATTACTGGAAACTATTTTATAGCTCATACAGTTATAGTTTTATAAGTCCATATGAAAGAAGCACCATTATTTTTTGAATGAAGTGCACTTGATCTGACCAATATGGACTTACCTCATGTATTATGTTCTATGTACTCTAAATATCTTTATCTTTAATTGAAAATACATCAGCTCAGCCTGATAAAAGGAAATTAATAAAGGAAAAAAGGCTTTAATCTAAAGAGGATTATTCAAGCGGATTAACAAAGAAAAAGTCAGAATGTTCTGCAGAGAAAGCTGATCTACCATAGGGAATGGTGGTAGTCATTGAATTGTTAAAGCTACAAACTCAAAGTTGCGGTGGTATTTCGTATAGAAATAATGTGAAATACCGTACATTTCAGTTTGACGAAAGGGGTCGATACATTGTATATAAAGGGAAAAAACATTGTTAATCAACGGGATCACTTATCGGAAGTATACGTCTAGTTAATATGCAGATTACTTTCGGTTTGAAGATCGCTCTTAATTACAATATAAAGGCGAAGAAAAGTAAAAAGCAGCCAAACTAAATGAAAAATATATTCAGTCCTATACCGATATACTTACTGATAATATAACGTTATGTTGTATATTTACCTGGCCCACTCTGAATGTTTCCGCTTTCGATTTGGATGCACTAAAATATCACAGAAAACTCGTCTTGATTTAGTCAATATTTGCAGATTCTTCAACAGTTACCAGTAAGTGCTTGTGTCATATACGATGGATTGCTTCTCAGTTATAACCTAATCTTGAATATGGATCTGTTTTCGTCCTTCAGCCTTTAGCATGTGTAACAGATCAATAATAATAAACCAACAACTTTACCTTTGCATTTTTCTTGTCGATGACACGTGTCTTCCGCGATTATGTAAACTAGTCTTACATAATGTCAGTTTATATTCAATGTTCTAACTCGAGGGCATTGTCTATCATACGTTTAATTATCTCACTCTTCTGACGTTATATAAGCCGCACTCAGAATATTTTTTACACGACATTGCATTTATTATGTAAAATTGATTCACATCCATTTGCATACGACCCGATTTAATGTAGCGTACAATTTATTATTGAATCTACAAATCCTCATTCAATCAAATTATTTTTTTTGTCTTTTTATAATATGTATTTCGCCGATTATAGGTTGAGTCATCAGCTAGAGTATTTGCGTTCATGGCAAAATTGAATAAGACCTCTCCCGCCTAGTTTAATGAGTGGAAAATTCTGAAAATTATCAGTTTCTCGTGTATTGAAAAAAAGATATGAAAATATTAACCAGACTCTTTCAGCTACCTGCAGTATCAGGTTATGCATTCTAGCATCAAACTTTTCAAGTGGAGTTTGAGCAGGAGAGTATAAGCGTGTTAACAATATCAGAATATTTTAATATTTCCAGAAGTTTCCCTGGTTCTTTAGCATAGCAAGTTACTGTAAATCATCTTTACGTAGGACTCTTACTCCAATATTTGTAACTTCAGTTGGAGGAGGAGCAGGGTCTCGAACTCACGTCCCCTGGTTTTATGGTCAGGTAATGTTACCATACGCTGTTAGCACACCTTTTAATACATGTGTGATCCATTGAGTCTATTCACGGGAAAATCTGAAATGCCAAGCATGCCTGTCGTCCTTGAGCATCGGCCAAAGGCGGAACTATAGTATGTAGAAACTTCCAATAGACGGTGTAAGTTTCTTACGGGCGCTCCACGGCACTTAAATATGCTGTGATTGGCTCTGTTGATGGGAGATAATGAAATGTATTCAACACCTCCCGCATCGACTTGGCTTGATAAATTCATAATAAAACTAAATAAAAACTAGAGCTGCTTTTGATAAAAGCGCATGTCTCCTATTCTGAATAGTTATGTATCTGAGTCAACCATGCACCAATACATTTTTTACATGTATTACTGGCATCTGTATACAGAGTGATTTTCGGTAATTCAAGGGCCATAATTCTGAAGTGCCTGGGTCGATTTGCCTAGTTATCGAACTTGGCCGAGGACTTATTGGCAGACACATTTTGTTTAAGTTTGGTGAAGATCGGATGAGAAATGTTCGACTTAGAGTCCGAACAAGTGTGTACAGAGCGATTTTCGGTAATTCAAGGGCCATAATTCTCAAGTCCTGGGTCGATTTGGATAGATATCGAACTTGGCCGAGGACTTATTGGCAAACACATTTTTTTCAAGTTTGGTGAAGATCGGATGAGAAATGTTTGACTTAGAGTGCGGACAAGTGTATACGAAGCGATTTCCGGTAATTCAAGGGCCATAATTCTGAAGTACCAGTGCCGATTTGGCTAGTTATCGAACTTGGCCGAGGACTAATTGGCAAACACATTTTATTAAAGTTTGGGGAAGATCGGATGAGAAATGTTCGATTTAGAGTGCGGACAAGTGTGTACAGGGCGATGTTTGGTAATTCAAGGGACATAATTCTGAAGTGCCTGGAGAACTTTGGCTCGTTATCAAACTTGGTCGAGGACTTATTTATAAACACATTTTGTTAAACTTTGGTGAAGATCGGATGAGAACTGTTCAACTTAGAGCGCAGACAAGAGTAAAAAGGTCAATTTTCGGTAATTCAAGGGCCATAATTCTGAAGTGCCTGGGACGATTTGGCTGGTTATCGAACTTGGCCGAGGACGTACTGGTAAACACATTTTGTTCAAGTTTGGTGAAGATCAGATGAGAACTGTTCAACTTAGAGCGCGGACAAGATTTGTGACAGACACACACAGACAGCAGTAAATCAAGATATCTCCCACGCCACTATGTGGTGGGAGACATAATGAATGAAGAATATCAGTCCAGATTTGAAGTTTGGCATATTGGTAACATTTGCCGCTTTTTGGATAGAAAGATACGTTTTAAACATGAACACTGGCCTGCAATACATGTCCCCTACCAAAAGGAACATAATTGTCATATTTACTGTCATAGGTACCACACTTACACATTGAAAATAAATGGAAGGACCTGTATATGCTCCATGTAACCAACCATCTACATTTGTATAAACCAGGTTTCATAAAAGTATTTCTTGTACTTAATGCAGGATCGTTCTTATGTGGCTTAAAGTATGAAAGACAAAAGCTTGCATATTCTACCACTTGTCTCCTATCATTGTTCACGGTTTCATGAAAAAAATGTATTTTTAAGTTTTGGCACAATTTCCCGATTAGTGACTAATGGACGGGCAGACAGTTGGACATAAGGATAGACAAACAGAGGCAACAAATCAACATGCAAATTATCCACATTTTCTCCTCTTTATTAACTAAGTTTTATGAAAAAAATATTTTATTAGTAATATAATCATATGATCAAAAAAGTATGCATCTATTAATGTATCAAGTTTCGTGAAAATCCTAAAAATATTGCATTACTTTCAACAAAAATGCTAAAGAGAATGATCTGGTGACAAGATTTGTTAGGGACATATTTTGCAGTTTCAATGAAAAACTACAACTAAAACGCATTTCAAGGTAAAGTGATTTTGACACAGGGTGTAGATGAATACTGACCATTCAAAATGCATCATACTAGTAGTTTAATTATTAATGCACGGATAGGCCGTCACACATGTTTTCTCGCAGAAATGAGCTCGTTGGGCGTTGAAGTTGTAAAAAATAGCCGAACATGTTGTGATCAAGAGCCTTATTTCATGTAGTAAACTGAGCCGTTCTTACTCAGCTAGCATGACCATTATAATCCATTTGCATTAATAGCTAATGATGATTACTGCCATTTGTCTATTTCAGTTCATCTTGACAGTCCCATGCGTAAAAGAGATCGTCATTATCAGCTCGTATTTATCAAAGCATTATTCAGGCTAACAAATAGTTGTCCCAATGTCTATAATAGCCGCTTCAAAATCTTTGAACCTTATAAAAATTAACTTTATGGTTGATGGTATCTAATAATTCAACTAGAATAAATTTAATATATTTTAGGAAAAGCAAAGTTTCAGGACGGACGGTAAAAACGCATCAAAGCAGGAACGCAGCCCCTCAAATCTTAACCCCTTATACAGTGTATGTATTGCTGTGTATGTGATAAATACATATATAAAATACATATAATTAAAAATGAATCCCGTTTATTAAAACGAAAAAAGAACGCGCACAGTTGATCACAGACTTGTAACAATCACTGGGGTAAACATTGGGGAGGTAAAACGGCTTATTGTGGATAAATTGTATCACACTATGCTCCAAAGAGCACGACAGTGTAGGTAATAGTAATCTCCGCCGATTGAAATCGTTACTCGTGCAAAGGTACCTAAAAGCATTACGTAAAAACCACACATTTTTTTTTATTATAAAGAGTTAATAAAAGAAACTGTTTAGGCGGTAACGAGACTCTGCCGTGTCAGCGCGTAAATAGTAACCCGAGAGCCAGACATTCCCATCCGCAACTACGGTCAGTGATAGAATCTTTTTCTTACATGCAATATTCAACAAAAATCAAACGGATGACTTTCTTTATATCACTTTTATTTTCTTACAGTAGGCTAGTATGTTAAACTAAGCGCGGGAAATCAACATCTTTAAACAGGAAAGACGTCATGACGTTTCAAAGACAAATACCGACGTTTAGTTCCCGTTTTGTTTTATCACTTGCAGCGTAACGTTATGTATATTTATAAAATAGCGTATTTTGAATCGAGAAATATACTATACGGAATAAAGAGGAACTATCAAGGTATTGTTTTTCATCACGTTTTATGTAATAAAATATAAATAGTCGTATAAATCTTCTATAATAATGTAGCTCTTAATACGTCATTTAAAGATTTAAAGCATGAGAGTCACCCCGAGGTGTAAGATGGAGTTTTCTAGCACCGGTGAAATCAGACCCCGGTCTGGTATGCAAGAAACGCATAAACTCAATTCCTTTGCAGAAAGCTGAACAACAAGCCCAATGTAACAGACCAGAAGACAAATATCAAAGCAGCTTATAATGGGCATTTAGAATTGCCAGTCATGAAGTCTTCCACCGGTTCTGTCAGACGAAATCAAAGAGGAATACATAACGTTAATCTGTAAAAAGATTTACATCAAACATGCGGTGTGTGTCAAAATACTAGTTGCGCGGCCATAACCGTTTAAATTTTCACCAAATATGATTGGAAAAATGTCATGACCCGGAATCTCACGAGCTGTTTATCTAGTTGGAGGAAGCTATTTGAAGTTCTGTTGTAAGAATGTATACGGCTTTGTTTCAAGGTCTATATCATATATCATATCATATAAAACTGACAAGCCTCCAAGACCGAGTGTTTAAGGTCGTGTTACTTGCGCCCCGCACCCGCATGTTGTGGACTCGAAACCACGCAAAAGATACAGAATATTTCCTGTATGCAAGCTACGTAGCTGGCTTACTACATGGAAGCTAAATGGTTCTATTCAAGTGTCCGCTGTGCCTGAAATATTTCCCGGTGAGTCACTTGGGTACTTCTGCCACAGTTAAAAGCTATAATGTTGCAATATGAACTAACATGTGCCGGTGTTACTGCATATTACGTCCTCAAAGCCTTACTATTTAGAACACAAACCTATAAGTGTGAACACTTCTACAATTTTGCTTTTAATAACGCTGTTAGAATAATGGAGGACTATATATATATATATATATATATATATATATATATATATATATATATATATATATATATATTAATGTTTTTTTATGACGTTCCGGATTGTAAGAGCACTGTTTTATAGTTTATCTCACCATTCAGCATATATGGTCTATAAGAAAGATGCTTTCTAAAGAAATGTTGGACTTTGGTTTTATTAATATATTCCTGACGTGACCTACTTCTGATCTGCCTGTATTGAATTACTCTATCTGTCATTATAGCAAAAAAAACATCCATTTGCCATTGTCTGCATATTCGTGATAAACGGAAATTAATCAAGGAAACATGTATCGACTTCCATCTAGAGGAATAGTCAGTCATTTATGACATTGCTGGATTACATCTTTATATAGTTGATGATCTGCCAAGCATTGATTTGAGCAAATTCCTCCTTTTTTAATGATCGACAGCTTTCTTATGTTTCGCCGGGGAGGGCATGTACGGAATTTTGTCTGTTCGTTTGTCTGTCCGTCTGTCACAAAATTGTATTCAATCGATCTGGTTATCGACTGAAGGATTTTGAAATAGTTTGGGAAGAGCGTTTTTCATAACTAGACGATGTGCATATCGATGATTTCAGTTATGCCGGTTTAAGATCAAGGTGAAACGGCGGTATTATATAGATATTACATTCCTAAAAGTCTTTAATGTAGCGCACTCCGAAATTGTGGCGAACTTTCTGTTAGACATTTTAAACAATTTTACTAGTTTAGCCGATACGTCTGGTATCTTTGTGCGCGTTTTTCGGCGTTGCGTCAACGCGAAAACCGACAGCAGTAACATTTTAGTTAAATCACTTCCTATCCGATGATCATAGTTTCGATAAAAATTTTGATGAAACGTTAGTTTTGAAATCCTTGGCACGTAGAGTAAATCACAAAACAATAAAGGAAACATCGACAGGGTTCACGCATGCATGAACACAAGAACAAATAACTTTATTCTGTATTCTAACACGATCCGTTTCATTTTCCTATTAAACAAAGAAGGCTGAAAACGGTGTGTTATTAAACAACAATTCATTTTTCTGACGTCACAATTATTTCGTCATAGCGTAAACAGGCGAATATTAAATGGGTGTCAAGGATGTACTCTAAAATCCTTGGTAACATGTTAGAATCGAAATAATATATCTCATTTAGTAATTTGATCTTGAATAAATTCATTGTTTGTCGTTAAGATGCGCCCTCGTGATACAATTCCTTGCATCTGAACTCTAAACAATGATTTTATTCAGCGACAAATCACTAAATGAGATATATAGCATTTCTTAAATATATTTAAGCGCCTTGTCAAAACTGATCGTTGTAGCCTTTTAATCAATACGAAACTATCATTTCACCCAACGGGAAATATGAAAAATAATATCACATGCGCAGAAAACCAAAATAGCGCTGTTGCGCATGAGATATTAAATTACGGATAATATCACATGCACAAAAAAGAAAATAATGATTTTGCGCATTAGATATGAAATCACTCAGGAATATGATATATTATTCAAGTTAAACTATTGGGAAATTTGCATTGGGCATTGTAATGAGGTAAAATAACAAAATATACAGCACTCTTTTTTCCTTTAATCCCATTTAAGGATTTTAATGTCTTAATGTTTGCCAAAAATGAGACGGCCTCTCTAAATACATCTCTTTTTAGAAATATATTTGGTCACAACATTGACATTATTAAATATTTCTTTAAGGTCAGATATTTGTGTTGAACTATGATAAATGAAAGAAGACGAGCATAATGCCATCACTGGAAATTTTCATACTCTGACATATATGTAACCTCTCTGTAAATCAACAAGAGGACCATGATGGTCCTGAATCGCTCACCTCTCCCCACATGACCCAGTTTTGAGTATGACGTCGTTTTTTCTATTATTTGACATAGTGACCTAGTTTTTGAGCTCATGTGACCCAGTTTTGAACTTGAATTAGATATTATCAAGATAAAAATTCTAACCAATTTTCATGAAGATCCATTGAAAATATGGTGTCTAAAGAGGTCACAAGGTTTTTCTATTATTTGACCTATTGACCTAGTTTTCGAAGGTACGTGACTCTATTTTGAACTTCACCTAGATATCATCAAGGTGAAAATTCAGATCAATTTTCATGAAGATCCATTGAAAAGTATGGCCTCTGGAGAGGTCAAAAGATTTTAATAATTTTAGACCTACTGACCTAGTTTTTGACCGCAGTTGACCCAGTTTCGAACTTCACCTAGATATCATCAAGAAGAACATTCAGACCAACTTTCATACAGATCGAATGAAAAGTATGGCCTCTAAAGATGTCACAAGGTTTTTATATTATTTGACCTACTGACCTTGTTTTTTGTGGCACGTGACCCAGTTTCAAACTTGACCTAGATATCATCAAGGTGAACCTTCTGACCAATTTTTATGGAGATCCATTCACAAGTATGGCCTCTAGAGGTCACAAGGTTTTTCTATTTTTAGACCTACTGACCTAGTTTTTGACCGCACATGACCCTGTTTCGAACTTGACCTAGATATTATCAAGATGAACATTCTGACCAACTTTCATGAAGATCGATTAAAAAATATGGCCTTTAGAGAGGTCACAAGGTTTTTCTATTACTTGACCTACTGACCTAGTTTTTGATGGCACATAATCCACTTTCAAACTTGACCTAGATATCATCAAGATGAACATTCACACCAACTTTCATACAGATCCCACGAAAATTATGGCCTCTAGAGAGGTCACAAGGTTTTTCTATTATTTGACCTACTGACCTAGTTTTGGATGGCACATAACCCACTTTCGAAGATGACCTAGGAATCATCAAGGTGAACATTCTGACCAATTTTCATGAAGATCTCATGAAATATTTGGCCTCTAGAGAGGTCACAAGGTTTTTCTACTTTTAGACCTACTGACCTAGTTTTTGGTTGCACGTAACCCAGTTTCGAACTTGACCTAGATATCATCAAGATGAACATTCAGTCCAACTTTCATACAGATCCCATGAAAAATATGGCCTTTAGAGAGGTCAAAAGGTTTTTCTATTATTTGACCTACTGACCTAGTTTTTGAAGGCACGAGACCCAGTTTCAAATCTGGTCTAGATATCATCAAGGTGAACATTCTGACCTATTTTTATGGAGATCCATTCACAAGTTTGGCCTCTAGAGAGGTCAAAAGTTTTTTTCTATTTTTAGACCTACTGACCTAGTTTTCGATCGCACATGAACCTGTTTCTAACTTGACCTAGATATTATCAAGATGAACATTCAGACCAACTTTCATACAGATCCCATGAAAATTGTGGCCTCTAGAGAGGTCACAAGGTTTTTCTATTATTTGACCTACTGACCTAGCTTTTGAAGTCACGAGACCCAGTTTCAAACTTGACCTAGATATCATCAAGGTGAACCTTCTGACCAATTTTTATGGAGATCCATTCACAAGTATGGCCTCTAGAGATCACAAGGTTTTTCTATTTTTAGACCTACTGACCTAGTTTTTTACCGCACATGACCCTGTTTCGAACTTGACCTAGATATCATCAAGATGAACATTCTGACCAACTTTCATGAAGATCGATTGAAAAATATGGCCTTTAGAGAGGTCACAAGGTTTTTCTGTTACTTGACCTGCTGACCTAGTTTTTGATGGCACATAATCCACTTTCAAACTTGACCTAGATATCATCAAGATGAACATTCACACCAACTTTCATACAGATCCCACGAAAATTATGGCCTCTAGAGAGGTCACAAGGTTTTTTAATTATTTGACCTACTGACCTACTTTTGGATGGCACATAACCCACTTTCGAAGATGACCTAGGTATCATCAAGGTGAACATTCTGACTAATTTTCATGAAGATCTCATAAAATATTTGGCCTCTAGAGAGGTCACAAGGTTTTTCTACTTTTAGACCTACTGACCTAGTTTTTGACTGCACGTAACCCAGTTTCGAACTTGACCTAGATATCATCATGATGAACATTCAGTCCAACTTTCATACAGATCCCATGAAAAATATGGCCTTTAGAGAGGTCAAAAGGTTTTTCTATTATTTGACCTACTGACCTAGTTTTGAAGGCACGAGACCAGTTTCAAACTTGATCTAGATATCATCAAGTGAACATTCTGACCAATTTTTATGGAGATCCATTCCAAGTTTGGCCTCTAGAGAGGTCAAAAGTTTTTTCTATTTTTAGACCTACTGACCTAGTTTTCGATCGCACATGAACCTGTTTCAACTTGACCTAGATATTATCAAGATGAACATTCAGACCAATTTTCATACAGATCCCATGAAAATTGTGGCCTCTAGAGAGGTCACAAGGTTTTTCTATTATTTGACCTACTGACCTAGCTTTTGAAGCACGAGACCCAGTTTCAAACTTGACCTAGATATCATCAAGGTGAACCATTCTGACCAATTTGTATGGAGATCCATTCACAAGTTTGGCCTCTAGAGATCACAAGGTTTTTCTATTTTTAGACCTACTGACCTAGTTTTTATGCACATGACCCTGTTTCAACTTGACCTAGATATTATCAAGATGAACATTCGACCAACTTTCATGAAGATCGATTGAAAATTATGGCCTTTAGAGAGGTCACAAGGTTTTTCTATTACTTGACCTATGACCTAGTTTTTGATGGCACATAATCCACTTTCAAACTTGACCTAGATATCATCAAGATGAACATTCACCAACTTTATCAGATCCACGAAATTATGGCCTCTAGAGAGGTCACAAGGTTTTTTATTATTTGACCTACTGACCTATTTTGGATGGCACATAACCCATTTCGAAGATGCACTAGGTATCATCAAGGTGAACATTCTGACTAATTTTCATGAAGATCTCATAAAATATTTGGCCTCTAGAGAGGTCACAAGGTTTTTCTACTTTTAGACCTACTGACCTAGTTTTTGACTGCACGTAACCCAGTTTCGAACTTGACCTAGATATCATCATGATGAACATTCAGTCCAACTTTCATACAGATCCCATGAAAAATATGGCCTTTAGAGAGGTCAAAAGGTTTTTCTATTATTTGACCTACTGACCTAGTTTTTGAAGGCACGAGAACCAGTTTCAAACTTGATCTAGATATCATCAAGATGAACATTCTGACCAATTTTTATGGAGATCCATTCTCAAGTTTGGCCTCTAGAGAGGTCAAAAGTTTTTTCTATTTTTAGACCTACTGACCTAGTTTTCGATCGCACATGAACCTGTTTCAATCTTGACCTAGATATTATCAAGATGAACATTCAGACCAATTTTCATACAGATCCCATGAAAATTGTGGCCTCTAGAGAGGTCACAAGGATTTTCTATTATTTGACCTACTGACCTAGCTTTTGAAGGCACGAGACCCAGTTTCAAACTTGACCTAGATATCATCAAGGTGAACATTCTGACCAATTTGTATGGAGATCCATTCACAAGTTTGGCCTCTAGAGAGGTCACAAGTGTTTTCTATTTTTAGACCTACTGACCTAGTTTTTGATTGCACATGACCCTGTTTCAAACTTGACCTAGATATTATCAAGATGAACATTCAGACCAATTTTCATACAGATCCCATGAAAATTATGGCCTCTAGAGAGGTCACAAGGTTTTTCTATTATTTGACCTAATGACCTAGTTTTTGAAGGCACATGACCCACTTTCAAACTTGACCTAGATATCATCAAGATGAACATTCTGACCAATTTTCATGAAAATCTCATGAAATATATAGCCTCTAGAGAGGTCACAAGGTTTTTCTATTTTTAGACCTACTGACCTAGTTTTTGATCGCCCGTGGCCCAGTTTCGAACTTCACCTAGATATCATCAAGATGAACATTTAGACCAACTTTCATATAGATCCTATGAAAAATATGGCCTTGAGAGAGGTCAAAAGGTTTTTCTATTATTTGACCTACTGACCTAGTTTTTGATGGCATGTGTCCCAGTTTCGAATTTGACCTAGATATCATCAAGTTGAACGTTCTGACCAATTTTCATGAAGATCTTGTGAAATACTTGGCCTCTAGAGAGGTCACAAAGTTTTTCTATTTTTAGACCTACTGACCTAGTTTTTGAGGCACGTGACCCAGTTTCAAACTTGACCTAAATATCATCAAGATGAACATTCTGACCAATTTTCATGAAGATCTTGTGAAATATATGGCCTCTAGAGAGGTCACAAGGTTTATCTATTTTTAGACCTACTGACCTAGTTTTTGACGGCATTTGATTCAGTTTCAAACTTAACCTAGATATCACGAAAATGAACATTCTGATTAACTTTCATAAAGATCTCATGAAAAATGTGACCTCTAGAGTGGTCACAAGGAAAAGTTTACGGACGGACGGACGCACTCACGCACGCACGGACTGACAGACGGACGACGGACACCGCGCGATCACAAAAGCTCACCTTGTCACTTTGTGACAGGTGAGCTAACAAGATACTAATATTACACAATATTCGCAAAAGAAAAGGGTAGCTATATAAAGAATACTGTTACAATATTACTGCTGCAGATTATTAACATGTGGTTGCAACTTATTAAAGTAACGACGAATTATAAAAGTCTACACTAAATGTTACACTTTTTGGCCAAACATTTAACACAAATTTTCATTTAACGTTACTCGTTAACAATCTTAACTGGTTTACTGGAACTATTTTCATTACTTGCAGTACTACAACAAAATCATAATAGAAAGTAACATTCCCTCATCAGTACAATTTTATAATAACTAGTGCAAACCTATCCTGGTATCTAATTCCTTTTAGCGAGGTTCATCTGCTACGACAGCGCACGAAAAACGCATGTAGAATTTAATTAGTCATTGTACAAAATTTAATGTTGAATTAATATTAGAAACAAAAAACGTTGAATTAACATTACAAACAAAATCGTAGTCTGTCATTCTAATCGTTGTTCACTGACCTTTCTATTATTTTCTTGCAAAGATTCTATTTGTACAACGTAGTGTACCTTAAACCAAAACAAAGATACATTTATGATACATTTCTTTTTATGTAGTTATAAATAGACAAACCAATTCGAGCAGGCTGAAATTACTTTACAAGCTGATTCACCCGATATTGTCGAGCAACTGCAAAACATTGCAAAGGCTCTGTTCTTTTAACCCGCTTTGGATCTGCGCCCCGTTACTGCCTAACAGTTTGGCCTTTTTGTCACCTTATTAATCGGTGCATCAGAAAACACATAAAAAGAAACAAAAAACTATTCAAGATAGGCACGTGGCATCCCATAAAACTGACATAAATTTGTGATTTCAAATACATTAATTCTAGTCATAGATACAGATGTCTGATGAAAATTTGTCTAATTCCGGCTTAAAGCGTACCTACCCGCTTAAAAATATAATATTTACCTGTATTTCCACCAAGACATATTAATTATAAAGGATATTGACAAGGGTATACGTTCTACCTTAGATCAAAATATACAGTTGGAAATGCATGAAGTAATGTAGGCGATATGTATCGAAATATATATCCTTGCGAATAGAAAATTATATTATGTAGCGGTCATTCTATAATATGTCATTTGCACTGGTATCAATTTTCTATAAATTCCATTACTCTAATATTTCTGAAGAAAAGGATTTTTTTACTATAAGCAATCTACTGATTGAAACAAAATTTGAATGCCAGTAAATGAATATGAAAAGTTTACGGACTTTTCCGCTGTTTCAATATAACAGCAATCTGGCAACTTTGTTCATACACCTAGGACGCAATTCTCATTACTAAAATGCTATCACTATTTAATATATGTATGTCAGATCAAAATTGTCCAAATTTTCCACCCTGACATTTAAATATTCATTTGATCTGTGAAAAGTCACCTGCATATCTTTAAAATTCTAATATTTGAATATTATAAAATTATCTGCCTTTTCAGCTAAATTATATCATTCTTTTCGAGGGTGTAGCGTATCTGTCTTGTAAAAATCTAGTTCCGTCTGTCCCTATTTCAAAATTGTCGACTATGTTTGCAATTAGATTGTCAAAATGAGTGGCAGAAAGAATATGATTTGAAATCGTTTAATTAAACATTTCTGTAAAATGGACTGGCTTGCACAAAGACAAGGTTAAATATGGCAAATATTTTATTATCTAAACCTACAGCTTCAATGATTTCATTTTCTGACCTTTTCATGCAGCATGTATCATTGATTGCGTCGTTCGCAGTAGCACCTCGTCCGAGGGAAAATTTGAACAAGAGTTCCCTCCTTTATACAGGAAGGGTAAGTACTGAAACTTATCATTAGTGCTTAGGAATGCAACTCCTTTTGCTGTCTGTTGTAACCAATTATTCATTAAACAACCAGACAGTTTATATAACAGTTGTGGTTTTAAAGATGCCGCGGCCAAGTGGTTAAGGTCGCTGTGTCACCTGCCTCTCTGGGATATAGAGTTATTTCATGTGAGGAAGCCATTTAGCTGGCGTTTTGTAGATCCAACATTTTTTAATAAAGTACATTATTCTGACCTACTCTGATTTTACCTCATAAATGGAATCCCAAGCTGAAATTACATCAGCTCAGCCTGATAAAAGGAAATTAACCAAGGAATAAAACATAACGTCAAAATGTACTGCAGAGAAAGCTGATCTACCATTGGGAATGGTGGTCGTAATTGAATTATTATAGCAACACTTTATAGTTGCGATGTTATTTCGTACGGAAAAAATGTGAAATACCATTAACTACTCTAGCTGCCGATAGTCTTAAATTTTGGCAAAAGCGGTCATCGATAAAAAATACTTGGGTATCACTTATTGGATGTATACGTCTAGTTAGTATGCAGCTTAATTTCGGTTTGAACATCACTCTTAATTACAATATAAAAGCGAAGAAGAGTAATCAAAGGCCTGAAGGGCCCGAGTCGGCTAATGATTGATGTACTGACAGTATAGTCTACCAGTTTCAGTTTATTTTTAGTTTTTTTCTTAAAATTTCATAACACAGCTCGATATTTACCCAAAATATTATATCCGGATACGATTACACTTTTCTCCAGTTTCAACAATATATTTCACAAATTGTGATGATACGAAGACATTTAGCAGCAATTGGCAGTATCTGACATTGAAGTTTACGGTTAAATTACCTCTTATTTAAATCTTTTCATAAAAAAGTTGTTACGTTTCGTGAAAGCAGCCAAACATAGACGATCTACTTTCGATTTCAAAAACTACATGAAAATACAATTTAATGTTTCGCCGATTTGTTTATTTCTCGAAAAATAGGAATTAAAATCATTTTTAATATCAGTAGTAACTAAACAAACCAGTAAGAGCTTCTTCTTCCGATAATTTATCCGTTTACTAACTGCAAAATTCAACCCACGTAAAGTTTATAGAAATCATACGATGCGTGTTTACGTTCAATGTGGGAGAATTAAGGCTGATCGGCTATGTTACCTAACGCATCCAGACGATTCAGATTTTGTTTTTAAAAAAGCATTGTGTGCGTTTCTTTAATTTTATATACGTTTTTATACGCTTAGAAATTATTAGACATGCGTATTTGCATTATTTCTATACGTAATTTACGCTAATACGCATCTTATCTGGAGCCCTGTGGAACTATTTTTTGTCTTTCGCTGGATGTTACCCAAGCTTTGTAAGCCTGCGCAATTCTTAAAATGCACATTTATGCTTAATGAGTTACATTCGAGTATTGCACAATTACAAGTCATAAATATGACAGATTACATCGTATATTGGTCATAGCAAAGGGAATTGACACAACTTAACTTCATTCATGCAGTGAACTGTTTGAAGTTTGAGAAATCTAATGGAACTACATCCCTTCACGTGTTATTCGGTCCATTTAGAGAATCGCTGAACAGCAAGGACTCGTCAAAAGGCTTTCAGCCTTTAGCCGACTCAAAAAAGCAATTAATCTAAATGAAAAATATAAACAAATTATCAGCCCTTTACCGATATACTTACTTATACACTTTAATATAACGCTGTATTATATATTTACCTCTTTACAATCTGGGTATTTGATGCGCTCAAATAGCACAAATATCTCGCCCCGATTTAGTCAATAATTTTTTTTCAACGTTTTTAAATGAAATAAAAGCTTCAACACGTTACCAGTAAGTGCTTATGTCATATACGATGGATTGCTTCTTTATGTCAATATAAATAGCAGACAGAATATGGTTAACTGTCCTTGGTAGATATTGTAACATAGGTATGTAAAAAAGAAACTAGTACTAAAAGATAGAAAAATGTATTTTCATGTGTACAGTGTAGTTTCATTTTGTTCAAAAACGTTTATTATCATGGTGGAATAAATCTTCACATTTTGTTTGGGGCAAATCCTCTTATGATCAAGTGTTGCTATTTTTAAAAGATCAGTAATAAATATGGAAAAGCGTCATCTGTAAAACGATTTAGAAAAACCAAAATCATGAATTCAAATAACAAGTTTCGTGTACAATCAGACGTTAAGCCTTTTCTAGGGGGCGCTCTCCAAAAAATGAAAGATTTGTCTGAACAGACATGACAAAAACTTGTGTCCAACGACATTTATCATTCGCCTCCGTTTGCGTGAGTCTGGACTCGGCTTTATACATGTTACTAACAGGTACAAAATGTGTATACCTATTTGAACATTACAGACGTTTATGTGACAAACACGCCCATATGTTTGCGATAAAATCATACAGAAACGTTTTCACATTCACTTACCGTTCATGTTCCTGAATCTGCAATTATGTTAATAGAATGCTGATTTAAACATGATAGAAAACATCAAAGGAAAATTATAATATTTCATTTGCGGGTGTTGATTAGCTACAAGATGGCAGAAAAACACAATTTACCGGATGGCATGTTTTATTCCCAAATTTATAAATAGTAAGCAGTCGATTTTAAACAGAACATTGGGCTAAGAGTGGTAGGTCCAAGTCTATCCTTATTTCATTTACGAAAACTTCATTACCTGGCGTTAAAATAATCATATCTGTAAAAAAGATCATAAACACACGCAACCAAAGCCGATCTTGTAGGGCTCTATTCTTTGATCAATCTTTGGACCTTCGACCTTAATGAACCCACTGATATTTAGACTTTTGAATATGGGTCTATTTTCGGCCTTAAGCCTTAAGCACGTATAGTAGATCAATCACAAATTTCCAAGACCTCTACCCTGACATTTGTCCAGTTGACGAAACAAGTATCCCACAATTATATAAACTTCCATAATGCCAGTTTGTATTAAATTTTATAACCCGAGGGCGTGGCCAAATCATATTTTTATTATCTAGCATCTTCTGGTTCTTATTAAGAGACGTTACATAATTTGCATTCAAAATGTGTATTTACATGATCTGATTTGTCGTCATTGCACTTTTCAAGAGTTCTGTAAAATGGATTCACGTCCATTTGCAACACGACACGATTTAATGTAGCATATGTTTTATTATTGAATATACAACCTCTTATTCAATCAGTTTATTTTCTGTCTTTTCACACAACACAATTTCACGGATTATCGGTTCAGTAGTCAAAAAGAGCACTTGCTTTTATGTTAAATTTGAATAAGTACCCCTACGACCTATGTTTATGAGGGAAAATACTGAAAGTTATCAGTTGTACATGTACTGATAAAAATTTTCAAATCCGACTCTATTAGCTCTCTGCAATGTCAGATTATACAGCATCAAACTGTTGTTTTTTGTGTCTTTTTTTTTTGTTTGCTATGTTTAACGTCACCTCGACACAATTATAGGTCATATGGTGACTTTCTAGATTTTTATGAGGAAGACCACGGTGGCCCCTCCAGCGTTCAACTATTACTGGATGGGTTGTCGCTTCGCCAGTAAATTTGGTTATATTCCTGATTTTAATGAAGGTAAGTATACAACCTTATAGCTCTTCATGTTGAAAAATAGTGGTTTATCTTAAACTAACAGTGATAGAGGAAAGCATGCGTAAAACCGTTGTTTTAGGTATTTTTAGACCATGCGCAAATTACCTATAGTGTTTTGATACATGAGAATGCTTGTGGATGCGTAGTCCTACTTTTTGTAATTTAATTGATGTTGTGGCATTCTTTCGTAATAAAAGAAGGGTTAAGATAAATCTGAGACATTTGCAGTAGTGTAATTATCAATTATATGTATATTTAATGTTGACCTACGTGTGGTTGTTTACATTTATGTACCACGTGATATGTATCAGCCAATCAGAAACAGTCAGTTATATGGCGAAACGATTTCGTGGTTGTCTTTGTTGAAAGAGAATTGTTTGAGTATCCGTTCGAGAATCAAGAGGAATCCGTAAATGTAAGTGTGGTTATATATGTCTGTTTGCGTTTCTGTATCGTTTTTGTTATGAATGTCAACTAGAAGAAAGTACATGTATTTTTACGTTAGTGATTGATTTATGATGAAGCTGGAAAATTCTTCTTCTTTTTTTACAATAAAGGCCTCGTTCAATTACTGATACATTTTGGCCATGCGTGGGGGTTAAAAAGTGAAAGACTATCAGGTTTCCCAAGCTACTCAGTCCACTTAGTACTCCTTGACAGTTGGTGATAAAAAAGGTAAAAAAACTTAACACCTTATAGCCCTAAATGTAAAACATGTACATACATAAGCTGTTGTGTAGGAAAAGAGAAATATTAGTTGGGTTAAAAACAGGATAAAAGCAAGTATATATAGTAATTAGTGTTGGACCATCGATGCAGCCAGTGCTGATTTGAATCCGAAGATTGTTTATATTTTGTTTATATGAGGGGACCGAGATAGATTAGATGTTACTGCTACACCTAAGCAAGTAGCTTGACTGACAACAGACAGAGGCTGATCATGTAAGGTATAGACAGTATTTACTGGTTTTCCGGATCTAGAAACATGCATCATATGATATTTGCTCACGTTAAAGGACATCTTCCATTTCTGCTCCTATAATGGCAGACTGTTAAGGTCCCGTTGCAGCTCTGCTGAGTCTGCCTGTGACTTAATTGTTCTGTAGATAACACAGTTAACTGCAAAAAGGCACACATTGGAAGATACAGAACCCGGTAGGTCATTTATGTAGAGCAGGAATAGTAGAGGTCCCAGGACGGACCCCTGAGGGACGCCTGATATAACAGGAGCCAAGCCAGATGTTGCCCCATCTACCACCACTCTTTGTGTTCTATTTCCTAGGAAAGCTTTGATCCAGGAATGTGCAGAGCCCCTGATGCCATAATGACCTAATTTTAATAAGAGCCGGCCATGGTGAACTACATCAAATGCTTTACTAAAGTCCATGATGGCAACATCAACTTGGCTTCGCTGTACTGATTTAGCTAAGTCATGAATAATACCCACAAGTTGGGTCTTGCAAGACCGCTGGGCACGAAAACCATGCTAGTTGAAATTGTGATTCAAGATATTACTGACCACAATGTGTTCTAATAGTTTGCAAGCTATACATGTCAATGAGACTGGTCTATAACTGGAAGCTTGAAACTTTTCACCTTTTTTAAAAGATTTTTGGTGTTACATAAGCCTCAGACCAATCTGAGGGAAAAGTACCACTATCAAGAGATTTATTAAACACAATTGTAAAATGTGGAGCTATTTCAGTTGCACATTCTTTTAAAATTCTAGGTTTGATTTGGTCTGGAACTGCTGCTTTGTACGGGTTTAAAGCAATTTCTTAACACCATTTTCAGTTACTTTTATTCTGGGCATGCTAGCAAATGGACTAGGATCAAGATTTTGTAAGCTAAGACTGGGGTCATTTGTAAATACTGAAGAAAACTGTTTATTTAAAATTTCTGACTTATCCTTGGCAGTAGATTTCAAGACACCATTTTCTCTCAGAGGAGCAACACCACAAGAGTCATTTTTCTGAATTTTTTAATGAAACCACAGAAACGTTTGGTTGTGCCATGTTTCTGTTCTTTTGAAGTACAAACAATATTATTCATGTAGTCCCAGTATGAATTACGTGTTTTCTTTTGGATAAGAGTTTTAATCTTTTTAAGTTTAGAAAACAAAGATACATTTTTCTTTTTCTTTATTTTACTATAAAGTCTATCACGTTTTTTTCATTAGTTTTTTAATTTCAGAGATCTACCGGAGACAATTTTGCTAGGTACATGATACATGTACTTGATAGTTCATCTAATTTCTGTTTAAAGCTATGCCACAATTCTTGAACACCCAAGTTTTGAGGGTGGTTTAGTGTGACAAAGTTAACTAAACCTTTTTTAATTTCTGACCAATTTACTTATCAAATAATAAAATTTTGTGCTTACTTTTTAGATTAATTCTTGCTGATAATAAAAGGTTAACACATGGTATGCAATGGTCACTAAAACCAAGAATGACTTTCACAATTTCCGCCAAAGTGGGGTAAGACAATAGTATGATATCAAGGCAATTACTAAAAGTGTCTGCGATTCTAGTTGGTTCATTTACCAATAAAAATGGGACAAAAAATAAGCGAAACTCTTCGTATTTTATAACGGTATGTCCAAGGGAATTTAACTGTTGAAACTGGACAATATTGGCGTCAAATTTCCGTGTCCATGATGTAAAGAACTTCTGGTGTATATATTGAAAGGGTTGAACTCTGCTTTTTATGCCACCCTTTGATGAAGGAGGGATATATTGTTTTGCAGATGTCTTTCGGTCGGTATGTAGACCAATCCGTTTCCGGATGATAACTCAAAAACGCTTGGGTCTGGGGTCATGGAAGTTGATAGGAGGTTGGTTATGACCCTATTGATTTTGACATCAGTAGGTCAAAGGTCACAGTGAACCAGAACTGTTAAAACGGTGTCCGGATAATAAGGCTGGCTTTGGCGCTTTGGCCTAGGATCATGCAAGTTAATAGAGAGGTTCGTCATGACCAGCAGATGACCCTTATTGATTTTGAGATCATTAGGTCAAAGGTCAAGGTCACAGTGACCCAGAACAGTTAAACGGTTTCCGGATGATAACTCCAAAACACTTGGGCATAGGATCATGAAAGTTGATAGGGTTGTTAAACATGACCATCAGATAACCCTATTGATTTTGAGGTCATTAGGTCAAAGGTCAAGGTCACAGTGACCCGGAACAGTTAAACGGTTTATGGACCATATCTCAAGAACGCTTGAGCCTAGGATCATAAAAGTTGATAGGGAGGTTGTTCATGGCCAGCAGATGACACTATTGATTTTGAGGTCAAAGGTCAAGGTCACAGTGACCTAAAACTGATAAAACGGTGTCCGGATAAAACTGTTTACGGACGATATTGAGAACTCTTGGGCCTCGGACTACAAAACTTGATAGAGAGGTTTATCATGATCAGCAGATGATCCCTATTGATTTTGATGTCAGTAGGCCAAAGGTCAAGGCCACAGTGACCCGGAACAGTTACACCGTTTCCGGACGATAACTTGAAAACGCTTGGGCCTAGGATCAAGAAACTTGATAGGGAGGTTGATCATCCCTATTGATTTTGAGGTCAGTAGGTCAAAGGTCAGGGTCATAGTGATCCGGTACAGTTAAACCGTTTCCGGAAGATAACTTGATAATGCTTAGGACTAGGATCACGAAACTTAATAGGGAGGTTGATCATGACCAGCAGATGACTCCTATTGATGTTAAGGTCAATAGGCCAATGGTCAAGGTCACATTGACCTAGAACATTAGAACTTTTGTGTACAGTGATCAAATAACTTCTGTTCCTTGTGCAGTTACTGAATGCATCAAGGGGGGCATTTCGTGTTCTGCAAGCTCTTGTTATCTGATCATTTTACGTTAGCTTCATGACGTTGTTATATGCCATAGCAACAAGTTGTAGGAACATGGTGCAACTCAGTAGTGTGGCTAAAGTAACCATTGTAATAACATAACCAAAAATGACTGAGTTCATTTAATGATTTTCTACCAGACAATCACTGTTTTTGTCAGCAAACTAAAGAAAGACTGAATTATTTGTACTTCTTTGCTGTTTGCTAGATATGTTACTGGTACAGGTATACCAGCCAATTGTCACAAATTGCAGCTATGAGTCTATGATACATGTACACCGGATTGCAATTTATTATGTTTTCTCTGTCAGCAACTCATTAACGATTACTAAACAAGTTTCTGTTTACCTTGAACCAGTTTTACAACATCTGACTAATGGTAGTTCTTTATTTTTTAAAAGAGCATTAGAATTTTAAGTAAAACAGCCACTTTAAAGACATAAATATCTGAATAAACATAAAAATAAATAACATTTAATCGATTGTTTTTCCAATATATCGCATCAGTTTGCTAAAACGGATTCCAACCGATGTCCCATCACGAGCAGGAACATTGACTTTTTTCATTTTGTCACATGAATGCTTACATATGGTACTCAATTTGTATCGCGATATATACCGTATCGTTGCATCTGTATCCAGATATGTATTGTATCGTGAGACTAGCATATGGTTACACCGCTAATCTGAACGATAAATCATGGTAAATTAGAGGACAAGTCAGAGGAGGCATTTCTTACATGTTTGGCCTACCAAGGTTTAAGCTGAAGATTCCATCCTTAGCCAAAGTAACCTCCATAAGTTCATTAAAATTCAGATTTGCTTTTTAGAATACTAGTAATTAAGTGCCACCACTCAAATGATGTTTCTGTTTCCATTGAATCAACCATGTTAATGGTGATTATTCCTTGTAGGTATTTTAGATGTACATTATAAACAGTGAAGAATATCTCTTGATTTTCAATTAATCTAAGATGTCTTCTAGAAAATATTTTGATACACTGCAGCTAACTGCTTTTTCATTTTGTTCCTTATTGCCAAAAAAAAAAAAACACAATATCCAGTATGTACTTACAACTCAATTTTAGCAATGTAACATGACTTTGCAACTGAACTGTTCCTAATTTGACAAGTGCCAGTTCTCAGAAAGGTTAAACAAATGCTGCACAACATAGATTTAAAGCATGTATGAAGGAATAATGTTCTCATCCTATTTTAAAAGAATCACATAGGTTATTTTAAAAACTTGAATTCGGTTAAGGAATTTATATTTCTAGATGAATTTCAAGATCCTCAATTTCTTGAAATAAAATATTTGAAAGAAAATAGACATTAACATACATTATTACTTTGTCATTATAATGTATATACATTTATTTTGCTTATAGACAAATATGCCATAATATTGTATTTTCCAGTTTTGCATCATTTAGTTTTTCTCTCCATAGTTCAATGTAAGAATGCTTCTTACAGCGTGTAGGAAGTGGTCTGGGTTCAAGTCCCAGTGGAGAGTATCTTACTATAAAAAAGTTGTAGACTATACAAAAACATATAGCTTCGACAAAAAAAGTTCCTAAAAGGAAATGTTAGATTTATAGTTTAATCCGGATGTAACTAAAGCTTGTCACTTAAATAGATTTACTGAAATAACTAAACAAATTAAAGAATTCAATATACATGTACCTTTGCAACTCTGGTGATGTGTAGATGGAATTAAGAATTTGTTTTACATTTTCACTTATCTATTGTTTAGACACTACTGGCCAGTATCACATTAAACTTGGTTTGTTTGTAGAATCCTTATATCATTACTGATTAATGATATAGAAGTTCACCAAAAAAGTACAATGTACACTTCATGATTTATTCATTTAATTGGAAATACACGAAGTCTTTATAAAGAGATAATATAGTGCATTACAAGTTGCTGTTGAGTTACCAGAAAAATATAGCAGTTCTGAAGGTCATGCTTAGGCCTCTTCCATCATGACAGGACCTGTTCTGTTATTTTTTCTTGTATCAGAGGTGATTTTTGGAGAGAATCGCTGATGACGTCAGAGTGACTTCATTAGATGATAGTATAATTATCTACAGCTGCTTTAACTATACTGTTCTCGAGAACTGAACTCTGCCAGTGTTATATTGCTATATATAATGATAAAGATGTTTATAGTAGTGAACTGTTTAGGCAATATTCATTGCTGCATATTCATACGCTGTTCTCATACGGAGGAGGTGAAGAAAACAACAACAAGTCCTTTTAAGTAAATTCACCAACGTAATCGTCAGCATATAACACTTGTGTTTATAATTGTCTTGTTGAGACAATTCTATTTAGAGAAATATTTCAAATAACACAGAACAGCTAACAAATACATAAAGAGTAAAGAAGTATATTTTGAGAAAGTTCATATTAATATAGAAACAAGTGATACGATAGCGAGATTTCTGTGTTGTGGTGTATCACCATAGCGACTTGGATATACAACTCAAGGCTACAGGTAGATTTGCAAGATGTTGTAAGTTAGGCTCTGAACGGAGCTTGGTGTATGATATTCAATGATTAATGTTAATAAATGGGTATAATAACAATACGTTAAAATGGCAAAACAAATAACTCGTATTTCACGTCACGTGTACGACAAACGTTTGAGCCGACACATTTTACACAAAATAACTGAACAAAATAGTAACAGACATGGTTTGATTTCGTAAGTTTATGAGAGGTAATGAAATATGCCAATCTGACTAAAGTACATCTCCTATTACGCTACGCATAGGATCTGAGAACGACCTATTCATTGCCTCGTTCTGACGACGCTTTCGTTAGCCAATCAGAGCCTAACTTACAACATCTTGCAAATCTACCTGTAGCCTTGACTTTTGATATTTACAATTCTTATGTCGTAATGTATCAGATAGCCGCTTAGCTCAGTCGGTAGGCCACTTGCTTTGTAAGCGACGGGTCCCGGGTTCGAGTCCTGGAATGACTGCACATTTTTCTTACTCTTTGACATTCGAACAAGTCGTCTGATTGGAAAAAATAAAAATAGCAATACTGGAAATCCAAGATCTACAGAAGACGAATGTGAATGGGTCGTTCTCAGTACTTTAGTCAGACTGGAAATATGCAATACCCCGTAATGTGTCCACGTCCAGGGACATTACGTAACATTTGAAGGCTTCTAGGGTGTTATAATTAAAACAATCTATACGATGATCCTTTGGAAGCATAGGACACAGCCAAGTAAAAACATTAAAGTCATGAGAGGCAATTAAATATACCAAACCCTCACCACCATCCCACGCACGTTTCGACCAGACTTGGACTGATCAATTCATAATGAAATGATAAAAAAAGAAAAAGAAAAGAAGATTTAGGCCAGATGACATACGTTTGTAGTTAAGCTAAATTGTAGCATTTGTCACGTTTTGAAATGATTATAGTCTTGCATAAAAACTTCTTTTTTCACTGGATCCGCCCATGTATTAACGGGAGAAAAATCGTGTATAAACAAGGCGGTTCACATGCTGTTAATACACGATTTAAAAAAAAATGCCTTTCCAGATATGGCAAAACGATTTTGAGACTGTTGCCCTGGAAAATGCGTCTTATTTTGTAGCAAAGTGGGTTCAAATACCTTCATTTAAGGGGATTGATCGTTGTGTTATTCACAACTGCCATATGGCACGAATACTAGCTAGAAGTCAAGAAAAAGATTATAACAATAAAATCTGTTAGAATGTGATTTGGAAGCACAGAATGCAACCAAGCAAATTAATAGCAGATTTGGTTTGATTGAGTCAGTTCATGGGAGGTAATGAAATAGGCCAGACCTCTCACGCCCCCTAGCACCAGTTTAAGCGGAATTCTATCAAGTATAATTGATTGTACTCCATGATCCCAAAGGACCAGAAAATATAACAACACTGAGCCCAAGTACGGGGAGATATTTTACAGCCGCCACACGGCACTCAGAGACTGCTGTTGTGATAGTTAATACAATCTGTTAGAAGGTTATTTGGATGTGGTATTAATAGATGTGAAATTAATTTACTTAAACTAAATTTCATATATTGAATTTTCACTGTAGTTACGGTCAGATATCATGTCTTATATTAATATCAAGAGCCTTAAATTAGTTCGTGCTGTAAATCATAATTATAAACTCATCTGCATTAACAGTAACTATGGCTAGGTGTCTGATTTAGTATATCACGACCTTCCCTTGTGTACACGTTACAGAGCGTTAACAGGTAGTAATTACATTGTGCTCACAGTACTCCAAAAGTATTTAAATGTTAGTCAATTCTTATGCTTAGAATATTATAACTGTGAAATCTATTGTCGAAGAAATGGTGTGTAATAAAAGCTAAGGAGAAATGCCCTGTTCCTAGAACGCTTTCCCCTCAAAACGTATCCCTATAACCGTGTATGCATTCAAATATACACAGATAAGGTAAAATGCATAGACAGAGAACGGAGATGAAACAAACAAATAAAGGAACACAGTGGGGACCCGCAGGCAGAATCAAAATTGGGGCCTTAGACTGGTTAATTGTGCATAAAATCCACACCCTTTATTCCACTAAGTTCAAAAGTAACAGAACAGGGTAAAAAAAAGTGCAGCAAAAAGCATGTAGTTGAGACGTTAGATATGCTTATGTAAATGAAGTAAACAAGAAACCATATTGAGCAGTAGCCGCATATATCGAAGTCCCTTTGCAGAAACAGGACAATATAACAAACACCAGTAATGACCCAACACATATCGAGACAGAGGACAAAGCGGTACAGTCCAAGTGGGCTTTTAGAACTACCTATTATAGAGTCAGACACATTCAAGAGAAAAGTGTATCGTTCAGTTGCCGTAAGGATGAGGTGTGACTCAAAATAAGCAGATCACAGCCTCTTTATAAATGTGTAATGCTTTTTACAAACTGGAAAATTGTCCCGACCAAGAATAATACGAAGAATATAAATGACATTCCAATAATAGCTACTTATTTATCACAACAAAATATTCCATGGGAAACATTTTTGATAAAACTTTTAATATTTGTTCGTTCTGCAGAAAGAATGACTCGTTTCTTTTTGAGACATTGGTACACGTCTATTCTGATATTATATCATATAACACTCACGAGCGGTTTATGTCGTTGCCTTCGAATTCCCACCACTGCCGCAAGGGATGTAGAATGTAAGTACGCTAACTTGCTGACTTACGGAAGGTCGGTGGTTTATGATGGGTTATTTTGACGCCATTAAAGGCTAGAAAGCCGCAATATGACATAATATGTTTCGATGTGAATATGTATTACGTCTCAGCAGCAAATTTTTAAACTATGCAAATTTGTAAATGTAAGCTCGATGAAAGCTGTTCCACTGACAAAACAAACGGAATGATGTATAAGCTTGAATATCTTCAAACACTTTAACGTGTCTTTATTACACGAGAATGTATAATAGCCTATCTCATCATCCATGCGGAAGATATATTTGGTCTGAGTTAATCCTGATTTGTCTGTATTTGCATACTTTTAATGTCATCAAATGGAAAAAATCAAAACCTGTCTGCAATTTTGTTAAATAAATAAATAAATGTATAACAGCTTTCATCTCATCTACAGGATTATTCAGTACGATCAGCTAAGAATTCTAGAAAAAAAATTGATCTGCCCTTGGAAGTTGTGCCAGTTACTGCGTTTTAAGCAAGTTTGAGTTCGTTGACTGTTTCGGTTTGTCTTACCAGTTTTAGGGCATACACGGATTTATTGTCAATTTGTGTGTCCGTCGGTTCTGTACGAAAATAATCCATCCCTTTGAAAGATTTTCAGACTGATTACCATAAACTTTTATCCCAAATAGACGTAGAGCATGGGTCAAGGTCGAACTTAATGTAGTTGGGAGGAATATGTAAGCTTTTTTATTTACTTATTGGAAAATCTGTCTCCAAACCGGCTAAATGTTGTATGTATACCTGTAACATATATTTGCTACGGGGCCATTTTAGTAAATAAATGTGTAAAAAGCTTGATGTACATCAGCGTTAATATAAGGAAATAAGGCTGGGGCTTAACTCTTGGGCAACTTAAAATAGTCATCTGATCTTCAGATTTGATATACCAAGCAGAAAGGACTTAGATTTAGGTCAGGAATATTCTGTGATTTGGAGTCTTTAATTGAAAAAAAAAGGATATGTTATTTTGGTTGAATGTTTCAATGTCAGTACCAAATTATCGTTGAATTGTATCTTAATGACTAAGTTATGTGCGAAATAAAAGACTGTAGAAGTCTTCTAAGTGTCGTGTCTAGTATTAACAGCGTACGTTACTCTACAGAACAATGGTATTGAAATAGAGACAGCGTTTAATGTTCGCTCGCCAACATACTTAAAGATTTTCTAACAAGTTTGTACAAATATATGTTAAAATGAGACGCTATCACTAAACTCGTAAGTTTTGGAAAGATACATTATTGACAACAACGCTGACATTATTAAAGATGCCTTCAAACTCAGAACTCTATTTTTAAACTCTGTTCATGAAAGAACAATACTAGAGCGAGAGACAAAAAAATCTGGAAAGTAGATCCCACTGCTAGTGTGAAAGACAAATCTGTTAGAGTGAGAAGCAACACAGCTAGAGTGAAAATCAACTCCGCTGGAGTGATAAATGTCATTGCCAGAGTGAAAAAGGACACTGTTAGAATGAAAGACGACACTGATTGAGTGACAGGCGACTTTGCAAATGCGAAACACGACATTGCTTGTGTGAAGGATGATACTGCTAATGTGAAAGGCAATATTGCTAGAGTGACAGATGACACTGCTAGAGTGAAAGACAACACTGCTATTGTGAAAGGAGACACTGCCATTGTGAAAGACAACACTGCTAGTGTGAAAGACAGAGCTACTTATTTGAATGACGACACTGCTTGTGTGAAAGACAACACTGCTAGAGTGAAAGTAAACACCGTTTGAATGAGAGACATTACTGCGAGAGTGAAAGACAAGTCTGCTAGAGATTTTGTAAACAGAGCATTGACCGCTTGTTTTATGTCATATTTACCTGTTAGTAATACCCTTATATAAAATCCCGTTTGTCACAGTGACATTATTGCCGTACTGGTAGTTTAATCTGAATGACATAGTTGATGTATGACAATAAATCTGAACATTTCATACAATGATATTCAACAATTGATCATTCCCATGCAACAGTTCACCTGATAGCAAGTTAAATAAATTGGTAGCTCGAGACTGATTACCTGTCTATACTAAATAGAGCTTGAATTTTTGTTTTGAGCGTTGTTATATGTTCAAAGACGAGCATGATAATATTATTGAAAACATTTACGCAGATAAGTTTCATTTATTATAAATGTATTTGATACATATTTGTTTTCATATTGTCATGCGATAAAGTAATTATTTATTCCTTTGTACTCGATATTTCTGTAGCACTTGTAATTTTTCTAGTTATTAAAATGGATCCTTTAACAGTTCAAAAGTACAAGAGTATTCTTTTAGAGTTTTTATTTTGGTTTTTGTTGAGTTTGACGTCATAACGGCATAATTGTAGGTCATATTGCAACTCCCCAGCTTTTGACGGTGAAGGAAGACCCCACGTGCCCCTCTGTGCATTTTGTCATCACTGGCGGTCACCCGGGTAGAACCACTGGCCTTCCGTAGGCCAGCTGGATGGCTTCCTCACATGAAGAATCCAACGCCCCAAGCGAGGCTCGAAGCCACTTTGATGAAGGACAAGTGATTCGAAGTCAGCGACCTTAGCCACTGGCCGCGGAGCCCCCTATTTTTGAAAACGCATGATACATGGATAGAAGGCAATTTAGCAAATAATCACATTACTTTATTCACTTCTTCTGATTAATTGCCCGTTTATCTCCTGATCCCTCTGTCACAAAGGGCGGGTTCTGCCATGCCTTTAAAAGTACACGAGATTTTTTCAGACACATTGTTTATGGACATTAAGAAATATGGAAAAAAATATACATTTCTGTTTTTGAAAAATTATTGTTTTTTTCCAGTTTATATTATTTTTCCTTCGTCCGTCCATCAGTCACAAAAGATGAATTCAGAGATAACTTTTAAAGTATCAGCAATCTGACTAAAGTACATCTCCTATTACGCTACGCATAGGATCTGAGAACGACCTATTCATAGCCTCGTTCTGACGACCCTTTAGCTAGCCAATCAGAGCTTAACTTACAAAATGTAGAAAATCTACCTGTAGCCTTGACTTTTTTTATTTACAATTCTTATGTCGGAACGTGTCAGATAGCCGGTTAGCTCAGTCGGTAGGTCACTTGCTTAGTAATCGAGGGGTCCCGGGTTCGAGCCCTGGAATAACTGCACATTTTTCTTACTCTTTGACATTCTAACAAGTCGTCTCATTGGTTAAAATAAAAATAGCAATACTGGAAATCCAAAATATACAGAAGACGTATGTGAATGGGTCGTTCTCAGATCTTCGTTTAGAAGATCAAGTACTTCAGTCAGATTGAAAGTATCAGTGACTTATCTATAAAACTTGGTTTATAGATGGCGGGAAATAAAAAGACCATTATGGTTGCGTTGCTGACCAAAATAAAACACAGCGAAAATTTACAAGCCTTTTTTTCTCTTTTTGCTGCATATTAAGTGTTGGTACTAGAGCAACCACACTTTAATCCAGTTAGGGACTTTGATTTTAGAAAGTTCAAAAATCCTTAAAATTTTTAATGTAGCATTTATTTTTCTAAAATGCTGTCTTGATTATACACGAATTACTTTGAAAATGTAAGATATGCTCGTACATTAAACAAAAAAAAAAAGTTTTTACATGTACTTGTATCGCTATCTCAAGTGAAATATGGTGTTCCATTACCTTTCCGCCATATCAGCTTTGTCTCAGACATTGATAACGTATTTATGAACCGTATATTATACCACTAGCGAGACATTTTTTTCTGATATCAGTTTCACAATAATATTTATAGCCACAATAATTTACCTTGAATGAAAGACAGCAAAACTGTAAATCTTGGCACTTTTAAAAGCTTTTCAAATCATTTGTTCAAGTCACCAATTATAGGAGAATATGTTATAATTCGTCCATCATTCAGTGTCACTAATTCATGTGACAGAGGTACATCACGTTATTTTGTAATAAAGTACATATGATCTGACCTACTCCTGACTTGCCACAAATATTTTATACTTTACATTTCTGTGAATGTTATTAATAGAAAATACTCCTATCATGTCTGTTTTAGGCGATAAAATGAAACTTATCAAGGAATAAAAACATTCATGTCAAAAGGATCATCTTATCCGATTAGCAAAGACATCTTCTGTAGAGAAAACTGATCTGCCATTGGGACATGTGCTAGGTATTACATTTCTTTGAAGAACTTGAATCAGTTTGTTTGTTAGGGATTCATAACGTCCTTATTATATCTCCCATAATTATTGGGAGACATAATCTTTGCCGTTCGTCAGTCAAAACATCGTATCCCCTTCATATCCCCTTCATATATTTAATGTATGATTTTCGAGATTTTTGACTTGGTTAAAGGACATGCAAATCACCTCTTCTCCCAAGGCAGTAGCATTGCCTTCCCATTCAGTCAGTAATTTGGATTTATCTCTTAATCAGGTACTAAAATGTCCGAGTATGTAGCAGACAGGATACAGTGTAAGTTACGAAAGACCGGTGGTGACTTCGAACTTCATACTTCACACTTCATATATATAATTCTTAATACACATACAAATAATAGGAAAGTGTGAAATGTGAAGTTTGAAATGTGAAGTTTGAAGGGTGAAGTGTGAAGTATGAAGTGTGAAGTTTGAAGTCTGAAGTGGGAAGTATGAAGTTTGAAGAGTGAAGTCAGAAGTTTGAAGTGTGAAGTTTGAAATATGAAGTGTGAAGTCTGAAATTTGAAGTTTGAAGTTTGAAGTCTGAAGTTTGAAGTATGAAGTTTGAAGTGTGAAGTGTGAAGTCTGAAGTTTGAAATGTGAAGTTTGAAGTATGAAGTCTGAAGTTTGAAGTGTGAAGTCTTTTTCGGGCGTTTTTTTTTTCTATTTTTAAAACAACCTGGGATTACCGAGATTGAACATAATAAAGTAGAATAATGATTATGGCTGAGTTACTTCTGAAACCAGGGTCGTAATTTGAATGTATATCGTAGAGTATGAATATACTGTACGAGAAGAAGATATTGAAAAAGGTTTTCCTTTATAAGTCCGTTTAAAAGTACTGTTCCTCGGATGGGATAATTTTGAATCCAGTGGCATAATTTGAATACTTTTAATACTAGAAGACCGCTAGGTAATGCCACACACCATATATCTAATTTCTATGCCTTTCTGTTTTACACATGAAGATTTTATGCCCCCGAATGGAGGCATATAGTTTTTGAACCGTCTGTCAGTCTGTCGGTCTGTCCGCAATTTTCGTGTCCGGTCCATATCTTTGTCATCGATGGATGGATTTTCAAATAACTTGGCATGAATGTGTACCATAGTAAGACGACGTGTCGCGCGCAAGACCCAGGTCCGTAGCTCAAAGGTCACACTTAGACGTTAAAGGTCATTTTTCATGATAGTGCATTCGTGTCCGGTCCATATCTTTGTCATCCATGGATGGATTTTCAAATAACTTGGCATGAATGTGTACCACAGTAAGGCGACATGTCGCGCGCAAGACCTAGATCCGTAGCTCAAAGGTCAAGGTCACACTTAGACGTTAAAGGTCATTTTCCATGATAGTGCATTCGTGTCCGGTCCATATCTTTGTCATCCATGGATGGATTTTCAAATAACTTGGCATGAATGTGTACCACAGTAAGACGACGTGTCGCGCGCAAGACCCAGGTCCGTAGCTCAAAGGTCAAGGTCACACTTTGACGTTAAAGGTCATATTTCATGATAGTGCATTGATGGGCGTGTCCGGTCCATATCTTTGTCATTCATGTATGGACTTTAAAATTATTGGGCATGAATGTGTACCACAGTAAGACGACGTGTCGCGCGCAAGACCCGGGTCCGTAGCTCAAAGGTCCTAAACAATAACATCGGCCATAACTATTCATTCAAAGTGCCATCGGGGGCATGTGTCATCATATGGAGACAGCTCTTGTTAAACATATTTTTCCTTTCGTTTATTATTGCAACCACATTTCTACATTGAATGAAATTGTTTTAGCAAATTGTATGTACGTCACCCATGTATCATTCCCGTGAGATTGTTTAAAAAATTATCCCAATAGTTTTTCTCAAGAAAATTTTGAACGGACGGACGACAGACAGTGAATTTCCCCTAATTTTTCGAATATCAACAAGTGATATAATCTAAACTCGAAAAGTCGTTTATTTTCCTAGAACATTCAAAATGTACACAATCAATAACACTTAAAACTCAAATAAGAAATGGCATACAGTTCGTTTTTGTAAACATCATGTTTGTAAACATAAATATTGCGTTTTGAAAGCTAAATTCAGGGTTCCATATTTTAGTGTGTCTTGTTTAAGGAAAACGTGAGCTCAAGCTAAAACAAAACATAATCAAAAAGTAGAAAGGTCATTTTGTAAGTAGAGAAATTTTGGTTTGAAAACGTGTAAACACGTATGACCTAGTAATTGAACTGTACATATCTATGGCAATACAAAATAAGCAGATGACGTCAGTCACGTGATGATTAATTTACGAAGTGCGAAGCGTGCAGTGAAGTGTGAAGTCTGAAGAATGAAGTATGAAGTGTGAAGTCTGAAGTTTGCATTCTGAAGTGTGAAGTGTGAAGTTTGAAGTCTGAACTTTGAAGTGTGAAGTATGAAGTGTGAAGTATGAAGTCTGAAGTGTGAAGTCACTACCGGTCTTTCGTAGTAAGTAAATTGGTGTACTTTATTTACTATTTCTATAGAACTACGCCCAATTTGGTTTTCATTATCCGCAGAACTATCCTTTCAATGTCAGTTTAGACTGCTTGCATTGTACCTTAAGTCAGTCAAATATGTTAAAGATTTTGACTAGTTCGTGAGTCATATTTTGTTTATGTTCTCACTTTTCTAAGAAAGCGTTAGTACTGTCTATACATTAGTACCGGCAGTAATTACATATACATGAAACAGGTGGGGAAAGATTAAATAATATCTTTACGTGTAATTATGTCTCCCAGCACACAGTGGTGTGGGAGACATATTGATTTACTTCAGTCTCCACATGTGTGTGTGTGTGTGTGTCTGTCTGTCACAAAGCTTGTTCGCACTCTTAGTCGAACATTTCTCATCCGATTTTCACCAAACTTAAACAAAATGTGTTTGACCATAAGACCTCGGCCATGTTCGAAAACTAGCCAAATCGGTCCAGGCGTCTTGGATTTATGGCCCTTGAATTACCAAAAATTGGCCATTTTACTCTTGTCCGCACTCTAATTCGAACATTTCTCATCCAATCTTCACCAAACTTGAATAAAGTGCGTTTGACTATAAGACCTCGGCCAAGTTTAATAACTAGCCAAATCGGTCCAGGCATTTTGGAGTTACGGCCCTTGATTTATCGAAACATCGGCCTTTTTACTCCTGTCCGCACTCTAAGTCGAACATTTCTCATCCGATCTTCACCAAACTTGAACAAAATGTGTTTGGCCATAAGACCTTAGCCAAGTTCGATAACTAGCCAAATCCTCCCAGGCACTTCTGACTTATGGCCCATCTAATTGGATCGAATCGTCTAAACCATCTAGAGAAACTAGACATGTTTCATAGGGGCAGTTGTGGGAGACATGCGCTCTTCTCAAAAGCATCATTAGTATTCCATTTGTTTTTGGTTTTCAAAATTGTTTGTAATGACCTTTGCGTAATAAATCTTTGCCAGTGAAATGTATTCAGGGCATATCCATTTAAGATTATATGAATATAGAGAAGTCACATTTGTAAAACAATAAAAACGGAATTCGAATAGGGTCCGGAGATATTTAAGTAATATTTTAGCATTTCTTGCCATCGCTTTTCCATGAAGAGCGGTTGAATTTTCTGGAGTGATGAAACAAAAATCTCTGTGCGTTTTTCGCGTCCGTTTTTGATATCAAGGGCCGTGTATATGTTACTAAAGGCGTTTAAATATTACTAACCGTTTTGTTTTACATGACAACCACAATCACGTGTTTGCAAACTCATTGATTGCCGTTCTAGATCTCAAAGTTCAATATTGTAAAGTAGAATTCTATTTGCAATGACATCTAACAGGCATGATAGATGCCAGTTATGAATATTATACTTGATGATGACAATTAGTTAATTGATTAGAACCTTGGGACTGATAATCAGCAGTTGAAGTTAAGTATAACTTGAGAAGTTGTTCAAGACGAGGGTAATGTTTTCATTTTAAATATAAGTTAATAAAATATATAAGAGGATCATAAAATTTCCCGTCATCATGGAGTTCTATACGGACTCATTGGCTGGTCCCTCTTCCAAAGACACTGCTTATTTTCTGGATTTTCAATACACCATTGTTATAAAACTTCCGTAACATACAAGAAACTACTTAACCGTCACAGTAGCTTGGTGGCAGAGCACCTGTTTCAAGTGCGGGTAGTTATGGGTTCGCTGACTGAACGCCTCATACCAAAGACGTGAATAGTATTATAAGCTTGGACTGGTCAGTACAGTGTCAGTAAAATGTAACTGGGTGGGGTATCATGTCCCTTGTCTACGAAGTGATATTTCATTATTGCAGCACTATAAAGTCGGCCATATTGCTCACTGCTACAAGCAGACACCGTCGTTTATATGACTGAAAAAAAAATGTTTAAAAAGACGCTAAACCTAACATAAACACAGATTATTTTTTTAGAAATATGAGCATGAACCGTTACGTTTATGTAACTTCACAATGGTGTGCCGTTAAAAATTACCAAAATGGTTCATTAATGATATGAAAAATACACGCTTTTCTTAAAATATTTCACCAATTTAGGCTTAAAAGTAAATTCTTGCATGCCGGACAGGATTTCCTCGTGCTTTTGCCGGTGCTGGTAATTTATAAATGAATGCGTAAATGCATACGCTTCTATAATAAAAAGTGCTGAAAAGAAAGACATTCGTTTTACTTTATGTCTTCTATTAATTTAGGAATACGGCATGCAAGCAAAAAAAGTCTATCATTTGTTGAAGAAACTGATGGAAATTCTCGGGTAACTGTTTTGCGGTAACTCGGCAGAGCCTCGATACCACCTAAACCTTACCTGCAACCAGTGAAAGATCCTTATAATAAATCGTAATGTGTTCGTTATAACGATTGCTTACAGGAGTTTTAAGTTCAATCATTGGCGATATATAAGCTACATGCCCCCTTATATATTTTCAACAACAACCTATACATCTAAGTGATATAACATATGTAGTATAATATGTAGCCGTCTTTCTTTAACAGTTCATTATAGTATGACATTTTGGTTTGTATCAATATCCTACAAATTCAATTAAAAGTTGTTGGAGAACGACTTTTTCATTTTAAGCCATTGACAGTAAGATTCAATACTAACATTTTGTTTGGCTTTTTACTGCAATGATTAGTTTCATGAAAACTTTCCGCTGTTTTAGTCTATAAGCATTTTTTCAAGTTTAGTTTAGTTTAATCATATTTTATTGCTTAAGAAATACGGCAATACAATTCTATACAATACATGCAAATAAATCAGCAAATAAACAAAAGGAAGAATAAACACATGTAGTAATAACGCGAATATCAAAAGCAAACGGGTTGGGCCACAAGTTATACCAACATTAGCGGACGGCCCTTCCCTATAGTTAGACATAAGGAACAAGACTTAAAAGATTTTTGTACTGTCGTCAGGCTATTTATACGTTATAATAGCAGAAAATGTAAAGAAGAAAGTTCTAAAAATGAAAAGACAAAAATATTGGAATGAATCTAAAACGGCAAAGGATACATAGCACTGTAAAGTATTCATTCATACTGAATGGTAAAGAAAATAAGTAAATATTGACTTCCGAAAAAACAAACAACATATTAACCACAACATTTGTACGCTTCCTACAAGGTGGCAGCCACCCCGGATCCCCAACGCGCCCCTCCAGTCCCTATTCTAGGTGTGTTTAGACAGAAATATACCACGTTTAATACTGAAAATTATTTAATTATTCAAGAAAATCTCTTTGTGGTTTTTATGTAATTTTGTACCGCCTTAAATATTAACGCATTCACATCATAACTTGGTTTTCTATTCCAAAAAGTAATTTAAAAGTACTTAAAGGGTGATAAGTCCGTGTGTTATTAAAAAGTTCACGTCTTTGTAAAACAAATGATGGGCAGCGGAAAAAGAAATGTCCTGCATCTTCAGACGTATTTCCACAAGAGCAACTGGGATTATCGCGTAAATGATTGCGAAATAAATCTGCATTCAAGTTGCTACATCTATTCCTTATTCTTGCATGGTGGACCTGGAAGACACGGTCTCCTGAAAGATAATACGAAGGGACTTGGAGTGGTTTAAACTTTTCTTTTAGTTTACTTTTGAATGAAGATAGCGGTCCGTATGTCTACATTTAATTCGTTCCACAATTTGACCGATGACGGTTTGGTTTATTTAGAATATATTTCGAGCCGACGAGCCACAGTGGCATAATCATCGTTATTTCGCAAATTATAGGTAACAGATTCAAAAACAGTAGGCGGAAATTGTTCTTTCAGATAACTCGGTAAGTCTCCATTTTTGTACTTGTAGACTAAAAGTAGTTTTTGCATTGTTCTCCTATCACTTAATTTGACCCAACCTATTTCTTTCAAAAGTAATTCAATCGAAACTGATCTGGTAAGTCCAGCAACAGTTCTTGCTGCATCACATTGTATTTTATCTAATACTTGTTTTTTATATAGGGTACAGTTATCCCAAACTATCGATGCATATTCTAGAATTGGTCTTAGGTACGATATATAAATTTGGTTTAGAGTTTTTCGTTTAAGTTTAAACATTAACATACGCATAGTTCTTGAAACCTTACTCGCTGATTTTGCTCTATCAGAAATAGTGATGGGCCGATTAGCGGGTAAAATCAATTGACGGCTAGAAAAGCCCAACCGATTCCGATAATCGATTATGTTTTCTCGGAGCCGATAGCGGGTACGAATCTACACGGGTACGAACGAAGGTTTCCGAAGGGAAATAACTCCGAAAAACGCGCAAAAATGGCCGCCCTAGCAGACAGCAATACAGATTCGGAGGTTTTTAATCACCCCGGATCGAAAACCAAGTCTGATGTCTGGAAGGTCTTTGGATTCCAAAAGATCGACCAGAATTTACCACCGACGAAAGGCAATTTGAACATGAACATCGCCGTTTGTCGTCTCTGTAAAAAGACATACAAAAACACCGGTTAGTTGAATCTTATGAATTTTCCCGGCCAATATTTTAACGTCAGACTTCAGCATTTCATTTTGGAACTCAAGAGCTGTGTTTGTGTAATGTTTTGCTATTATATTATCCCCATTTTAGAAAGAACCCGTGTCTGTCCGAAAGTTTAAAGTATCCGAAATATTAGACTTACTGAATTCATAACGGATAAAACAGAAGTAAGCCGACAAATGGTCCGCCAATCAAACGTTAGTATTTTGTTGCAAGTATCCAATGGAAATTGATTTAACATCTTACATTTAGGCACAACTGTCAACATGGCGGCGTCCATAGCGTCAACAAAATGTGTTGCAATGCATGCTTTGATAAATCTCGTATTTTATAACGGTATGTCCGAGGGAATTTATCTGTTGAAAAAAGGACAAAAATACCCTGAAATTTCCATGTTTATGATGTATTTTCAGTGGAAAGAACTTAGTTTTTTCTGTGGCATGATTATTTTTTTCTGTCAAAATTCCACTAGTCCCAGTACTAGCTACCCAGTTCCACTGACCGGTGTACATTATTCAGTAATAGGATTGAACCATGCTTTTTATCTGATAATAGTTAGATGAGCAGGGCCCTGGGTTTGAGTCCCAGTAGAGCCATGAGGTTTTTCACAACCTGCATCCATGGGTAGCTCACACTGCTACTTTGCTTAGACAGAAGCATAACTAAAAATTTTCAGTGACATTCAATGTCCATGTAAAAGTGTTAAACTATATTTTACGTTAATTTGTATATACTACAATGTAAATAATGTTGCTATATATTTAAAAAAAAACACATTGTGAGTAAGCTTAAGATGTATAGTGTCTTGGTGCTTAAATTTGTATTTTAAAAGGGACGTATTTTCATAAATAAAAAGTAAGAATAAAACTTGTGATGTAAAGTTGTGTAAGAGTATGTATATAAAGCAGGAGTACGCAAAAGCCTTGTAAACTGATGGTATAAACAATAAGATTGCTAAAATAAATAAAGTAAAAGGTTTCATACGATATCACAGTACAACATGACAAAGTTTAAAATGCAATATTTGTATAACAAAATGCAGAAGGTATCCGTAATCTGTTTGACGCCCAACAGTACCTAGTTCTCAGTTTCAATAATTTGAAATGTTCATATTTTCAGACAGTACAATATACCATTTTTTTCTTATATTTGCAGGTAATACAACAAATTTTAAGATGCATATTGAGAGTGAACATTCACTTCCTAAAGATCACAACTCTTCCAGGGTCAGGTCAAGTACATCAGGTGTCAAGCCAGGTACATTTGAAACAGTCATTGAACATAAACAGCTAACACTCCCATGTCTTTTGGGAAATACCAAGTCTCCTAAACTTGGCATGGAAAGAAAGCAAAACATTGATCAAGCATTGATGAAACTGGTAGTTGGAAAAGTCCTTCCTCCTAGTTTGGTTGAAAATCAGTATTTCACAGACTTCACTAAAAATCTTGAACCTAGATACAAACCTCCATCACGCAAAACGCTTATGCAATCAGCCAAAAAAGAAGACATTGAACAACAAATTAGAAATGAAATAAAACAATGCACTGGTTTAAGTTTAACTCATGATGGCTGGAAAAGTTCTGCGACAGAGAGTTATAATACAACTACAGTACATTATATTCATAACTGGGAACTGAAATCGGCTGTCCTGAACACTGTGAAAATGGAGGGATCCCATACATCGGAGAAAATTTCAGAGTCGGTTCTTGAAACTAAGACTAAATGGCAATTGCCTGACTGTATTGCAACAACTGACAACGCCGCCAATGAAAAGAAAGCTTTTGCACTTTTGAATATGCCACGGTTCGGTTGTTACGGCCATAGAATTAACTTAGTAGTGAAAAACTCACTCACTGGATCAAATGAAGTCTCAAGGATTTTGGGTAAGGCAAGACGATTGGTAACTCTCTTCCATACTTCATCTAGTGTAAATGACAAACTCATCGAAAAACAGAAGCTTCTTCTAATTAAAGGAGTAGGTCACAAACTGATAGCAGATGTTTCTACTAGATGGAACTCCTCCCTGGCAATGTTGGAAAGGATTCTAGAGCAGCTTCCAGCTCTTATGGCTGTTGCTACAGACGAAAGTGTAAGCAAGTCTGCGAGAACAACACTTCAGAACTGTTTATTTACTTTTGACGAAACCCTTATCGCTGAAAAAGTAGTGATGCTTCTTGAACCCTTCCAGAAAGCTACCGAGGTTGTTTGTGCCGAAAAAGTGCCAACTATTAACAAAGTCATTCCGGTTGTCCTGAAACTTCAAATGGGCCTGAAGGAGAATACAGATGATCCAGCGATTTTTAAATCCTTGAAAAGGAAAATGGCTGAACAGTTGGAAATCAGAAGTGAAATAGAGGACCTTGCACTTTTAGGATGTATACTGAGTCCCTTTACCAAAGGCTTTGAATTTATGCCAGATCAGAAAACAAAAGCTGAAAGTCTTCTTAGGAATTATGTATTAGTGGAAGATCCACCTCCAGCAGTTAAAGTTAAACAAGAAAAAGATGTGACATCTAATGAACTTAAACCCCCCTTACCTTCATTACCAACTTTACCAGAAGTTCCCATAGAAATTCCCGTAGTTTCATTAGTAGAACTAGAAAAATCAACAAGTGTTGAAGCACCCCTACCAAAAAAGTTCAAATCCGCTGATACAGAGGACTGGTTGTCTGATATTGTTTGTATTGGAGAAACAAAAATGTCACGTGAAGATGTACTAGATGCAGAGTTATCACGATATTTTGGGTCAAGCTTAAAAGAGGCTGATGCAAAATGTACTGTTTTGGAATGGTGGAAACGAAATGAAATATTTTTTCCATGCATTGCAGCCGTTGCTAGAAAGATTCTTTGTGTTCAGGCAAGCAGTGTTAGCATTGAAAGAGTTTTTTCACTTGCTGGGGAAGAGGTTTCAAAAAAGAGAAGCCGGCTTACCCCGGATAATGTTGACACATTCATATTTTTGAAAAAAAAATCATGGAAAGGTTTTGGTAACTTTGAAAACATTCTTGTAAACTATGAAGCTTAAAAGCTAACAACTTAAGTGTTTAGTGCTGTTTACAAAGATAATTCATTAAAGTTTACAAAGTAATTAAAGTTTAAAAAGTGTTTACAAAGTTATGCATTCTTTAAAGATACTTGAAAGTACATTGCTTTCAGAATAACTTTTCCGTACCTCATGTTTTTATTTCGATGTAAATGAGATGTGAAACCAAAATTTGTAGTCCTGTTTGGCGCCATATAACCTATACTGTGTTGTTGCGCCGTAAAACCCACCATTGGTTTTGCTTTTGCGACCAGTGTAGATCATGATCAGCCTGCACATCCGTGCAGTCTGATCATGATATACACTACTCGCTATTCAGCCAGTATCTTTTTGATAAGCATCGCCCTTTTAACAAATTGGAAGATGGACAAGTTCATTATAGAAATTTAGCATGGAAAGGGTTAAGCTGTAATAGTTATGCTACTGAATTCCTAATAAATTAAAGGAAATGTGTAATTTCTATAAGAAGTCAGTTGTTTCATATCTAGTTTCTCTCAAAATGAAATAGTAATTTTTTTTGGTAGTAATATTATAATGTCTGCCATAGTAGGAACATGGTGCAGATTATGGCTTAAAGGTAAACATTGCAATTATATTACCAAAAAATGACTGAATTCATTTAATGATTTTCTACCAGACAATCAATGTTTTTGTCAGCCACAGAAAAACTGAAATATCTGTATTTCCTTGCTGTATGCTAGATATGTTACTGGTACAGGTATGCTATACCAGTCAATTCTCACAAATGGCAGCTATGTGATACATATACACCGGATTGCAATTTATTCTGCTTTCCCTGTCTTCAACTCATTAGTGATTATACTAAACAAGTTTCTGTTTACCTGGAACCAGCTTAACAAAATCTGATTAATGGTAGTTCTTTATTTTTTCAAAAGAGCATTAGAATTTCAAGTACAACAGTCACTTAAAAGACATAAATATCTGAATATACAAGTATGAAAATAAATAACATTCAACCGATTATTTTTCCGATACATTGCATCGGTTTGCCAACCGATTCCAACCGATAATCGGTTGGAGTTCTCCAACCGATGTCCCATCACTAATCAGAAATATGCTTGTGCCAAGTTCCATCGTCATTTAGTGTGACTCCTAAGTGTTTATGCGTCTGAACGTAAGTTAACTGTGTGTTCTGAAAGTAAAGTGAAGGGAGATTTCTATTATTTTTAGCCAAAGATAAGAACATAACTTCTGTCTTGGATGGATTAAACTGCACATGCCATTGTTGTGCCCAAATTGACAAGATTTGAAGATCGTGATTGATGGTAGTTTCTATATAATTAGCGTCATTCGAACTAACAGCCAGCGAACTATCATCCGCAAATAATCTGGTAAAACTTACTAGAGAATCTGCTATGTCATTGACGTATAATAAAAACAAAAGAGGACCAAGAACCGACCCTTGAGGCACGCCGGCGTTGATATATTTTTCACTTGAAAATGTTGAGCCTACAAATACTTTTTGTCGCCTGTTATGTAGATAATCAGAAATCCAGTTTATGATATCTCCGCTAAACCCATACTGTTTTAATTTGAAAATAAGACCCATATGCCAAACCCTATCGAAAGCTTTACTTATATCGCAGAATACTATACGTGTTGATTTTTTGTCATCAAATGCTTTACATATTTGATTATAAATGTCAATTAATTGGTACACTGTTGAGTGACCAGGTAAAAAGCCAGATTGTTGTTTGTATAAAATATTATTCATATGTAAGTAATTATAAAAGTACTTGAACATCACTCTTTCCATAACTTTCCCAACACAACTAATCAGGGACACAGGCCTGTAATTTGAAGGAACGGACCTATCACACTTTTTTGAAAAGTGGCATTACATTTGCCCCTTTCCAACAACTTGGGTACGTATTTTCACGTATGAATCGGTTAAATAGCATTTTTAGCGGTCTACAGACAGAATTACTTGTATATTTCAGCATTCGGTGACTAATTTCATCCGGTCCACTTGCTTTATTAATAACTAAGTTAGATAAAACATCAGTTATTTCTTGGTCTGAAAGATTAATATCGCCAAATGTCTCGTTTGTTTTTAATGTAAAATTGGGTAACCCTGAATGAGAATCGTCAATAGTTGATATAGACAAGAAGTAATCATTTAGTGTGTTGGCTTTTTCTAAATCCGAAGTCGCATACGAGCCGTTGTTTGATTAGAGTGGTGGTATAACGTCACAATTTGATGAGTTTTCCTTTACTAAAAGCTTTACTAGTTTCCAGTACTGACGAGGATTCGTAGAGTGTACATCATTTATTGTAAATTCAATATTGTTAAAAAAGATTTCTTTAGCATGTTTTTTCATGTTGTTAACTTTATTCCTAAGTACTTTGTAATAATTCCAATCAGAGATTTTCTTCATAGTAAGAGATAAACGTTTTTGCCTATGGCGTTTACGGGAAAGTTTATTTCTGAATTGTACCACGGTCTATCGTTTGGTCTAAATGTTACAAACGTTTTTGGAATACACGATTTAGCAAGTTCTAAAAATTTATTAGTGAATTCCATTGTTGCGGTATTAATATCATTTGATAATAAAAAGGACCAGTCTGTTTCACGAATTTTCTCGTTAAATGCTTCAAAACCTGCTCGTTTGTAGCACCATTCTCTGCGCTTGAAAGGACTATTAAGATTCATGTTTACTTTAATGTACGCAGAAGTTCCGAAATGATCGCTAATGTTTCTGTGTGTCTTTAATGTACCAGAGTGATGACATGTAATATTACATGAGCTATAGGATCTATTGATGTTTGAGAGGTGTCATTTACTCTTGTTAGTTCATTAATTACATTAGTCATATTATTAAAGAGCAGTAGTTCTCGAAATTTAGTATTAGTCAAATTCATTTGATCTTCGTTAATATCTCCAACTACAGCTATTCTATTGGAAACTTCATGAGCTTTATCAAAACAAATGTTAATCCTTTCCCAGAATTCAACGGTGGAATGGGACGATACAAATTAAAAATGTTTGGGAAGAATCTTTAATTTCAATCCATAAAGATTCCGGAAAAAATGTTTTCCAGTTCTGAAAGGCGCCTCGACTGGATATGTGAAGCTACGTAAATAAGTAATCCACCAGAGTTTGCAGTATTATCTTTTCTATACATTTTACCATATCCGTCTAATTTTAAGAAATCATCAGCAATATCAAAAGACAATTTACTCTCTGTAAAACAAAGTATATTAAAGTCGAGATAGTTATCTTTGATATAATCGAGTTTATGCCTGATACTACGTATATTTTGGTGTAGAATTGAAAGACAGTCATGATCTGTCTCAGGTCCTGGGTTTACCTCGATATCGCCACATAGTTTGAGAAAAAACTGTACAATAAAAAAGTAATAGACATTCTCAACTAAAAATACAACTGGAGATATACATGTAGCTTCTCCCTGTTTTGAGATGCCTTCACGACACGCAGTCGTTAACAGAAGAACAATTTTTGTACCCAGTATAACATAACGGTAAATGGACGCGATCTAAAAATATACGTTTTACATAGTTTCTGTCTACGTATATGAAACAACCCAATGGTTGATCGGTAAGAAACTATATCAATCACCTATACGGGTAAAGTACTACACATATACAGAGTACGATCGACCATTGAACTGTATTCAGAATGAATAAACAAGCATAGGGACTAAGAGACGGACGCGCACCAGGATCCAGGACAACATAAACAACAATATAAAAAACGTACCAAAAAATCACGTTTCCTACCATTTGCAGAAAAAAAACATCTAGAGAGATCTAGTTCCTACTGAGGGACGAAATGCTAAAAATCGCTCAGCTAGAGTACCTGGATATTTAAAAACAGGTACAAATAAGTAAAAAGATTATTATATAAACTGACTGAAAGAGCAGTAGATATGAAGGCTGGCGGACAAGTTAACAGCCAGAAATATGCAGACAGACAGGTAGACAACGAAATCGCACGTACAGACGAACGGCACTGGGAAATGAGTGCAGACGAACAGGTAGACAGACGACCGAAAACGTAAATAGATGGACAAACAGCGACGAACATGTACACCTGGACAGACGAACGAAATAGATGTGCGCAAACAGACGGACAGCAGCTGAGCATTAACATATGTAGACGGTCGTAGAAAATAAAAGAACTGTTAGCAAGCAGACAGGTGAAAATAAATAGTTTGAAGCTGAGAGACGGTTTTTCAGACGGACTGACTGGTAGACATGTATACAGAAACAAAATACAAACAAATGAACGGACAAATTGGCATGTAGAATAACGGACTTATCTATAGTCCTAGCAGACGAAACAGGTATATTATCTTTTGGATGACAACATGATGTAAAAGAGCAAATATATAAACAACTGCAATGTTGTATTACAGTTGAAAACAAACAAACAAATAAAAACAAACAGGCATTCAAGACAAAATAGCAAATCGTATACAATAAACCTAAATTATGTCAAGTAATAATGCAAGTAAACTATACATACACATACAACAGTTTCAATGATATAAACTATACATAGTTCAAACAAGAAATATCTTTAAAAATGATGGTCGGCGAATTGTAATAAGGAAAGAAGTTTATGAATTTTTCATCTAACATTCATCTTTCATCTAACATTTGTCAAATTGCAAAACTAAACACCGCACTTTAACAATTTAAATGGTTCTCTTTTAATTTTTCGCAAAGGTTTCGTAGGGTTGCAATTTTTTTCGTTTATCCTTAGACGAATAATTAAAGCAGTAGTTTGATGAAGATTCATGAAGTGGTTCATGAGAAGAGGTCATTAAACGTGTTAATATTTTTAGCTAAATTGGTCCCTATCCCCATTTGTAACAAAATAGCAGGAGACCTTACGATTGTTATACATCGAGTTTGATAAAAATCCATTACATTTTAGTGGTTAATGAGAAGAATGGCATATCTACTTTTAGCTATAGTGGTCCCTAATAGGGCCCAAGTTCCTATATAAATAAATTTGGAAGAGGACCTTATAATTATGCTCCAGATCAAGTATGACAAAGATCCACCAAGCTGTTCATGAGACGCTGTATAAAGGCATTTCTAGTTTTAGCTCTAGCAGCCCCTAAAAGGGGTCAAATGTCCCAGCTGAACAAAGTTGGCTGCGGGCCTCATAAAGATGCTACAAATCAAGTTTGATTAGAATACATGAGAAAAAATCAAAGGATTTTTTTAGTTATTATTTTTATTTATTTCTAAAATAGGCCAACTGATCCCGCTTTAACAAATAGCATATTCGCTATTCATGAATCTTTGGACAATGACGTCACACCTATAAAAAAGTGAAGGTCAAGCAAAACATACAATTGTAATTATTTCAATATTTCTGTTTCATAAGCAAAGTTTGACCATAGTCATATCACATAGATAAACTGTATGCAGCGTACCTTCATTTCAGTGTAATGAGATTCAGTCTTTATATAGCATATATATAATAAAACAGATTTCAACTGAGTTCAATATTTGCATACCATACTAAAGAAAAATATTCAATAAAGCAGTTAAATAATTTATAACAAATATATTAAAGTAAACAAGTACTCATTTTAATATGCAATCTGAATAAGTCACAAAAGCAAGAAACCTTTTCATATACAGACGACAATTGTAGCAAGGAAAGTCTTTTAAAAAGCACTTCTCTACATAAAAGACTCTTCACACCCTTATTCATGTGATACACAGACCGTATTCAGCTCTTTCTTTAATTTGATATATGTTGGTATTTGAACAGGTTTTTATCATATTTATTAAACTTACTTATCATTTTGAGATACATTTTGTATATCAATATTCTTGCTAAATATACTGAGCCAAAGTTAGCTTTAAACCTGTGAACAGCGTCGTTTAGGATAAACGTTTTGTCTACATTTCACTCAGCGTAGCACAATCAACAGAGTGAAAGAAATTGACACTCTCGTCCAATCAGGCAGAGTGTAACATAAATTTTCCATTTTGATAAACTATCTATAATGCGTTATCAAGTAGTTTGATTTGCAAACTGAAGTCACGTGGCATAGGTAACGAAAACGAATTTAGACGGCGTCGCCGAAAAACAATTCACTATTCTACCTTTCCGATAATAAACTGAAAATGGTCAATAGTAGAACATCCTAATAATAAATTGAATCAACGATGCATATTATAAGATTTGCTTTCCTTGAATTGTGTAATGGACAATGGTCAGATAGTTATATATGTAAACCCATGTACATGATGTAGCAATATTAAATGATTATTATAGCTTTTACCGAAAAACAAATTGTGTGTAATGATTCAACCAAAAAAGTATGATTCAATCAGAACTAGAAATTAAGTGCGGATTTATAACTTTCTTGGACATTTAAGGTGTTTTTATACAAAGTAACACATGTAAAGAATTATCGTCTGCTACAAATTGTTATCGACAGGTAAGATTATAGATTATATACACTTGTACTAATAAACTTTGATAATGTGGCAGTTGAGTCCAATAAGTCCAGGGGTGTTCAAAGATAAATCGTCATAGATCTATTGTAAAGCTTATATTGGATTTACCTGTATTGGAAAATAAATAGCGTCGATTGTATTGAGGTCAACTGCCACATTATCAAAGTTTATTAGTATTATATTGCATGCCTTATGTATACATTGGTCAATGCCATTGAAGCGAAGGTCACTAAATAGCACAACGCACTGTTTGTAAACAACAGGTGACATGTGATCTGTCAGTGTTAGAAACTACTTGAAGGGGAATGGTCTTCCTTCGCGGATTGCCCTGATCTGGTCCATATTCTTAATTACGCGACCTCTGACTTCACCAGGCAATAGGACGTAGTTTGTACAAGCAGCGACCCAAGTTTTTGTCACTAATTTGGTCCTTTTTAGCTGTCTAGCCTCATACCCTATTTGCTCACGAAAAGGCGTCAAGTTATCTTGCACGAAAATGGCGGCACCAAGGTCTTTCCTGGCCGCATAAACCCTTTGCCTGGCTTTGGAATTGGTGAACTTAACGATGACTTTACGGTTCACCAATAAATCTGGATTGAATTTACCTTTTCTATGGCATTTATCAATATCTGAAGTTTTCAGGTCCGGATTATGAAGCTTGGCATGGTCCAAAATTTTACTTTCCACATTTTCATCAGGTGAGCCAGTGTCTCCCGGTATGCCTGAAATATCAAAGCACATTCGTCTACCGTATTGTTCAAGCTCATCACGTTTTGCCTTTTCAGTTTTCAGTTCTGTCTCAAGTTCAGTTACGCTTGACTTCAAAGAGTTAATTTAATCTCTGAGGCTTCGAGTTTCCTGTTTCACTATTTGTTAGATATCTTGCCTTATTTCGTCAAGTACTTCAGCTCTGAGAGCTGCTTTGAGGTCTCTAACAAGTATAGGTGCAAGTCTAGCACTCAGTTCTGTTATATCCGATTCACTGAATTTTGAAATGATTTGAGGAGTTGTGGGTGGGGTATTGCCAGGTGCGTAGTCTTTGATTCAAATGGCTCAAAAATAGTCAGTAGCCTCACTTTCGCTATCGGCTATGTAATCGGAGTTATAAACTGTTGTAGAATTGTCAGTTATTTTGTGTTTTTTGCTGGATGGTTTCTGTCCCGGGGAAGATTTTACTCGCTTACGCCTTCCCATCAATATGGCGGTATGACCCCCTCCACCTGGCTCAGGTAAAAGTCTTTTTTGATCCAGAAAAGGTTTTGGGGAATGGCTATACTTATACAGACATAGGTGACTTTATGACGACTCTATCGGCACATAATCTGGCTGTGAATCCTCTCAGGAACTATTACATTTATAAAACGTTTACATTTTCTTTGTTTTGAAAAAAAATCACCTCGCATTTTTTCAACCGTTTTATTGCACATTCTGTTACGATTCGTAAAAGCTGGCTACAAGTATAGTGGACGCAACTTGACCCCGATGGTTGACCTTTGTATTATAATACGTAATGAGGCACAACCTATTATTGAAAAGGTGTGTACGTAAAACACGAGCTGCACGAGAAAAAGGAAATATAAATTTGTGTAAATATAAATTAGTGTATTTGAAGGTTTTAACTGATCAAATGTAAGTATATATACTTTCATACTGCACTGTATACAAACTAATTCCATATAAATATACACGGCTAACCTAAGCACCCTTGATTGCTATAATGAAATAATCGATATGAATAATCAGCCTAAGGTCAACCATCGCGGTCAAGTTGCGACAACTATATCTTAATGGGTTGCCTACATTTTACTTCTACATATTTTTCAGAATGTTTGCTGATTATATGTTAATTATTGTTTATCATATTCATTTTAGATTGAACATATGCTATAATATTGTACAAATGCAAACCTACCAAAATATACAGACGTGCGTTCATACCGTCTGAGATGTAACAGGAAATGGAAATGTTACAGGTCAAAACAATAAGCTAAAAGGATTTATTGCAAAACAATTGATGTAAAATTTATTTATTGTCCATTATTTGAATATTTTGAAATTATCTGTCATTATAGTCAATTTATATCTATGATATCTAGCTCAGCATTAATTGTATATTTACATCTGATACACAATTTAATTTGAAATCGTTGCATAAGTTATGATTCCAGTAAAATGGGCCCACTTTGACTTGTACCTAAGGTCTCATTCAATGTAGCAGATATTTTATTACCGAATGTACGACAGCATTAATTCTTTAAATGAGCCGTGCCATGAGAAAACCAACATAGTGGGTATGCGACCAGCATGGATCCAGACCAGCCTGCGCATCCGCGCAGTCTGGTCAGGCTCCATGCTGTTCGCTTTTAAAGCCTATTGGAATTGGAGAAACTATTAGCGAACAGCATGGATCCTGACCAGACTGCGCGGATGCGCAGGCTGGTCTGGATCCATGCTGGTCGCATACCCACTATGTTGGTTTTCCCATGGCACGGTTCAAATGTTAATTCATTCAATTCCTTTTCTGACATTTCATTCAATATTACTTCAAGGTAAGGGGAAGATACTAAAAAGTTGTCATTTAGCCTTGTTCAGATCAATAAATGTAAATTCCTTGGCAACATCTATTATAAATAACATCGGCTGCAAATATTTCTAACAAAGTTTTGAACAATGCAAGGAGGAATTCTATTTCCAATTACTTAAATTATTAATTATGCATAACTTGTAGATTGGTATAAAATCTAACTTTGCATGACTGCATAAGATAACAGATATATGTTTCCATAATTGGTTTTCTATGTCGCAGTGTTTATCATTATGGCGACTTGGGACATATCAATGATTCACAGATAAATCATTTAAACATTCAAGGTTAAACGTACTTGTTAAAAAAGGAAATATATTGCAAAAGAGCACGCAGGTTTTACTAAGTATTTTTTTCGTATTTTAAGGACATCCAATACAAATCACTTATACGAAACAACAGTCTTTCAGACCTATTTAAATATATAGTCAAACGTGCTTGTGAGACCATGTCTATTAACATATCACTCCATTAAGAGACTACTTGACTGTTCTATTCCTTTTTTGTCGTTTAAGAACAAATTATATTGTATTACGAAACCAGTTGTGTTAAGAAACCCCTCTCGCTCTTAGATAATCTCTTAATGCAAGTTGTGGGCCTCCATGGACGAGTGGGTACATTGACCATGAATCACTTGCCCCTCACCGATGGGGTTCAAACCTCGCTCAAGGCGTAGAATTCTTCATGTGAGGAAGCCATCCAGCTGTCCTGCAAAAGAACTGAAACAATGCTCAGACGTGCACCTTGGTTCTTCTCCAACCATCAGGAGTTTGATAAGTCGCCATATGACGTACATTGTGTAGATGGGACTGTTAACCCAACAAACAAAAATGCAATTTGTACTGTGCAGGGTGGTAAATTAATTCTTCAAGGTGAATGCAAGCATTTAAAGGTCATAAAATCAACTTCATTGTTCTGACCAATACCTTAGTTTGACACATATTTTTAAAATCTGTATAACAAAGAACAGATAATGGCGTCCCAGAGGAGCCGAGTTTGTTAAAACCACTAGACGTTTAACTACTGAAATACTGGAAGTTGTGCATATATAGGATAAACGTTTTCCGACATGTTACTTGTGTTTTTGTTCAGTCCATTAAGAAATTAACAAGATACATTTGGTTGCAAATTTTATCTAGGAAAAGTTTTTCTATGGTACAATGATAAACATTTGTATATTGCAAAGATTATCATGCTTGATTGCATTTAGTTAATACATGCAACAATTTTCAATATAAGAAAGATATACCCTGTATATCACCTACTGGTATATTACCCTATGTGCTATGTACAGATCTGAGACAGACAACCAAAGTAAACATCCACATTCCATTGTTATACATAGATTGAAAATAAATAAATCCCGATGCTGTTCGTAGTTTTTGGGGCGGAGTATCCGCCTCAGTAATAACATAACCTTATACAGACTTTCAAAAATCAGTCATTCCATAATGCAAAAGACTTACAAAATAGTGCTTAAAAGTAGTTCTACCTCCTTCGCCAAACAATCTTTATTTACATCTTACATTTTATCTTTAATTGCCATACTTCAACAAAATGTATATAATATAAAACCAACGGCAATAATTCTGAAAGAGCGTAATGATACAGCCATTGTGTGCTAAAATAAACGTGTGGGCTAAAAATTACCATTATGAAGACTGACGCGAATCGTGTACTTTCGGTGATAGGAAGTCGGTAGGCTTGCAATTCTGTTGTTTTTATGTTCAAAAGATTACTGTGCTATTATCCCTTGAAACTAGGTACCATTAACGTGCATGAAGCTAAAATCGCACTGCCCCGGATGGGCTTGCGGACGAGTTCCGGATTCCCATCTCCGGATTGCTCCGGATGTGTAAGAAAAAACTGGGTTCTGTGAATTTGAAACCGCTATAAATTTCTGATGCAAGCGTAACAAAATCTTGACTAACCTTATTAAAACCGGAATAAAACCGTAATAGCCCGTATTCTTTTACCACATTGATTGTCTTCCGCACTGTTACGATCTTTTAAGATCTGTTACGATCTTTTCAGAACTGTTACGGATTTATTACGGATTCCTTACGGATATATTATCAGTGGCAAAATTTTGAGCGTGTTCAAAACTTTGCACCCTTGCACCAGGATGCCTCCGATTTCTGAACGGATTCACCGGACGACTTACGAATGAGTAAGGAGTTCTAATGATGGTTATGATGCTGTCCGGAACTCATCCGCATGTCAGTCCGGGGCTTTAGTTTATGCAATGACGAATTCACCAATGCATGGTTGGAAATCAGACTGGAAGTGGATAATAGCACTCTCTTGTTATTCCATAATGCAAAGCGCGCATTGCGGACAATGGAGCGTTTCCTGTATATTACGAATCTTCAACAATCTCAGTAAATTTCGAAGGGAATTAAATACGTAACATGCTGCCTGGTAACAGAATAAATGATACAAATAATACCTGGAACATAATTACCAGTACGTTGACTTTCAAAGCATATATCATCACAATCACAATCATTTCTACTTGTATTTCATTTTAACAATTGATTCACAAAACAACAGACGCAAACTTGATGACGATCTCTAATGAGGTGATTGAGATGTCAGCTCTGGTCGGGGCCCGTCAAACATTTCCTTATTGAAAATACATAAATGCGCATGATTTGGTAAAAAAGTATGGTGTTGCATTACATTAGCAACATGTTTAATCAGATAACATCCAAACTTTATTATAGAAAGTCAAATAACTACTTGTCACACTAAGGGGTCATTTGTAATCACTATGGCGGCTTGGGACATATTAATAATTCGCAGAGGGGCAGCATGTCTAAGTGGAATCATTTGATAACGCCCCGTTAGGATAGCCAAGGTGGGAAAATATTCGATCAACGTTTACTTTTTTCTCCAGTTTTCTGGTTCAAATCTGTATAACTACCGCCCGAGATACAAAAAAGAATAAAACACACAATACAGCGTCACATCGATATTAATGCATGTATGAGTGTTTTATGTCCTGGAGATGATTTAAGTTTTCAAAACCACTCTAAAGCTGCAACTGACTAATGCAGTGATAGCTTATATTATAAAATATCTAAATATAACAGTCTTACGTTTCAAATTTCAAAATTATTTTAAGTATAACAAACATGTTTTACTTTATTGTCATTAGATACCATTAGATACTATAAATGATGGTATTAGAAAGTATTTGTTTTTGTTGAAATACACAGTTTTTTAAAATTAAGTCATTAAGGATAAACCAGGTTAATTCACAGCCATTCGAAATAGGGACTTCTAATGTTAATATAACGAAAGACTAGCGCAATGAGAAATTAAAACTGAAATGTGCCTTTCGAGAAATCTGGCCAAGATATGGATATATGTATATGTTGAGCAATGAAATGCCAAGAATAGGTTTGCATAAAGTTATCATAAAGTTATACCAAGGAGGGAACGTATTTTTATGATGACTTTGTAGTAGTACTAGGTAAAAGAGTGAAAGCATGTAATGTTAATAACAGTACACAATGAGTTCTACTCTGATTGCAAATAGTACCTTTAAGAGCAAAACAAGTTACTTTTGAAAATCGGTGTTAATTTGAAGTTCCGTGTAAATCCGTGTCAAGTGATAAAACGTCTTACCGTTATAGTCCGGCGTTGACTTTATTCGTTGCCATTCGTTACAAAGGTACAATTGTAACTGTGTCAGTGCTTTTCTCTTTTCTTTTGCAAATCAATATCAATATCTTCTTTGGTTGTTTTAAATTAACAAAAGTTTGTTCCTTTTAGAAGTGCTGATGGCCTATAGTATTAATACTATTTAGAGTCTCTAGCAATAGCACTTTGTATACAGCAATCTAATCTTGCTGTATTGCTTTATTTAAAGTAGTAATGCACGTCTGAAACACCTGAAGTGATGGCGTAACGTCATTTATCCGTAAAACGTAGAATAAAGCCCAGATATGAAGTATGGATACGTCACAAATAAGTAGCAGGTGTATTATCAAACAGTCAGTCATTGTTTTAATCTTTCTTAAGCTGAAATATGTGACAAAAACTTTGAAAATGTGAAAAAAAAAATCCTAATAAGGTCATAAAATCAGTATGAAAACAATCAGCATGACAATTTGCATGAGATACAAATTTTTCGATTCAGCCTTGCAAAAATCAAGCGCACCATTCTGTCTTTCTTATTTGATGAATTTTTATTCCATTCAATCATGGAAACTACCTTAAATTTAAACCTTAAACATTTACCCTGAAAAAACTATCCAACAAGAATTTTTTTTATCATGAACAGATTTGTGTGAAGTTCAGACTTAAATGAATATTCTTATTGCAATTAAATATTTACCACATTGTAAACCTCATGTCGTCACATGTCTGTTTTTGGATATAGCATTTCATCCGACCTTGAAACATAGAACAATTACAGTTACATTACAATTAAATAAACACTCAATTAATCCCATACAATCAGAAGACACATTTGTGTCAATATAAATTATTGGAACATTTTATTGGAACAAGTCTGCATAGAAGTTTAGAATGAAAATATTCGTATCTTCTGATCATTTTTGCAAAGTTCAAATCTTTAAAAATGCAAACAAGTGAATAACGTTGCCTGAAATCTATCAAATAATGTACAACAGCAACTGTTATGTTAATAAATGCCTTTAAGCATCATCTGTTCTTATATATTCTTAAATGTTATACTTTGCTTTATTCAGAAACCAGTGCGACATTTAAATATATTTGCCAAAAAGCTTTTGCTTGTTAAGGAACTTAAAGTGTATCTAAAAACTAAACATCCAAACGATATATGAACCTAAACACCTTTTGCATTTTTATAAATTGTGGACATTTTGCATTTTTATAAATTATACCATACATAAGGCATACTAACTTTTGAAGATTCAGTTGATGACTCACACAAGAAAATCATTTTAACGGTAAAATCCATCTTGAATGCTATTTACAATTTCCCGAGATTTTGGTCGTGGCAATTTCCGTTTGCATTCTTTTAAAGTTATAAGTTTTATGAAAAGAGAGGAGTATCACTCATCTTCACTTAGACACGCCGCATGTTTGTTAGATTTCGTCCTTGTTATTTTCTTACAGAACATGTTTAAGATTCCATGACAGGTAGGTCTTTAAGCTAACTGTGTCTGTGTCTTCTGGCATGCGTATCGGATCGTTATCAGTGTTTCTTTAAGCTAACTGGGTCTCTGTCTTCTGGCATGCGTATTAGATCTTTGTCAGTGTTTCTTTAAGCTAACTGGGTCTATGTCTTCTGGCATGCGTATTGGATCTTTATCAGTGTTTCTTTAAGCTAACTGGGTCTGTGTCTTCTGGCATGCGTATTGGATCTTTATCAGTGTTTCTTTAAGCTAACTGTGTCTGTGTCTTCTGGCATGCGTATTGGATCTTTATCAGTGTTTCTAAGCTAACTGGGTCTGTGTCTTCTGGCATGCATATCGGATCTTTATCAGTGTTTCTTTAAGCTAACTGGGTTTATGTCTTCTGGCATGCATATCGGATCTTTATCAGTGTTTCTCTTGCTGTTTCTGTTCTGCAAATGCATTGTGTATATGCGTTTATGGTTCGTTAGGCAGTCTATTAACAAGCATTTAAATGTTTTACAAATATCATGCACTTTGTTATCATTGCGTATGTAACGGTTTCACACGGCGTAAATTACGTTTTGTTTACACCGCTATACCACTGGAACATGGTAATGGATGAAGGATAGCTTTAACCCTTCCCCCCATCCCCCACCCCCCCCCAGTGATATTTTGCCGGCGGTGTAATATTGTGATCCCTACTCACTCACTCACTCACTCACTCACTCACACTCGTTTTCGTTTTCTGTATGTTTTTCATTGTCAGTGTGTGTGTAAGTATTAATCAGGCATACATTAATGGTTAGGCATTAATTCTCCCGCACTGCGTGAACGCAAACCTATGTTAAAGTTAAAACCTAACCCTAAACCTTTAGTCAATATATTGTACACTCAATACGTGCATATATCAGATAGGGGCGATATAATGTTGGCAGTTAGTGGGACTGTGTTCTTGGAACGTGTCTTTTACTGTTGGATATTTTTGTTGTTTATTCCCCGTCATTAACAACAGAGTTAAGCTTTTGAACCAGCTATCATTTAGAGACCTTGTGACCACTGTTAGAGTAAGATAATTGCTATTAATAAATTCTGGCTGTATAATGACCAATTCCGTTTACAGATGGGATTAACAGACAACGGACATTAACTGCCATTAGACATTTATTGAGAAAGAAAATTAATTGCAAAGTAATGAGTATTTTTACTGCGTTAAGATAATCTGACTACGCTGGAGGCTTCTTACCCGTACTTCGTAATGCTGTTGAGTTGATCCGATCAAAGTTTTTGCTAACCTGACTGATATAAGCAGTTTTCAGGATTTCTTGACTAATTTCCTGTTATCACTAAAAATGTCAATGTTGAGCTTTTTTTCCATTTGATATAACGACATTTGAGAGAATAGTTTAAAAATAATTATATTTGAGGCAAATAAGAGGTACGTACAGTCAAGTTTATTTTATTAAAAAAGAGATCGCAAGGAATATAAAATAAAAAAGAAAATCATTTGGAGGCATAAAACAGAACTTATTAAGCGAAATCATAGCATAATTATTGAATATGTTGATAAAAAGGTGGTGAAATGTGCAACGCCCCCAAACCATACCGGCTTAGGCTTAAATCTATTGAGTCGTCGCAAATGATACTACGTCCTATAACGGGGAACATTTCTACGTGGATTAATTACCATGGATGATGAGATAAACTGTAGATAACGTTTCGTATTCTTGGACGTTAAAAAGCAATTAGAAGATTTTATTACTTAGCGGAAAAGCTTTCAATGCATAAATTTACAATCTTATATTCTTTCTCTCATTGAAAAGATCGCCAATATGACATTTTCCTGAGTAAAGTCGGTTCTTTAATGGCATTCTATGTTTTTCCAAAGTCATCCCGGCACACTTGTTGTCCTATGTCGACTTTTCAGGTTATATTGGCAAACATCCTCTTTGTTTCCGTTGGGTTAAATGCCATATTGATACAATTGTATGTCATATGGCGACTCTCCAGTGTGTGATGGTCCGGGAACACCCAAGACGCCCCCGTGTATAATTTCAGACGCGAGCGGGCACCTGATAAAACCATCGGCCTACCGTAAGCCCACTAAAAGTGCAGAAATACTCCTGTTTTAAGTTGAACTGCGAAGCGGTTTTAATCTTTTACAACCGTATTCTGGAGACTGCAAGAATTCAATAATGACAGTTTTCGCTGAAGCAGATTTTTATTGATTATTTTCGTGTATACCGACCTTTTATCTCTCTACATAATTTCTATGTAAAAGTTACTTGTCAGGTTAAACAATCGTTTCAATGCACATGATAAAAGAAAATATATGAAATTATACATCTTTGGTAGCAGATGGCGGTTTTTTCTAGTACTTCGGACTTCCGAGCGATGTGGCCAAGTCAGACGGCTTCCGATATCTTACGAGATGCAGACCTGAAAATAAAAAGATACCGGTTTACATCATACTTGAAGAAGAAATAAAATACATAGTAAACTTCATACAAAGCCTAGATTTTTAAATCCACAAGCCACCTGAAAGATAATTTCAGCCCGCGAAAATACATGACATTTCAGCCCAAATTAGCCATATCTCCAACTGGCCTTAAAATGTTAGGAGAAATGATAGAGCCAAATGGCCACTTGCATTCTGTACTCAGTTTCAAGTATTACTTGCAGAGCTGGACAAAAATACCTGTCAACCGATTACTTTTTTCACTATTTTCAACTGTGTGAGGTCTATATGACATTTGACAGTTCACGAGACGCTCAATGCTGATAGTGGTACATATGCATTTCAAGCAGTTATATGAAAATGATGCCATCAAGCTTACATTCGCATCTGCCAGAATTTCTGCAACATACCATTCTTAAACTTGTTAATCACAAACTCACATCAACAAATATTTCAAACATCAAAACAGCCTTCACTTCAAGGTTTTATCTCTAATGACAGATTTTGACCCTGGCCAATTCGAATCTGTGGCTGGAAACTACCAACTGCTACCTTTAAAAAGCTCAGATCTCAAGCTTTCTAGTGCTGTAAATCTTTATGACACACTGGCAGTTTAAAAATAGCATTTTCTTTAGATTTTAGCGTTAAAAAAGTAACGTTTATATCTTTCAATATGCTTACTGTTAAATGTTAATTGGAATAAAAAATGCATGAATCTAATATTTCAATTATCTATATTCTCTTTGTGAATATTTGTGTGTTTAATTAAACAGACACTGTATTTCTCACTGGTATCATAATAGTTAATTTTAATTCAGCCTTGCCCAGCTCGTCAGCGTGTTTCAAGACACTTGATGGCTTTAGTCAGAGAAGAATGTCTAGTATATAATTTAACATGGATGCAAATGGTTTGAATGTTATACTGTTTCATGGAACTGACTTGACTTGTTACAGCGGAGGTGTTTATTGCACATCAAATGTGGGTTTCAACCTTTCTATGCTGTCAGCGCTTTGAATTTAGTTTGCTACTGGTTGAAAACCGGTTTCGGGGGCTATAGAATTGCGTTTTTTCCGTTCATCCGTAATTTCATATCCGGTCCATAACTGTCATTTATCAAGAGATTTTAATATATTTGGCACAAATATCCCCCATGATGAGGCGACATATCACGCGCTAAACCTGGAACCTTAGCTCAAAGGCCAAGGTCCCACATGTAGAGGTCAAAATTAAAAAGGGGTTTTTTCCTTTCCGGTCTATAACTCAATAATCCATGAACGTCAAGTGATTTTAATATTACTTGACATAAATGTATCCAATAATAAGACAATGTGTCATTCACAACTCAACTTTCAGGCCCCTATCTTAAAGTAGTATATATGAAGTGCATTCTTATCGTATTTTATTGTGTCTTTGCAACGTATTCTCGTCCCATTTCGTCGTGTTCTCTGTACGAAGAAATATTTTGAATATACATCAAAGCTGTTTTCTTGCAGCAGTAAGATGGCAATTTTTGAACAGCTCCTGACTTTCGTTTAATTGAACCTAAATAAATTTGATTTGCCCTAAAATCTCAATTTGTCCAGAGGCCATATTGCAACTAATATGATAAATAAAATAAAACAAACAAGTTTTGAATACACATACGGATATCATTCCATTTTTTAATTTCACATGGCTATCTTCCTACATTTGCTATATACATACAAGACAAGGAAAACCGCACCATCCAATTTTGTAATATACAAATGTGCCGCGCCATGAGAAAACCAACATAGTGGGTTTGCGACCAGCATGGATCCAGATCAGCCTGCGCATTCGCGCAGTCTGGTCAGGATCCATGCTGTTCGCTAACAGTTTCTCCAATTCCAATAGGCTTTAAAAGCGAACAGCATGGATCCTGACCAGACTGCACGGATGCGCAGGCTGGTCTGGATCCATGCTGGTCGCAAACCCACTATGTTGGTTTTCCCATGGCACGGCTCAAATGTACATGATGCATGATCGTTGTTACATGCGCACATTGTTGTAATTCATGTAACTACCGCCCGCGAAGCTCGTATTTGAATTAATTTTATATACAGAAATTAATTGAATTGATTGTCTTTTACGTTGCAAAACGTTTTCGTAGTGAAATTTGTGTGATAAATAAGGTTGACGTGTTGTTCATACGAAATTTCCTGCATCGCAGCCTGTCCGTTATATATTCGGTGACTCTGAACTACAGGATAAACGCACGTTTTATGAGGGATTGGTGCACGATGTACCAACATAACCCGAAGGGTTCTCAAGATGTTGTTACACGAAATTAAACATATTTTATCGCTATTCTTGCACAAAACACAATAAAAGTGCTTAAAATATCGACAAATAAGGTGACCAGTCGATCGAAGTCGCAGTTTCATGTTGCCGTTGTTATGAAAAAGTTTAAGATGTATATTATTAACGCTGGACCCGAAAGAACATATCGAATATGAAATGTCTTGTGACAAAAACAACCCACCAGTAAAAGCGTTTGAAAAAATGCCTATTTTTCGGACATGAATAAAAGTCCATAGTGATGTTAATAAAATGTGATATATCCTTGAAAAGTTGAGCACTTTTGAGGATTTTGTGGTTCACGAGTTTGTAAACCGAACTTTACATCAATTAAATTTTGAGTTTTGTAAATACAAGCTATGGATTATATATATTCCCATCACTAGGTCTGGCGGATCAGAGACCAGTTATGTCCATTTTGAGGATGAGAAGGGTTTATGATATCTTCGGATTTCTTTACATACTTATTTTAAACAAAACTTATCACTGAAATTATAAATGAGAAAATAGCACAATGGTAACGTGATCATTTTATAAAGCATGGGTTCAAGTCCCACATCTGTCGTATGTTTTTAGTTAAACTGGTTGTTTGTTACATATTTCAATATTGTACAAAAACTCCTTTGCGTCGTCTCTGATGTTTTGTTGGAAATCGTTTCTTTAATCCTAAAGTTTTGTTATCTAAACGAACGGGCAATTGAAAAGTTTTTAATTGTCATATTTCCTGTAAAAGAGTAATGCTCAACTGTAAAAGCCACATTCAAAGAACTCGGCCATCAATACAGAACTTCACATAGAAATATGGGTATATGTAACAGTAACCACGTACAAATGAATGCAATGATAAAAAGAAGGTTTCGTGCCCAAATAATGATAATACATATTGATAAAATAAACATAAATAAGTACAGACTTGATACCAATATACATGCGAACTAGTAGCATGCAGGACATTATCATCAGACTTTACGTTTAGATAGCAAGAATACCGTTTCTTTGCCTGCATTAACTATTCTGTCTACGTCAAAAACTTTTATAAAAATAGTATGGAATGCAATTAAGTTAAATGAGAAAAAAGATTTGGCTGAAGCGGGTCTCGAACCAACGCTTAATCAAACGATCACTTTTTATACATATACACATTACTTCCGAACTATTTTTCAATTATCGTTATTTTGTTGTTTTGAGCTCACTTTAAGCGGCGATGGCTCTAACAGGAGTCCATTGCATAGAACAATCACTACTAGTTAGAAAGTCAGGTAACTTATCATCGTATAGAAAGGCGACACTACGATATTGAAAAGTCGAAAATACGATGGCGAAAGGTCGAAAGTACGATGGTGAAAAGTCGAACGTAAGATGGTGAAAGTCGAATCTCTGGTGGTGAAAAGTCGAAAGAACGATGTTGAAAAGTCGAAACAATGAAACCAAGATAGTGGAAAGTCGAAAGTACGATTATGAAAGTAGATATCTACGACATGATTTCGACTTTTTACCATCGTAGTTTGTTTCGTTGTTTCGACTTTTCACCGTCGTAGTTTCGTGTTTTCATCATCGCGGTTTCGACTTTTCACCATCGTAGCTTCGCAATTTTGACTTTTCCACATCGTAGTATCGTTCTTTCGTTATTTCGAGCTTACATTATGCGGCGATGACCCTAACGGAACACCGTATGTAGACGTTATCATCAATAGCTCATCACGTAGACTATGCGCCTTAACGCAACTTTTAACAAACAGTCGGTCATATAGAAATGAACGTATTGTTTTGACAAAGCGATGGCCATTGTGATTATAAAAACTAGTTTAACTCATTAAAACCAGGTTCTTATCAATTTATCCTAGTTACCATAAAAAATTTCGGATCCATTTTACAGTTTGTTAAAATTTCAATTTTTCTAAATTGTGATTTTGCCACATTTTTACACAGGAAAAAAATACAATATTAATAAGTGGATGTAAATAGTAAGACAAGGCCTACTGTGACGTCATTAAATGTTATTTCATTTGTGATATCACTTTCAAACCTGACGCGTGTGTTTTCACAGCAGATGGTTTTATGGAAATATTTTTGGAAAGGATAGTATATCGAGGATAATTCTTGGAAATACATTCAATGGGTAAAAATAATTTATTTATCTCGTCGTACCCCGTTATTTTACGCACACCTATTTCGACGCCATTTTTGTTTTGACTCCGTTTTCAGTTAATTTGCCTTTCTGATGACATAGTTACACAGTGATTTAACAGAAAATTATCACGGTTCATTTCACCGGTAAACAATCTTGAAAGTTCGGGATTTGAAGATGTTTATCAGTTTCATTTCACCTTGTAAATGATTTTTAAGGCTTCCACTAACGCAAATTTTCATCCAATATAAAAACGTCCTGGCGGATGCTTAGGTTACAAAATTGATGGACATTTTGTTGTACGTCTGCAGTCCACTTCCGGTGCTGTCAAAGTATCATGTTTGTCATTTTGATATGTTCAGTCGTACTATATAATGCACTGTTTCGGAAGGTGTACGCATTATTTATCTATGCATTAATTACTATGCACTTCAAAAAATGGTTGTTCAATCATACACATAGAACAAAGGTGAAGTTGTAATCCAATTCGACGGTGCAAAAATTAATGGGAAAGTGATAAGGCATAATTTGTAAATTGGACAATTTGGGATACAGTACAGGAATTTGCATGTGAGTAAATTTTCTTTCCTTGCATTTGAACTTTATTTGAATGATTTAACTGTTGATGTACTAAGATTTTTCAGTACAAAACGACGATTATTCATTTCTAAATCTGTTTTGAGTTGCACCCCTAGTAATTCACATGAACTTTCATGTCCTCCTCCTTTTTAGAGCGCAAATGGCGGCCAAATTTCTACAACGGTGAGCTACCGTTAGAAAAATATATATAACATTAATTTAGCAGTTCGAGTATTTAGAGTAAAATCCTTGAAATTCTCGAGGGTGATTTTTTTGTAGTTTACTTAACGCTGCTTACCTTACTGATTGCTCCAGTAGTTTTTTCACGTGCATCTTTGATGTTAACCAGTGGGATGGGACAGGCGTAAGGTATTAGTAAACCGGACAATATCCTGTCACCAAGGTGCATGGACATTTTTTATCTCGCCTTCTACTAAATGCTTGCATTACACGTCAAATGCAGGCAGGATATATTCCAAATCCTGCTTGTAATTTTCCGATATGAATTTTAATTAAAACAAAATGGCTGTCGTATCGCCTGCGTAATTAAATCAAGTCAGATTGTTAGCTCCAGTTATATATATATATATCGTTTTCGAGAGTAAATTGTTTTCATTCTCTTACATAGTTTAGGTTCTTGAAGTCAGCCAAAGGAAGCGGAAATAGAAGAACAATAACTCTGTATGGGAGACAACGGTTCTCATGGTTGAAATAGTGTTTTAATTTAAGTCATCGTAAAATGAAGGAATTAACTTATTTGTTACTCAGCATTTTATTGTAGGATCATTTAATTTACATGCAATATTAAGGAAACGGGATGAAAGCCGAAGTTTCAAGACATTTCTAACATCGTGAAATCTGATGATTTTCGAAAGGATGGAACATACTATTTAACGTTTTCTTTGTGTTTCTGATCAAAACCAGATCATAACCTGTATAAATAGCTTTTTTGTTTTGTGACTCAAAATACAGTTAATTGTTCATTGTATTGCTGGTGTTCATCAAATAAACAAACAAGATGTCATAAACCAAATAAATGATTGCAGGATTCCAGTATGCACAATAAGTAGCTTTGTTAATTTAGAAAATGTGTCGATTATAGCATTACCCATCAGTTTGATAGTATTTAGCTTGTGTCATTGTATGCGCACTTTCCGTTTCCGTTCGATTGTCTAATTAAGATTTATTCAGCAAATATTGAAGTGTAGAGATAATGGTTTTGTTCAGTAGTAATGTCCAAATATTCAGAAAGTTTGGAATCAAAGAGTTATCGGCAAGAAGCTTGTTTGTGACTGGATACGGAATATACGCTGTTTCGAAGGTCCGTATCAGCCTCGAGCTTTTCTCTCGCCTGATATGGATTCCCTCTACAGCGTATATCCCGCATCCTGTCACTTTACTCTTTTTACAGATAGTGATATTATGTCTGTAAAAGTTCATTGCAAAATACTAAATATTACTGACTTTAAAAGTAAGTCATTTTTAAAAAAAAGTAATTCTTCTTCTTGCATTTGACATGTATTATCTAATTTTAAGCATTGCATAATGAATTTATTAAGTCTGTAATCTAACAAAAGTCTCCCTGTGATAAAGATATTACTGAGCTTTAATTAGACTGACAGTTATAATTATCACCAAGCATCTATAAAAAAGAATATGTCTCAGATGCTTACTTGGTGGAATTTCCCTAAATCAAAGTCCAAACTTTCTGGTTGAGTAACGTATAATTTAATACAGCTGACAGCCAAATCAGTCGCACTACTAAAAACTATATTTTGCACAAGCGCAGCTGACAACATTTAGTACTTCCCATTCATAAATAGAGGTAAAAGATGAACATTTGTTGAAATGTTTTGTTTAAAATTTTCCATAAGAAGATGACTTAACACTCGGGCTGACAACTCAAATTATTGAATTGTGGTATATGAGAAGACGAACTACATGAAAAGTGGAGCTGATACATAAAATCATGCCTTGATGCATGGTGATTGCGGGATTGAGATTATTTTGCAGAATAAAATCTGTAAAAAGATCCCTTGGAAGAATAGAATGCAACCAAAAAATAAAAAAATAAAATGGTCGAGTCTGAAAACCAGTATCTTTGACTCCAATTGAGATAATGGCACCAAGAAAACCCGCGTAATTACAGAATTTTCAATTTTATCATATCATTAACCCTGTAAGAGCACAAGAAAGTAATTCTACAATAAGCACGTAAAACTTGACGGGATTATTTTGCATCGTTATATATTTAAAATGACTTTAATTACTTCAAATAAAATAGTTTTAATTAAATGTTTAACAATTGTAAAGCTGAGCTGCATTCGGCTTTAAGCCTGTCTGATTTTTTTTAACAGGCGATATTATTTATGGATTAGACCATTCAATTCGTTATGAAGATTGATCAACATGCGTTAATAAAGTCAATGTAAGGCTATATGAGCCATCCAGCTGGCTTACGAAAGGTCTGTGGTTCTACCCAGGTGCCCGCTGGTGATGAAAGTCGCCATATGACCTATAATTGTGTCGGTATGACGTTAAACCCAACAAAATAAATAAATAAGGCTGTATGTTCGCATGTATATATACACACAACGTATATGAATGTACATCTTAGTAAATGGACTATTCTTTTCTAAAAGTTTGAGAATGTCCGTTTAAACATGATGTAGCACGTTTTAATATTATAATGTAGCAGTCATTCTTTACAAGGTCAACATACTGTCACTTAGACTATGGTATCATTTTTCTACTAATTCAGGAGTGTCTAGAAGAGGTTTTTCAATGATAAGTCATTTATTATCCGATGCTATATTGAGATGCAATTTAGCTGTCTGTGTGTAGTGATTGCAATCAGTCACACATCGAAGAGCTTTTCGCTGTATATCAATATTATCGCCCAGCTATTTGAATATCCAATCTTATATCGCTGATGAGGCACAAGTGTCCACAGTTACATTAACTTCGATTTACTTCTATTTGTTATGCAGAGACCTTACTATTTTGCATTTAGAATACGTACATCAAACATATTTCAAATTACGACGTGTGGCGGCTGTAAAAAGTCTCACCATACTTGGATTCAGTGTTGTTAAATTTTCTGGTCCTTTGGGATCATGGAGTTATTCAATAGATGTGTTCCGCTTAAGCTGGTGCTAGGGGGCGTGAGAGGTGTTGCACATTTTATTACCTATCAAGTCTGCTATTATTCTTTTCTGGTTGCATTCTGTGCTTCCGAGGGATTTTTTTACAGATTTTATTGACTTAATATATAAACTAAATGTGTTTGCAAAGCTACTTTTACAAAAATGTCATGTATAATAGTCATTTAATAAAACTTTCAGTTTTTTAATGTTAGTACACAATCATGTCTGTTGTGCTTAGTTATAATACAAGGTGTATATTATTCTAAACATTATACAAAGTACTGTTTGTACAGACAAACATTTTAATTTCATGTTTACAAAATACTGTGAAGTACTAGTATTGATTATTGATTTATATTTTTACATTCATATGATTTGGGTCTTTATGTCTTTTAACTTCAGATATCAATTTCGCACGCACCAGAGAGAAGTAAGTGTTGCTCTAAAATAATATATAACCACACGCACGTTTTGAAGCAGGGTAAAACAACTAGGGATTTGTCCTGAATCATAACTTCTGTCACACCTTACAAACAACACTTTCTTAGCAAACCACTGACTTATAATCTATCGGTCGTTTTTGTGGCACTTCCGTCTGTTGGAGAGATACGCGGATGACGTTATAAAAATATCAAGAGAGAGAGAGAGAGAGAGAGAGAGAGCAGTGGGCTATAACAGGTCTATTCACGTCGGTTATATAACATTCCTGGACACGCTGAATGAAAGATTGGACAGTGAAGCACGTGGTCTACACAACGGAGACACATACTGATCAGTGCCGTCAATACACCTCCCATCTCTCTCTCCAACAATAATTAAGCACCACAAGGACTTGATAGAAGTTATGATCTGGTCGGTCAGAGAAAACCAAGACAAAGTGACAGAGAAGAAACCCACAGAGGTAGCGCTTGCCTAATGTGGCCGCATTGACAGAAATTACCGAGCAATCAAGGAAACGAAAGACAGATCGTCAGTCAGTAGCAGCATATGTTAACGAAACCGTACGAAGGAGTTGTGACAGTAAGAAGACATCATTCCAAATACTTCTAGTCAACTAGGTATAAGGAAATGTGTTTTAAAATGTGCGCCTATGCAATATAATCAGTATTCAATTTGATTATGTGGAATATCATATAAACGGAAATATGTAAATGTTGACCTATAAATAACCGACAATTACCTAAGTTAGAACTTAGCAGCATTAAAAAATATTCCGATGAGGAAAAGTGACTACAATGGGAAATTTGTTGTTGCACTGGATGAAAGAATGAAGAATGAGACAAGAGTAGGAGAATTTAATCCGTAATAATATCATATATCATAATGTTTAGATATAATATCATAATATTTAGATGGCAAATGTTATCTTGTTTACAAAACGAGTCACCTTTAGTGCTGGTGAAAACCTGCATTTAGTCTATCGCCAAACTTGAAACCTTTATGAACGAGAATGAGAAAAAGAAGTAAGCTCCTTAAATACCATTTTAACTGTATAGTGACGTGATGCTTATGTTTAAGACGCAGCAATGTTTTCACTAGGCTATAGGTAAAATCAGGGTATAAAGTGGTAGATCAAAAGTATCCTACACTGCCTGTATTTCTCTACTAAGATAGAAATCTTTAATATGAATCCGTGATATAGCACTTAAAACATCTATAAGAACATTTGTTTTGCATACGTCATCAGTTATAAATCAAACCTAAGCAGCCTGGTTGTCATGAAACATCAACAGCATATGAAACCTTGACAAAGTAATATTTGATAAGAACTATTTCGAGTGTTATAGAAATTGGTACAATTCATCAAGCTATCACGTTATCGTAAGACATTATTAAAACAGATTAGCATCAGATGCATTTGTGATCAATTAAGAATTAAATAATTTTAAGACTATACATACATCAGGAAATGCAAGTCTCCATAGAAAACGCCATGCTCGTCATTCAACATTTATTGAATTTCAAAACGCAAGTTCAAACTCTATTTAACATCAACTGCTAATTATTTATCAGCCTAATAGTCCCAATAGGTTTAAGCATGCAATCTGGCAAAATATATATTCCGAGATCCATTAAGTAATGAGGAAGTGTTGTTTCATAATCAAGAACTAGAACTGTCCTTAAACTTCATTAGTTGTTTTGTATCTGCACGACCTTGATGCCTCCACTCTCGGATTTCTGGTATATCTTAATGTGCGTCACTCGGATTCGAATACCAAGACAGCAATCAAGTCTTATGTGATATGTTGTTATCAAGAAAGTATTAACAATTTCTGTCTCAATAAATGAGCGACAAGTAATGTTCTACGTGAGTAAAAGCAGAAGCGTTTTTGCAGTTTGAAGATATCCTCGCAAATGTTGTGACAAAATGTAAAGTCATTGAAACTTGTTTTCATAATATTACTGAAACTGAGACTAATTTGATTAAACGCCTATTTCTATACAATGACTTATTCAATGGCGTTGTACATGTAATTTAAGAAACCTTAAAAGTATAAATAATGAAATGTAAAACCTCACAAACATTTAAAAACAAACACCTACTGTTATCGTATATAAAACAATTATCAAAAATTGTTTAAAGCAATGCCATTAAGTCTGTAAAATACAGTGTTTTAAGATTTTTTTTAATGTATCAAGTGACTTACTTTGCGTAATGATAACGGCAGTTCATTCTACAGTTTTGGACCAATAGTACAAAAATGCGCTTGTTGTATGGGACAACATAACGACATTCAATTTTTTCTGACGATCTCAAGCCTTGTCTACTGGGAACATACTCTGTAAGCAGTTCTGTTAAATACATAGGTGCTCTGCCAGTGTGACAGCTATACGTGAAAGGAAGTATCCTTGTTTTCACCAGCAACTAATGTAAGTCATACAATGCTTGTTTGCAACTGACAAATTTCCTCCTGTTAAGGACAAGTCTTGCACACATGTTTTGAATACGTTGCATCTTACGCACCTCACATTTAGCTATACCAGATATTGCAGTAATCCAGATGTGAAATAACTAGAGACAAAAGTAAAATTTCAGTGGCTGCTTTGGTTAAATATTTCCGGATTTTTTTAATTCGTAGGTAATTAAATTTGGCTGTACGACATTTGCAATTTACATGATATTTAAACTTCAAGGTTTCGTCAAGAAATGCACAGAGATATCTAATTGTGCTTTCACGTTTGGTATCAACTAGTGATGGGACATCGGTTGGAGAACTCCAACCGATTATCGGTTGGAATCGGTTGGTAAACCGATGCGATGTATCGGAAAAATAATCGGTTGAATGTTATTTATTTTCATACTTGTATATTCAGATATTTATGTCTTTTAAGTGACTGTTGTACTTGAAATTCTAATGCTCTTTTGAAAAAATAAAGAACTACCATTAATCAGATTTTGTTAAGCTGGTTCCAGGTAAACAGAAACTTGTTTAGTATAATCACTAATGAGTTGAAGACAGGGAAAGCAGAATAAATTGCAATCCGGTGTATATGTATCACATAGCTGCCATTTGTGAGAATTGACTGGTATAGCATACCTGTACCAGTAACATATCTAGCATACAGCAAGGAAATACAGATTTTTCAGTCTTTCTGTGGCTGACAAAAACATTGATTGTCTGGTAGAAAATCATTAAATGAATTCAGTCATTTTTTGGTAATATAATTGCAATGTTTACCTTTAAGCCATAATCTGCACCATGTTCCTACTATGGCAGACATTATAATATTACTACCAAAAAAATTACTATTTCATTTTGAGAGAAACTAGATATGAAACAACTGACTTCTTATAGAAATTACACATTTCCTTTAATTTATTAGGAATTCAGTAGCATAACTATTACAGCTTAACCCTTTCCATGCTAAATTTCTATAATGAACTTGTCCATCTTCCAATTTGTTAAAAAGGCGATGCTTATCAAAAAGATACTGGCTGAATAGCGAATAGTGTATATCATGATCAGACTGCACGGATGTGCAGGCTGATCATGATCTACACTGGTCGCAAAAGCAAAACCAATGGTGGGTTTTACGGCGCAACAACACAGTATAGGTTATATGGCGCCAAACTGGACTACAAATTTTTGTTTCACATCTCATTTACATCGAAATAAAAACATGAGGTACGGAAAAGTTATTCTGAAAGCAATGTACTTTCAAGTATCTTTAAAGAATGAATAACTTTGTAAACACTTTTTAAACTTTAATTACTTTGTAAACTTTAATGAATTATCTTTGTAAACAGCACTAAACACTTAAGTTGTTAGCTTTTAAGCTTCATAGTTTACAAGAATGTTTTCAAAGTTACCAAAACCTTTCCATGTTTTTTTTTTCAAAAATATGAATGTGTCAACATTATCCGGGGTAAGCCGGCTTCTCTTTTTTGAAACCACTTCCCCAGCAAGTGAAAAAACTCTTGCACTGCTAACACTGCTTGCCTGAACACAAAGAATCTTTCTAGCAACGGCTGCAATGCATGGAAAAACTATTTCATTTCGTTTCCACCATTCCAAAACAGTACATTTTGCATCAGCCTCTTTTAAGCTTGACCCAAAATATCGTGATAACTCTGCATCTAGTACATCTTCACGTGACATTTTTGTTTCTCCAATAAAAACAATATCAGACAACCAGTCCTCTGTATCAGCGGATTTGAACTTTTTTGGTAGGGGTGCTTCAACACTTGTTGATTTTTCTAGTTCTACTGATGAAACTACGGGAATTTCTATGGGAACTTCTGGTAAAGTTGGTAATGAAGGTAAGGGGGGTTCAAGTTCATTAGATGTCACATCTTTTTCTTGTTTAACTTTAACTGCTGGAGGTGGATCTTCCACTAATACATAATTCCTAAGAAGACTTTCAGCTTTTGTTTTCTGATCTGGCATAAATTCAATCATCCTAAAAGTGCAAGGTCCTCTATTTCACTTCTGATTTCCAACTGTTTAGCCATTTTCCTTTTCAAGGATTTAATAATCGCTGGATCATCTGTATTCTCCTTCAGGCCCATTTGAAGTTTCAGGACAACCGGAATGACTTTGTTAATAGTTGGCACTTTTTCGGCACAAACAACCTCGGTAGCTTTCTGGAAGGGTTCAAGAAGCATCACTACTTTTTCAGCGATAAGGTTTCGTCAAAAGTAAATAAACAGTTCTGAAGTGTTGTTCTCGCAGACTTGCTTACACTTTTGTCTGTAGCAACAGCCATAAGAGCTGGAAGCTGCTCTAGAATCCTTTCCAACATTGCCAGGGAGGAGTTCCATCTAGTAGAAACATCTGCTATCAGTTTGTGACCTACTCCTTTAGTTAGAAGAAGCTTCTGTTTTTCGATGAGTTTGTCATTTACACTAGATGAAGTATGGAAGAGAGTTACCAATCGTCTTGCCTTACCCAAAATCCTTGAGACTTCATTTGATCCAGTGAGTGAGTTTTTCACTACTAAGTTAATTCTATGGCCGTAACAACCGAACCGTGGCATATTCAAAAGTGCAAAAGCTTTCTTTTCATTGGCGGCGTTGTCAGTTGTTGCAATACAGTCAGGCAATTGCCATTTAGTCTTAGTTTCAAGAACCGACTCTGAAATTTTCTCTGATGTATGGGATCCCTCCATTTTCACAGTGTTGAGGACAGCCGATTTCAGTTCCCAGTTATGAATATAATGTACTGTAGCTGTATTATAACTCTCTGTCGCAGAACTTGTCCAGCCATCATGAGTTAAACTTAGACCAGTACATTGTTTTATTTCATTTCTAATTTGTTGTTCAATGTCTTCTTTTTTGGCTGAAAGTGATTGCATAAGCGTTTTACGTGATGGAGGTTTGTATCTAGGTTCAAGATTTTTAGTGAAGTCTGTGAAATACTGATTTTCAACCAAACTAGGAGGAAGGACTTTTCCAACTACCAGTTTCATCAATGCTTGATCAATGTTTTGCTTTCTTTCCATGCCAAGTTTAGGAGACTTGGTATTTCCCAAAAGACATGGGAGTGTTAGCTGTTTATGTTCAATGACTGTTTCAGATGTACCTGGCTTGACACCTGATGTACTTGGCCTGACACTGGAAGAGTTGTGATCTTTAGGAAGTGAATGTTCACTCTCAATATGCATCTTAAAATTTGTTGTATTACCTGCAAATATAAGAAAAAAATGGTATATTGTACTGTCTGAAAATATGAACATTTCAAATTATTGAAACTGAGAACTAGGTACTGTTGGGCGTCAAACAGTTTACGGATACCTTCTGCATTTTGTTATACAAATATTGCATTTTACACTTTGTCATGTTGTACTGTGATATCGTATGAAACCTTTTACTTTATTTATCTTAGCAATCTTATTGTTTATACCATCAGTTTACAAGGCTTTTACGTACTCCTGCTTTATATACATACTCTTACACAACTTTACATCACAAGTTTTATTCTTACTTTTTATTTATGAAAAAACGTTCCTTTTAAAATACAAATTTAAGCACCAAGGCACTATACATCTTAAGCTTACTCACAATGTGTTTTTTTTAAAATATATAGCAACATTATTTACATTGTAGTATATACAAATTAACGTAAAATATAGTTTTACACTTTTACATGGACATTGAATGTCACTGAAAATATTTAGTTATGCTTCTGTCTAAGCAAAGTAGCAGTGTGAGCTACCCATGGATGCAGGTTGTGAAAAACCTCATGGCTCTACTGGGACTCAAACCCAGGGCCCTGCTCATCTAACTATTATCAGATAAAAAGCATGGTTCAATCCTATTACTGAATAATGTACACCGGTCAGTGGAACTGGGTAGCTAGTACTGGGACTAGTGGAATTTTGACAGAAAAAAAAATAATCATGCCACAGAAAAAACTAAGTTCTTTCCACTGAAAATACATCATAAACATGGAAATTTCAGGGCATTTTTGTCCTTTTCTCAACAGATAAATTCCCTCGGACATACCGTTATAAAATACGAGATTTATCAAAGCATGCTTTGCAACACATTTTGTTGACGCTATGGACGCCGCCATGTTGACAGTTGTGCCTAAATGTAAGATGTTAAATCAATTTCCATTGGATACTTGCAACAAAATACTAACGTTTGATTGGCGGACCATTTGTCGGCTTACTTCTGTTTTATCCGTTATGAATTCAGTAAGTCTAATATTTCGGATACTTTAAACTTTCGGACAGACACGGGTTCTTTCTAAAATGGGGATAATATAATAGCAAAACATTACACAAACACAGCTCTTGAGTTCCAAAATGAAATGCTGAAGTCTGACGTTAAAATATTGGACGGGAAAATTCATAAGATTCGACTAACCGGTGTTTTTCTATGTCTTTTTACAGAGCCGACAAACGGCGATGTTCATGTTCAAATTGCCTTTCGTCGGTGGTAAATTCTGGTCGATCTTTTGGAATCCAAAGACCTTCCAGACATCAGACTTGGTTTTCGATCCGGGGTGATTAAAAACCTCCGAATATGTATTGCTGTCTGCTAGGGCGGCCATTTTTGCGCGTTTTTCGGAGTTATTTCCCTTCGGAAACCTTCGTTCGTACCCCTGTAGATTCGTACCCGCTATCGGCTCCGAGAAAACATAATCGATTATCGGAATCGGTTGGGCTTTTCTAGCCGTCAATCGATTATACCCGCTAATCGGCCCATCACTAGTATCAACACCAGCAATGTTAATTGAATTTGCAAAAACATTGTAACATGTTTATAGTTTGCTTATATGTCCTGATTTTGTCATAACAATCTATCAGTGCATATTTTTTTTAAACGTTATGATGCTCAGAATGACTGAAACACAATGGAAACATACCCTATTAATATCACAAACAATTGATGACATTGAGTTATTTATAGCATTTTGAAAATTAAAAATCCTTTGAGTTCTGTAGAATAATGTCCTTCTATTCCTTACCAACCGACACAGACAAAGCACAGGGAATGAACTGTTAAAACCAATTATACCTTACCCTCAACAATTTGCTGGTACCCATTATGGTACCCAGCTGGGTCGACTTAGGCAATCGCTATGTCCAAGGACACATCGCAATGGGAGTAGCCAGGAATCAAACCCGGGGCATTCGCCTCCGTAGGAAAGTGTCTTAGCTCTTTCGACCAGTGCGTCATATAGAGAGAATATCTTTACCACATGCTGCCAAATAGAAATACTTATCTGAAAACTGACCCCTTAGGCGTAAAAAATAGTTTGTTTCCGGTATCCCGACCTACCCTAAATTTTTGGCCCGACCCTAAATGTTTTAATAGCCTTGGAGAATTTGTTTTCAACTTTTTAACAAAAACTTGCAAAACTGCACTTTTATGCTTTAAACATGGTCAGTGATGTTAGAAATCAACTTATTGATGCTCTAAAGGCATAACCTCCCTTATTTGTATTCACTTTTTGACACGAAAATAATTTCCGAAAAGTCCCACTTAATAAAAAAAAAATCCCCCCAAAAAATTGCCGACATACCTACCCTAATTTTTAAGCATGTTATCGGAAACAATTTTTACGCCATATTTGACATAAAGCTTGATGTTCGATTTCGATATGTTTTTATTTCATTATTTTGCAATTTACCAAGGCGCTTCTGCTTTCCAGATTATCTATAATTCCTTTTTGTGTAAAATGTAAATGAAGTCTGACTCTACCGAAGGTTTCATAGTTTCTATTAAATGGTGTAGAGACAGAGCGGCAGACGTCTTATACGGTAAGAGGGTTCGATTCCTGTCTTGTGTAGAATTACTTATGGTCTCCGCTAAGCGTATATGGCACAGGTTCTTGAAATCTAGGAGACAGCAGAAACAAAGCAAGCGTATAATATAGTTACAACACTATCTGCAATGTCTATTGTCAACAAATTTTGTTAAATTCGTATATTGAGTTGTCCGAAGTATTCTAATACATAGAACAATTCGACAGACTCTAAACAGTGTGATAGCACATTTGATAACGAACTTTTTATTAATATCTTGAGTGTCTTAAACCATTTCATTCAATGGCAATTGCTCGTTTTGTTGTGCAGTCATGGCCATTATAAATCAATATGAATGAATACGTAATGAGAATTATAGCTTTGTACATCATTAAAGTCTCATGTGTAAACGCCATCGTTCGTCATACAGCAAGAACTAACTAAGTACTTTTTTGTCTCGTGCTTTTTAAACTTTAGTGTGTTTTCCCAAATGCGAATGTATGACAGACACTATGTAACACACGATGACTGATACAGTACTTCAGCACTAAATTGTGTTAGACTAAAGTCAAAATTTGAAGAAGAAAATATAGAAATATCTTTATGAATTGAATAGCTTGCCGGTCATCAGTCATATCTTGGCACTCGGTCCTTCGTGCGTTGGGGGATAGTTTTGACTACTGACTAGCAATTCGTTCAAAGTGTGTACATAATGTATATTATATTTTTGAACTGACACGCCTTAGAAAATTTTCAACAGGCAGACAATGATAAAACGAATTTGAAATAGTTTTTTTCAATTAACTCCAGATAGTTTTCATATTTTAATTTTATTTTAAAACTTTACAATTAATTGAACTTGATATACGGCGAGCAATGCCATCAAATCCTTATTTTCAATGATCGACTTTTTAACATGTACGATGAGAGGTTCCATTACCGTTATTCGATTTATAAGCATATCCGCGACTGTCTATTATTTTGACAAAAAATGCATCTAACATTTCATATTGTTTCATATTGTAATAGAGAAATCTAAATAACTAAATGTTTATTTGTATAGTTGTTTCATCATATACTTAAAACTTTCTCTTTCAAGTAATATATTGTATAACGTATTTTACAAGGTCTTCTAAAACGGTAAGTCATTGGCGTATGGTTTAATCCTAGTGAGGTACAAAAAATAGAATTTTCACGTCTCTTAGCACAATATAGACCACAAATTAACTGATTGGACGAAATTTATCAAAGCTAATTTATTCCACGTTTTTATCATTCTTCTTAGGCAATAAATAAAATCTATAACAAGGCCATTCGGAAGCATAGAACGCAACCAGGCAAATAATTGCAGACTCGATTTGATTGAGTTTATGAAATGCCTAGCTCCTCTCTCTCCGATGTAATAAAATTATTTACGTTCGAGGTCTTTTAAGCCTTTCGGAACGTTTTCTAACCAACAGAATAAACAACTACACAATGACAAAACAGTAGGAGTATAAATAAAAGAGTGTTTGTCATATGAATAAGACGAATTTGATCTTTGCAAAAATATATGCGCGCTTGTCTGCAAGGCAATAAATCATTGTAAAGCAAGTTTGCAGATCTGATAAACGTTTATTTCATTAACAGGCTAGTTTATGAAACAAAATTGAACATTTCTGCACTTCGTCGTACCATATTGATCGGATGCGGTGATAAATAATGTTAACCGTCACTGAAAAAGTCTTTGACGAAGCGTTTGATATTAGATTTCAAGGACACAAGTGGATAGCTCTGTCTGAGACGAATTCAGCGGCGTAAATGTCTCAAATTTTTCAAAATGGCATTTAGCGCACTATAAGCGTAAATCGACGAACTGTTTATGACAGAATCTATGCGAACACGAACAATGGTTGGCTAAAATTATTTTGGTAGAGTCGGGTAAATATTTTGTCAAGTACAATGATCTTTTTAACTTAAAAATGATACTTTACACTCAGGGACTTTATAAACACCCTGGCTATGCATTTGGAAAATTTTATCCAAGAAGGTTTTCGTTGTTTATATATATATATATATATATATATATATATATATAGAAAAAATAAACAACATTACATGAGTAACATTATATTTGCCTACCGGTTTCGTTTATACTCATCAGGGCAAATAATACAATATATGAAATAAGTATAATAAATAAGAATATTAAGGTATCCGATCCACAAATAAGCATGTTCTATATAACAATGCCATTAAAATATATCAAAAATATATCAAATATTGATGCCTGGTAACCTCATATAATTTTGGTATCACTTGAAAGTGTACTGTCTACTGAAAAAGAAAATATAAATTGCATGACAAAATATATTAAAGAATATTTATTTTTTTACTTAATAGTTTTCAATGATACTTCAACAGAAGTCCAGTTATTACAGTGTAAGATTTATCATTTCGCAGTCAAGAAACATGACTGTACATAGTGATTCGAGCGTATTATTTATGGTCATCTTATTTACTAATTCTTGTTCAGCAGACACACCACCACTTTCAATTAATATCAAAAGAACATGGGGTCACAAGGCATCGAAATGTTACCTATTTGTGGATCGGATATCTTAGGAGGCACTAAACAGTTTTCAGCTGTTAGTGTCGAATTGGCCAGCGTCAAATTTACCAATAAGAGGCAATTTACGGATGGATTGAAGTGGATATTTAAAGTTTTAAATAATAATAATTGCTAGAATTGAAGTTTCAGCAGCTGGAATTGAGTTATTTAAAGAAAATCAGTTTAGTAGCCTTGATCTTGATAGTATGACGTAATGACTTGCAGGTGCGTATACATGCTTAAAGTGGGGTTGTCATTTTAGCAGGGAGCTCAAGAAAACTGGAATAATGAAAAAAAAAAAACGGTACGGATGGCACATATATTTGAGCTTATTTTCAGATTTTACAGTGTTACCGGAGTATGGAACAGTGTAGCAGTTGGGGCTATCATTTGCAGGGAATTTTCTACAGCGATTTGAAAATTGGCAAATTTAGCTTTTTTCGTAATCAGTTTCCGCGACCGGGAGAGCACGAAATTCAGGTCTTGAAAACAGAAAACAAGATATTAGAGATGTATTTCAGATGGTTTGTAACGATAGACGTACATGTTAATGTTGCAACATCTTTATTTCAGGTGTGTGATTAGAGGCTTTTGTGTGAGGTTTTGAAAGTTGGGTAGGCTACTCTAGGCCAAGAAGCTCAGAAAACTGTTTACTGCCTCCTTGAGGTTGTATTTGTCTTTGCTAAACGAAGCGCAACTACCGCTTATGAAGCTCATATTCAGGTAAGGTTTATTCGGATATACAGAGATTCGGTTGTTGTCGCCTGATAAGAATATCGAATATTTATAGAAGTCGTTACACCTTTAAAAGAACAACAAGTTGATCAGTTTGTTCAATTATAAAAAAGGATAATAAATTTTACGTTGCAACACGCCATTTTAGGTGTCGTTGACGCCATTCTAGTTGACGTTGACGTAATTTTAAACGTGCATGCCGTGGTGTCAAACGCGGAACCCTAGATCCGCAGTCTTTCTGGTATAATTCGGGATAAGATCGGGATATTTTGATAAAAATGTTGTTCATGAGTTTGTTACCGACTTCAACATTTTTTTTTAAATGTGTACTGTGGATTTAGCATAACGTGAATTACAGCACCAGCTACCCGTGCACAGGCGATAACAGTTACGCTTATCACAAAAGAAACCACATCTCGGATCAGATTTAATGATAAATGAATATAAAATATACTTGAATACATGTTGCAAGAATAAAGCCATTGCTATATATGGATGAGGCGTTTTTAAAGTCCTTGAGTGTAATTGTAACTTTAGACATATAAAATGGTTCAGTTGATATAAAATAAAACACTCCAAACGAAGTAAATCGCACAAGATGATAATGATTGTGTATAGTTTTATTTCACTATTCTAACATGGACAAAGCATACACATTTTAATGCACATTAATACAAACTAAAACAACTAATCAACATTTGTTTACTTATAAGGTTTCATCAATCTGATATCGTTGGTTCGAAAGTGTCAGTATCGAGTATATTCAAGCTAACATTTTTAAACAATACAAAAGGGAAAAAAGTATTTAGCAGTGTTAGTTCAGAGGTAAAAGATACAAATAAGAGTATAATTTAATACTCACGTCTATTGGTCTGACAAGACAATGACTTGTCAGTAAATAAGATTTATTTTCTAATTCAATCACTCATATTCAATTATAAACATATTTATATGATCTTCCCTTCTAAATGTTTAATACTGTACTAAGAATACAGTTATCAGGTCTGCATTTAATCATTGCTTCAGGTCTTAATTGATTGACCTGTTCATTTTTGTTAATAACAATTTTCACCCATCTTTTGAAAAACATTTGTAAGTTAACTTTGAAACAAACAGTGTACTTGATTTCTTTAAAAACTGGCGATAAAAAACATATTTGATAAATTTCGTAGAACTATCTATTTTATAATATAGTCATTGTAATGTCATGTCATCGCGGGTAAGGTTCGTACCATTGTAAAGGAATTGAAGTAGTGAATAATGACTTCAAAATATAGATATTTATAATTGAGACAGTTTACATGGAGTAAAAGCGTGACAAACGCTTTTCGATTTTCATCGTAAAAAGTAGTAAAAACAACAAGTTCTCATGTGTTTCCGTAATATAAAGTTTGTCAGTAATTAATTTTTAAAGCCTTCTTAGGAATAAAGCATTTATTTCGAGATATCTAAAAATATATATTTTTTTGTTGTCGAACGATCTGGAGGCATGCTGCTTTAAGTAACCTTACTTTAAAATAAATAAAGAACGGCGCGCTGTGGATGTCCAATGACAATTGAATGACATAAGGTAAACGGTTAGATTCAAATTTAATCTAATAAATAATACATTGTGGTCATTACAATCCAAAGAAAAAGTATTGTAATTCTTTCTGACTTTTACCTGAAACTTAGCCTTTGCTACGGTCTACAAGTAGAGCGAAATTATTAACAGCCAATTTATATTAAAGTTTTCGTTATCTTAAAATGAGATTTGCAATGAAGACAATCACTGTTTAATGCTCAGATAAGTAATTTATCATGTACATATCGATGACTTAAACCAACATTCTCTGGAAGTTATAAGCAATAAAAGGCTACATAATTAATTTGCAACGATAACTTCTACTATGGGAAAAGGATACATGTTTCGTTTTTATGAAGTTTGAAAATGAATTACATGAAAAGCTATGACATTGCGTAAACATGAAACGCTAAAAAACATGAATTAGTGATATAAACATGTAAATGCTCTATGACTGGCCTGGGAAATCCGGTCTGAACCACTGCGTCAAGAAGTTATTGATATAAAAAGTACTTGTATGTGATTTGACGAAAGAATGGAATTTTCATTCTGTATTCTTACATACAAACGGAGCATATCAAACATTATCTGTCTTCATACTATACTACTGTTTTGTCAATGATAATATAGACTAAATACTGCTGCTTCAAACAAACATTCATTTTAAACAATTCAACACATTACTAATATTCTTTTTTTACCCACAAGGTATGACGTCACTATAGGGAACATACTACTATATAACTGTTTGGTATAATTCTTTCTCATTTCCCCCTTCAGCTTCATTGTCACTTGTCCTCTTCTACCTGGTAGTCTGTTCCCTTTATTTCGCCGTTCAACAGTAAATAGTTCATCATTTCGTGACCTTCAGCATCACTATATATATGTCCTTCCACACCATCCACATCGAAAAACAGGTCAACGTCATATCCTTTGTCGGTAATGTAGCTCTGAAACATGTTTTAAGGCTAATCACAAAAACAAAGAAATATTTGATAAACGAACAACATCACCAACAATCTTACATCTTCTGCCGTACTGTGCCGTGCGATGGATACTTATAATAATGTCAAAACGTTGACCCCCCTTAAAATCAATGCCATTTGTAAAGAAATAAATATAGGATATTTGTTGGTTTCAGTGTAAGATCTAAATATATTTCATCGTGTGAACACTATAATTTAATATTTTCAGGTGTGGCGCAGCCACTCGTGAAAATGTAAATTATGGTGTTCACGAGTGAAATATTTTTCGATCTTACATTGAAACAAACAAATTTCCTTTCTATTTTATGTATTTTCAATATTTTTAAACAAATTATATCCATTTTACCCGCATGACGTCACGTGCATTGCATCATGACGTCATAATTTCATGACATCATGATATCTATGCAGAAAAACTGTCAAATTGTTCTATGACGTTTCCAGATTTCTTTTAGATTTTATTACGGGGGAACGTATATATTTATGATCCTATAAGTGTTTTGCAAGGAATTTACAATTATATATAATTCATATTCATTCGCATTTAGGTATAGTTCCGTAGCTTCTACCACTGAAAAATAAAATTGATATTTTCACTGTTTGAAGCAGTGAAAATATCAACTCCTCTAAAAAGCATAAAATAAAAATAAACAATTACTGAAAACTAAGTTCCATCTAGGTATGTGAAATTTCAGCACTGGGACGTTATTGAAAATGTATCAAAACGAAGATATGTAAGAGTTCTTCGAAAACAGTTAGTTTTTAATGGCGTTGAACTGTCCGAAATTATGCCCCCTTTATGCAGTTCTTTTCCGACATTAAATGTTTGCATCAGTAAACTGACAATTGTTTTATAGAGTAATATACACGTTTTTATGTGCTGTTCAATTTTCATGTGAAACAACCCATTCTTTCTATGATCTGGTGTTCTTTGATTTTTTCTCTTAAAATGTAAGGCTAGGCGTTAATGAAATATATAAATACAATAATATCCACTAAAACATAGAAACATATTCTGGAAACGTTACTGTAAAATGACTTCCTAATATATATTTTACAAGACATTTTCTTACATATATTGTGACTTTTGCTACTGGTATGTACAATATGTAGATATGGGGAGCATGCAGAATTTATTTCTTTTCATTCAAGCCATTATCTGACCCAATAGAAGAAATACAACATTAACCCTTATTAATGCTATTTTGAAAATAAGATAAACTCTGCTTCAAGTTTCCAAAATCCTACTACATCCTTTTAAGATAAGCTAAAGTTAGCGTTTGTCCTGTATACCTATAGACAGGGACCATCCATATCAACAATAACATGGCGGATTGATTTTCAATGTACCATTAGGACTTTTCCACTGCATTACAGCCTTTTATCGACAGCTGATTTCTTTTAATCGGTGATAAAAAAGAATTAACCAGACGTTCATTGAAATTTCCAGGATGAATCAATATGCAACACATTAGTAATATCGGTGAAAGACTTAAAACAATTTTACTGACGTAATTATGCTAGCTAGTATTAAAAAAAAAACAAAGAGATTATATCAATCTTTCTTGCCAGATTCAAGAAGGATTAACATTTATCAGGTGATTGGTCGTTTCAGGTTGCAACGACATTGAAAGGAAATTAGAGACGTTATTACAGTTACTAGGCAATATCAGATTTTCTTTGTATACCCTTTTCCTTCTCAAGCGTTTCCGAGCCTACTAATTATCACACTGACACATGTAATGCTGTAACTGATTACCGTACGGGTATGTTGTATGGGTATGTTGGAATAGGAGTGAAAAAATACCAACTAATGTACCAGCTTCCTATGAGAACTAGGAAGAAAACCTCCGCCTTTATCAGAAGAATAAATATGATTTGATACTGGATTAAAATATCAAGACAAAATGAATCTTCTCTTCACAAAATAATTTAAGTGTTGTGGAAGAATGATACTGATATTAATTGCATTTATGATATTAAGTTCTGGCCAGGCTTTTCAGCTTAAAACCTACCTCCAATTTCATGATTTTTATCTACATGTATATGGAATAAACAATTGGATATTGAGATCCTTCCCAAATCTATCAAACAAAAAAAGAATATAATAAAGGTCTACAAAAGGTGAACTCAAAGATCAATAACTCTACTCGTTTACAGTCGCATAGTAAGTGTGAATTTGAAATACAAAAGTATTTAATTGTTTTGACAAATAAAGATATATATTTGCTTTATCAAGATTTAGAACATTCACTGAAACTGGAAGATAATAGGACTATTATAACAGTAGGTCGATCTGGGATGCTGTATTCGGCACGAATGGATTTTTGCCAGATCGGATCTCACGAGGCGCGCAAGCCTCGGGAAATAGTTCTTGATTATTGATTTTGACTGTTGACCGGCAAGTCATTCAATAAGTGTATACTATGTGCGAAATATTATGCGCCCATATTATAGTACACTCAAATTAGTCCTGTATACATATGTGCTTCTAGTGGTAAACAATGAAATTTCTTCGCACGTTCCACGTTTTTCACGTAACGTGGAAAAAAACAAGAAAATACTAATAGTTTTAATAACATCATGTATATGAACAAGACTTTAGAATAGATTATATTCCAACATCTTTTCTGCAAATTGTAAGACTTCTACCTGTAACATTAAATATTAGGCATGAAAGCGGTACATTTACATTCACCATGTTTTTGTATAAAAGAGAGTACGTGTCGAGAAACAACCCCTGACTTAATCATATGTGCTGATTTCTAATGACTATGTTGGATATTTTCTGTCATCAAGTTATACAGTCAAGTGTAAAAAGTGTGGTTTGCTCTGTGAAAATCAGACGATACATCTTGTTTGCTTTTGCTCTAAAAATGAGAGACATATGCCTATACTATGGGATTCAATCATAGATACATGCGGACTACTATTCTCAATGTCTCCCGAGGCTCAGACTTGGTTCATTATACAGCTTTCGGCAGACAATGATGGGCTGATATTTCACAATTATAGAGTTGCAAAGGTTCTGCAAAGGATGATTAAGTAAATTGCCATACGTTGGTTAATGGTTGATAGGGAAATTATAGGCTGTTATGCAATATTGAATTGCCTCATTGTATAAAATTGTAAACTGATTTACCATTTGAGGTTAATAGCTGTATTCAGTTATTATTATTATTCTTTTTGTCAAAATAGTAAGTAGTTTATTTTTAATAAAATAAAGAAATAGGATTATGATAGGAATATGAAGGCCTATTTTATTATTATCATTGGAGCAGCCGCGTTAATGCTGGTTTCTGTCTACATTACTTAACAAGTAAATATTACCTTAACCTATATTTATTTACCTTGTACTTCAGTTTGTTTCCGGATGTTCGATTTATCGTTAAGACACCAAATTTCATTAAGTAGAAGGTGATTATCGCACTTACTAGTATAATTATTCATATGTCCACACTGCTTTGGCGCCTAGTCCTTTCACTTTTACTTATTAGGCTGTCCATTTTACAGTGTATTCTTACTGCTAGTCTTTACAACACTAAACCAATTCACCCGGTCTTACTTTCGACTTAAGATTGTCGGTAAATGAGTGACTTGTAGCGATAATTGCCTTTCTTTATTTAAATGCGGGTTTTTGCATGTAAGATTCCAATGTGTTTTTCATGTACTGTAATTAATGATTGTACATGCATGTTTGATTTCCTGTCGATTGTATGTATATATGTCTTCTTTAGCTTTCAACTTAAGATTGTCGGTAAATGAGTGAGTTGTAGCGATAATTGCTTTTCTCTTAATTAATTAAGTTTTTTCCCCTTGGATTTCAATGTGTCCTTCATGTGCTGTATTTAGTGTATTGTTCATGTATGTTCGATTTTCGTGTAAATTGTATGTATATATGTTATGCTCTTCATAATTGGAGGAATAAAAGTTATTTATTTAGTTTCTTATTACATCAAAATTGGCAACAAAATTCAAAATACTCATTTTTTCTAAAGGTAATGATAAAAGATAAATCTAAACGAATATGTGATTTTTAAACTGTATTTTAAATAGAAGGCTAGTTGCAATTTAACATGGGTGGATATTATTCCTGTGCTGTCTAGGGGCTGTAAAGACTTGTAGTTTATCATGATTATCTGACACTCCTTATAAGAAATTACCTCTGTATTATCTTTTAGCATGCCACTTAAAGAATGCATATGTAATAAGGACTGATTATTGTTTGCTGCAGATTAAGACGGATAAAAACAACGTTGTAACATTTGACAAATCACCCAAGAAATGCTTGCCTGATACATGGATTTGCCAGAAATATCAATATAGTTTAAACGCACAAAAACACATTCAACTATTATAATTGAGCCGCACCATGAGAAAACCAACATAGTGCATTTGCGACCAGCATGGATCCAGGCCAGCCTGCGCATCCGCGCAGTCTGGTCAGGATCCATGCTTTTCGCTAACGGTTTTTCTAATTGCAATAGGCTTTGAAAGCGAACATCATGGATCCTGACCAGACTGCGAGGATGCGCAGGATGGTCTGGATCCATGCTGGTCGCAAATGCAGTATGTTGGTTTTCTCATGGCGCGGCTCATATATTATTTTCTTCTTATAACTGACTTACCGTTGTTTCTACAGCTTTACCATTAATCCACACATGTAAGTTATCTCTCGCTGAAAATTACAGATAAATAAAATAATAAATAAATAATACTGCAATATCTTAGTTACAAGTTCATGTCTTTTTTTAATCATAACTTTACTACATACTATAAAGTGAGTCCTTAGTTAATGGAAGTCTATGTGAGTATCGCATATATGCCAAACAAGTGCAAAGTAATAATTTGTCTTTTTGCCTGCAACTCCGTTGCTTACGGAAACGTTAACATGTTTAATTTCAGCATCAATTACCAGAGGTATCCTATTCCCTTCACTATAATGGAACTGTCAATGAATCCTCTGGCAAACTGCAATAATTTGAGAGTACAGCAAGTACATTGGTACAAAAATATGTAGAATTTTCTTAAAAACTCTCCTAAACAAACCACGCACTGCAGCTGTGCAATAAACAATCGAGTTTTATTATGACTTGAGCTACATTTAAATTCAATCATCAAACAGAAACAATAAAACTAAACTAATTTTGATTAGCTGTTGGTAATTGAGTATCATAACTGAATGTGATCCAAGATCATTGCATGTAATTTTTCGGCGAACGCCGTCTAAATTCGTTTTCGTTACCTATGCCACGTGACTTCAGTTTGCGAATCAAACTACTTAATAACGCATTAGAGATAATTTATCAAAATGGAAGATTTATGCAACACTCTGCCTGATTGGACGAGAGTGTCAATTTCTTTCACTCTGTTGATTGTGCTACGTTGAGTGAAATGTAGACAAAGCGTTTATCCTAAACGACGCTGTTCACAGTTTTAAAGCTAACTTTGGCTCAGTATATTTAGCAAGAATATTGATATATCTCAAAATGATAAGTAAGTTTAATAAATATGATAAAAACCTGTTCAAATACCAACATATATCAAATTAAAGAAAGAGCTGAATACGGTCTGCGTATCATATGAATAAGGGTGTGATAAGAGTCTTTTATGTAGAGAAGAGCTTTTAAAAGATTTTCCTTGTTACAGTTGTCGTCTGTATATGAAAAGGTTTCTTGCTTTTGTGACTTATTCAGATTGCATATTAAAATGAGTACTTGTTTGCTTTGATATATTTGTTATAAGTTATTTAACTGATTTATTATATATGAATATTTTTCTTTAGTATGGTATGCAAATATTGAACTCAGTAGTAATCTGTTTCATTATATATATGCTATATAATGACTAAATCCCATACAGTTTATCTATGTGATATGACTACGGTCAAACTTTGCTTATGAAACAGAAATAATTACAATTGTATGTTTTGCTTGACCTTCAATTTTTTGTAGGTGTGACGTCATTGTCCAAAGATTCATGAATAGCGAATATGCATATGTTAAAGCGGGATCAGTTGGCCTATTTTCGAAATAAATAAAAATAATAAATAATAAAAATCCTTTAATTGATTTTTTCAACTTTCTTCAGCTGGGACATTTGACCCCTTTTAGGGGCTGCTAGAGCTAAAACTAGAAATGCCTTTATACAACGTCTCATGAACAGCTTGGTGGATCTTTGTCATACTTGGTCTTGGGCATCATTATAAGGTCCTCTTCCAAATTTATTCAGATAGGAACTTGGGCCCTATTAGGTACCACTATAGCTAAAAGTAGATATGCCTTTCTCCGCATTTTCACCACTAAAATGTAATGGATTTTTATTAAACTCGATGTGTAACAATATCGTAAGGTCTCCTGCTATTTCGTTACAAATGAAGATAGGGACCAATTTAACTAAAAATATAAACACGTTTAATGACCTCTTCTCATGAACCGCTTCATGAATCTTCATCAAACTACTGCTGCAATTATTCGTCTAAGGATAAACGAAACAAAATTGCAACCCTACGAAACCTTTGCGAAAAATTAAAAGAGAACCATTTAAATTGTTAAAGTGCGGTTTTTAGTTTTGCAATTTGAAAAATGTTAGATGAAAGATGAATGTTAGATGAAAAAATTCGTTCCTTATTACAATTCGCCGACCATCATTTTTAAAGATATTTCTTGTTGGAATTATGTACGATTTGGTGACGTGATATTTTCATTAAGTTAAATGCTGAAATATATGATCATATGTTGGCATAAAATTGTTTACAAAAACAAAATCTGGGCTTTCACTTTTGAAATATACTCATCAAAAGAAGAATAGAAGGAAACGCATTCCAAAACACCTGATAAGTTCCTGCCCTAAAGTAAAAACTGCAAAAGCACCATTACTCGTTAACAAAAACCAACAATTACGGGCCTTTTCTGCAATGTTTATAGTTTACAGAATGGATTTCGCATGTAAGTTGACACTTGGTTTATTCCATAACAATACATACATGAGTATGGACATAGCCTCTGATATCTGAACATGCTATTAGACCGAGGAGCAGGGGCAATAATACAACTTTTTTTGCGTTTGAAGAAATGTGAAAGTAACGAAAGCGCATTGTTTGTTTGAAGAACAACAAGATACCTATTTGCTTATAACTATGACCTCTTTGAGGAGACCAACAAGAAGTTTCGTATTATGGTGTTTGAAAATGACTGAAGATATACTAAGTGTACAGCAATAACGCAACGTGCATGTATTCAGAGAATACAGCATAAACGCAACGTTCATATATACAGAGAATGCAGCATAAATGCAACGTGCATATATACAGAGAATGCAGCATTAACGCAACGTGCATATATACAGAGAATGCAGCATTAACGCAACGTGCATATATACAGAGAATGCAGCATAAACGCAACGTGTATATATACAGAGAATGCAGCATTAACGCAACGTGCATATATACAGAGAATGCAGCTATAACGCAACGTGCATACATACAGAGAATGCAGCATTAACGCAACGTGCATATATACAGAGAATGCAGCATAAACGCAATGCAAACTTTTTAAACCAAAGTAGGATAAAAATGGATCAATAATTGATATCGATATACTATTTAAAGTATTATTTTACCAATCAATTTGTACGTAACTTACAAAAGGAAATTCGGAACTGTCCAGTCTCATTCTCTACGTTCCATGCTGCCGTTACCTTAACTTTCCCGTCTCCACTAAGCTCTGCAACCTTCCTGAAATTAAAAATTGAATGTGAAGGACACGGTACACTCTAAGTGCAACAGATCGCTACTCGTTGCTCAGTACGGACATTTCAACTTCAATTGTATCTTGTGCAATAGCCATACAGCCAACATGGGGGAAATGCATATGTATACGTTAAAGTGCAATTTTACATTATTGAAGTCAAATGCATTTAAACTGGGATAAAATATATAAGGGCAATACAAATAGACAGTTTATTTCTTTAAATGAAATATAGATTTGATTATATATTATAGTACGGTTGAATCAGTTCTAGATTGTTTTCATAACTATTGACTGTAAGTTTCACCATTTAAGGTAGTAGATCCGCAGTGACAATTTGAAATGTCCATTCGATTACGTTACTACGTATTGAATGCTCGTATATGTGAAACATGCTGAATCGTCCTACAAGAACAGGTCAGTGCAATGAAACTACTGGATGTCATTACAGGTCTACTTCCTTTTTTACCATCATGGTCAAAATAAAATTGCTGTAACAGTATTTTCCCACTTTCTGAGGACTCTGGATAAATATTACAGTTTTTTTTTTCCTGTACGTTATAGTATATGGGATGGGTTTATGTTTTTACATAATATTTTGATTGACTTCTAAAGCCATGTGGTTTATAATGGTAAAATGATGTATTTAAACAGTGTCCATCTTTAGTTTGGTTCCCAGCTTACTATCCACAACAATAGCGCAGCGCATGACGTACGTTGTGACATCATGTTAATATGTGTCGTCGAGATAAAATGTTCATCAACAGCAAAACTTGCATTCTCGGGCTAAAACATGTTTATATAATTTATAAAGTTATATTAACCCTTATCATGTTGGACATGATTGGTTCTGCATTTGCGACCACTGTAGATCATGATCAGCCTGCAGATCCCTGCAGTCTGATCAAGATCTGCACTGTTCGCCATTCAGTCAGTATATTTTTGGTACGCAACCCCGTTAACAGTTAATGGTACTGTACAAATTGAAATTTGGACAAGTTCATTTTAGAAATTAAGCAGGGTGAGGGTTAATAACAATTATTGTTGAGGCGTATGGAACAATAAGATAGCATGTTTATCGTTTATCTTTACATAGGCTCTAAATAATTGATAGCAGTATTCCTTTCTATGCAAATATTGCATACCTGACTTTATAGAGCCCATATTTCTCCCTTGACATAAACTTTATTGTATGAAGCTTCACAATCTTATATACATTCTATATATATGTAGTAAATATGCTTGTTAATTCACTTGAACTCGTAATGCTCATCGTGAGTTTGCAAAATCATTGGATTTCAGTTCGTCTTCCACAATTTGCTTCAATAAATTTCTCATGCACCATATATTGCAATCTCATTAAACTTGGCCAGATGTATCCTAGCATTGAGCTCTCTACAATTTGTCAAAGTAATTTCCCCTGACAAAACAGTCTTGTTTATACTATATCGTCACTTATTTCTAGACTGACTTCTAAATGCAGATTCTCTTTGAAACAGTACTTTATAACACTGCATCTCTTTCTCGAAAAAAAAATCCGTTCAAAAGCATTTATAAAAGGTTTCTATCTAGTTCCATCTCAGGCATGTATTTCTAACCGAGAAGTCCCAGACACAGACTTTTCTGTTCATCTAGCTACTACTGGACATATCACAGATCAACAGAGCTTCACAGGCTAACACCTTGGGATTTCAAATCAATTTTACAGCATTGAGTGCATATTTGCTGACACTAATAAAATATCACATAGGTCTTTTTTGAATAATACTTTAAAAGAAAACACTGAGACAATGTATTGAGGCACTAAACCTTTATTGTAGACTTAAGGGACTGGGTTACACTGGCATCAGTCGTTAGAGTCCTTTAAAATAAACATCTCTGCCATAAAGTCTTCTAAAATACCACTTTCTGAAGAAAAATTACAATATCTCTTATCTCTGACTCTAACGACTTGACAAACGCGACCTGAGCTTAGCTGAATATATCTCAGCTAATAACCACCATCGGAAATCATTGCAAATTTGTTCACGATGTAACATAACCCTTGGTTGACTACAGTGTCATGGATCATAGAATCCTTAATGGCATTCACAGTCTGTATAACGAAGTGCTTGCCAATGCGTATTTTTTATTATCAAATGAATGGGAGAGGTGTTAATCAACTTTACTGTAAATAAAGTAGATATGAATATTTAAAACAAAAACATTCCAATAATTTATTGGTATGTTAAATTATGCTTTAGATGTAGTTATAGTAATTTCCTGTAACTAGTTAATACTTGGCCTGTACGTAGCAAAAAAATGCTGATAACACCAATTAAACTTTGATTATTAATGGAAGAAAGTTTATCAATCCAAAACAATAACTGGTGGTCATTTTTTAATAACTTTCATGAAATACTTTAATTATACTTTTGCACTGTCTATATAATTTCAAGAGAGGCCTCCATGGCCGAATAATAAAGGTTCGAAACCTCACATGGGGTGTTTGAATTCCTCATGCGCATAAACCGTCCAGGTGGCTTATAGAATGTCGGTGGTTATACCCTGGTCTCTGCCTATGTCTGAAAAAATGCATTGAGGTACACCTGGGGTCTTCTTCTACCATTAAATGCCGCCATATGACTAAAGTGTGACAATGCAGCTCTAACCCCACTCCACACTCCCCCCAAAAAACCAAACGAGAAATAAAGATAAAAAAATCTAACTAAAACAATACTGAACAAAACATTATACCCCTCCTTCTTCGAAGGGTGGCATAATTAATTACTACTTCATCTGTCAAATTCAGAACTTGGTTAAATGTGCCTTTAATTTATAATAATGAATAAAATCTGTAAAAAGATCCATTGGAAGCAAAGAATGCAACCAAGAAGAATAATAGCAGACTCGGTTTGATTGAGAGGTTATGAAATGTGCAACACCTCTCGCCCCCTAGCACCGGCTTACAGACATGTTGAATGGACTCCATGATCCCAAAGGACCAGAAAATATAACAACACTGATGTCTGTGTGAAACACTGAAAGGATATTTTTAATGATTTATAAATATATAATATATTATATAATTATGAAATTTTAATGAAATTATACATGTTCTGTCTATTATTTGTTCTGTAAAAAAAATTCATTTCACTAGTATTTTCATCAAATACATCTAGTGTATACAAAACATCTGCATGCATTAATTGATCACAGAAGTCTAACTAGCGATTTTAAAAACAGTTCTAATGATATTATAATGAAAAAAGTTCTAATGATATTATAATCAGGCCCGGCTCCAGAATCTTTTGACGCGGGGGGGGGGAGGGGCACCAGTGTAGAACGAAAACGTCACCGCCGAAGGCTGAGAGCGGGTAGGTATTGGAGGGGTCCATTTGCCCATGTTAGGGGGGTCAGGCGGTGGGTGGGTGGGTGGGTGGGGTCTCCCCCTTAATTTTTTTTTGAAATACAGGTAGATCTATACAATGGTGGCCTCTGGTGCATTTACTGGTGGCTGTACTCCCCTCATTATAGGGGGGGTCATGGGGGCTCTCCCCGCTGGAAATTCTTTAAATACAGGCATAAAATGGTGGCCTCTGGTGCATTTTTAAGTCTAAATTTTGAGGTAATGGAGGGGTTACTCCCCTCTTGACGGGGTTGGGGTGGGGTCAGAAAATTTTGAAATACAGGTATGAAATGGTGGCCTCTGGTGCGTTTCTGGGTCTAACTTTTGAGAAACAATTATTCCTTTGCCAAAATAGTAGGGTGAATCTTTTGATGAGGGTCTGATAATAAAAACATAAACTCCTGTCATATTGTCCATAATCACGAAGATAATTAAAAACGTTTTGAAGTACGTGAATGTTAAAGAAATTTAACAGCTATAAATACCTAAGCATTCTTCTACAAGAAATTTACAACGTGGCAAAGGCTTTACTTTCTTTCAGTTCTAAACTGGTACAGGTAATTTGAAATATATACAGTGCAGTTCAATTAATATTGTTGCCGGTCAGATTAGGACGGCTATTGAGAGGTGGTACTAATCGCTCTTCAAGACATTATATAACCTCAGAATCGCATTTAATAAGTATGTTGTGACGTCATTATAAAGAAAGAATAAACTTTATTACAGATTACTTGATCTCAACAGACTTTGTAAGTCTACGGACAAGATATGTTTCATATCCTGCAAACTATGCACCACTGTTTTGCAAAGTATGCATATTTTGTACGGACGGATTTGAACAGATACTGAATTTGTCAGTGATCAGTGATTTGAAAAGAAAAGAAATTTTTCAACAATAAATAGTAAACCCACAGAAATTCGAAGTGCATTTATGTTAATGCTGTGGTATTAGTATTTAAGTGATCTTGAAGACCAAACATGGAATTGAAAGGGGACCATCGCCTTCTAGCGATTCTCTTTATGGTTTAATGAGGTCAAATGTCAACTGATTGCATTCACAAATGAATTGTACCACCGTACACTTATATAATATTCATTTACCTCAACCAAATACGTTTAATCTTTATGTTTTAATGTCTTTATATATCTTATTCATAAGACTGATAAAAGTACGTGTATCAGCAATGATATTTTTACTATTTGCCATATTTATTTTAGTATGCCTTTATATCCGGAAAAGGTGACCTCTCGTGGCAAAACTGCTTAATGATTTACAGCTTACAGCTATGCTTATTTTTATATATGGAGCAATTGCGGAAAACTTTGAGGACTGTCGTATTGTAGGGTTAATTTCAAGGTCACTGCAAGATCAAAGGTAAAAATAAAATTTTAGAAAGGTTTCCTGACACAATTATAGGTAAAACGGCGACTTTCCAGCATTTCATGGTGGAGGGATACCTCTACGTTCATTATTTCAGGCTCGGATAGGCACCTGGGTAGAACCATCGATATTCCGCAGCGCATGGAATAATTCTACAAGCCAAGCGAGGTTTCGAACCGACTGTGGCGATGGCAAGTGATTCGAAGTCAGAGAAATTAACCACATGGCAACGGGAGCCCATTTCTATGAAGCTGACAATTATTATTTTTCAAACTCATTATGGGAAATACAATCATACAATTTCTTGCCATCGGTGACACAATTTCTATAGTATTTCTACCATTCACAAAAACATTCAGTTCGTCTCAAAGAATTTACAGTTATCACTTCATATGCAAATATGATTATTTTTAATACCGATTTCTTCTTCGAAAGACGAGTTTTAGTTTTACAATCACTACACCTGTTCTTCAAAAAAAGAAGAAGAAAGATTCAAGTGATAAAGACTAATGCAGAATGGTCTGGACATACAGAACTTGAAAATATATAATCAAGACATTCAGATGGTTAAAACAACAACGTTAGGGTTATCATATTAATTGGGGACCATGCGCCACTTTTCAAGGGATTGCACTTTGTGAATTGTAGGTTCATTGTATACCGCCGTAAATTTATAACACAATTATTTAGATTTTTACAAGTCCGTACAAGTTCTTCATACTGATTGAAAATGTATATATTCTCCAGAATCTCAACGACACTAAAATCTAAAATCTAAATTATCAAAACACTTTCATAAAACTCTGTCTTGACGAATTATATGGTAGTGAGTAACATAGTACTGCGGTGCGATCAGGACTGTTTATTACAATAAGGCAGTTATTATTATTATTGTCATTATTAATATTGTTATAATAATTATTATTATCATTATTATGTACAACGCCATTGAATATATCACTGTATAAAAATAGGTGTTTAATCAAATTATTCAGTTTCAGTTTAACATACATTATATTAATTATGTTTATTTTTGCTGACATACAGTAAGCTTAATCCATAATATACATTCGTTTTAACTGTCAAATATGGCATATGTAAAATCCGTCACAAAATCTTATCCAGTAGGGTCAATCCCCCTGACCCACACAAATTTTTCTAAGTTAGCTACGACGATTGTGTCATGTTAAAAACAACTAACCTATGTTTTATCAGGGACTTAGGAGTCTGTGGCAACTGCATGACCTGCTGTTCCTGTAAATACTGCTCTTGCAGATGCACTGTCATGAATGAGTCAGATGCCCTGTAAACCAGTTTGTGGGCGACGTTTTACATAATGTTTGTTACTGAGCAAGAACCTTTCTAGTTATATATCTGCCAGGTGCAATGGTTATTTGCACAGCAGGGCCTTCTGAATTAGAGAAAAAAGTGTAAAGAACACGTCTGCAACGTTGAGTTCTTTTTGCGATAACTGGTCGTTCTTGCATTTTCTAAACCACTGTTTGTTGTTTATCCGCTTTTAAGGTTCGAATTATATGCTTATGTTTGTTTGTTTTGATGGGTTTAACGTCGCACCCACACAAGTAATGGTCATATGGCGACATTCTAGCTTTGATGGCGGAGGAAGACCTCAGGTGCCCTCGGTGCATTATTTCATCACGGGCGGGCGTCTAGGTAGAACCACCGACCTTCCGTAAGCCAGCTGGATGGCTTCCTCACATGAAGAATTATACGCCCCCGGTGTATACGTCTGGTGTGTTAAAACGCTTGTAACTCAGCTATAACAAAACCAATTGTGCTCAACGTAGTCCCCTAGAAGTCCATGAAAATAAATCGTGTTTTACCTGTAACAGTTTCTACGGAAGTGGGTTAGTCTAAAAACTTTCTGAATCACAGGAAACGTAAGTAAATTTAATATAGCAGTAACAACGGGATTAGACCTAATGAATGATAGCCTGACACGTAATGGAAAATTTCTCTACTTCATGAAGTAAAACAAAACTTTTTGCATACTATTAATAGAAAAAAAAAAACAAATGATGAGGCGGCAATTAGGGTTAAATGGTTTGTTCTGCATAATTATAACCGACAAAATTGCACTGTTACGAATAATTAAACATATTTATTTTTTCATTATACTGTTACTTTATTGTAAGGAAGTTTAAATTCAACTGAAACGAGATGAACAAAATGATTTCATTGTTTATCTTAATTACTTGTGCCTGCCTTTATTAATCTGGTATGGCGAAACACGCCGATAAACAAGCTTTAATTATATTAGCGGAAACCAGATATGTTGCTACTTTAATTATGTTTCTAATGCTGTAGACAAAAAACGGTTATGAAAGACACGTGACAAAATAAAATCTGTTAAATGATCATTTGGAAGCATAGAACGCAAACGAGCAAACATAATAGCAGACTCGGTTCGATTGAGTCTATTCGAGGGAGGTAATGAAAAAGTGCAACATCCCTCACTCCACCGAGCACTGACTTAAGCGGAAGTCAGTAACAGTAAATATGAATGATCTTAAAGGACCAAAAGTAAAGACTTTATCTCATTGATTATTTTGAAGGAATCAGTCATTAAAGTACCTTTAAGCATATTTGATAATACAATCTTTGACGTTGCGTTCTGTTTAAAACTTACATTCATATATGAGACAGGCACTGGGCTGCTTTCTGTTTAAAACTTACATTCATGTATGAGACAGGCACTGGGTTACTTTCTGTTTAAAACTTACATTCATGTATGAGACAGGCACTGGGTTACTTTCTGTTTAAAACTTACATCCATGTATGAGACAGGCACTGAGTTACTTTTTGTTTAAAACTTACATTCATGTATGAGACAGGCACAGGGTTACTTTCTGTTTAAAATACGAGATAAGAACTAGTAGTATTATAATTAGCATTTGTTGACTAGCCTTATGATACAGATGTGAGCAAGAATGTAAGGAATGTCGTAAATTCCCTTGATATCATAAAACGAACATTTATAATTCTAAATTAATTGTATGTAGCTTTTCTTTTCTTTTAAACTATGTTTTAGTACAGGTTGCAAATCAAGTAATTGCGAAATGGAATGATATACTATCTTCTCAAGAAAATTGTTCATCCGAGAGAACTATATATTTTTAAGCGAAACAAAAATCGTAAATCAGTCAACTATTAAATTATTTACAGGGTTCCAATTAATTAAAATGTTTGCTCTTAAATCTTTTCATTTCAATTATTTTTGCATACTTGATAAACCGGAAATCATGGCGTAATGTAGTTTATCCGTAGGGGCCAGTTTCATATTTTGGCCCGGGTACGTTTTCTGAATAAAATAGGTAGATGTATTTGAAGGCATTCATAACTAAGGAATCCTGCGGACGAGTAATTATTGTGTAAAATAAATAAATGCTTGAATCTATTTTCCTAGCTCCGTGTAGACGGCCGGGTCTAAAATCTTACCCGAGGTAACGGAAGTCAGACGCAACGGAAACGGTTACCCACGCATCAAGATTCAGCTCAAATTTGCGGAAAAAGGAAACGGTTATGAGACACTTTTCTTCCCACCATGATTTTCGTCTGGTAACATGCTTTAAAAATATACATATGTTTTTTAGGTCAGTCATTTGCAGATAATACGGTACAGGTCGCGCAAGGTGTGCATTTTGGGCCACTTTTGCCTCAAAATTTAGTGTCCTGAAACCGGAGTTTTACTCGTTTATATCAAAGAAACAACGGAATCGGCAGGCTGAAAATGTCACATTATGAAGTACTGAGTATATGCAATATACCCGCTTTACACGTTCTCTGGCATTTCCCAAAATTGGATTTTTTATTATTTTTTTTTTTTGTGGAATTTCAAATTAAGCAACATGGACCCGGCATAAGGAAACATTACTCACGCGCACCGCAATGCACATTCATAAAACCTGTAACGTTAGTGTCTGTCTGAAAATATCTAGAACATTGACACGTAGAACCCAAATAACGTCATACAGTCCGATTGAAATTTGTAGCTTTCTCTATAAAAATATCTCGACATTTAAGCACAGGGACCTAAACGCTTTATTTAACCGCATGGTGGATTCACAATTGTGATAATTTTGATTAATATCTACATAGTAGATGCTTTCTTATACACGAACAGGCACTGACTACTTCAGGCTACCATAACGAGAACCTGCACGAGGTATATCAATTTACTAGTAGGCTTTTTCAAAAGACCTCAAGCTTACGACTCTTTATATAAATATACATGTACCGACATTCTTAATCTTTCCTGATGTTGCAAGAAATTATTATTTAATTGAAATCTAAATTGCTGTTTTTTCCTCATGCAAACATGCGCACATTAAAATACATTTATAATTCTTTTTTCTGACAAGGTCGAGTTATAAATGGTGCTTCACAAGTTGTATAACTTCGATAGGTCTGTTTGAGACACGTTGAATGAAAATGCAGATAAAGTTACGAATCAACACACCCACCATAAAAAATTAAACAATATCGACTTAATATATAGAAAATCATTCTTATCATCAACATCTCATTAAGGCAGCACATTTTCAAATTTATTATTAATTAACGAAGTAACATTTGCCGTTGTCGGAGTCCTACGAAGATAAAGTTGACATTAATTTGTTTGGGGTGCTTGTGCTACCAGGAAATCTACTTTCATCTCGGCCAGTACAGGATTTTCTGGGTCAGTACTGGATCGGCTGAAAACGATACAACTTCAGATTAGTTCAGCCGCTTGGCTATTATCAGAAGTGGTTCTTTGCAGAATTATAGACGCCATCATGAATTCGTTGTTGAATTCTTTGTGTTATTTGAATACAAAATACAGATGTCAGATCATTTAGAGTGCTATCCCCTGCTGTAACTTTGTGATCATCACAAGATTTAAAAATTAACAGGAATTTGCCGTTGGTCGAACGGGCTTCCAGAAACTTTATTGGAAATACAGGCAATCGGTTGACGTGATGGTAGTTTTCCGTAAATGGGATTGTACGGAACGTCTGCTGGTTTAATTAAAAATAATTTAATTATTTGTTGAGAATACTCTTTTTAAAAAGTCCTTAAGTTCGACATCCATATAAAAGTCATTAGCTTACGGCGAGGTCCTATGACTAATGCGAAATGGAATTCTTCCGCGGAATAGATTTTATGTCTTTCATTTTATTACTTATTGATTCATATAATGTCGGTATTTCTTTAAACTACGGTGTTCCGTTTGGACTATCGTGACTTTTTATTTAATACTAAACCGCGATTCACGATGGTACGATGACAAAAACGCGATGGCGCGATGGCACGATGATGAAACAACGATGGTGAAAACGCGATAGCAAAATGATGAAATCATAATGGTGCGATGGTACGATGGTGTTTTACAAACTGTTCAGTGTTCATCTCATTAAAACTGTGTAGAATCTTCAAGGCTTCGTTCTTTGTATTTCATGTATGCATGAAAGTTAATAAAAATCTGGGTGTAACAGTCACATGATAATATTCAAACTCAGCTTATTCTTGTTAGGATGTAGAACGTACATAGTGCAATGTGAAAATAAGATTGTATAAAGACTGTATTACTGACACATATACTGTACCACTTCACATGACCACCGGAAGGCGATGGTACGATGGTGAAAACGCGATGACACGATGGTAAAAACGCGATGGTACGATGGTGAAAACGCGATGGCACGATGGTGAAAATGCGATGGTACGATGATGAAAACGCGATGGTACGATGGTGAAAACGCGATATTACATCGACATTTCACCATCGCATCATCGCGAATTCATCATCGTGTCATCGCGTTTTCACCATCGTACCATCGTTGTTTCATTATCGTGCCATCGCACTGTTATGTCTTTTAAAATAACAATTTATGTGTTTTCTAACTTTAATTTAGTAACTGATAACTGATCTACACAAAAAATGAATAATGAATGACGTTGACGACGTCACCAAGCAACCACGTCATAAGAATCAATAAGAGTGATAAATGACAACATCACATTTCTCCCCTGTTTTAAAAAGCTTATGTTTATAATGGTATGGAATGAAAATGTTGATATTTATTGTTGAGGTTCATTAAAATCTATAATGTAATCTCTAAATCTGTCTGGTGGTCTTCTGTCTCTTCTGGGCTGAATTCTTCTTTCAACCACATTTTGTTCTACACGCTTATTGTTTGTTTCTGGTGCATTAGCTGGCTCTATGATAGACTGATCTGGTATTGCCCCAATAACTCTTCCCCTCCAATCATTCATATTTGGATTGGCTGTATCGTGTGGTATCTGTTTAAACTTTGATGCATCTCTATATACAACTCTGCCATCCGTGTGTCTTCGGGCACCTATTGCTGAACCATTTACCTGAAATATGATATAATAATTTTCTTCATATGGCGTAGTCCATTTGTTTCTCTTATCTTGCCTGAGCAAGACTTTATCTCCAATTTTGAAGTCGTGACTTTTACATGTTGGGTGTCTTAAATCATTTCTCCACTTTCGTTTATAACATTCGTCATTTACTTTGATATTCCTTTCCATTTTTCTCTGGTTTAAAATTGGTCCTTGTGGGTGTTTATAATCTAATTTAGTTCTGACAGTTCTCTTCATAAGAGCTTCATAAGGAGAATAACCAGTTGCAGGATGGGCAGTCGATCTATATCCCATCAACATCTCTTGTATTGCTGTTTTACTTGATTTACCTTGAGTGTGCGCAATTTGTTCAGTTTTGTTCAGAACTTTCATAAAATTTTCAGCTTCCCCATTGGCTCTTGGGTGTTCAGGTGTAATTCTATGATGCCTGAATCCCATTGTCTCAGCAAAGTTTGCAAATTCCATTGAATTAAAAGGTGGTCCGTTATCAGATTCAATCCTCTCTGGTATTCCGTAGGATGCAAACATTCTGTTAAGTCTTTCAATAACAACCTTAGCTGATGTTGATGTTGTGTGCTCTACCACTGGGAATCGGCTTCTTTTACCAATTACCACCAGGTTATAGTGTCCATCAGGATAAGGTCCGCCAAAATCTACTGAAACCGTGTGCCATTCCGTCTCTGGTATTACAGATGGTATAGCTGGCTCTTGTTTGTGCTCTTTTGTTGTAATTTTACATTCATAACATCTCTTAATGGCATCTTCAACCATTCCATTTAGTAACGGAAACCAATATTTTGTTCTCAGCATCTGTTTTGTTTTTGTCATACCAAAATGGCCCATACTATGTGCTGCTTTTATGACTGCTGATTGTAACTTTTCTGGAATGACTATTTGTTGTGATCTGAACAAAAGGTCATGTGCGGTGTATAGATCATGTCTGATCAAAAAGAATGGTTTCAAATCTGGTCTTTTCTTGTGTTTCTCCCAATCGTTTAGTCTCATTCTTGATAAAATATCCTGTAAAAGGATATCCTCTGATGTGGCCTTTCGTATTCTATCTAGCACAATACCGTGTTCATTTTCAACAATTAATTTGACCACTGTTTCTGTATCGTCTGTCTCTGTTTCAGGCAAGGGATGTCTTGATAAATAATCCATGGGATCAGCTGCATCTTTCCCTGGCTCATATATCAGTTCATAATCTACATCTTGCATGTCCATTACCCATTTTTCAATTCTAGGTGGTAATTTTGTAGAAGTTTTATTAAACATAGGTATAAGTGGTTTGTGTGATGAAATTATTTTGAACTTTGGTGCTCCCAATAAATAAATGCGAAATCTATTCTTTGCCCACTTGACTGCAAGCGCATCTTTTTCAGTTTGGCTATACCGCTTTTCTGTGTCTGTCAGGGATCGACTAATGTAATGTACTGGTTGAATGCCTTTTGTAGTTTTCTGAAATAGTCCTGCTGATAATCCCTCATAAAAACTTGCTTCGACCCTTACAATGATCTCTTTTCTTGGATCAAAAAATGCCATGGTTTTGTCATCAGTAATACAAGATTTTAACTTCTCGAAAGCAACATTTTCATCTACTCCTCAACTGAATGGAATGTTTTGTTTCGTGAGTTTTCGCAATGGAGCAGTTATAACCGCATAATTTGGTATGAACTTCGACAAAAATCCAATCATGCCTAGAAAACTTCTCACTTCTTCCTTTGAATTTGGTGGTTTTGCTTCTTTTACAGCTTTGACTTTCCCTTCTGTAGGTTTCAATCCATCTTTAGTGAATTTATATCCATAAAATTCTAGCTCCATAACTCCGAATTGACATTTTTCCTTATTGAAAGTGACTCCAAATCGCCTTGCACGTTCTGTTTCTAAAGTTTTATTGTGATCGTCTAAAGTTTTTCCCCCAATCAGAATGTCATCTCGTTGGTTGAGTCAGTTTGGTATATCTCCAAATATCCTGTACATAGCTTCATCAAACAGGTCTTGTGACGATTTTGCCCCAAATATAAGTCTCTTAGGTCTCATATTCCCCCATGGTGTACTGAAAGTTGCAAATTTCCTCGAGTCTGGATGTAGTACAAGTTGATGGTAACCTTGTTTTAAGTCCATTTTTGAAAATATTGTGCAATCATGAAATTTGTACGTAAAGTCTTCTACTATTGGGCTCTGTAAAATTCTGCTTCTTTCCATGAACTTGTTTGGTACTCTCAGGTCAACAGTTGCTCTTATCATATGTTGCTCAAATTTCATTTTGTCTATCTCATTGTATCTCGGCTTTGGTTGTACCACTAGCGGCGAGCACCACGTCACAGCTTCTCCATCCTTTACTCGCTCAAAAATGTCCTGTTCGATGCATTCATCTATCCATTTCTTTAAAGGGTCTTGCAAATAATATGGTACTGGTCTTGGTTTCATAGAAAATTTTACCAAAACCTCTTCACCCGTTTGTTTGTCTTGAATTTTTCCTACTCCTTTGAAAACATCCCCATATTCCGTCATAATTTGATCAATGTAATTTGCATTTTGTGCATTAAGAACAGATTTGATATGTACTGGGTCTGGTATTCTAAATTCATTTTGTTTCTTCAAAGAACCATCAGGTTGTATTATAAGCATTCCTAAATCAATCAATGTTTGTCGACCTAATAAAGGAGCGGAGGTTATTTTTCCTCCAATTACAACAAATTTGGTTTCTGTTCCTCTCGTCTGATTCCTGGCTATTGCTTTAAACTCTCCTATTACATTGAGTCTATTTTGAAGAGTATTGAGTTTTGTCATACTATTGACCAGAGATATTGGTACCGACGATTTCTTTTGAAATGTTTTGAACTGAAATTCATCCATCACATTGACGTCTGCACCACTATCGGGTTCGACAAATACGTACACATCATTCACAACAATTGGAGCTTACCCTGTTTATCTTTGCACTGCTTATTTGTAATTCCTGAAGGTGTCGAATAGAGTCACCTATGAAAGTATCATCTTCCTGCTCAAGTGAATCTGATTGTTCATTATTTTGAAACATTCTGTGAACATTCCTGTCCGTGCCATAGTGATTTCTTTGTTCATTTGATTTACATGCTGAAGCAAAATGATTAAACTTTCCACGCTTGAAACATTTCTTGCCATAAGCTGGACATAAATCTTTTCTCCATGGATGTATTTTCCCACAATATTTACATTTCAATTTACTGCTATGCTGTTTTATATTTTCATCTGTGTTAGATCTCATTCTGTTTATTCCCGCCACTTCTGATTGGCTATTTGTGTTCATTGTCCTTACTTGTTCTTCTGTTTCTTCCATTATTTGCATTTCTGTTAAGGTTTGTTCTAAGGACCACTTTTTCCTGATAATATTGCGTATAAGATCTCTGTTTTCTGTTGTTTGAATAATTTGTTCTAGTATGCGTTCATCACACTCTCTAAAATCACAACTCTTGGCTTTAGTACGTAAACGTATAGCAAATGAAAGAATGCTTTCGCCAGGTAATTGAATTGTTTTTAGAAAAATATATCGCGCATAGTGTACATTCTTCTTTGGTGAAAAATAGGCAGTTAATTTAGTCTTTAAATTTAGATAAGTGTTACTTTCCTCACTGTCGGGTAAACATTTCTCCAATCGCCTTATTTCAGGACCTCCATATATCAGCAATGCATCTCTCTTATCTTCTCTGATCTAACCTTGAAAAATCTCATTTCTCTCTCCAATTCTTCTATCCATTCTTCCCATTTTTCTCCCGTTGCTAAGTGGTCTTCGGCCACAATAAACGGATTAATCTTTAAATGTCTTGCTCCCTCCCCCATTCAACACCGTAAAGATTTAATAACTGATAACTGATCTACACAAAAGATGAATAATGAATGACGTTGACGACGTCACCAAGCAACCACGTCATAAGAATCAATAAGAGTGATAAATGACAACATCACACGCACCATCGCGTTTTCATCATCGTACCATCGTATATCGCGGTTTAGTATTCATTAAAAAGTCACGATTGTCCAAACGGAACACCGTATTTAGCAGATATGGCAGATAAAAGGTAAACTTACACGTTTATCAACTATACATCCAAAATATCAAAGTAAAATCGTGCTGTACGAAATTTTCATTTATGCGTTTTGCGAAACCAGTCAAACTACGTTATATGAATGACGTTACCTAACAATGAATGCATGTGGGATGATTCAGAGATAACAACCAGCAAACATTCGATGCCTATTAACGAAGACTACCTAAGTACCTTCACACAAAAAAAAAACGTGTCTCCTACCAGATCTTCGGACAGATATTTAACTGAAGCTTGAATTTTCTTATCATGATCTTACGTCGAAACTAATCGCAACGAAGAAAATGAAATATCTTATACACCGGTGTTATTCTCTGCTCTTTTACGCATTTTTTTTTGCATCATACTTATTAGATAATAAGTGTTGCTTAAAATAGTTCATGCTCTTTAATCTGCTACCGTTTGTGAATATCTTTGAAATATTTACATAAATAGTCAATGTTTCTTTTCAAACTCAGCCGTTATTTACTTAAAAACCGGTATTTCACAGTCAAGTTTGTTAATCATAAAAGAATCAATGGAAGAGTAAATAAACATACAATCGCTAGCTTTAATGGAAATAGAAGTATAACGCAAGCCTGTCAGCCACATCGATTTCTATTATTTATATTTCATTTCTATTCTTCAAATATCAATACTTTTTCATACTCAGGTTGTTGGTATTGTCTCCTCTTGTTACCTAAAACCATTAATAAAAATTTCTGATATATACTCGTACTATGAAAAGCTCCGTATTAAAATATCAAATTTTGTTTACGCTCTAATGGTAATTAGGTCACATTCAGCTTGACATTTTGACATTTTAGTGTATGTCAAAGCATTAATATCTGAGTACTTCAACATATATCTGGTTTGCATCATCAGCAACCGCACCCCCCCCCCCCCCCCCCCCCCCCCACCAAAAAAAAAAAAACAAAAAACAAAAACAAACAAAAAAACAAACATGCCAGGAAAAAGGTAAAACGACGTCTAAGAAGAGATTGTAAAATGTGTTACAAGTCAAAATTCTTTCACGATTCACGTGTAATAATAAATTCTTTCCATCTATATAGCGTTAAAGTCATTTATTATTTTTATGAATGAGTATTGTTGTTATTGGAGTACCAGCATCTCACTTATCAATAAGACTGTGTTTGTAACACGAGTATTTTTTAAGCTTTGTATGCGGCTAGAAGTCAATAAGCAGAGAAATGCTTATTATTTCGTTGGTAAGTTAAGAATTATATTTGCTACGACAACGGACCTGGAAGAAATCGGCTTCTGCAATAAGACGACAAAATAATTGATATAATGTAGTAAGATGTTATTTTGTGATATTCGCCTGGCGAGACTACCAACTGTGCAATAAAACCACCCTCCCATCGCCAACAAAAATGATTGTGCAAATAGCGGTTGAAGGAATGTAAGCGTTCTGCGAAACCACTTGTTAGTGAGGGATTTGCGATAGAGCGTGGGTAGCTTCACAATTAATTCAGAGCTACGGTTTGGGCTCTAATCCCTTCAGAGGCACAAACACATTTCTCTAGTTCCGACTGGCTCATAACGAGAGGTCAGTTTTGATTTGTGAGACAACGGGACAGAACATGACACTGTTAACAGCATTTGTTGTAAAGCACTGTAGACAGTCGTATCCCAGTCATGAAAATATACCCATTTATGAAATGTAAGTTGGACAAAAAAAGTAGTCATTCTGTAGCAATTATCAATCTTGAAGGGCATATTTTCATCTTATATACATTTACATTATAAGTTGTTGTTTTTTTATTTCTCAAATAAATGAATATACATACAACAAACTGTCCTCTATCAATATGTTTTATTTATTTTATGCTCCTCAGTGAAATACTGAAATTTATCAGTGAAATAGAACTGATATTTTCACGATGCACGTAACGTTGCGCGGACAAACTGGATAATTTTGTTAAAACCATTAAAATATATCAAATAAATAGAAAACTTGTTTGTTTCAGTGTAAAATCGAAAGATATTTCACTTGTGAACACCATAATTTACATTTTCACGAGTGACTGGCTGCGCCACTCGTGAAAATATTGTATTATATTGTTCACTCGGTGAAATATATTTCGATCTTACACTAAAACACTACAAACAAATATCCTCTATTTATCTAATTTTATGTAGAAAAATGATAGCGCACTATAACTGGTCAGAGTGTTTCCATTTAGTTTTATTGATTCATTTTAATACATGTAAGGATTTTATTCTGTCTGTGTTTGTGTAGGTAAACATTTACCGGTAAAAGATATTTGATTTCTGTTTGTCAGATGCTAATATTAACAATGTCACAGCTTCAATTAATGCAGATAAATAAAATGTTTCTGGCCGAAGCGAACTGTAAATGTTGACTGTCTGCACGCTTTTTATCATTCCGGCCTGTCTCGACGGGTCGGTATTAAGACAGGATTTTTGTTTAAAAACAATAAAACTGACCAAACCTTCCGAATTCCAAAGAGAAGAATCGCAAATGCCTCGGCAAGCTGAGAACCAGTTGTTGCAAAATATAATCCCAAAGAGACTCTTTCTAACTTGAAGTTGTTTTCTTGCGTAAGTGTTCAATGAAATACTAGAAGATGTACTTCACAGATTTTCCAGTCTCGGTTGTTTTGAACATTAGCAATAATAAACGTACCGCTGACTAGCACTTGTACAAAGTTAACATTGTCTCATAGCTATTTCAAGAATGTAAAATAAAGAAAAGTAGGAACTTCAATGGTCGCTCAACACGACAAAAACGAAAATGTTGCAGGCTCGGTTTGATTGAGCCTGTTCATGGACGGTAGTGGAAATGCATGCTACCGTCCACGCCCTCTAGCCCCGGGTTGAGCAGAATTCAATATTTACACATGCTAAAAGTACAAAAAGCAATTTAGAGACATCCGCAGATGTATTCAAACGAAGTCGTTCTGTCTTTTTTTAAGGAAATTATGAAATCTGATAAAGAACAAAATAAAACGAACGGAAACGTTTAAAACGTTTAAAATTTGTCATTCGCCAAAAGTCTTGGATATCCACAGTGTAGCGTATGTAAGCCTTAATTGTTTATTCTCAGGGTGCATATGTAATAACCAATTCTAGGATGTGATTTAAGAATTTAGTTATGGTTTATTCATATTGTGCTAATTTTCTTTCCTCTACGAATAAACATCTATTTTTTTCTTTCGCAATCCAAATTGATTTCCATTACTTTTTAATCTACTTATTGACTTCATTAACATGGTTGCCATTGTGAATTGTGTTTTACCGCTCAGACGTAAAAAAGTTGCGTGAGATTTACCAGGTAACCGACGAACCTTCATGGCAATATTTCCATTTTCCTAATATTAGGTATTATAAAAAGTATTGAATGCATATCTTGTTCGATTGAACATTTGATTTGGTTTATTAACAAGGACATTTTGACGGTAAACTGATATTATGTTGTATGTATAAGCGATGTAATACTGTACATGTATTACAAGATTTTGTTTTGTTTTACAGAAAACAACCACTGCGCTGGTTAGGTATTGGTCTGATAGGGATAACAAGTATTTGTGACTTTGGAACGTGTTGGGTTTTAGAGCAATAAACCGCTCTAGAATCCAGAATAGCGTTTTGCCACTAACGTCCATGCGTTTTGTGCAAAAGCCGACCGTTTGAATATCAATTACATACACTGCCACAGGGCTTCATTACGTGAACCCTGCGTTTTTTTGTTGTTTTTTTTTTGAATGCTTCTTTATTTCTTGTGGACCCAATAACGTAAGTATGTAAAATATGAATAAAACTGTTGACATTCCCCAATGACTAAATGTAGCATCATCAAATATTTAGAGCATATATCATCCAACAGCGAGATTCGAGGCAAACGATTTCAACATAAACGGCGACAGAAGCCTTTAAGGATTTCCGCCACTCTGTCAGTTTATTATTATATAGTAATATTTTACGGTCTAACATTCAAGAAAATTAAAACTAACAACATTCAAGAAAATTAAAACCAACAACATTCGTCAATAGAAAACATTTCATCTTTTGAAACTTGTACGCAAACATTCTGATCAAGTAAACTGGCGATTTCGTTTTTTTTACATGAAGCGTGACCAATTTACCTGTGCACTTTGAGATCGTTTTGTAATTCAACACACACAAAATCCATTGCCAACATTTTCGAAATTAAATGCTATTAAATATTGATATTAATTATAATTTTATTAACCCTCATTTCGTTAATATTGCCCAACTTGTCACGTTTATAGCATATTATTTGTTTTAAAATCGTTATCGACTTGTGTTCTTGTCAAAGGTTTGCGTGTCTCAAGAATCTGCTGTTGACAAGCATTTTTATTGTTTCAGTACAGGTGAACACAAGACCAGATGAGCTCTGAAACGTCCTGTGACCTCGACAAGTCAATGATTTATAGTTATGTGAACGACACAAAAGCGTATGCAAACGTATAAATCAATCGTTTATGACAGAAACTTCTGGTCAATTTTTGTATACTTTAATGGTGTCACGACTTACCTACCGATTTCTGTGTATCCGAAAAAATCTATCCGAATATGAGTTTAACAGAAGATAATGACATATCCATTGGCACAGAAAAATATGCCATTTATACATATATTTACCGGGCACGGAAGTATATCTTTCTTCAAAAATTCTTCGATGATAAAATTATACCATATTAAAGATCGAATGGATTTGCTTTCTGTCGGTTTGGTCTATTTTCTAACTTTGCAATATATTCGCCATGCTATCTACAAATGGAATGCATTTTGTACAAATGACAACGAGAGACATTGAATGGTGTTACAGCCACCACAAAATTTACTGTTATTAATGGAATTAAGAAGAGATAAGTTTAACCGATGGAATCCAGTGCAATCGATATCCATTGCAAAACAGTTTCAGTTAATATTGATTTGAGTGAAAAAACGATATTAAACATATTAAAATTTATCGTAATTTTTTCTGAGCTAGACACAGTCATACGATTCTTGATAAAACTCAGTACTAACGCACTTGATGTGTCAGAAGCACATATTGACATTCAGCAATGATGCCATAACTTTCTCATAGCAAGGAGACGCAATCTTACACCATAACACTGGAAAAAATACACACTGTAAATACTTGTATAAAAAATCTTGTTTTTTCCAGGTAACCTTCGGATGGTTTGATTCAATAATAAAAACGTTGTTGTCTTTCAGGTTCGCTTGTCCATTCACCGAGGGTGTATCACTTTTCCAGTCTTATAAATGTTAATAATGGACCTAACTAAAAGGCATAATCCTAATGTTTTCTCTGAAATAACCCGTATAATTCCCTTTTAAACAAATGAAGCCTGCAATACGTGTTCATATTTATACTTATTTATAGCCCAAAAGAGCGACTCCTCCTTCTTGATAAAACTCAGTACTAACGCACTTGATGTATCAAAAACACATATTGACATTCAGCAATGATGCCATAACTTTGCGGCGTCATAGCAAGGAGACGCAATCTTACACCATAACACTGGAAAAAATACAAACCACTGTAAATACTTGCATAAAAAATCTTGTTTTTCCAGGTAACCTTCGGATGGTTTGATTCAATAATAAAAACGTTGTTGTCTTTCAGGTTCGCTTGTCCATTCACCGAGGGTGTATCACTTTTCCAGTCTGATAAATGTTAATAATGGACCTAACTAAAAGACATAATCTTAATGTTTTCTCTGAAATAACCCGTATAATTCCCTTTTAAACAAATGAAGCTTGCAATATGTGTTCATATTAATACTTATTAATAGCCACCACCGGAAAGTCAAAAGAGCGACTCCTCCAGGAGACAGTTAGTAATTCTACTGGGGGCGGGGGATAGAGCTAAATACAGAAGAGGCTCGATTGTCAGGCACACATACAAGAGACTCTTATCCTAATGTTAGTAAGTTTTAGTTGGAGGACCGGGGAATCGAACTTACGACTCTTGGTTTCGTAAACAGCGTTATCACTGTGCTCAAAGTCAGTAAAATCATAGTACGTCACAATAAATACGTGACAGCGTTTAATGTCACAGCGGCGCATTGAAAATGGATACGATACGAAACACAAGAGTTGTCCTAGACGACATTTAGGATGTAACTGGTGTAGTGTTAAAATAGAAACAATATATCACAATACTGAGTGTATCGTTTAATAAAATCATTTTCGTTCAGACGTGAATTAATATATCTCTCATGACGCGCCCTCATGATATAATTTCTTCGTATATGAACTACAAACAGTGATTTTATTTAATGATATTTAATGATTTAAACGTAACCGGTAAGATGACATACATTCATCTCAGTGCTTTTTTAACTTGTTAAGATATGGGAAACTGTTTTAATTACCCATATTGTAGTATCAATTAATGTTTTGTCTTCTATTATGGATAAGGGAAATGGTTATAATAATCCAATTTTCCGCAACTTGATAGTCATAGATATCCATATAAGCGCGTCAGAATCAAACTTCAATTTCTTCTTGAATGCAATAAATGCATTAAGAACAGATAATTGATACCTGATTTACAGGATATATAAGGATACTACAAGGGCAATAGCACCGTGTACTCTAAAACAGCCACTGGTCTAGTCTGGAAATCCAGTCTTATAATTTCAGTCGGCAATTTGATACCGTCGATAACATATTAAGAAATTCATTAAGCTCCAATTAACTCTAATAAGTAAATAGTTTTATTATGATTTTATGGACAAAGCATAAAATATTTAACACATTCAAGCATTGCTCTGTTTATGCGAAACGCAAAAAAAGTTAGAAATATAATCTGTATTGTTCGTAAAATGCACATCTCCTTGTCTAATCAAACAATACAGGCTGCTAGAAATGACATTACAATGCGACTTTTATAAGGATATAAAACTGTCATATCATACCTTATAACCTTTTTTCGTTGTGACATATCGCGCCTTGCGATTTCGTGACTCTGTTTAATAGCTCGTTGAGATGAAATTCGTTTGGCAGAAAACATCATAGACATCGTAAAAGTATATTCCAGATAAAATACTTTCAACACAAGTACAATATGTAGCGTCAAAATCGGTGATATTGCCTTGGCTGCAGACACCTCAGTTCATGAAATGATTTTGACTTTATAATGGTATCAGTATCTAACAGAAATTGACGCTAGCTTGTCAATTCAGTTTGTATCCCGGGTGGAAAAACCAATATGAATCGCGCATGCTTCATTGATGTGATTGCTATACTGTTTTCCATTAAGATGGTGCGGCCTGCTTGAAACATAGGTAAACGTATGTTATGATCTGATAAATAACGTTACAATGTTGACAGTTTCCATTTATGTTCATATTTCTCTCATTACATAGACAATATGTACAAAAATATGTCTTACATTTAAAGAACAGAAAATAGATATGTTTTAATATCAATTAAAAAGTAATCACATAGGCAGAGTGATATATTTAAACGAAAAATATGTTAAATAAAGATATCATCAATGAAAATTTATGTAATTAACTCATATGCATAAAAAGCTATCTTACTATTATACTGGATTTTGTCTTTGGCATTAGCTTTTAGACAAATTAGTTGTATGTTTGTGATGTAAACTGTAAAACTGATTCTGTTAAAAACCGCATGGAAGCATAGAACGCAACAAAACACAATAACAGTCCAGTTTTACGGTTTCATCAAAATGTTTGCATATATTTAATCATAGTACAAGATCGCCTACCACCATAATACCTGAAGTATATGACATGTCGTACCTTTGCAGAAAGGTAAGCACGTATGTTTTATCTAAATCAGAACACGATTTTTATCAAAACATTTTAAGCCAGTCGATAGTGTTCTTAAACGCGTTTATCTTTGTTCTGTTTCATCAGTCAAGAGTGTCTAGTCAAAGTTAGTCAGCGTTGTTAATGAAAATCAAGTACAATACTTTTGTACTTCAGTGTACTTATGAACGTAAATAATATTGTCTATTTTAACAAATCAATGGTTCGCTCTGTTTGTGATTCCGATGTTCAAATAGAGAACCTCCGGTTGTGATCTAACTCTCAATGCAATATTAATGTGTTACTATGTAATTATAAAAGTAAATTTTGTAAAACAAATGAAGATAAAAGGTTTTGTAGTAGCGCTTTTACTGTTGGTTTGTCCCCTTAAAAAGACACTCGGTATTGTTTTTTTCCGAGTTTATTTCCTACGTTTTTGTTTACAGGCAGAATGTTTGATAAAAAACAACAAAAAACATCAACAGCAAAATAAAAAGAAACAACACATTCTAGACAATTTCATATATCATGTTTATATATATAAAGCTGTGTAATGAGTGAACAGATGACATGATTGATCCGTGTTACATAAATATAATAGAAATGTATTTTATTGTAAAGAATATACACTTTAAATGATTTTGCAGATGGATTCAGTAGCGATCGGGTGGTGATTTATGGCTCTACGTATCTATTCAATAAACCGGAACAGCAACATATATCTGGGGATTGGGAAGGGGAAAACATGTCACTCACAGGTGTTAACTTACAAAAATAAACGTAACATCTAATGTTAATAAGGAAAACGAATGTACAAACAGACCCGCACTTTTAATGTTTTGATATGCACTACTTTGTGCTTTCTATAAAAAGTATGGACTTTAATTTTATTATATAATTTCACTTATAAATGATAACCATACAACAGTGATTCAATAAATTTCATGTTTCATAAGTTTCATGTACTTGACAAGAGCTGTTCACTCAACACACTTGAAAAATCGATTTAATCAGGTTATATTTGATTTTAAGTCGCTTTTGAGGTCAGCAATGTTTTTGTACTTTTAATAATAGAACCGTCCGTTATTTAGGTTAAGTTTACAAAGCAGTATAATCATTTTTTTGCAACACAAATATGTGCCTTAATGATAATGTAATGATAGTACAGTTAAGTGTAAGCATCGCAGTCTTTGTATTTTGTAGGTGTGGGTTTGATATCCATCAGAGCCGCACATTGCTGTATTATATTCTATTATATTTTCATCTTTAACATAGCATCATAGAATCCATGTCTTCTCATGAGATACAGATAAAATGAAAAAAGTATGGACATCTGTTGCGTATTGTAATGCATGTTTTTCAAATAAGTATAAAATATTTACAGAATAGTACAAATATAAAAGATGTAATGGTATCTATTAGTAAGCATTTTCTAGAAAACATTGTGCTATGAACTCTGGCTCCAGGAATCTACTGACATATCTGGCAAAACTTACTGCTAATGACGCATCATAAATAATTTTGTGCATTGGAATGAAATTCACTTGTACGTGACAGTAACAGCGAAAAATATAATTACAAAATAACATAAAAAGAATGAAATTGAATATATACCATCGATATTTGAAAAATTTATATAGGATATATGATCGAGTCTCTAAACCAGGGCTGTGGAAACAGGTTATAGATAAAAGAAGATTGTTGGTGAAACAATTTATGGACTAGGAAGGTACCTATATGTTAAGTGTTCAGGAATTGCATGTAATGAAATCACTAAGATTACAACTTGTAAAGCATATAGGAAAGTGTTTGATATAAATACTAGATATGATTCAGGTATACATGTACATGGTTCTTCATCTCAATGTATAATACATTGGTACTGACACAATTAGCAGTGTACTGTTTGCAGTTCAGGACAAAAAATACCATACAACATACAGAAAGTCGTATTGTTTATTCATTCCTATGTAATTTTCTATATGAACCACCGTTTCTCTGCGGACAATAAATGTGCATGCGCTGTGAGATATCATTTAGCAATAAACTTTCAATATACAGGTTCAGGATGTTCATTATTGGCCACTGGATGGGGAAACCCCGCAAAATTACCGTGTTACTTCATGAAATAGAGACGTCCCCATACAAATTGACTTATTTCTAAATTTATAACATGTTTTTCACTTCATTATTGGAATATTAAATTGAAAAACACCTGTTTCTTTCAATGAAGAACATAATATGTTATAGTTACAGTCAGGAATATAAAAAATTATCTTGCAATTCTTCACTTGCAAAGGGATCAGTTAATAAATAACAGATATGACACTGAAATAAATTTTATTAAATATTGTAGTTTTTACTTGTAAGTGCCCTCACTCAGTTATTGGTGGCTAAAGTACTTCTGTCTAATGTCAAATTTTCGAACCTTTAGTTGTAAATTTTAGACTTAAACTAAGTGGCCCTTTAGGCCTGTGACCTTGGCAGAACCACCTACTGTGAAATCCTTTAATTTCGTGAGCACACAATTTCGTGGTTTTGTCAGAAACGACTATTTTGTAGGTAATATATATTCGTTTTTTCCACTTATCAAGATAGAAATGAATCAGAAATTTTCTTGTTGGTTGGGATTTGATGTGCTGATTTACTAATCAGTGTAAGTAAGTCCCTTATTAATATTAATGACTTTACAGTATATCACAAAGATGGGCATTTTTGATTAGTTCATTATCTTAGAAAGATGCAAAATGCTTAGTTTCATTTACTGTTATAGTGGTAGTATTAATTATTCACGATCTGGACTATTGAATTATTTCATGCACCTGGTACCAATATACCCGACCTAATCTAACACAAAATTATAATGATGCTGCAGACCAGGTCTGATAAAGATCCATTCAGTTGTTCATAAGAAGGAGTCGTTTAAAGGTATTTCCATTTTTAGCTCTAGTTGCACCTGGATACTTGAACAAATTTGGGAGAGGACATTGTAATGGTGTTAAAACAAGTATGATGAAGATCCATACAGCGGTACATAAGTAGAAATCATTTTAATGTATATCTATTTCTTAAATCTAGTGGCCCCGGAAAGGGACCAAGCGCCTCCATTTTAACAAAATTGGGAGATGACCTTATAATGATGCTATAGGTCAAGTCTGTATAAGTTCCGCCCTGCGGTTCATGAGAAGTCATTTTAAGATTTCTATTTTTAGCTCTAGCGGCACTTGAAAAAGGCCAAGCGTCTCCATTTGAACACACTGAGACATTATATCTATGCTAGAAATAGTAATCCGTCAACGTGATAAACTGTGATATGATTCGGAAATAAGAAAATACTCAAAACTCAGAGATCGACATAGATCCAAAGCGATAAAAATCAAAAACACTACAGAGTGGACCAAATTCAAACACTGAGAAACAAAGTTAATAATCTTAAAAAAGTATGCAAAGGAGAAGCGCTTTAGTAATATTAAAGTAAATATTACTGAGACCAAGACAAATAATCAAAAAGAATATTGGAAACACTTATGCTATTTAGTAAAAGCAAATAAAATATCGGAAATAATACCCCCAGTGAATACGGTTAATGATTATATTTCAGAACAACTTCACTTAATAGATGTTGATAAGGCTTCATGCCTTAATGATTACCTCCTTAATGATTACCTCGTATCTATTTCGAGCATCGACGATATAAATGTTAACCTTCCAGAAATACGAAAAAGAACAGAAAATTCATTATCCAATATAATCATTACTGAGTACGATGTCATAGATATAATACCGAATCTTGAAGTTAATAAATCAGTTGGTTTAGGCTTAATTAGTCATTAAATTTTGAAAAATACTAAATATTGGATAGCCAAACCGTTATGTTTAATCTTTAGTAGGTCTTTAAATGAATTTATTTTTCCTAATATATGGAAGAAAGCTATGGTAATGCCACTTTGTAAGAAAGGCGATATCTATTTGGTTAGCAATTACAGACTTATCTCTCTTTTAAGTTATGGAAGTAAATTGACCGGAAAGAACGGTGTATAATTATACAATCATCTCCACGAAAGTAAACGTCTTTATTCGTATCAGTCAAGCTTTTTGAAAGGTCATTCAACAGTTTATCAATTAATAGACATATATCATCAAATTACTCAATTCCTAGATTCGAAAACGAATACTTGAATAGTTTTCTGCGATATTTCTAAGGCATTCGGCCGTATCTGGCACAAAGAGGTATTATTTAAATTACAAGAAAATGGAATCATCGGAAATGTTTTTAGTTGGATAGAAAATTATTTACCAAATCGTAGTCCAAATCTACTTGTAGGGACGTCTCAGTCAGATTTCAAGACCGTGACACCTTGAGTTCCTCGAGGGTCAGTGTCAGGTCCTTTGTTATTTTTCATCATTGTAAATGATATCGTGGACAATTTATGAAGTGTTTCACGTCTGTTAGCTGATGATAATTCTCTAGCATGTACAACAGCAAATATCACGTGCGAATTTGTCATTTCAGAATTTTTTACTCAAAGAAAGGAGAAATTCTTTAAATTAAAAGAATGATTATTCTGTAATTCAAAAAAAAAAAAAATCCTTACACGTCTAAAAATTCTTTAAATATAGGGTTTTCTTTGACCTGATGAGCGTGTGGCGTGATTTCAACAATAAAGCATGGGAAACACACGCAATGAGTGTGACTTGATAGGTATATGCATTAGGCATGTGCTGATGGTGCAGAATTAAGGGACAACCACATACATTTATTAAGCATGTATGCACCTTAATGCTATCAGATTTGCTATAGTCACACAACCCAGGTCCTGGTTTTTGTAACATCATTTTATTCTGCATGTTTGATAGTTTAACAGCAAGACTTGTACTTTTAGATGGTTTGCTTCATAAAACGCTGCTAAGCAAGGAAAGGAGGCAAGACAGCTGCCAGTAACAGCATGTTACCATTTCCAGTATAGCAGCATAGAATTTCTTACATTGATGCGTTGGTTTACTTAAAATAATATTTCGAATTTTCAGATAGCCAAATGATGAGTATAGTTAGAGTAATTAGAAATAGAGATAGAGAAATAAATGGGCTAGCTGTAGTGAATAAGAATTTGGTGAAATTTATTGTGTCAAATCTGACAACTGAAGATGACACATACCATCTTGAAAAGATGAAAATCGTTATGTTAGGCATGAAACTGAAGATGTCTGTAATAAGTTGATAGACATGACCCAAGGTTGCATGTATGGCTTCCCAAGGGTAACCCATTTCTTCATGTCGGCCCAAGAATTAGTTGACAAGGAGAACATGTCACAGGCAACAAGCAAACAACTGGACTTGAAAAGCTGTATGCGTTGGCATACGTGTAATTACAGTACAAAGACTTGATACTGTTATAATGTTACATGATGTTGAAATGTTGGTATTCAGTTAGGTAACTTGTGAACTGTTCATATCTATATAATCAGTTGACATTTTACTTAACATTCAAGATGTTTTTCAAGTTAATTTAATTATATATTATATTTTGTAAACTATCAGCCATGATTGAAATCAAAAACAAAGATGTGATTGGAAGGTTTCAGAAGGACGGTTATGTGCAGTGATTTTTTTATTTTTGAAAGGCAATTTTCCAGTAGATAGTTTGAATATAAGTATAAAGTACTCACTTGATTCAGTTATTAAAGGCTTTAAAAATGTAATGAAGGGCAAAAGTAAGCTATATTTTCAAAACAAATTGGAATCTTTCTTTGAAAAAGTGTTTAAATTTCCATAAAGAAGACCTGGGTTGTCCAAACCTTGTTCTTAAGAAAAAGAAGTAAAAAACATAGATACCTTAGAAACAGCCAAGAAAATATTACTGTCTGTCTGTGACAGAATCTTTTAAAACAACTCCAGAAGAAAACCAGAAATTAAAATTTAAATTGAAAAGTAAATTAGAAAGGGCTTCTAAAATTCAAGAAACAAAACAGGCTAACAAGTCATTGCTGAAAAAAACATGCACATTTAACTTTGACTTTAAAAAGTAAAAATATATTAATAAATCAGTTACGAGCAAACAAGAGTTATCTGTTAAAGAAAATTGAAACTTTAGAATCTGTTTTGAATGAGGAACGACATAAAAAGGTAGAGTTAGAAAAAACTACTTAATGAAAAAGAGAATAAAAATACTGAATTAAAAAATCAAATAAATTTATTTCAAGAAGAAAATTATTATATACATACATTAGTCGAGAATACTTCTGTGCTAGTATTTGTTTATTTGATGAAGAAAATAAGGTGAATACTTGTGACATTCAAAAATATGTATATGAATTAATAAATCAAAATGTTTCAACCAGCAAAATTTCTCCAGTAATTAAAACTGTACTTATATTAGCAAAAGTAACACCTAATAAATAACAACAACAACAACAACAACAATAAATTTATTGCATTAAACATTTTACAATGTCTATAGCAAACTGACAACTCCAACACGAACATAGCTTTACGGAAGATCTTACATGTACTTAGTTTCTGATTTTACTTGCATGGTATAAGAATTTGGACAAATTTATTAACACATTTCTAGATTTTATTGACAAAAGGTTAGATAGTTTTTGAAGCGTAGGCCATGTAAAATAATATCTCTTTAGATATTTTTGTCTGAGATCTTTGTATTTAGTACATATTAAAAGATGATGAAATTCATTTTCAACCATATTTGATCTACATTGAACACATATTCTATTATTTCTTGGAACATTAACATGTCTACCTGTTTCTATGAAAAGATCATGGGAAGAAGTTCGAAATTTAGTTAAGGCTATTCTGTATTTTTTCTCTTGTATTTTGTCTAAGTACGACTCAAAAGCAAATGAATGTTTGAATAAACAATATGTTTCTAAACGAGGTGAATTATTAATTGCCGCATACCAGGTTTGATGATATATGTCTATAATTCTTTGTCTAATGATATTATAATTTAACAACATAGTAAATTGATTTTGCCACAAATACGCTAACCCTGCTTGATCTAATATACATTTTACTTGATACGCCCAATTGGTTTGGTTATAGGTAACGCCATTATCAACATCAGTCTTTAACATACAATACGTTTTAAACAATAAAGAAGTATCTTTCTGTTGTAAAACTTTAAGCCAGTATTTTATAATTATTAGTTTCCTATAAATATACATCGGAATTCTTCCTAATTCCCCGTAAACAGCATCCAGATTGGTGGAAGTTCTCACACACAGTAGTTTTCGACAGAATTTAGAGTGCACAAATTCGACATCCGGGCTTTTATGATAGCCCCAAATTTCTGCGGCATAATTTAATATAGGAGCTACAAGTGTGTCAAATAAACCTAATTTCTGTGACACTGGCAGTTCTAACTGATTATTTACAATAAACAAGTTATGCATGGAAAACGAAGCATGTTGCGCAACTAATTTTTGCGTGCGATTCCAATTTCCGTTTTTAAATAGATGAACGCCTAGATATTTAAACGTTGTAACAACCTCTATACGTGAATCATAAAGATAAAAATCATGGGAGGTATGACGCCCGTTTTCGAAAATCATAACTTTTGTTTTGTTTACATTTAAACGTAATCCCCATGTATTACTGTAATTTTCAATGTCATTTAACATTGACTGAAGAGAAAATGGATCATACGCAAATATAATCGCGTCATCGGCAAATAATAGAAGAAAGATTTTAAGATCATTTATTTGCAACAAACCATCTATATTGCTATTTATGTTGTTTATGATATCATTTAAGAAAAATAAACATAACAAGCTACTTGACGAATCACCCTGTTTTACGCCAATATTAGACTGTATATATGAAGATTTATCTGCCTTGTATCGCACATACGATTTTACAACATTATACATAGATTTTATAGCCTTGATAAATTTTGAACTAATATTTTCCTGCATTAATTTATGCCAAAGATACAGCCTATTTATTTTGTCGAACATTTTTTCCCAATCTAAAAATGCAGTATACAGTTTTCTTTTAGACGCTAATGTTTGAGAAATTAAAGCATGTAAAATAAAGATACAGTCTACTGTAGACTTGCCTCGCTGGAAACCAAATTGATTATCTATCAGTTTCTCATGTTTTTCGGCCCATTTTGTGAGACGTGCAACCAGAAGTCTAGAGTATATTTTAGACAGGATATTATTCAAAGTGATACCTCTGTAGTTTTTAGCTTCGTCGGCGTTCCCTCCTTTAAAAATAGGTATTATAATTCCTTCTCCCCAAGTTGTTGGGAAAATACCATCATCTAATATTTTATTATAAAGTTTATGCAGAAAAGGAGATATAATGTCAAACGAGTTCTTAAAAACCTCAGAGATCAATTGATCTGTCCCTGGACTTTTGGAATTACTTTGCGCTGAAACAGCTGCTTTAATTTCTGTAATGGAAAACTCTGTGTCCAAGTCATTGTCTAAAACATTATACTCACTCGGTATTACGTAGTCTGCATTATTATTTTCAGTTTCATAAAGCTGATTAAAGTGCGTGTATAAATCATTAATATTCAAACTATTTGATTCATTATTATTTTGTTTATACTGCCGCTTAACATTTTTCCAAAAAGATTTTGGATTAGTTTTAGCTAAATTAGATATACGTGTACCTTCTTTCTTGTAAAAAAGCCTTTTATACTTTCGTTTTGTTTTAATGTACGTTTGTTTTTTATTCAAGAAATTATTCTTATTAATTAGACTTTTATCTCGAATAAATGCATTTCTTGCTTTATTGTATTCTTTGCGTGTTTCATAACATTCTTTATTAAACCATTTTCTCCTCTCGCTATTGCTATTTATACATGTACTATTATTTATAATTCGCGTTTTTCCGAAGATTTGAAAAGTTTGATCTTGCATAAAGTTAGTGAATGACTCAACAGAATGATTCACATTACTACTCTCTACGCTTTCAGTCATGCGTTGTAAAGTTGTAAAATTAGCCAATAGATTGCTTCGGAATGTATCAACAAGTGTGACGTCCCACACAATGAAGCGCTCCTGTACGATAACATTATCACGTGACTGTATTTGTGGGGGTTTGCATTCAATGTTAAAATTTAATGCGCAATGGTCAGAAAATTCATTCGGTTGCATAATTTGGAAGTTCTTAAAGTATTTAAAATCTTCGTATTTTAGCAAGAAATAGTCAACCACTGACGCACCATTCCTATTATAAAATGTCATGCTTCCTATTCCTTTATCCAAGCCTAGCCTAGAATTTGCTATTAATAAATTTGTAGATTTACATAACTGAATAATACGTTTACCTTGAGTATCTAATACCTGATCTTTACTACATCTCGGAAAAACAACATCATTATACAATAATTCTGCATTATCTAAATATGCATCACGTACAAGATATTCAATTTCATTCGAGGTTCTACCGTTTAAGTCTCCAATTATGCATGTCTTTCCTAAGGCATTATACTTTTCAATTCCAATTTCTATTAAATCGAAAATATCATCATTGTTAAAACGTGTTATAATTTTAGAATCATTAGGTTTAATATATGTACTACACAAATATATATCCTGATCAAACTGAAAAAGACTCTTACAAAGTTTAATCCATACTATTCCACACTGGTGTTTTTCTACGACTTTAATTTTGCTTCTAAATTTTGATTTAAAGTAAATGGATAATCCTCCACTATATCTACCTTTTCTGGTATTCACAGATTTATTTCCAAATAAATGGTCAACATCATAACCTTTTATATTTAAATTGTAATGCGTTTTGGGTGATACCCAGGTCTCAGATAGAATAATCACATCGTGAGATTTAACTATTTCTAAGAAATCAGTATCGGCTAATTTTCGCGTTAATCCATTTATGTTCCAGGAAAGAATGTCCAAACTTTCTTCATGACTCTCCTAAGCTGTTGTGGGTGGGGGTGTGTATACAGCACCGTCGATGTACAATTTATCGGCGACAAGTTTCACTGTCTTGCCTTTCTTCTTTTCGTTTCTCATAACGTAATAAAGCGGTTTACGAGCCTCCCGCCATTTTTGAGGTATTTGGACACCTACGCCAAGTTGCTTTGCCTTAAGATCGTCCTTCAGGTTAAATGCCGTGGCACGAATTTCTTCCCTATCAGAGAACGAATGAAATTTGACGATTATCGGTCGTGGCTTCTTGGAAGTATTGGGATTTCCCATTCTATGAGATCTGTCAAACTTCATGCGTGAACTGTCAATACTAAGATGATCTTTGATCATTTTTCTAACTTTCGTCTCGTCGGTTTCTGGAGATTCTAATTCCATTCCCATGGCTCCCTCTTGGTTTTCCGGTATTCCATAAAATATTAAGTTTTCCCTTAAATACGTGTCCAAAGGGTGATTCTTGCTCAAAAACAGCTAGCGGAAGTTCTTCCAGGCCAAACAGATTCGTGTTTATTGAGTGATGAGACATCTAAATTTGGAAAGAAAATTGAGGGATTTCATATGAGCATTTGTGAACACACATATGTACTTGGACTTGTGTATTTTTCACCTTTTTTTCAGGTACCAGGTTATCCTAATTTGTACAACGTGAAATTCGAAAATGACAGAGCCATATACACATACGAGTTGAGGAAGGTTTACAAAGCTGGAATGAATGAATGAATGAGTTGGGTTTTACGGCGAATCGACACAAAAAGGTCATATATCGCCGAGTACAAAGCTGGTGTCTTAAAGGTAACAACTATGTTATGTGTGCATGAAGTGACATGAAAAGACTACTTTGAACTTGTTTAACTGCCAGAAATGATTACCTGGTGTATTATTGACAAAATTGACATATTTGACAGAACGAAATATGTGTGTTGGGGGGTACCTTCGTTCTTCGTTATTTACCATAATATAGAAATTTAGTTTGCTGTTTTGTTTTTCTGAAGGAATAAGCTTTAAAATGGTATATAATTTTATAGTTTTTTATTTTCTAAATTAAAAAAAAATCCTCTCTTATCGCTAGCTACAGACCACTGTCGAACCACAACTTTGCGCACTGACTCGCGTGAGAAACTGATAACGTCACAAAGTTCGTATCACATGGTAAATTTTGAATGTCAAGATCAATAGTTGGTATATTTATGAATTCAATTTTATTATTAAAATAACTTTTTCAAAAAAGTTCATGAAAATCATACGTTAGAAGGTTTAAATTCACAAAAGGTTCCATAAATAACGATTGTATACCGCCTCGAATTCAGGTTAGGTTTCAACACGTGGTTCGTTTCAGCTCATAGATCCGTAACAGCATATATACATATCTGAAGCTGAACTTTTTTTTAGCTAATCGAGTTATTGCCTTTCGAAATAATCCCGTGTTTTGATAGATAAGTATACTTAGTGCCCTACGAAAACATGATTTTCAGCTATCATACTGACTACCGGACCTGTAGACATCTATACAGTGGCTAAGACCACTGAGCAAACAGTATAGTAGGGTTTGTCTAGAGGTCTGATAATCAATATGAACACTGTATTTGCAGAGAGGAGACGATAATTCACAGATCTATAAGAAAGGAGATTAATCTACAGATTTGCTCTCATTGTTTGCGTGGTTTTAAATATATTGCAAGCGACAGGAAACTGGCGCATTTATAATTAGTTAATCCTAAGAAAAACACATTCAGGACTTCGAGAAATTTCTATTAATATTTAGCATGTTGTGTGTCGTATTGGACACGTTTATCAATTTGTGTTTTTCTTGAGGCTGGAGGATTTAGATAATGAATTTATACTTTTCTGCTGTAGAGTTACTTTAGACTTGGAATGTCATCATACATAATTGAATCTTTTAACACTTTAGTAAAAAATGGTGACTTACAGAAAACGAACTTGTTATATACAGACACTGTATGATATTGCGCGAGGGATATCTCCGCCCAGAAGGGGGAATTTGATAATTTCATATGTGAAATTCTCTTCTTTTTTTCTTAATTACCATAAACTATTGTTAGATGTAACTTCTAAATTCGGGATATTGTTTTCGTTAATGTAGTTCTGCACGTTTGGGTCGAATTTTTTTCTACAATGTAGAATTTGATTAAACGCTGATTTTTCAAAACTTCAGAATACACCTAGAAAATTCAGCAAATGAAAAAGATAGGGTCGTTTGCTTGATTTTTTGCCAGACTGATTTGAAAAATTTGGACCTTACGCAATATTTTATAATGTAAGTCTATGGGAAAATCATAACTTTCATAACATTTTCGCAAATAGAAATTTTACCACAATGTAGATTTTGATGAAACTTCTCACAGTTGTAAATCAACACATGGCCTATAATTTGGTGAAATAAAATGTATAGGTCCGTGTGCTTATTTTTGAGATATCTGACCATGATTAAAGTGAACTAGACATTTCACACTTATTTTAAGACATTATTTTGATTTTTTAAAGTGTCATATGTTTTAATATCGTATTTTGACTTCAGAAATATAGCAACAGTGCCATTGTAATGAATTAACTCACAGGTTTCGATTAATTCATAAAATGATTTTCATTTCCGTACGCCGAATCCAGGCTTTATTCTACGTTTTCCGGATAAATGACGTTACGCCATCACTTCCGGTTTATCAAACGTGAGAACTACCTTAAGTTGTTGTATTTCTTTTGGAGTAATGTATTTCACAATTTCCGAGCAATACAGGTTATCCATATTTGAAAATTTATCAAGGTAGCTTGAAGTGTCATTAAAAGTTTTGGGTCTTAGTTGGCAAACCAGATATGAATTTCCATTCATAAGAGTATAAAAATAATTCAAAAATATGTGAAGCGAAATTTGTCCACATTAGCATATCAATTACTTTAATTATGTTTTATTGACAAATTTAATAAGTACGTTATACAACAAAAACTGCAATCTTTCAGATACCTGCTCACCGGTCCACAATGTTTATGTTCTTAATTTGCTGTTATAAGAAATGCTGTTGTTTTATAACATGCCAAATAATTAGTATTTTCTCTTCAAAAAGATTTTCTTAATTAAAGCTATCAAGTTTTTTTACGAAATTGTATGGTTAATTAGTAAAACACGTTTTCTAATACCTAATTTTCGCAAACACAGCGTCCTTTCCCGGCGGTGATTAAAGTTATTATTCAGGGAGAAAAATAATTTCCTGACATTATTAAACATAATAATGAAAGCTATTTGATTTGTTTCTGATAATGAAAGCCCGAACATGAACAAAGCAGATCTTCTTACTGCGGCAGAACAATTGAAAACAATCTAAAAAAAATGTCCATTTGCGTCAAAAATAGAGGACATCTTTGACTTGAGACCATACATTTGAAAAATGTCTCTTTTATCACGCATGTTTCACTTAATCTATCACTTCTTTGTCTTATTAATATTTTGTTTTATTCTCACCAGCTCTTAAAAGGCATTTCCAGACTATTTTTGGTATGGTGGCAGAGTTGCAAGGGGTTCGGGAGCATGCCTCCTTGGAAATAATTGGCGAGTACAGAAAACTTCACGAACACGGTTATTACGATCTTCCGGTTATGAATAACTATTTCAGATGTCCTGATTGCCTTCTTTGTTCTATATTAAATAAAATGGTTACAAAGAACACGCATATAGCGATTGATCGGATGTAAGGAACATATTTTCATGTCCCAATTCTAAAAAAAAAAACATTAAACTATCACCGGGTATAGCGAGTACCAAAAAATCATAATTAAATTTGTATATGGATTTTATATAACAATCGTGTTTCTTATTTATGCTATTTTTTTAGCAAACAGCATGTGGTGACAACAATTATAACAATATTATGTGAAAAAATGAGCCGTGCCATGAGAAAATCAACATAGTGGGTTTGCGACCAGCATGGATCCAGACCAGCCTGCGCATCCGCGCAGTCTGGTCAGGCTCCATGCTGTTCGCTTTTAAAGCCTGTTGGAATTGAAGAAACTGTTAGCGAACAGCATGGATCCTGACCAGACTGCGCGGATGCGCAGGCTGGTCTGGATCCATGCTGGTCGCACACCCACTATGTTGGTTTTCTCATGGCACGGCTCAAATACAATGATGTGAGAAGAATCGCGTGTTGTGTAATAAAGCTTAGTTTTCTGGAAATTAAATTTTTTAATTCCATCAATGAACAGTGTATGACTTTAAGTTCAGTATTATTGCAGCATAATTGCTAATGATACATACTGGTTGCTCTGCAATATGCTCTTCCTGTCCCATAAACGAATCATTTTAATTGTGTTTGTCTTTCAAAGGGAGCAAAAGTGGTCATGAGCATATTGCATTAATGAGTTACTGTTAACTAGTATCAGTTCTGTGTCGCGGAAATTGACAGAAAATAAACAATAATATCGTAGATAAGTCATGTAAACTACATTCTGTTAGATAACCTAAAAACGAAATTCAAGGCTTCGTTATATGAATATGTTCGTTCTACAACTACTGGATATAACGAACAAATTTTGATGTTATACTGTATACCTAAATGACCAAGTATGAAAAATAGTTGACAATTCAGTCACAAATATTTGTTACAGTGTCATGTTTGAAATTTGTAAATTTTCAAAAGCACCAATGTAGTCATACTGACAGTATTTTTTTAATTGATTGCACTCCGATCCCAGCATTTCTGCAATTTCATGTATAATTGTAACAGATATATAAGTGTGGGAGCGAAACGGTCTGAATATGTTGTCTAAAATGACTGATGTCTCAATTTTAGTCTATAAAAGATGTATGCCCATCGAACATTGCGGTTGGTGATATGCCCCGCTCTATTGAACCACCTTTACTTTGAATTGTAAGTTCCCTTGATTGGAAAAAAGACTGTCACTATCAAATCACTGAAAAAGTAACTAATTTTTAAAACAATTACTACAATTAAACACAATCAGAGTGAAACTAAAAAAACAAGAAACAACTATACGTCAAGTATAATCCCATGTGGCACTTTAATAATTTGTTCTATCATAGCCTTAGGATGTAATCAGTTGCATAACACTTGCATATTTGAAACTTTCCTAAACTGAAGGTATTCCACAGTGGTATTGCTCTCAATCACCTAAATACAGATTAACTATCATAATTTACTGATAATAGTCAGCTTCAATGGTCACATTGTTAAAATCTTTTTAATGATGCAACACTGCGGCTTATGGAAAACTTTTTAAAAGCAACGTACATAAGATTGTTATTCGTACAAAACACCCACACAATTCCAAATGAAATGAATATAATCTAAGTTTGAAAAAGTCGGAAATTATATATCGCAATATTAGAATGCAAAGGTTATATCTATTATTTTGACCCAAAAAAGAGATTTCTTTATACATTTTTCAGAAGCTATAAACGATACGCAACTCCTGTAAAAAGTCTAAGCTATTCTCCAAATATTTACAGGGCTATTGATAGAAAGGCAAAGGTTGTGCCTATATATTGAAGATATATATTAGGCGGTGAAAGTGCGTATATGAATGAAGGTTTATGGTAAAAGGGCGTATTTGTAAAATAGGTCCTTGTTATTTTGAATCGCTATGAGCTGTGAAGTAAAAGGTTCTTGACAGTCTTTATTCATCAAAGCAATATTTTTGTTTGTTTTGGGTTAAACAGTATTTCAGTTATGTAAAGCGGGCAGTTAACCTAACCGGTGTTCCTGGATTCTGTACGAGTACAAACCTGTTCTCCGCAGGTAACTGCCAACTTCCCCACATGATATCAGACACAACGTGTTTTATCAAATCGTCACGGAGAACATACAATATGTCCGGGGATCGAACTCGCAACCCCGAGATCCGTAGATCTGCGCCCTCCCTGTTGAGCTAAGCGGGCGGGTCCCAAGCAGTATGATCAAATGTGAAAATAAACCTTTTTATCAATATCAATTATATGTTTTGTGATATTTGGTGTAAGAGTTCAAGTGCATTGTTTAAATAATTAGCATTTAGTAGGCCGAGAATAAACACACTGCTTTCATTTTGCCAAAACATTTTGACAATGACAAATCGACAAAGTAAAGAAAGTTTTTGGATTTTGTTTTGCGGTGGGGTGGTGGAAAATGATAATTATAGAAGTACATGCTACAATATAAGGACCATTACTTACCCTCGGTAATATACGGTCCAGAGGAAAAAAATTAAACGATGTTTGCTGAAGAAGTGGATAGACTAAGTGCTGCCATAATCAACATCAACTTTCTGGGAGAAAGAAGGTTGTTGCAAACTTATCAAAATACTTGACCTGGCAACTAGACAATACTGACGCAGCAGTCTCAGACACAAATCTATTCACATAAAACATTTACACAGATTTTCCAAATGCAGTAAACAAAACTATATAAAATTATTATGTGACGTTGTTGAGCTTGCCAGTGAAATAGGAGTTACGCCACACAAAACAGCCGGGTGTGAGAGTCCTAAAAGAAATTAAGAAAGCTAACAAGCAATAAACGAAAACGAAATGAAAGTTAGTGGAATTCTTCTGCTCGTAAAAAGGCATATACAAATCGTACTAATAAACTCGAGTAAAGATAGAAAAGAAAAAGCGTGCAATCTCAAACTTTTGACCGCTGTTATTTCATAGGTAACGCTAAAATCAGTGAGTCAGATAGACGGGAGATATAGGACATGTGTAAATGCCTTTTCAAGCTATGAATTATAGTGGTGCTTTATGTGTGACGATTTAACACAAAAAGTCAAGTCGGAGAATACAGAACACATTGAGATATCAACTTCCTGTAGATAATAAGACTGTTTGTGTCTGTCCTCACTTCTAAAGTAAGACTCTGGACAGAGAGAATACAATAATGTGTTTCAATCTGGCAAGGAAAGTACATGGCTAGGACTGAAGGGATTGGCGAGCAACAAACACAAAAATTGACGACAAATGAGTTTAATTACTTCGCATAAATATCTTACTTAGAATGAAATCGCATTATACTAGGAAAGGATCGAAAAGCATTATTTGGCAAATGATTTTGGTATAAAAATACGTCATCTTTACTTAGACTGGTGTGAATATAAAATCGCCATACCAATGAAAGAGGCTAAATGTAGACACCTTTTCTGAAAACACTTTATCGTTTCATAATAAAGACCAGTATTCTATGTGTACCGACTGAACTTGCCATCTGAATGCTGGTATGTTAACAGATGAAGCAAAAGAGGAATATTAAAGCCACCAGAACTAAAAAAAACTAACGGAGGGCTAAGGAAAGCAAGAAATGTTATGTTTCAGCTATCAAAACAGTTTTTTACAGTCCGGTCATAGCCACATAAAATAGGTCCATTCAGCCATTGAATAGACTATAAAAGATATGTCCCTTCACAATGGAGTATTTTAGTAAGCATCGTCAGGAAAAAAAGTCCGTATGGTACAGTCCCTTTGAAATTTCGCACTGTTCTGGACTAGAAATCGGCTAGTCACATAGTGCTACCTAAACGACAGGATGAATTCGAATTGAACAACAGCAAGTAAGTACATCATCAGTTAAGGCACAGGACACATAATAGCCCATTCGGTTACGTTTCCTCCGTATGTGTTTTCGGTATTCTCCGGTTGTTACGGAAGCAACTGCTTGTATGAATACATTTTTCGCCGAAGAATGCCGAAATAACAGACGGGAATGCGAAATCGCTCGTGAATTGCCAATTGTCATTATTGGTCCACTATCTAACAATACCTTTGACAAAAAATCAATGCAGACACATTGCAAAACAAACGTACAGCAATGATCGGTCAGAGAACGGTGCATGTACTACCTTTCGCGTCTCGCGGTGCTGACACAAACGATGACTGATTTGGACAAAACAAAATTAATACGCCTACAAGTAGAAGTACAAGGACATGACTCATAAAGTCTCAGAATATGAAGATAGTGAATATGATTATTAGAAGTTTTTGTTGAAGCCAAAGAAAAGAACATTACATGTATCATATTACTAATTATTCTTTTTATGAGACAAAAATGCATATGTACTATGATATGATAGCAAAGAAAAACTGGAGTGTCTTAGTAAATTGGTTGCTATCACTTTATCTTTCTATTTTATGATTATTTGTATAACAACACACGCGTCATCTTTAGATTGTTATAATTATATTGGTTCATGTGTCCTATTTGAACATGCAATTTGACCCGTTATTAAACTGCAAACAGGATAAATGGTAAAAGGACATAATGTTTACCACTTGTTTGAATTTTTTTGAAAAATAGGCAAATACCTCTTTGTTGGAGTCAGGTGAAGTCTCATAAGGGCCTATTTGCCAAAAACGATCTTTTCACTGTCAAATAGCAGACTTCTCGGAAAAGGGCATGTCTTCAGTATTAAGATTTAGATATTGATTTCTTTCAACACCATATAAGAAGCATTTGGAATAACTTCAGCACAAAAGTTTGATTTATGAATTGAATCTCTTATTTGTCACAAAGGTTCAAACCTTAAAAGTCGATGTTCTCATATCTGTTTGAATATAGAAGAACCTTTTGGTTCTAATGTGACGATATATTCTTGCATAAAAAACTACTTTTTATGATCCCACGTTGCTGCTGTCCGTATATCCGTGCGTCTCGAAATATTGTGTCCAACTTCTCCCACACTACTAGCCTGATTTGCTTCAAACTTTCACAGATGAACAAGCTTGATTAAACCCCCAGTTTCCTTTATATAGGTAACTGATCATTCCAAGGCGGTGCCTCTATTTTCAACTTGCTTTTAACCGTTTCGTATTATATGTAATGTATATTGTCTTTTCCGTTGGTGGTGTAACCTTTCTTAGCCTCGCCCCTTTTGGTTAGGTTCCTATCATATACTGGGTGGAACACACAACGGGTTTTTGTTTTGTCACCAGCCGTCCCTAAGCGATGCACCACTGTGTTGTTTTGTCCTACTTGTATATTTGTTGTATTGCTATGTGTGTGTGTGCGTGTATGCGTGTGTGTGTGCATGTGGGCCCATAGTTTACGATCTAGGGATATTTTTACAGATTTTATTTCGTATTTGGAGACCGGCTTTCCCTGTTGAATATCTATCATTGCTTTATTCCACTTGTCCTCACACCCACCCATTTGTCTATCCCATACCAATTTTTGTATCTTGAATATAATTAAAACGTACTTGTTGAAGCCCGTTTGCTATCTTTCCGCTACAGTTTTATTTGTTTGGGGGCTTACTTTGCGATGCATGTCTCTGTTCGTGTTTGCAGTGCTCTGTGCTTCCGAGAAATCTACTCTTACTTCTTAAATTTTCATCATTGTGGTGTCGACTTTTCATCATCTTAGGTTCATTATTTCGACTTTTCAGCTATATAGTATCATTCTTTCGTTTTTTCCTAGCTTAAAACGTACGGCAATGACCCTAACTGGACACAGAATAAAATCGCAAAAAAAAATCCTTTTTTGCTTTTTAAGAAAAAGCAAGGGTGCCATGCTATGTTTTCAATTACGGAATTGTCAAAAAGAGGAAAACACCCATACACACCTTATTATTACGGGAAATTCATTCTCAACCTCACGGCAAAATGGGCTCAAATAGTCATTAGCTGGAATAATTCATAAAGATCTGTTTCAATCCGCAAAGTTGTTTGAAATTCGCTTTTTAACAAACACTTTGTTCAAAGCTTGATCCTGACTGTTCGCTTGTAATACTACCCAATTACATTCAGATGATTCAAGTATGGATGACAACACTTATCAAAGATAGCGACACACTGCAAGAATAAATGCAGATATAATCTGAAATTAATAATGTAAGGGCAGTATCGTTATGTCAGCAAATTGTAGAAAATTTAATAATAAACAGATAAAACTTTTTTTTTCAGAAATATACAGGAATTTTTCCAAAATATGAGAAACATATAGGAAAGTCGGAAAGTCATAAAAATATACAGGAAATGACCTAAAAATATATGAAAATTAGACGAATATAGGAATGTTTGACAGTCTGTAAAAGTAAAATTATTACACGTATGGAAAAAACAAAATACAGCAGAAACGTGTTCTAATTTATGTAAACACTACGTCCCTGCTGTTGTTCCGCAACATTTCTCTGAATATTATTTAATACGTGTTTTTTAACACAGAATGTTCTCGTTTGTTTACGACTTGCATACTAGTATACTAACCTGACATTGCAAATGTTTTCTATGTGTTTCATGTCAAATTGAAAACGCACAAAATGTAACACTTAAAAGGAAACTTGAATCAAATATCTAAATGTCCCTGTACCACGCTAATCGCTCACTTGGGTCTTAATATCATACTAATAATTATGTCTGTATAGAACTTCTACACTTAAAATTTGATAATATAGTTATACGACGCTGTACAGATGTGCTACCAAGTTAATTAAATAAATTGATTACTCCCGACTGAAATGAAGAACACACTCAAATTATTTTCCTGAAAAGAAAACCAACTGACTAATTTAATCTAAGTTTCAGCTAGGGAATGGTGCAATTATTTGTAAAGTGATTTCTACATTTCCGAAGTCATTTAACAATGCTGTTTTCAGCTGTCCTTGCAATGCTGCCTCTGACAATTTTCAGAAAGTCTTCTGACTGACAAATTAAAACACACTTCTTTTTTTAAATCTTGCTTCAGTATTCATAAGGATGCACCCGAATAAAGGAATATAAAATTATTCAATTTATGGCATTGAATCTTTGTGTGTGTTATTGGTCGTTCTGATATTAACGCATTCTTCCATGTAGAATTGTAGACATGAATTTTTTTTCTCGATTTTATTCACGCGAGGCAGTTGACAAATGTGCATGTCATTTTGCAAATATTATATTATGTATTTAACACAGATAATACAGAAATTAACTTAACATTCTAGGAATACACACACAAAATTGAAAAAGTAACTTTCGTTTTAATGCAAACAAATATTTTGTTACAACGACATCAAATACATAGTGTAGCAGACGTTTTTGCTGTGCTTTTCAACGCCCTGATATCTTATACAACACTCGTTTACGTAATAATTATTACATATTGTTTTCAATCAATACTTAAAGTAGCATAGATTGCCATCATTTTAGCATCGTCGCGTTATCGTCATCAGCATCGCAAAATAATAATAATCAAACCAGACCGGTTTTTAAATCAATATTTCGATTGGTTTTAAAATGGGCATAATTGTCAACTTAAGAGACATATACAAACATTTTATGTGTGAAGTTTTAAAGCACTAATTAACTTCGCCAGGTATCTAAATAATAAAATATGTAAAAAGGCCGGGTTTTTTGTAGATCTCTGAAAAAGTGACTGCATTTGTAGTTTTTATATATCATCAATTTGTATAAAGCCTTGATATAGCGTTGTAACTTTGCTCCGACCAGCTCGTCAGAGTAGAGTGCAGCCTTTACTCCTTTCGATAGTTCAGACATCAGCAGATCATTGATGAAAAGCATGAAGCAGTGTAGGGGATAAGTACGGTGGCACTGAGGTGACATCCACAACACTTTATTTATATTGTGGCCACAACTTAGTAACTTGTGGCCACAATTTAGTAACTTGTGGCCACAACTTAGTAAATCGTGGTCACAATTTAGTAAATCGTGGCCTCAATTTGATAAGTTGTGGCCACAATATAATAACTCGTGAACACGACTTATATCAGCTAATCGAAACTATAAATGGATGGACAGACGGACGGACGGGTGAATAGATTGGATGGTACCTACGTACCTACCTACTTATTTATTTGTCTGTACTCCGTCCGTCTATCTATCTATCTATCTTCCATTCCTGTCTCATCTCTGACACGTAGACATTTTGTGCATCCATTTCGTATGATTGCAGAATTATGCCATTTTGCGTCGAGCGAAAACAGGAGATTTAACAAGTTAAAATGCCAAGAAGCAGGTTGAAAACTCTCTATTTTTGCAGGGACGCGGAAGAAAAACACGATAATTACCGGGGTCGCGGGGCGAGAATTAGAAACTGATTTGTCGGGGGGCGGGTAGCGAAAAACACGATAATTAGCCTGCTTAAAACGTAGTGTTCTCGAACCGCGCCCCGACATTCTAGTTACTAAATATCACTCCGCGATCTTGCTAATTATCATGTTTTCGCTCCTCGCCCCCGCTAAATAGCGAGTTATCGACCCTAACCCCTGCCATTTTAAGTGGTAAATTTCACGTGTTTTCGCTCGGTGGGCTCACCAGGCGAAAACGCGCTATTAAACGTTTAAGCAGCGCTAATTATCGTGTTTACGCCCCGCGCCCCAGACACCCCAGTTACTAAATCTCCCTGGCGGGGTTTTGGCCTGCTTTCTCGACATTTGAACTTGTTAATTCTCGTGTTTTCTCTCGACGGGGCCGCGGGACAAAACTATAATTTAATAGGGCTAAAACGCGGAATGACAGAATTAGCCAATCGAAACGACTGTTTTTTTTCTTCGCTGCTGTGTAGGAGTGCAAAATAGGAGCGCACAAAAGTGTCTACGTACCAGCAAATGTTAAACAGGAATAAAGGATAGATAGATGGATGGATCGGCGGAGGGACGGACCGATGGACGGATGGATTGACGGATAGCTCAGTGGTTTGCACACTGGCCTTCCAATCCTGAAGTCGGGGGTTCGATCCCCGGCAGCTACTCGGGAATTTTCAGAAACGTTTTTCAGTGTTTCCCACCCAACTAGAGGTATACTGGTCAGGAACCCAGGCAATCCTTGCGTGTATCAGTGCTATACACTGGGCACGTTAAAGAACCAGGCTGTCAATTCGAAACGAGCTAGGCTAAGTTAGCCGGACAAGCTTGTATCTGATTTCTGATTTCTCTGTCGTGGGGGCTTTGTCTCACTCTGTCCCTCTGGTCAGATCGCTCTGTGTCTGTACTAGTAGAGGATGAATTATGCGCCCTGTGTGGCTGCATTTGAACTATGTAAAGCGCCTTTGAACGTGAAATTGATCATGAAAAGGGCGCTATATAAATCTGGTATAATAATAATAATAATAATAAAATTGACGGACGGATGGATTAGATGGTACCTGCCTATCTACCTATTTATTTGTCTTTCTGTCCCTCTATCTATCTTCAATTCCTGTCTAACCCGTTGCAGTAGACACTTCTATGCACGTCCATTTTGTAAGGATGCTAAATTCTGCCAATTTGCGTTTTAGCCCAATTAAATTATATTTTCAGCCCGCGGCCCCGTCGAGCGAAAACACGAGAATTAGCAAGCTAAAATGTCGAGAACGCAGGCCGAAACCCCGTAAGGGCGATTTAGTAACTGGTATGTCTGGAGCGCAGTGCAAAAATACGATAGTTAGCACTGCTTAAACGTTTAATAACGAGTTTTCGCCTGGTGACCGCGCCCAGAGAAAACACGTGAAATTTACTAGTTAAAATGATGGGTGTTCGGGGTGATAACTCGCTACTTAGTGGGGGCAAGGAGCGGAAACATGATGATTAACAAGATTGCGGGGTGAAATTTGGTTATTGCATGTCGGGGCGCGGTTCGGAAATACTACGTTTAAACAGCGCTTACTATCGTGTTTTCGCTCCCCACCCCTGACATACCAGCTATTAATTCTCACCCCGTGACCCCGTTAATTATCCTGTTTTCGCCCCGCTCCCCCACTCAATAGAGGGTTTTCGGTCTGCGTCCTTGCATTTTAACTAGTTAAATCTCGCGTTTTCGCTTAAAAGGGTCGCAGAGAGATAACGCAAAATGGCAGAAATCGGCAACCATATAAAATGGACGCATAAAATTGTCTATAAATAGACAGCTGGAAGTGCTGACAAATAAATAAGAAGGTAGGTACGTAGGTACAATCCAATCTATTCATCTCTCCGTCCGTCTATCCATCTATTTAAAGTTTCGATTGGCTGATAGTAACTTGTGGCCAGAACTTAGTAAATCGTGGCCTCAACTTAGTAAATTGTGGCCACAATTAAGTAACTTGTGGCCACAACTTAGTAAATCGTGGCCACAATTTAGTAACTTGTGGCCACAATTTACTAAGTTGTGGCCACGATTTACAAAGTTGTGGCCACAAGTTACTAAACTGTGGCCACAATTTACTAAGTTGTGGCCACAATATAAATAGTGTTGCGGATGTCACCTCTGTGCCACAGTAGATAAGACTCCGCCTTGAGGGACACCTTGACGCAACAGGAGCTTCTTACTGCTGGCATGTTCTAAGCTGACTCTTGCTCTCCTGTTGTAGAGGTATGACTTAATCCACCTCAGCATGTAACCCCCTACTCCACATCAGTTTGACGAAAAGTCCATCAGTCCAGACTTTGTCGAACGCTCGTTGCAGATCAATCCATGCTGTAAGCACGACCTTCTGCTCTTGGAAGGCGTCTTCTATCTCTTGTGACAGGTAAGTCGTCTGGTCCTCAGTGGAGCGGAACTGTCTGAAGCCAGCTTGTTGTGCTGCGACTAGGTTTGTAGTCTCCATGTACAACTTCAGACTTGCATTCACAATACTCTTCCTGGTCTTTCCAACACAACGTGTTGGACTGATTGGACGATAGCTTGCAGCCTTCTTCGGATCATTCCCTTTTTTATGGATGGGGATCATGACTGCCTCTTTACATATCTGTGGAAGTAGTCCTTGTGTCCAGCTGTAGTTGTAAATTTCCAGTTTCCAGAGTTTACCATTTGCTGTAGTGCCTAAATGGGTCAGCTTTCCATTTGACTCCATCTTTTTCACCAATAGGTTAGCCAGCGGCGGAGGCTAAAACAAAAGGTGATAAGCACACAACACATAGACACCACACTTGACGCATCAACAGACAAATTCCATGGTCTAAAATTGTTTAGAATGTTTTATTTCTTAGTAGATTTGCTGCATTTTCACTGTTTTGGCTTATGTCTATAGGGTCCAACAGAGATGGATCCGGTGTATTCCGTAACACGTGACAAAATGTACATCTTTATATGTCTAAATAACTACACATAGGATAAAAAAGAAATGTCTTTATTTGCTGACAAGACATCTATAAATTGTTTACGTGTTACAGTCCTTAATTTTCATTTTGTTGCAGCTCAGAAAGAAAAATAGTACGCACAATTTTACAAACTCTGTATATCTACTAAAGCTGTATTAGATATTTAGCCTCAACTGAAATAACTGAATGCCAAGCGAAGGGGCTTTTCGTAAGATCATTTAAAGTCTTTGGTATGACGTGGTCGGTAAGCGAACCCAATACTTGTGGCATAAAATTCTGACTATCCATTGTCAGTGTTTCGAAGCGTGACATAATGTCACATCACATTCGAATTTGTAAATCTCGTAATTCATTTGTGTACACATTTGTTTTTTTTTTTTATTTAATAAAACAATTTATTGTTCCTGTGTTGGATGAAAGGGTTTTATCCTGTAACATTCTGCCGTAGCACCTATAAGTAAAATGATCCCGTGTGCTTTCTTTTATGTGCTCTTTAACACTTCTGTGAGCCGTATGTTCTGAAATATAAAAATCACAATTTAGCAAATGTATAATCAGTATATAAATATGTACTAAAAACAAAGAAAAATATCAAACAGGGAATGCCACGCACCAAAAGCGCAGCACATAAAAGAAAGCACACGGGATCAGTTTACTTATAGGTGCTACGGCAGACACCTTTTGCCTTGAGACAGCTCATATTAGAAAAGTATATTGCGTGTGAAGATTAATTATCAAAAGATGAATCAATCAAACTTTCTCATTCGTACTAAAAACATAACGTACATATACACACGACACATAGTAAAAATGTGTACACCATGTAATGTTGTCACTAATCTTATATACGAGGAATCTTTCAAAATATATGCCATACTCAATTTACCCATCATACAAAACTTTTTTACTATGATAAAACAATTAAGTAATTTAAAAGTAAAAACTGACTTTTAAGATCGGTCGTAGAAATCTAGCGGTATGCCGTAACCATGGAAACGGCTACAGAAGCTGGTAATCGCGGAAACTCAAAAAACTTTCTTTTGTCATATTTCAAAAGGTAGTAGTATTAGAAACTTGATTTTTTTTCAAATTTTCATTAAGTTATCAATACCTATTGTTTGCAGTGATTATATTCTAAATATCTTATTTAATTTCTTAATTGTCGTCAGCACGTGCAGTTTTAGTAATGAGCACGTACATTCAATTGTAAACTAACAAAGTGTCTTTTTTAAATCAGAAAATGTTTCCTGGACTTAATTACAACTATTGCTGATTTTTGGCTTGAAAATGTTATATAATACGCATGCAATTAAAATTCTAAAACATTTGATACGTCAGTTTAACAGCATTTTATATAATAATGCAGCGGATTGCATTCCATATAGGCTATTAATTCGCTTCCTTTTTCAATACATATGGACAATGAAGTTAATTAATAATGCGTTAAGTATCGGCTTGGAATATTTATTAGATATTATATGAAATACAACAATGTTTATTTAATTAATTGTTGGAAAACATGTGGATAAATTGTTTTTGTGACATTGCCTTTTGTTAGCTGTCAGTATTGTATAGATACGCTTAACATATTATAATGCAAGCATAAAATTGTTCCCTTTTTCGTTCATATTTTTACTATTACTGTTACGAAATCAAGTATTTTAGATTTGATACTTCTATTTCTTTAATAACTAATAATATTACCGGACTTTTCTCCATAATTCAGCGGAACCATTATGGGAGTAAACTAGGCCTAGAGTAAAGGCTTCCAGTGTCTGTAGAGCGGTTCTACCAAAGTGATGCTAATTTAAATGATACATATAGAAAGAATGTACGATGAAATTTGCGAAAAAATAATAATGTGTTGCGTATTTCTTATTTTCGGGGCAGGTCAGTTATTGTTACTCTGTTGAAATCTCGTATTATGCAATACACTTTCCGGAGATATCAACACCATCGATATGTTATCAAGTACTATAAAAAATACGATGTTTTTGAAAGAGTATGTCTGTATTTCCTTCATGCACATTTGTAGTAGCAATATACATCCTCTGCATGCGGTTACAAAGAAAAAATACATATGTTAAAGTGACAGCTTGCAATGTTATCTTTATACATTTTCCGTATATTTTTCGGCTCCGTTGCTTCAATAAGTCGCATATTTCTAGTTATTTTATATACAAAACACTTTACAGTTCATTGACAAATTGAAAAACAAAATGAAATCCAAAAGATCGTTTTGCTATGATGATTTACATTCTAAACATTGAAAAACATATACATACCATAATCTCGTTTTAAAAAGCAAACAGAACGTAAGTATAGGACTATGTTTAAGGACGAATTTCAAGTGTTAATTGAATAACTGCGGATGGCCAAACCCCTGATCCCCCCATCCCCACGCACTACCACTTACTCAAATTGAGCAACTCCTAGCACCGAGACGTCTAGGATTTATACTTTATTGCAATTTTGTACGACTGTTCCGGTACTTATCAATATACACGCTATATTAGAATCAATTTGCTTATAGGGAAAATACCGAAATGGTACAAGGTTACATTCTTCATTTGTTTCATATAAACAATTAAATCTTGAGACCTCATTTTCAGTGCTTTAAAGCGTTTCAATGATATAAAAACACATATATAGCCATTAAATATAACATGTCTTCTCACCAAAAATGAAAAATATATATATTGAGATGTTAGGTTACATATATTAAAGAAACATTATCTGTCTGAAAAACATCAACATCTGAAAATACTCCCATGAAAATTGTCATTTAGCGATAACCCTACACATGGAAATTCACAGTGAGAGTGATCTAGATCTTGTCTCAATACAATAAGCAATACAGCTAAGCCAAAGCTATAACTGTCACATCCTTATCTGACTCATATACAAGATCTCATCAACAACATGGAACTACATTTTGAATTGCAAAAACAGATCATCTAACATCATCTTACATGTTTGGCGAACTTCTCTTTTCGTAACACTTGGGCTCATTGTCCCTGCGCAGTTAGCGGGGACCGATGCGCTATGCTAACTGCCATATGCTAAGTAAGAAGTTGTTAATGCTAAATGTCAATAGATAATGTTAATGTCACATACTTAATGCTAAATGCTACATACAAAATACTAAAGGCCGTATACAAAACGCTGAATGTCATAAAAACTCTACATGCAGTCACAGGAAAACAGTGCAGCAATTACAAGGCAGGACTGAAGCAATCATAAAGGCCGTCTCAATGGTTTGAAGACTCGGCAGAAGAAAGCTCCTCAGTCGTCTCTCTCACATATGCACTGTCTGTTATGGAAGCTGTGATCAACAATAAAGCTCCGCACTAGCCAGGAGAATGCAGAGCCTGAGTATAACCTGCAAAGGAGCACTTCAGTGGATTACATCCATTGTGGACTTGCAGGCAATGAAGAGGCAGACCAACTGGCTAAGCTAGAAGCTCGGTCAGAACAACCAACAAGACCTGTGAGTTACAAGGAGAAAGTCACCATCATCAAGGCACTAACGAGACCAAGGATAGAAAAAGATGATTTTCATCCCCTTGAACAAGTGATGTTGGTCAGGCTTCACTCGGGGCACATCAAGCTCAATGCTCACATTTACAAGAAATACAGACTGGCACCATCGCCAACTTGTTCATGTGGTGAGGAAGATCAGACTGCAGAGCAAATACTTCGGAGATGTAAAAAAGCATGACTATGAACGAGCTGCGACTTGGCCGATAGATACCTCAATACACCAGAAACTCTATTGGGGGCATTGAAGATCTGCGGCAAACCAGAAGTTTCGTCAAGGCTACTGGTCTGACAGTGTAGTTGCGAACGAGAAAAAGAAGATAAAAACAAATTCTTTTTGTCAAATGATAAATGGTAATTCTCAAATTATCAATCTTCTTGATCTTTTGTCAAAAATATCAATTTATTTGTATAAAACAAACACAATTTGCCGCCATTTTGTGTATGCTATTTTTGTTCGCGTGACGTCACAATGGCGTCTCTCTATCCAGTTCGCGCGTTTTGTATTTATACTTGAAATTGAATAGAAATAAAAAAAAGAGAGAAAAAAATAAGGTTTAGAAAGAAACCTCCAGTATTGTCACTAACGAAACTTAAGAGTTTCAGTTAGAGGAGTACGTCTCCAAAGCGCAGCAAGTCCAATTCGGAAGAGTAAGTCTTCCAAGTGCAGCAAGTCCAGGTTGCGCAGCAAGTCCAGTAAAAGGTGTAAGTCCAATTCGGAAGAGTAAGTCTTCCAAGTGCAGCAAGTCCCGGTTGCGCAGCAAGTCCAGTAAGAGGAGCAAGTCCAATTCGGAAGAGTAAGTCTTCCAAGTGCAGCAAGTCCAGGTTGCGCAGCAAGTCCAGTAAGAGGAGCAAGTCCAATTTGGAAGAGTAAGTCTTCCAAGTGCAGCAATTCCAGGTTGCGCAGCAAGTCCAGTAAAAGGAGCAAGTCCAATTTGGAAAGAGTAAGTCTTCCAAGTGCAGCAAGTCCAGGTTGCGCAGCAAGTCCAGTAAAAGGAGCAAGTCCAATTTGGAAGAGTAAGTCTTCCAAGTGCAGCAAGTCCAGGTTGCGCAGCAAGTCCAGTAAAAGGAGCAAGTCCAATTCGGAAGAGTAAGTCTTCCAAGTGCAGCAAGTCCAGGTTCCGCAGCAAGTCCAGTAAAAGGAGCAAGTCCAATTTGGAAGAGTAAGTCTTCCAAGTGCAGCAAGTCCAGGTTGCGCAGCAAGTCCAGTAACAGGAGCAAGTCCAATTCGGAGGAGTAAGTCTTCCAAGTGCAGCAAGTCCAGGTTGCGCAGCAAGTTCAGTGAGAGGAGCAATTTAAATGAGAGGAGCAAGTCTAAGAAGCGAAGCAAGTCTAAGAAGCGAAGCAAGTCTAAGAAGCGAAGCACGTCTAAGAAGTGAAGCAAGTCTAAGACGTGAAGCAAGTCTAGGGGTACAGCAAGTCAAGTATATCTAGGAAACCTTCATCGTGTATACTGCTTCGAAGATACCTCAGATATTGTCACCATTATAGTTAACCCAAAACTTGACATCTTTATCTCTTCAACTAATGAATGTAACTTTTACTCATTTGGAAATAAATGTGCTGCCTGTCTAATTTAAAGCAATAACGTTGTAGATGTTACAGGGAAATGGAACCGAAATATTTTGCTGAAAAATGTTTATCATATAATAGACTAAGATATGTAACAGAGAAAAAAGTTATGTAACGAAGGGCAATGATTATATAACTGATATATTCAGCACTTTATTTAAATGGAAACTTAGCAGTGAGCATTTTGACATTTGTTGTTTTATCAAAAAAGCATTTATCATTGACAATTACCGTTCGGAAGCCAATATTTGAAGTTAAGCAGTTCGTAAATAGCATTTTGCATTTTGCATTAACATTTTGCTGTTACCATTGCGCATTGACCTTCCATAGGCATGTCGCATTTGGTATGCTGCATTTTATATAAAGTATTTGGCATTTTGCATTAAGTGATTGGCATTTAGTATTAAGTATTTGGGGTTTAGCATAAAGTTATTGGCATTTTGCATTAAATAATTGTCATTTAACATTTGGCTATATTCATGGCGCACTGGCCTTCAATACATATCAAATGCCATATGCCTTATCCTTTGTTCTAAATGCCTATAATTATTGCCAACTGACAAATACTACTCGTCAAATGCTTTCACTTTGTGAGTTAATAATCTGTATCCCTTACACTAATGAATGTTACTTTTAATCACGTGAAAAGATATGAAGTTCTATCAGCCTGATTTGAAGCAATAACGTGTTCTTAGTGTTATGAGATGACATGATCGACACTTTTCACTCTAAAATATTAAGAAATATTTTAATAGAGACAAAGTTATGTTACAAAGGCCAAATACTATTTACAGGATGCATTTATACACTGATATATTCAGCTTATTATCTGAATAAGTACTTAGCAATACGCATTTGGCGTTTATTGTTTCGTATTTGCAATTAACAATTATCATTTATTGTTTGACAATTACAAATATACCATTTCATAGGCAATATTTGACATTAGGCATATAGCAAATAGCATTTTGCAATAACAGTTTGTCATTTAGCATTTGGCAATTAGCATGGCACACCGGCTTTCCATAGCCTTCCATAGTACTTAATAAATGTCATTTCGTTTTCAAAACATTTTGCATAAGGTGTTTGGCATTAAGCATTGTTATCTGATATTTAGCAATTGACAAATAACATGGCGTACCAGGTTTCCATATAAGCATGTACGTTAGCATCATCTTGGTAGAACCGTTTTACACACACTGGAAGTCTTTACTCTAGGCCTAGTTAACTCCCATTATTGTACTAAATGATGGAGAGAAGTCCGGTTATATGATTTATTATTAAAGTGATAAAAGTATGAAATCTAAAATACTTGAATTCGTAACAGTAATAACAAAAATATCAACAAAAAAAGAACAATTTTATGCATGCATTATATGTTAACCGTATCTGTTACAATACTGATAGGTAACAATGTCACAAAAAACAACATAATTTATTCACATGTTTTCCAACAATTAATTTGATAATCATTTTTTTTTTCATATTATATATGTTAAATATTCGAAGCCGAGATTCAACGAGTTTTTCCCTAACTTCATTGTCCATGTGTATTGAAAAAGGAAGCGAATGAATAACGTATATGGCATGCAATTGCAGTCCGCTGCATTGATATATGAAATGGTGTTAAACTGACGTATCAGAATTTTTAGAATTTTAATTGCATGCGTAATTATATTACATTTTCAAGCCAAAAATCAGCCATAGTTGTAATTAAGTCCAGAAAACATTTTCTGATTAAAAGATGTACCTTGTTGGTTCACAACTGAATGCACGTGTCAATAACTAAAATTGCACGTGCTGGCGACAATTAAGAAACTTATTAAGATATTCAAAATATAATCACTGCAAACAATAGGTATTCATAACTTAATAAAAATATGAAAAAATCAGGTTTCTAATACCATTGCTTTTTGAAATATGACAAAAGGAAGTTTTTTAGTTTCCGCAATTATCAGCTTCTGTAGCCGTTTCCATGGTTACGGCACATCGCTAAATTTCTACGACCGATCTTAAAACCTCCATTTGTTGCCGAACAGTATTCTTATATAGGTGAAAAAGTTTTGTTTGTTGGGTAAATTAAAATCCTTACGGAGGGCCCGTACACACGAAAGCTTCTTCAGATATTAGACACTGTCTGTGTCTTTCTCCAGTTTGTGCTAGTCAGACAGTCATTTCTTCTTCGTCGATTTCCAAGATAATTTTGTTGGCATTTTACGAGGTGTTTCTATTTTAATATGTACCTTCCTGGGTGATTTTTGCAATCGTTATGTAGCTAAATTGAAGGAAGGGATTTCTTATTAAACTGTAGTAATAATGAGCAATAATAAAACGTATCAAATTATAACATTTAGTGATTTGCAATGGTAATATATACTAAAATCGATTTTCTGGAGTTTCCAATTTTGCTCTTGTTGCCATAAGTTTTGCGGACGTTTTCGGATTGGATGTTTGTATGGACTTGTCCTTTAGTTAGCCAATCCCAGTTCTGGACGCATGATACGAAAGAAAGCATTCCCTGAAAGTATTATTTAAAAGATCACGGGGATTAACCCTGAAAATAGATGACAAATATTTTTATGTAAGCAAGACATTTTGATTTTCAACTACAGTTATTGCACAACTTCTCTGGAACTGGCTTTTGTACTCAAGGGCTGGATTTATCGAAACATTTTATCCAGTACTAAGAACATTAACCTGTTAAGAGCAGTCGAATATATAATGCAATAACAGACTTTTCCTCTTCTGACATGCTTAAATATTCCGAGAAATTTGACCCAGAGCGATAATTTGAGTACATTTTTGGATTTGAGCGACTTGTTGACTCAGACCCAATTTATATACATGGTATAAAAGAAAGTACGTTCAAGTTGTACTGGAAGGGAATTCCAGCGCACTATGGTGCCAGGAAAAAAAGAGTACTTATAGTAATTACAGGGAGTGAGGATCTAGGTATAGGAGTGGGGATGCACATGTCTTGTTAGACGGGATTGGGGAGGGGGAGGGGCTGACATAAGGAGGAAGTGGTACAGCAACCAAACCACTCTGCAAATAATTACCACAGTAGACGTTTGCAGGAAGAACGAATTTCAATGTAGTACTGCAGTGTAGTTTTACTCGTCCTGTTACTAAGAACTATACAGTATAGTAAACTTTTGTAAGAAACTTGAATTCTAAGGCAGTGCCATAATGTAGTTATACATATTAAATGAAATTAAGTGCACTTCCACAGTGCTGAGAAAGTTACCCTGCGAAAGGATTATACTAGTAATCAAAACTTATCCTGTAGGCATTATTTATTCCTCCGATTACCACAGTAGTTTAATGCAGGGCATGCGAAACCAAAGAGAGTGCCGCAGCGTATTAATACATATTCACACAAAATAGCATGTACTGCCACAGTGATGCAGTGGCCGTTTAAATATGTGACTTTTAATAAATAACATTTAAATGTTTGTTTTATCTGCATATAAATACCATAGTAGACTATTGCAGGAGAGAAGAAACTATAACTTGTGCCACAGTGTAGTTATACCAATAACCACACAATGGACATAACTCCCTTAGTGCGAAAAAATACAATTTTTACCGAAATACTGCATTATGCGCTATGGAAATGAGCACCCCCATTTTTCTGGTACGTATTAGTCGTCTGCGGTAGCCCGCCAGCCAAACAGTAGCGTTAATGGAGAACCCCAAAAATATAGTCTGCATTTGGCGTCTAAGGTAGTGCGTCGGTGTACGATAGCGGTAGTCGAAAGGATATGTGGACTTTCCATCTTCTCTTGATGGACGAAGATCCTTAATGCACATCCGTGCACTATTTAATCACAGGCATACTCCTGGATAGAACCACCGATCTAACGTAAACCAGCTAGATGGCTTCCTCAATCGAAATTCTACATTCTAAGCATGATTTCCAAGGGCAAATGATCTGGAGCCAGCGACCTCATCCAATCGGACACGAAGTCCTAGAAAATGATTAATTTACAACTGGGCAAAGAAGTTCGCAAGAGTTCTATAAGCTGGAACTCTCTTACTATCTCAGTAGATTACCAAACTCTGGGTTTCTGTCTTACCTTTCCGATGCTCAGCCTTTATCTGCTATCGTCTATAGCATTCAACTACCCTTAAGGTAAAACTTCTATGCGCTGGCCCTATAGGTCGAAACTTTATTGAAATTTCATTGAAATTCTGCAACTTTTCTTAGTCTATGAACTTACAAAGTCTTCTTTTTAATAATGTATCCGCCCTGACAGGGTAACTGCAACAGTCTCCTTATCAAGGTACTGGGATAAATTATTAGTTGAATCCTCGATGTGTCTTCTTCGACCGCTGGATACCGAATGAGCTCTCTGTCATCCATCTACGTATTTATACCCCAGCAGACGTGCTATTTTTAGAACTTGTTTCTGATTGGTCCAAATTTAAACATAAAGTTTTACAAAGAGTACTTACTCTATCAAATATCTGGTTCCCTTCAACTTTTGTATCTGACATAATGTGTGAAGCTGGAGCCCAGCCATCTACATAATGAACCCAATTCAGCCACAAATGACCCAAATTCTATTATTAACAGCAATTCAACAATAATTATAGCAATGATAGCATGGAAAGGGAGTCAAGCACTATGTGTGCTTAATGTGTTACGTTATCAATATATCAAACATACAAATTATTCTGACAAATGAATTATTCGTAGACTGTTTAGAGAATCCCAGCAAGATATCAAATTCAGTAACCAATAGGTTTGTTTGCTGATTCTGTTATAAATAGTGTTGACAGACATTTTAACCGAACATTCAGAACGACATTAAGGACCAATGTAATGTTGAATATTTATTTTGTTTTGCCACTCAAACGTTGCATGCCCAGTTAATGAATGATTCAACTACTGACAAAGACACGTAATGTCACTATGTTTTCAAGTGAAACAGCGGTATTGTCCTTTAAGAAAAGCAATTTTAATTAGGCACATGCCGCAAAACTTGTAACGGATACACCCATGCATACAGGTGAGATCTTAATAGAAAGCTAAAATGCTAAAGCATTTCATATACCTGTGATAATGAGTGGGGACATCGCTCTCTAAAACTGCTATAATAATACTACAAAGTAATTTGTTATAAATGATAAATTAACAAAAAAGTTTGAGGTTGTTTTAGTAAATATTTGGCAATTATCATAAGTTTTATAAATGTGTCGTAAACCCGGGTTCCTGTCCAGTTCTCATTGGTCGAACAAAGTTTGCTGCGGATATAACAGGAAAACGTTTCAACAATGACCTAAATTGTGGTTCCTCACAAATGTCTTCTTGCTTTGGTTTTGGAGTTAAATGTTCCGGATGACCGACACAATTATATTTCTTCACAAGTGTCTTATTGCTAGGGAAACTAGGCTTAAAATGTTGAGGATGACGGACACTACTGGCTAAATTGTTTCAAGGAAAAGTCAGGATTCCTTATAAATACACTTTCTTGATTAATTTCTAAGTTTTATAATGCCAAGTCCTGCAATATTAAATCTAATTATTATCACGCCACTTTAATTATAATAAAATTCAACAAACTTCTAATGAAATGAAGACACAGTAATAAGTCCAGTTTAATAAATCTATTTCAGTCTTTTCTTTTCTTTTCTATGATTTTTCTCTTCATATATATGTGCACAATTCAAATTTACCAAAAATAACAACAAAAGTCTGAATGCAAGGGCCTTATAAAATTATTTTAGAATTCCACAAGTGTTCCCGTTACTTTTAAAATTAAACCCTATCATGCTGGACACGATTGATTCTGCCTTTGCGACCAGTGTAGATCATGATCAGCCTGCAAATCCTTGCAGTCTGATCATGATCTGCACTGTTCGCCACTCAGCCAGTATCATTTTGGTAAGCATCCATTTAACAGCTTATAGTACTATCCAAATTGAAAGATGAACAATTTCATTACAGCAATTTAGCAGGGTAAGGGTTAAACTCTGCTAACCACTTGACAACTATCCAGAATTGCGGCCCACTGTTCATGATAATACCAAAGAGCATAATAAACAACTGCACACAAGATAATGGCACCTAAAACTGGTTAATTCAGAAGAAGGTTTAGAAAAAGTGCAATAATTATCAGCCACATTTTCCTGGTCAAACATTTATTTGATTAATTCAAATAAGTCCAAATATCGAAATAATATCCACAGAAATAGTTTCAAGTTTTAGCTGTTAAGTTTTCCAGAATTTTAAATCCAAAAGTGAAAGGTTGTCTGACATAGATTATGTTGTCTTATATAGACAGACAGAAAACCTGGCTGCTGCGTTTCAACTGGCTAATAATGTTCAAAGGAATTTCAACATTTTCCCCATCTTATGCAAGAATTAGAATAAATGTCATCAAAAACAAATAACATAAACATAATCTACAGAAAACAACTACATCATAACAATATGTTTTAAATAACAGATAACTATGTTAAAGTGAAAAAATTAAGTGTCAAAGAAATTGCATAATTGCTCCGTATATCCAACATTACCGCCAAAATTCTACACTCACATCATAAGGCCAGTTATAGGGATAACAAGAGAACAAAACTTGTAAAAAGATCTACAAAGTTCCTTATGACTAAAAACTAACATTCTTGACATGACAGTAAAATTTCCTTTCTTAAAAACGTCTTTGAATATTTTTAATCGGCCAGCTCTAGCCAACCAAAGACTAGGAAAAATGTAAACAAATAGACATTTATCCAGATTTCACAACCAAATGTCATGTCCTTAAACTTTGATTAAACTTTAAAATATCATGATGATTCAATAACCTTAATGTGTGTACATGTGTCGGATAAAAATTGTCAGTGCTGCCACGAAGCTGAATATGTATAGTAAAATTGTACTTATCTCGCTTCGTTGTGAGATAAAAAATCACTTTCATATACTGGGCTTCTGTTGCCCGGATATTAAGATCCCTTACTTCGATCATTTGGTTCGTGGGACTTTAAGCATGCAATGTTCTCGTAAAAATGTAAGATAACTACATCTAAAGAAGATAGTTTGCTGGTTAATGTATAGTGGATTGTTCTACTTAGCCGCGATACATTGACTGAATCAATGTCCGTAGAGTCACCTAGCGCCGCGCTGTAAAGTCACCTTTCGACTCTTAACAACAACACATGAAAAACAAGGATAAAAGAAAGTGATCAGCAATAAGTTTAACAATCTTTATAATTTGAAAGTTTATAATACTATTTGAGAGTTTTCTTACACTTTCGATGGATTATTTTTATAGAACGCAAGAGATGACAGTATTCTTAAAGAAAAAACTATACGTATTATGATTAAAAAGTCGTGAAGCTTACTTTAGCGACAGTTTCAGGATAAAAGCGTGTAATTATTCAAATATACTTTAATATTAACCAACCAATCATGGGGTTTCGATGTCTCAGTTTTCTTAAACAAAAATTGAGATTTGTTATGTTATATGTTAATACTGTGGCGTATTAAGTATAGGGAACAACAGTCACCCAGTAAATTTTATAATTTTGTTTTAAACCTTCATTCAAAACTCCGTGATGATTATATCGACCAACTACAAAAACAACCACGCAGTGATAATGTTGTATGACTTTTAGAAGTTGTTTCATAAATTGATTAAACTGGCTACATGTCTTAAACAACCTTGAAGTATTAAGTGTTAGATATTTACACATTTGAGTAAAAGCAGAAAAAGGGGTGCTTACTTAATCAAGTTTTAAATATCTTGCGAACTTTTAAAGTTGCTTTAAATTAAAGGCATCTGTTCTAGCCAAGGCTGCAAATTACTATAACACTTGTTGCAATTATAACCTTCAAACACGGACCTATAATAGGATTTATTAAATAGTTGTTTAACAGTTTAGCAGATATGTAATTACATCCTAGACAATAACTCGTACAAAACTTTCATTTTACGATTTCTTCCAAAAAGAGAAGGTTCACCTTTCCCCGAAATGGTAGAAAAACTGCAAGTCTAAATGGTTATGGAAGACATAACGGTTATGGAAAACATTCAGTTTCAACATAGGCACAGCTGTCGACCACAATATAAGCTGGGCCTATGGTCACAATATTCTGATACTAGTTCCTGGCTGTGCTCACTTCTAAAACATTCATATATGAATATGGAAGTACTTTCGTGTGAGTCTCAAGCAGAAACACCATATTAAAAATATATATAAATATGATACAATTTATAGTTAAATGGCACGCGCCATTACATTGCACATTCTGCAATTATGCTTTTTATTGGAAATGAGATACTATAATAAGTGATAAACAAAACCAGAGAAAGTACGCATGTACACATTTTGCTGAAAATGACAATTTTGATAGGTTGGAACATATTGCAAGTGTATTCATCAGAAAGGACCTTCCTCTTTGATTGTGTCTGACGGAACACGTGAAGGACTCTATGATAGGTAGTTCTTAAATCCCACCAGGACTGAGATATTTTGATATCTGTCTTCTGGCCTTTTTCGTCTGCCCTTAAAGACGCACCACAAAATAACTGTATTCTTTTGTATTCCCATGATGATAATTAAACATAATTTGCATGAACAATGAGATATACAATTATTTAGGTACAAATTGACAGTGACATATACTAGGCCAAGACAATGTGTGTAATGTCTTATCATTTTATTGAATCACTATAGCAATATGTACAGAAATCAATGTAATTAGTTAAATTTCAATCTCATTTTGTTTCTACAGTGTAAGATAGTTATTCATCTATGCTGCTGAAGAGAGATTGACTGAATAAGTTTGCAGATGAAGTTGTCAAACACATATATTCAGCAAGGGCCTAAATTGTCCACCTGAAAATGTGTAGTATAGCTGTATATTACCTGTATTATAAGAATGAATTCATGATGATTGGTAGGTCAATAGGTCCCGGTGGGTATTTAAGGGTGTTTCCCTTGTTGCTCTCTCTTCTACAAAGGCACGGAGTACATGCGTTTTAGGTTCATAAAGATTGCATTTTTTGTGTGTTTTACATAACATGGCTTCTGTTGCCTCTGCGCACGTTAGGGTTTCAGATGGCGGGGATAACATTTATTAACACTATCTTGTGACTTTGGAACAAATTGGGGGTAAGTGTGAGATTAAATACACAAAAAAACCGGTTTAAGCTCCCAATTGGTGGTTTTGCCACTGACCGTTCCAAGGCGCTGCCCCACCGTGTTCCTATATTTGTTTGTTTTGTCCTTGTATGTTTACTTTGTGTGTGTGTGAGTGTTGCTCGTGCGCGCGTCCGCGTGCTGGGTTAACGTTTGGGGAGGCTGCGTTTTTGGAACGTGGCTTTCCTTGCAGGATATTCATCCTTGGTTTATACCAAGTCACTGCGCACCTACCCTTACACCTATCCAAAACATGTTTCAGTTACAAGAATGTATTAACAAAAGCAATAATTGACAATATTTATAGACAAATTCGAAAATTCGATACTTGTTTAAAGGGATGACCATTCTTACGTATTGAACGTCGAGACACCATTATTACATCAGTTTCTAGCATCATAGTTTATCATATCAGATGTATTGAATATGTGTAATGCAAGATGTATTTCAGACAGAAAATGTCATTGGTATATTTATAATAAAATCTTACAATGTAACATCTTGTCTGCATTCAATTCAAATTTCTTTGTAAGTCTGTGTAATAACATAAGATTCATTTATAAGATAGAAATACGCTTTGTATCTGGGGGTATAATAAATGCTTAGAGATCGTTTGGTTGCGCCAATTATGCAAGGATCAAATTGGACAGACTGTACGACATAATGCTGAGTGTAATTGTCTTGTTTCCTCCGTTTTCTAACATTTTCGAATATGATTAGGTTAACATTTGATGTCCACTGTATTTTCATAGTCAACAGTTTTTCTTCACATTTTCTGATGTTTGTTCTAGAGCCATTTATATTATTCAAGTACATTGAGGTACCAACAAATATATTCTTTTAAATGATTTTAACTATGATGTTTCAGATCAGGCTTATGAAGGAATTTTATGGCTAAAACTTAGTAGCAAGTATGATTCAAATGTTACGATATGTGTATGTTTGTTTTCTACCTCCTTATAACTCAACAAGACAGGTTGATGTACATGATTTTTATGAAAATCTTATGTGTCAAATCCATATGTATCAGTCAATTTCATCTCAGTCTATTGTATATTTGCGGTGATTTCAATAGTCATTGTTTAGATAATCATGACGTTACTCCAGGTGTTGATAACATTCCATATAGAGATGTTATAGACTTCTCTCAAAACTTTTATGGTTCTTGACTAACAGATTTTTAATAGACACAAATGTATGCATTTTGAATGGTAGAAATACAATTAAAATGATTTTACTTTTATTGGTTCGCAAGGAGTACCTGTTGTTGATATTTGTCTTGTTCCTTATGAACATTTGTGTAACTTTAATAAATTTGAAGTTATTAGAACTACAAATTTGATGACAGATACATGTTGTTTCTCAAAAGTTAATGCAAGTACAGTTAAACCTGATCACTCATTTTTGAGGTTGATTTCTTCTTTGATGTTTGTTTTGATGTTAGTAACGATGAATGTATAGATGAAAATATTATAAACACAAAATCAATATTTAATATAGGAAATCCTCCTGTAGATTTTTTAGCAGGGTTATGTTGTAAGTAATTTCAATAGTGTCATAGATAATTTAGAAAAAGCAGATATCAATCAGCAAGTACTCGATTCTCAATATGGCCAACATTGTCCACAATGACATGTGTAATAAATTACAATGTAGAATTTTGAGATATACATCGCCAAAAGATACTAACAAAAGGCACCGAAAAAATAAACCGTGGTGGACAAATGAATTGTCCAACTTGTGGACTGAAATGAGTAAAGCTGAAAAGAAATGGCTGAAATGTAAAACTAGTAATAAGAAAACATTTAAACAGGTCTATATTAATAAAAGAAAAAAATTGATCATTGTGTTCAGAAAGAATTACTAAAATTTTGTGATCAGGAAAATATCCTTCATGATAAGCAAAATGGTTTTGTTAAAAATAGAAGTACGATAGATCATGTCCAGACACTTACAAATATAATAGAAACAAGGAAATTAAAGAAACAAAGTACCTATCATTTCATTGTATAAAGATGTTCAATGCTGTATAAGGTTAAATGGCTTTGATTCTCCTTGGCTTGAAGTAAATTGTGGCTTGAAATAAGGCGTAATGACATAAGTACATTCATGACTTAGTTACTGCTATTAAAGAAACAAATATTGAAATCACAGTAAATGACGAGTTGATAAGTATATCATTGTTTGCAGATGATGTTGTAATTCTAGCTGAAACTTCAGAAGATTTACAAAAGCTACTAGATATTTTACATGTTTGGTGTATAAATAATAGTATGACTGTCAATTGTAACAAATCAAACACAATTCATTTTAGAACACCTAGTTGCGTACAAACGAGTATTGTCATTAAGTTGGGAGCATTTGCGCTACATATTGTATATAGTTACAGATACCTTGGTGTCTAACTAAACGAATTTCTAGATTTTGCAGAAATGGCAAAAGAAAATGTAGCCATGTTAGCTGGTAGAGCACTTGGATTTGTAATCTCAAAATGTAAAACCTTTGGAGGTTTCAACTTTTCAACATTTTCAAAACTATATGATACAATGGTTTTTCCTGTGATATGTTATTCAGCTCCCATCTCTGGGGTGATAAATCTTACTCATGTATAAATTCTGTTCATAACAGAGCCATGAGATATTTTCTTGGAGTGGGGAAATACACACCAAATGCAGCTGTACTTGGGGACATGGGCTGGAAGCCAGTATTTGTTAAACAATGGGGTGCAGTGGCAAGACAGAACTGCAGATTTTTGAAGATGCATGATTCAAGATTAAATAAAAAAGGTTTTAACTGGGTAAAATCATTATCTAATGTTAGATGTAAAAACAGTATGTTTCGCATTTGTCAAATGTTTAGTAATATTGGCATTGTTGGTGTCATATGTCATAAAATAAGAATTGTCTAAAGTCTTTAGTATCAGTGTTATCTATATATTATATTCCAATATTTTAATATGCATTTTCCTCTACGACCTATACATTCCAATACAATACTCTACTGATGGATAACCCTTCCCGTGAGACCCTTTGTTATTTTTGTCCGCCATTATCTAATAGATAGATTGATATACATTGTATTGCAATAAATATATTATATATATATTAACAGGTACGTTCCATCTATTATTTAATACACACAATATATGTTATGTCTTAGTTAAGTCATACATTGTTTTATACTGCAATTGTAAATATGCTTTTAATGAGAAATCGTATGTTATGTTTTACGTGAACCTTTGTTATTGTTGGCCGCCATTATCTAATAGAAAGATAGATAGATAATCATTTTATTATAATAAATATATTATACATATATTTACAGACTTCCTCATACAGAACCCGTATAGCATAAAAGTCCCCCGTGACATTGGCATAGATAATATACATTTACAGCATTGTAATAAGACTTTTGTCGACGGGTTAGAAAATAAGCTATTAGATTGAAATTGATAAATTGAAACAATCAGTAACATGTGATGAATCAGTAAGAGGAAAAGGCTGTAATAAATTCAGAAGTTATAAATGTATAAAAACTAATTTTGAAACTGAATTTTATGTTAAAGTGTCATGACCATTCCACTTCCGTAGTGCAGTGGCAAAATTTAGATGTGCTGTAGCACAGGGAGATATGAAAATTTAGACATAAACGACCGAACTTGTTTCAATTGTTCAAACTGTATTGAAGATGAAAAACATGTTTTACTAAATTGTCCATTATATTCATATGTAAGGGATGAATTTTATACACAAACTAGACGAAATTTAAATGATTTTGATAATTTATCTGGTGAAGATAAATTCTTTGTATTATTCACTGACACAAATATAGTAAAGTATACAGCCAAAGCCTGTTTTAATATTTTAAAACATAGGAAAATTTTATTGCATTGTAATAATGTCAATATTTTAACATTGTCAGTTGTAGTTTAGGAAAATAGTATGAGGGAACATTGAACAAATCTGCAAATATATATCAGATCTGATCTGATATAACTTACATACTATAAAAGATTTATTAACAATACTTTAGGCAATTATTTTCTGTTTATTGTCTTAAAGCAGTTTTTAGCTCGACTATTCAAAGAATAGGTAGAGCTATTAGACTCACTCATACGCCAGCGTCCCGATTTGGTTAAGTTCTTGTATCTAAACTGGTATATCAGTAACCACTTGTGGGCATTAATTGTAACTTCACACACTTATTCAATGTGATAAACTGACTTACATTGCACCGGTTCCATAACTCTGTTTTGCTTTTTTACAAATTATCCCACTTTTTCAACTTCGAAATTTTTGGTAAAGGTTTTATATATAAGCTGGTATCTCAGTACCCACTAATGGGAATGGATTGAAACTTCACACACTCATTCACTGTGATGACCTGACATGCACTGGTTCCATAACTCTACTTTACTTTGTTACAAAATCATGCCCTTTTTTGGACTTAGCAGTTTTTGGTTAAGTTTGTGTATGTATGTAAGCTGGTATCTCAATACACACTAATGGGAATGGATTGAAACTTATTACAAATGTTCACTGCCATGATCTGACATTCGGTGCACATGTTCCATAACTCTACTTTGCATTTTTACAAAATTATGCCAGTTTTTTTGTTACGTTTTTGTATGTAACCTGGTATCTTAGTATCCACTTATGGGAATGGATTGAAACTTCTCACAATTGTCCATTGTCATGAGCTGATATGCATTGTACAGGTTCCATAACCCTGTTTTGCAATTTTACAAAATTATGCTCCTTTTATGACTTTAATTTTCATTCAATTGACAAGGCTGTCGAATAGTCGAGCATTGCTGTCCTCCGACAGCTCTTATTAACTTTTCTTGGTCACAGATAGATTCAAATTTTCCGTAAAGCATCTTAGATTCAAAAATTTCCTACAGCATCTATCTGCAGCTAGTCACAGATGGATTCGCAGTTTCCTCATGCTTTTTAATTTTATGTAAATAACCTTTTGAAGGTATATCTACATATTAGGATTTTAATAGTTTTAAGTCCGTGACTTAGTCATCTTACTTAATATTAGGTTTTAGAATATGTAAAATGTGTATAGATCAAATTGTCTCTTATATTTCTGTATAGAAAGGCATACGTATTTTTTTAAATAGTGTAATATTATTATGCTGTTCGTATGAAGAGACATAAATAAACTATTTGACTTGACTTGACTTGACTATATTCTGATAATTTCTTTTTCCCTAACTACGCATTCCATGAGACAATTAGTTTACACCTTGAACCTTCTGAACTGACTGAGTTGACGATAGTCATTAAACTAAACTCAATTATTTTGTTTGCAAACACATTAAGATTGAATAACTACTTTGTCGATGTGTGAAAATTGGTTAAAGGTTACACGTGAGATATTTTAATAGACAATATTTCTCGCTTCATTCATGACCTAAGATCCTTTTACAATTCTGTCAGTTCAGGCACTCGGCGCGGAAGTAATTGTTTAATAAATGTACCACAAATCAATATAGCTTAATGTTGTAATGCGTTATTTACAGTTACAGTTTAAAGACAAGACAAATGAAATCACCTACTAGCTTGTATTTAATGCCTAATGTTTCTGGATTAATGACCGTTTTTCACACAATCTACATTACAAAGATTTTTAACAATGGCATATTAGACATCGTGTAAAATATACTGAAAACTAATATTATACAGTTCCTTTTACAAACCTCCAGTCCATAGCTGGAGCTATATTAGTCGATATTCAACGCATGTTTACTGCACTAATAAGTTAAGTAATTAAAAAAGGAAATCGTAAGCGTTAATTTCTGATATCATTTTATGTGATAAAACACTTAATTGAATGGCATACGAGTCATCAGTCAGACCTTCAGGCCCTCAGTCCTCGAATAGGTGTATATTATTACAAGTTATATAATCACCAGTCCATAGAGTGTGCTTTATAACTGGTCAATATTCAACTTTACAATTTGCTGGGTTAAATTTAAAACTTAAAAAAATGTTTATGTTTGATGCCATGTAATAAATCACAAATGAAGATCTTCCAAGCGGTTAAGAAGACATGGAACGAACACGTATTCAAGACTTGAACTGTGTCCTAAAAGTGTGACAATGACCTTGGACCTGTTGACCTTGGTTATGTGCTCTGCATGTCATCATATTGATAAAGTGTCTTGATGAGGTAACGAATGGTTGGTAGTACACTTATAGATAACATAAAATGATATGGAAGGATGTTGCCTATTTTTCAAATAGTTATAACATATTTCATAGTATATAGTTATAACATATTTCATAGTATATATAACGGATGATATATATGTGCAAATGAATAGAAAAAAATGCGCTTGTCATTGTGCCTGCGAGCGAACGCTAACTCCCGGAAGCCACTGACACAGCTGGCTAAACTACAAATACCGTTGCTGAAGAATCATGTATTATATTTTGCAATGAAATGAAGTTTACTTGGGCATGACATCAATAATGATTAATACGATTACAAAATAAGAAAAACAAGGACAAATATCAAGCAGGGAAATTCAATGCTATGTTCCAAAAACGAAGCCCCCCCGCCCCGCCTCCCCTACACACTCGCATACAAAGCAAACACACGAGGACAAAACGACCGCCTCGGTAGCCTAGTGGTAGGGCGTCCGCTTCGAGTGCGGGAGGTCGTAGGCTCGATCCCGGCTGCGTCATACCAAAGACGTCAAAAATGGTACTAGTAGCTTCCTCGCTTGGCGCTCAGCATTAAAAGAGTAGTACTAAGGTCAGCCCAGTGTCAGTATAATGTGACTGGGAGGGGTATCATGTCAGGTGTCTACGCCGTGATAGTCCAGTGAGGCAGCACTATAAAGCGTGGCATTGTGCTCACTGCTACAAGTAGACACCGTCGTTTTTACAACTGAAAATTTGCTGAAAAAAAAACGTTAAACCCAAAACACACACGAACAAATAAAGGAACACAGTGGGGCACCGCCTTGAAACGGTCAGTGGCAAAAACATCACTGGGGAGCTTAAACCGGTTTATGGTGCGCACCCAACCTCACTCAACCCAACCATGTCCAAAAGGCACGGTACAGTGTAAATAAAAGTAATCCCCGCCGGGGATTCTCTAACAATACTTAAATCATGAAGTGAATTTGTTTACACCTCGAAAGAATGTGCATTGACCTTTTAATGAAAAATTAAATTAGCGTCTTTGGATTTGAACCCCAGCAAGCTGTTTGACAGGCAATCATGCAACCACTCCCGGGTAACGGTCGTATTCTCAATCAGTTAAAGCAAATCGGTGATTTCCCTAATCGACAGACGAGTTTATATACCTCACTATCATTGTCAGTTGGTTTGATTCTGTTCATGAGAATTAATGAAATATTCAAGTACCTTCACCGGAATTCTGTTATACAGTCATATATTTTCTAAATTGCTATTAATCTGATGAAATTTAAGGCATCTATTTCACAAATAGATAACATTTCGATGCCTGGTGACCCCATGTTTTTTGTATCATTTGAAACAGTTTTGTCTACTGAACAAAAATTAGTAAATAAGATTATCATAATAATATGTACGAATCACTACAATCATGTTTCTTGACTGCGAAATGATAAATCTTACACTGTAATAACTGGATTTCTGTTAATGTATCATTGAAAACTATAAAGTAAAAAAAAAAAAAAAAAAAATTCCATAAAGTATTTTTGTCATGTATTTTTTTTTTCTTTTGCAGTAGACAATACACTTCCAAACGATACCAAAATTATATGAGCGTACTGGGCATCAATATTTGATATATATTTTAATAGCACTGTAACAGTTATAATTTAAAAGAATTTGTTTCTTTGTGGACCGGATACGTTAAGAGCAATGATAGGTATGAAGTGTCATCGCGATGATAAGTAAGAACAATTACTCATTAATGTATCTTTCCATTCCTGATTGTCAGTATACCTTTCTATATATACATAAGTGTCACAAGTTGTAAGTAAATTGTAGAAAAAAACAACAAAAGGCAAGATATATTTGTGGTAACTTGTTATAAAGTGCTGTCATATTTCATGGCGTTTGATGTGTGCTATCAAATATCGTGCTCTGTTCGACATATTGTAAACAGAACAATTACTTCATTTCTTACTCGACCTGATTTGTTTCCCAAATAGATAAACAAGACTAAAATTGTGATGATATATGCAACAAAATCAATGTGAGTCACTGTTATTTCTCGAATATAATAGCGGCGCACTGACGACGATTACGACAGAAGATAATTAATATATCTGAAACAGTGATGTTCTGTTGAATAATATTATTTGTCACTCGGATGCTTATTATTACGATAAATGCGCCATTGTGATATTATTTCTTCGCATTTCTTCCTATATAATAATTCTATTCAACGATAAATCACTGTTAAAGATACATTATTTCTTATAAAGTATTAAATAAACGAAATAAACCGGGGCAAACAATGAAAAAGGATAACATAACTTTGCCATCGACTCTTTCAGAAAAGTCATATCAAGTACAAATATGTTAAAAGTGCACGTATTAAATTCCGAATAACGCATGAGAAACGAAAATGAATTTCAACTAGTTTATAACTTCACAGCCTACAAGCATGTTCTAAAACAAGTGTATTACAAACCTGGCTGCTGTAATTGCACAGTGAAGGCAAACATGATACTGTTTGTGCCATTACATCCAAAAGGCACACACCAACACCAGCTGTTTGTTTAAAACCACAATTGAATTGTGTAAAGGAAATGTTTAGAAAATCAGGTACTTATTTTATCAAATACGGATGTAAACCCCAAAAAACATAGTCGATTCCCAGGTATTCACGCTCAAACTATTATCAGAATATTTATAATGAAGCAACAAAGTTTTCAGTTTTGTTTTTGTCGAGCAGTGTATTTTACAGTATTTGTTTACTTTTTAATGACCTGTGACAAAGGTTGTTCACATATTTATTGGAGATTGATATCTATTTAAATATAGGTAGACCGCATATGTGATTACAGAATTAGCCGTTTTATTGATACACATTAAGCACCATCATGCACCCGTAAGTTTTGAAAATTCTCGACCTTTGTGGGGAAGGTCAGTGTTGAAGTAAACATCAGACTGAGTAATTTGACATTAGTATATCCACATTTAAAATGATTTAATTCATAACACTTACGCGCAATAATTAAAGGTTTGTTTCCTTAATATATCTCTTAGACGCATGGTGGCTCAAACTTTTTTTGCTTCCATTTTGAAGCATTCTTGTGTGTCATTAGTACAGCAATATGTTTTTAAAATCTTAACTAAAGAATTTTTGTAGGTTTAAATACGTTTTTTTTAAAGTGGATGGGGTAATTATGTCCGTGTAAAAAATGAAAAAAGTGTTGTTATTGACATTTAATTTTATGCTTATATAATAGTCATATCTCCTTATATTCATAGTGACGTGTAAGACCTGAATTTCCTATAACATTAAGTGGGATATTATGTTTTATAATATATCTCCATTTTTTCAATTTTATTTAATTTCAGAAATGCTTTAACAGAGGGTGAAGAAAATGTCCTATAAATAAAAACGAGTGCGGTAACCTATGTTTTTTCTGCTCTTATTTGTCTTAGAAACTAATATTTTTTCAGCTCACAGAGTATGAAAAAATTCGTATCAGTAAAAAATATTATCCTACATCCTTAACATAGTTCTCAATGTATTTCAAACTTGATCTCGTTTAACAAATTGTATGAGAAATGTATTGTTTAAAATAGCCTTAGTTCAAAAAGTGTTTCATAACGTACACTTTTGATGCGCTCAAGGGAAAACTTACGATACGTGAAATTTACACAAATATCAAGTACTTATGGATATGAATAAAAAAGTGTTTGCTGTAGACTATAAAACTGAAACTGGTTTATTTGCTTAAACGCCTATTTCTACATTTAAAACATATTCAATGGCGTTTTACAATACAAGTTGAAATAAAATATTAATATAAAATATTTTAAATAAGATTAATTAAAACGAATTAAAATAGCAATTATTAATTTAAAGTTAATGATAATACTATATTTTAAAAAATTACTAACATATAATTATCACAGACAAACATTAAATTTCCATCACTGTCACTAGCATCACTGTTTTAAAACTCAGTCAAAACTTAGAATAATGCAAAGTAGTCTCTGAAGAAATGCGTTTTCAACTTTTTCTTAAAGCAGTCAATTGAAGAACTTTGTCTGATGTTCAGCGGCAAATTGTTCCACAACTTTGGCCCTATAGTACTAAAGCTTCTATCACTAAAAGTTTTTCGCTTGTTGAAAGGGACGGTGTAACAGTCAACTGATGACTCCGAGGATCTGAGGGAGCGCTGGGGGATTTTCGGTGTTAAGAGTTCAATCAAATATGCAGGCGCATTTCCAACATGGCAATTGAACATGTACATCAAGATCTTAAAGTTTATTCTGGCTTTGATCGGCAGCCAGTGCAAATCGTAGAGTGCCTGCTTAGAACTGTCTCTTCTTCTACGATTCAGAACTAACTTCGCACACATATTTTGAATGCGTTGCAGTTTTGCGATGTCACAATCAGAAATACCGTATAAAATAACATTACAGTAGTCTAAATGCGAAATAACCAGCGATAGCACTAAGGTTTCAGTTGCATCCTGAGTCAAATATTTGCAATGTTTTTGATTCGGAAAAAATTCAACATTGCCGTTCTACACTTTAGTTTTTATATGCTCTTTGAAAGTTAAAGTTTCGTCCAAATAGGCCCCCAAATATCTGATGTTACTCTGTCTCTTGATTTTATCACCACAAATATCTATCTCGTGAATGTTTAACTTATTCAACTGAGGGGCACTTCCAAAGGCAATATGTTCAGTTTTTGAGGAATTCATTTTTAGTTTGTTACTGTTCATCCACTCATTTGAATCTGTAGCAAACTCCTCTAGTTCACCAATGGATTTAGCCTCGATGGATGGTTCGGGCTTAAAACGTGTGCTTGCGGTGTGGTCGTCGGCAAAGCCATAGACGGAAATGGACGGGGGAACAATGTCAAAAATCGTTCCTGCGTACGTGAGATAGAGCCACGGCCCTAAACAGCTTCCCTGGGGGACACTACACGTAAGCTCACGTGCTGATGACACTGTTTGATTCACACTCACGCGGCAGCTCCGTGGCCTCAGATATGAGTTCAACCAGTCCAATGCAACACCAGAGACACCATACTGACATTTCAAAACGTCCAAAAGAATATCGTGATCTACCGTATCAAAAGCTGCACTAAGGTCTAATGCTATCAATGCAGTCACTTCTTGATGTTCCATAGCGTCCAAGATGTCATTAATAAGTCTCAATAAAGCCGATTCGCACGAATGATGTTGCCTGTATGCGGACTGATTTTTCGGAAGGAGATTATGTTCATTTACATGTCTATTAAGTAAATACAGTGCTGCTTTCTCTATCAATTTGGACAAGAATGATAAGTTGCTCACTGGCCTATAGTTTGAGAATATAAGTTCGAGACCAGCTTTCTTTAACAGAGGTCTAACTATTGCCTGTTTCCACTGCACTGGGAAGACTCCTTGAGTCAATGAAAGATTCACTAGTCTAGTTATAATTGGGAGGAGCTCGTTCAAATATGACTTCAACACTTTTGTTGGAATAACATCAATTTCACACGACTTTGTTTGTAACTGGTAAATGAGTTTTCTAACTTCATCCTCACTAAATTCATCAAGTTTTCCAAATTCCGGCACATTTCTCATTGATGGTTTATAGTTTTCAAAATCTTTTAAGCTGTCCCGTATTTTCTGAATCTTTTCCATGAAAAAGTCAGCAAATTTGTCAGCTAGCGTATTTTCATTTTCAACATCAGGCATTGGATTCTCCGACTTGCCGTCGGTGAGATCTGTCACAAATTTGTAAAGTTTTTTGGAATCGCCTTTGTATTCGAGCACTTTTTGGCTAAGAGTTCTCTGTTTTTCTAGTTTCAGTTCATGGTGATATTTATTAAGAGCAGTCTTGAAAATTTCATAGTCCTGTGGATTTTGGTACCTCCTCCACAAACGTTCGGATTTGCGCAGAATTTGTTTTAAGTGGCGGATATCCTCATTAAACCACGGTTTCGGATTTCGACAAATAATAGTTTTCTCTTTTAAAGGAGCGTGCTTGTCAATGATATTTTTCATTTCATCTTGGAAAATGTCAACATATGTCTCAATTGAATCACTTTCAATTTTCAAATCAGCAAGGTCACTAGCAAAATCTGAGTCATTTATGTCATTAAAGTTCCGGTAAGTAATAGACTTGCTGATGATGTTTTCCTTTTTCACTTTTGTAATGACTTTTACTACACGATGGTCGGATAAGAAAGGACCGGGTTCACATGAGATAAGTTCAACACCATTTGCGACCTCTGTGATCACAAGATCAAGACTCTGACCGAACACTTGTGTTGGGAAATGTACATGTTGTTGCAACCCCATAGCACATAAACAACTGTTGAATTCAGAAATAGTGTTGGTGTCGTCATGTATATGTAGATTGAAATCTCCCATGATCATGAGATTATCATGAGACTATAGAATAAATTGAGCATTTACTTTTGAACATAAATACGTTGTGCATGTATCAGTTCCAGTAAATTATAAAAGTGCCATTGCAACATGGTAGTGTTATAGATATCTTGGAGTTCAGAACAAAAAAAAATCGTTTAGGTTTTTATATGCAAGGTTTCCTTCAAATTTTCTGAAATAGTTATTTCTCCTTTATTAAATTTAATATTGTTTTATTTAAAATAAGAAGAAAAGGAAAGAAATCATAGAAAACGCAACATTCAATAAATACGACCTTTCCAAGCAGACAACCAAACCCATAAACCAACGAACACGGAACACACTAATCGAACACCACTAACATTTCGGAACAGCATATCGATTGTACAACAACGTATTTGGGCGCCAGATGTTTGTAATTCACAGTTTGTTATCCTAACTCTCTTTTAATACCACCTACAGCAAGCACTCACTGAAAATAGCAATATCGCACATCTAAAATTATGTTTCTGAAAGGAGCTCTAGGGAACCAAGACTTTGCCTTATCGATGCATTATATTTTTTGGCGGCACGACAACACCGAGGGATCGTCTATCTTCTATCGTGATCAGTTATGTGAAGTTAGCTTATCTTACTTTAGAACCACCCATATTCATCATAAAAGATGAATACACATTTATACTAACAATTAAAAATTAACAAAGCTAACACAGTAAATTTTAAGCGTGAAATTTGGACCCAATTTTTAATGTTTTTTTACGGTAATTTAGAAACAACTAGATGTGTGTCCATAGGATACTGGAAACTCCACATCTTGTCTCTGTACGGTCATATATGTACATTGTATGTTACTTGTCGGCAATACAAACTAGGAAAACAGTAATAGTATCTTAGGTTGGGAAGTGCGTAATCAGTGGGAAGATGTATGGATACTACACATCATCAACAATCACAAGTTACAGAGACTGAATGAGTTTTTGTAACAGTTGTTCTTCTTATAATGTTTCACGACGCCAGACCAAAAGTTTTTTGAGATACGTTGACCATTGATGGAACTTCTTGAAATTTAACACAAATATAGATCATAATAGGGCGCCGGTACATGCGTACCTTTCATCAGGATATCTTCAGTAACTGCAGAGTTATTGCCCTTTAATTGTTTTAAAATTCATAAATTCCCACAGAACAAAATCATCCATTGATGGATCTTTATGAAACTGATACAGATTGCTATAGGGCAGACTTTTCCTCTTCATTTTGTAAGAAGTAGGAACCAACACACCGTTGCACGTTTCTTTTGTATATAACTTTGGTTTATCTTGAAATTAAATATATTTCAATATACTACCCTCATTCACAATATAACTTATACGCTGAATTTGCATGTTAATCATCTTTATATGAGTAAATAGGTAAAAAAAAACTGTCACTTCCACATGTTATTTGTCAGTATTATGGCATTTTTATTAAGAAAATTGGATTTCTTTGTTAAGATATTTGTTACGGTACACGGTGAGTAAGTAGGCTCAGAGCTATGGCTATGATAATTCTTTTCTCGCTCATTGCCTCCCAAGTGCTTACAGACGAACGTTGGCAACCGCAGGCGGTGCTGCTTCTTTTATTTATATTTTTATTATATTAAAATGTACATGTTGATGGATATTTGAAACAGCCCATCTACTTTATCATTCCACTACAGTTTCTATTTGTGGTTAGCCTACTTTGTAATATCTGGCTTTGGAAGTGTATACTGTGCTTAATGCTTCCAGGAAGTCTACTTTACCTTTTAATTTATGATGTAAAATAACAACACTAAATAAATAAGCAATTAATCTACGACTGAAGCTGATATTTGGCTAAGCACACGGGCCAAACATTTTCAGTGGCCGTTCTATTGAAAATAGATATATCTACATTTCCATTCAATATACATTATGAATCTTATTCTGTACGCGAAAACAATATCATCAAACGTGAAATTGTCCAATAGAAATCCATAGGTAAATTGAATTGAGGACCAATATGTCCAACCGATCAAGCAAGAAACCAAGCACAAGGCCGTTTCCTTACTTCTGAATTTCTTTCGGATACAGTGATGCTTTGAAAAAGGTAGTGTAACAAAATGTTACATCAATATTTGTTCCAAATGTGCAAAACTTTCTTAAGCTTAAGAGAATCTATTATTAATTAATATATAATGCACTCCATGATCCCAAAGAACCAGAATATATACCAATACTGAGTTGTCATTTAATGTTCCTTTCAAATGCATTTAAAGATATAGAGCTACAGTCTATCATTCATTTCAAATTGATAACGTAAGTTTACGTAAATAACTTTTTTTTTTCAAACGCAATGATCTATATACTTTTCTAATCAATCACAGTTAATCAGTATTAGAGATTATAACGAAATGTACTTAATGAATATGTTTTGTATTTTCCATTCTAATTGGCCGCGTGAATGAACGCGAATTATATTTTTCATAAATATTTTTACGCATCTATAAATGTTTTACTGTTTTTGTCTAGTCATCTACAGTCAACTGCAGTTAGTAGGTCACGTTAATTAACGTTTTACATTTCGCAATTACAGCTTAAAGCTCATAAACAGCTTAATAAAAATTTAATGAAATGTATGTGTCCATCAATCGTTTCCTCATCAATAGCCTATTTAGTCAAATGCAGTCATTATATATTGCAAAACACATTCTCGGCACCAATTTAGCCGCTGTCTTGAATACTGCCTACGTATGATTCAAATGACCCATATAGTTGAATGATACTCCAGTCTCATTTGAATATGTCCTACATATTGCTTGACTTGAAGGTCACATGAGCTCTTGTCATGACCGAAAAACATTAGTTGCATATTGTTTAATAACCTGATTTGCAGAAGTGTAAACAAAAATCACTCTCAGACCTAAAGTAACATACATATCATTTACCTATATACATATTCACCTCAGCTTGAACCTTCCGAAATGATAGAACTGATAAAAGCTATTTTTTAAAGTTTAAATAGGTCGTATAAGCATTTATACTTAGCAGAACATACGCATTTGAAGACGACAAAACGATGTGCGTTTATTATAAATTGTAGACAGGCCGCCTACTTGGTATTTTCTGGGACAATAATTTTCATTTCCTTTTAACCCTAATCAGTAAACGTTATGCGGACGTTGATGCTACTTAATAACAGACTATTCTTTAGCTACGTGTAATAGATGGAATTTGCATATCTTATTAGTATGTCATTTACATAAATGTTTCAATAAGCTGACCTTGATAGTAAAATGTACACTGTTTGCTGAAATGGATATATATATTGCTGAGAAGAACTACATTTGAATACATATAATGAGAGTCTTATTTAGCATATTAAGAACAAAAATAAAAGTAGTATAAAGATGAAGGGATGAAGAAAAGCTTTCAAAGGTTAATTGTGAGAAGGCTTTGTTTTCTTGGCGTCATAAACAATTAGATTATAATACATATAAGATTGCCCACAACGAGTTTGACCGACCAAAGTTTGTAGTGTAATAGGCTGAGTTGTTTTCAACATTTTCCGAATACACATTACTTCTGACGGTCATGTAAGTAATAGTAGACTATTGGGACGTTCCATTATTATTCAAATGTATCTAAATTGTAAATGTTTGTTGACTTATTTTTATTTCTAAAGTATTTAAAGCCTGACATATCAGTGCGCATATCATATTCGAAAGGGATATTCGTTTCCGAGGAATTTGTCAAGAAATACGTAGTGATTCTTCAAACGATTGTCTACCTTGAACACTTAGAAAGCAAAGCTACCATTGCTTCACCAACAACCGTTTTCTTACACTCCGCACATTTCGATACAGATATCTAAAATAGTGTAAGGGAATTCCCCCCACCCCCTTTTACAAATTACATAAACACTGCCATGAAATCATGTGACAATCCACTCTAAAATACACGTAAATAAAATCTATAAGCAGAAACTTACTTCTATGGACTGTGAATCGTGTCATGTTAGTGTGTTGTAAGTGGAAGCCTTTTAACTGTGCCGAAATTAACTATTCCAGAACTGAATTCTCCGTGAAAACTAACTATGCAATTTCAGTCTAAATTCTCCTTTGAAGAGAGTACTTTTAAAGGTGAATAACTCTTAAAGTAAATAGTGTAATCGATATTCCTAAGATGAGCTAATGTTCAAATCATTCTAGAACAGACTGACAACATGATTTTAACCATGAAGTGCCAGACTACGGAGCCAGTTAGACATTTTCTACAAGTGTGCCAAGCGTCCATTTCAATTTTTGTAAAATGGCGGCGGATCAACTTTGGAACTATTTTTATGTTTTGTATACCGGCTTTTTGTGAATATGTCTCTGTTTAACATAAAACTTTCAGGAATTCATTTTTATGTAAAAATAATCATAAGCCCGTTTAAAGCATTTGTTATATTGATGTATTCATTGTTTTACATACAAGGACTATATTATGTTCGGCGTAGTAAATTTCGTCTGCTATTTTAGTACGCTATTAAGGTTTAGCTCGAGCTTTTTATAATTTGCATGATTTTTAACTTGATTTGTTAAATATGTTCAGGCTTTTCATAAAAGCCCGCTGTAAAATGTCAGAGTCTATATTTATATGTAATTTTAGCAGCACAATGCAGTGTTTCTCTCTTGGACGGATAACATTACCCTGTTGAAAGCCCGTCTTATGATTGGATAATTTAGTCACGTGGTATAGTCTAGAAGGTTATATATACAGGTCCCCGTCTTTCATTCGGGTATCTTCTTCTCAACTGTAAAAACTTGAGAATAACAACAACAAGGCTTAAACAGCTGTTAAATCTTACCTACTTTGGCACATAACTATCTTTCAGTAAGGTATAACGAGTACTAGCTTACTATCATAATTACTGATGGAGAACATTGTGTTTATTATGTATAGCAAGTAACACAACAGCATAGAAGAGAAAACTGAACCTTGTGGTATGCCTTGTCTAAATTACCACGTAATGGCGAAACCTAGGAGGTGCATTGGACTTCGTATACATATTCATCTTTACGAAAAGTATTCTGTTTACCGTATTGCCATTCAAAGAATTTCCATGTAACCGTTCCATAACTTCAGAAGAAGAACCCATTGCATAGGCTTGGTCCGTCGTTGTACACTTTTATACTAGATGTTATGTACACTTTTATACTAGATGTTATGTATAAATTTGATAGTTCACTAGATGCACTCGCTCTGTTACTGTTTTTGATGATATGAATTGCACTGTAAACTGACTGATATGATGAGCTTGCACACCACGCATAATATACATGTAACTGACACATGTCAATTATTAAAGTCGTTTGAAGATTTACACAGATGTTCTTTGCGCTTTTCAAAGTGAGCGGCTGGGAGAGTTGAGAAAGTACTTGTATATACACTGGTCATTGTACCACAAATGATCATGTGTGTATCTAAGTTATATGATGCAAAGACACACTGCAAAGAGGTCATCATATAACAATTAGTGGTCCAGTACCCATTAACCCTCACACGAAGTAAATTACAACTATTTGGTACAATGCATATCTATGCCAGTCATGCACATGGCTGTGTGTGTATACGCATTATATATAGGGAGCGACGGTCCCGGAGAAACAACTGCATCCTAGACTAATAAGAGACCGTCAAGGTTCGCCCAAGGTATATGATCTATAATGACGCACCTACAGTGATTGTCCAATATCGACGCACCCAAAGAGGTTGCACCAGGTATCTATTTCAACGCATCTGGAGTTAATCGCGACATACACTTGTATATGCATGCTTTATCAAGAGAGATGTTGTTATGCAAATGCCAGTTATATTACTAAGTAAACCGGTATCCTGATTAATAAGGATGTGCAACTACCACAAAGTGGGGTAGGTCCTTACAATATTAATCACTTTTCAAAACTCAAGTCATGAAAAATAGTTCGGCAACTAATGGCTGTGTAGACTCGGCTCAAATACAACAATGCTCGAAAAACACGTGCTATCAAGATAAAATCTATTACTATACATTTTGCTTGGTTACTTACATGACTAAGCAGTAAGAGTTCCTGTGGTCATTCGTTCGTTATTTCAAGTTTTTAACTACTGAGTATTAAGAGATAAAAGGTAAGGTCGAATTCCCGGAAGCACAGAGCACCCCAAACACAGCCACGCATCACAAAGTAGGCCCACAACAAAAAGAAGCTGTAACGGAAAATATTGTAGACGAGTTGCTTCAAAATTCCATCAACAAGTACACTATAAATATATGTAAAATACAGAAATATGGCGGGGGTGGGTGGGGGGGGGGGGGGGGGGGGGGGGTAAGGGGTAGAAAAAAGGGTCGGATGTCGGGGGGAAAGTGGGGCAAGGATGAATATTCAACAGGGAAAGCCACGTTCCTTAAATGCAGTATTTCTACAATGTAAACCACAGCAGCGCAGACAAACACACACAACTAACATACACAGATTAACAATCAAGTAAGAAAAAAGCAACACTGGGGTAATACACACATAAGCAGGAAAAAACAACAGTCGGGTGGCGGTCAAAATTATGGTGGGCACGATATCTTACTCATAGTAAAAGCAGAGAGGCAGCAAATGCAAGGGGCGTAAATGCAAGGGGAAGGGATGGGATGGGGCGATGGGGGTAGCGAGGAGAAAGAGGAAAGAAAGAAACGCTAACAACAAACAACATACACAAGTTGAAAATGGGGTCACCGCCTTGGAACGGTCAGTAACCTAGGGGTTTAAACGCGTTTAGGACATGCCAATCTCACACTTATCCTATTTTCAACAATTTAGACAAGACAGTGTAAATAAAATCACTCCCCGCTGAGAAAGGCTCTAACATAAGTGACAAAATACCAGATCATATAAAGTAAAACATGAAAATAGGGTCAATCTAATGTATAATTACATCAATGTACTCAACAACTTGTCTGAAGTACCAAGGGCCTAAGTTTTAAGGGCAAGACTAAGCAAGCTGCAAGACAAAATTCCACTCCTTCCGTCAGGATTTAGGAGAAAAGAACCAAGGAGTCCTACACTTGATTTAATAGTCATAGCACAATCAAATAGGGAAGCGTAGCGATTAACTTTTTAGGGGTCGACCACCAAACATGCACTGTGCTTAACGATTTTCGCATCGTACCCTCTTTTGATAAATTTTTGAACACATTTCACAAATATTTGATTAAAACGATCATTAATAAAATTTAGTGAAAACCTTCCGTAGTTTATGATATCGGTGACCTTGTTGCAATAATATTTGGTAATGTGAAGATTCCTATCATTAAAATCCTAGTTTGAGCAAGCTCTTGCAAAACGAATAAGTTGCGAAATATAGACACCGTATGATATTGCTCGAGGAACATCTCCATCAAGGTGAGGAAAGTTGACAATTTCAAAATTGAAATCGTCACTTTTGTCATATATTTTCGTTTCTAGATTACTTTTCCCAGTCGTTAAATTTAAGTCCAAAAAAGACGCATCTAAATCTGAGGTATTAGCCTTGTTAAGGTATAGGTCCATGTTTCGGAGAAAAAAAGTTCGAACGTCATCAAATCATAGAAAGAAAGCATTGTTTTACATGAAATTATAACAGCATGTAAAACATTTATATTATTGTACAAAACCATTGTCAATTTATTCATATATGTATTGAATTCCGGAAAGGGACTACATGAAGGGGCCACACTTCTGGACAGTCCAGCGCCTTTAAAAAGTCACCATTTTTAAAAAGCTGTTACATGTCTTCGTTTTGATGCATTTGCAACATCGTGTGAGTGTTTAAACTTTACATAACTAGGTAAAACATTGTTTTGACAATTGTTTACTTTTATTTCTTTACAAATGGCATTCTAATTTAAAGGGGGGCAACTCATTTAGAATATTGTAAGTATCCAACTCCGTGGGACAGAACAGCAAAACATGTATTGGACAGATAAATTGTGTGTCAAGATGCTGTTCATTCGCTAAAAATATCTGCTGTTTTGTGATATACTGTAAATTCTTAAGCTGTAACTCATGGATAAATGTGGTTACCAATTTATGAAAAATATAGGTTACCCATATTTAAAAAATCATTAAGATACCCCGAGGTTCCATTAAAAGCTTCAATAATTTCTAATTGTGTCTCAGTGGACAAACTGAGCATGGAATCTCATTCGTAACCGTACAAAAATAAATCAGCAATGAGCGGGACGCAGTTAGTCCCCATCAGGATACCAGTTACTTGTCTATATAAGCTTTATTGCCAAATTTGATAAATATAGGCCAACGTAATGGTTCAGAAGCATGAATTAATATATAATCTCATATACGGTTTGGTAATTTTTCTCGTACATTCTCACTTTTGTACATGGCTTGAAATTTGCACAGTCACATTTTGTTGTATTTTACTCGTTAATGGGTGCTGCACACTGAAATAAAAATGTGGAAAACCACAGGTCACCCAACACGACATATACGAAAATGTTGCAGGCTCGGTTTGATTGAGCCTGTTCATTGACGGTAGTGGAAGTGCAAGCTAAAATGATTAAATGAAACAATGTCTTAATTGCGTTGAGTGCTTCCGAAAGAATATCTTACATTTGGTTGAACAGATAGGATTTTCGAAAGGTTTTCCAACCAAAGCATCCACTTGTTGCACGGTATTAATACGTTTGTTGAATTTTTGAAGGAAAGGTTGAGCGGATAGACGATAGCAAATACAGGCAGAGCATCGGAAAGCTTACACAGAGACATATGTTTTGGTAATCTACTGAGACAGCAGTGAGGGCAATTATACTGAGTTGCAACTTCGATGAAATGGACATAGGCTGAACATCTATGCGATAGGACTCGTATGTTGTTGATTTAAAGTCTTAGTCTGACGGGACCTTCAACAAAAGGACCAAGTCATTTTACTCCTATATAAAGACAATAGATATAATATAAAGTAATTTTGTTTATGTCATAATATTGACAGTTGACAACGAGGACACAGTGGTAGTGTACAGGATCACACTACGGTGAAACCAGATGGTTGCGCTAGCCCACAAACAATCAAAACTGCTAAGAATGAAGCTTCGTAGCCATGTAAATCACGTCATTGCCATTACATGAGTTGTTTATATTCTTAAAATGTATACAAATCGCCAAATTCGTTGATACAGAGTAAATTAACATTACAAATGACGTCACACATCCATGGCGGTTCAGTGACCGGTTATCGTACACGTTTGCGATTACTGGCCTTGGTTACACGTTTTCTTTCGTATACAATTGTGTAGCTATCTTAAGTGAGCTATAAAATTATACATAATTATATGATGAATGACAAGCATTAGTGACGAGCGCAGAGTAGTTTCTCTTTGTTAAAAATTAAAAACTCAATACAATTGGCCTTTTAGGGTACACACAAGTATTTTAAGTTTTATTATAAACAATGTTATTAGCTATTTATGTAATTTTCATAACAGTTTGATTGTTAACATATGAACTAAATGCTTGAAATAAACGCGTATTTCAACATACCTATCATACTAATGTCCTTGATTATATTTCTTCAATAAAAATCAAACCTGTTTTGGCATGAAGAAAATTGTGTTCTGAGAATTTAGTTATTGTCTAGCCGGGCTTGCTGGAGTAATCAATTTAATTAGCACTGATAAAAATTGAAACGTTTAAAAGTTTTACAAACCAAAGCTGTGACCTACTTAGATCTTAAATATACTTTTATTCCATTAGATAAATGTGTTAGAAGATAACACGAAAGAAGGCCCCAATTTAAATGTTTCTATATAAATTGTAGTTGCATGACTGGTAATACCAACAGTACTAAAAGAGTTATATATCTTTGAAAATTTTGCATATAATTTTCCACCGGTGTCTGGTGAGGAGAGGCTCTCGTTGTTTATCAGTTGGAATTACGTATTGAAGCTTAATAATTACAGTGAATTCTCTACATGCATATCTGATTTTAGGAAGAAGGAAGTGGATTTCAATAGATACAATATTAATATTGTGAATAGAGCAGTGTTGAACTAATGTATAAAGATAAATGAATAGTTACTCAGTGGAAAAAAACCTTTAGTCGTACAACCTTTAATATATGCATTTCTAAGATTGCTATGACCATTCCTATACCGATTCTCGTTTAAATTCCTTTAATTGTATAGGAGAATTAGTCCGGAAAAATATTATTTTATCATGATCTTCTTATAACCTAGAGGTCTTATCGTCCGGGCGTGACGAGCCAGCGGGAATTTTGGAAATAACGCGGAGATCTGTACATAGTTTTTAAGTAAAATAATTAAGGAGTCATATAACAGTGAAAATATTAGCTAAGCTAGTAAATCATGATATTCGAGTCGTCAATTCTGGGAAAGCTACGCCTGCGGTGGATGTCGCTATTAGGTAGCGGCGGTCACCTATATGTTACTTCGCGCAACACAGGGCATGCTGCAATGAAGATGGTCTCAATGCGACGATTATCAGTGCGAGACTACATACTGCTACCTTAGCACCTAGTTGATTTACTGTACTTCTGTAGGATTTTATGTCTTGTAGAAACTACTTACAATCTGCAACAGGATTAAGTGTTTAATAATATTAGCACTCACTACAGGTCAGGACACTGCCTTTGCCGATAAATAAAAAATAATTGTGTTACCGGTTACTCAATTATTTATTCTGTTTTGCCACCTGAACATCTGTACAAAATTTAATTATGAAAATCGTTTATCTGACGTGTGGATACAGCCTGATGCTCCTTTATTTAAAAAGCGCAATAAATCAAACTCCCTGGTGGTGAAAGGGTCATTTTTAGGGAATATATTTTTCATCAATTGCTTACTTTCTTTTATTGTTTCATTTGACGGATATCGGCAATGTTGGTGAAATATATTTAGCTTTATGACTTTTCTAAGTATGTGATTCATTTTCCGCGGCGATGATATAAGCAACTGGTGCCATTTTTACTATTTAGTTCAGAGGCAACCCGATATAATACTTCGACTTACCATATGTCCGACGTCATGGGCACAAATTTGACTCGTATTTAATAATTTCATTCAACTCGTTTATATTCAGTATGAAAAGAATCGCATATGATTTCCTCTATATGATTTTTTAGTCTGAAACAATATTGCACCTCAGCTTTTATTTGATTCTGCGTGCTTTGATAGCAGAAAAAGTGTCATGTTTGTCTGCTTTCAGTTTAGAATACTCCTTTGTACTAAATCGCTATATGTATATATTGCATGTTCCAAATCACGCCTCCTTGTCCAGTATTCAGGAAACCCCACAAGACTGTCCGTTTGCCTAGGGTCTACAACAAAGACACCAGCATCGTTATATCACCTCCTGTTCTATCAGTACTACATACACTGCTGTTTGGCGCGGGGTTTCCTTTTGCTACATCTTGCAGCAAGTTTCGAACTTGTATTACTTCTTTTATTTTGGATAAAAAAATCGAAAATATTTAGACTCCAAACGTACTGCACCAAATCCCCAGTTAATTATCAATGAATGTGCTTATTTGAAACCACGGACAAATGCTAATCTGTGATGCTGAAAGAGCATCATTGTTTTACAGTAGTTTGTTGACTTCTGATAACTCAATATAGAAACATGGTAAAGTCCAACAAAAATTATAACGATCGTACGTTCCATACGTTCATGTTAAGTTAACATGGTTTATTCAATTAAAAGCATACAAATACAATTATTGGTGTATTTTCAATGTTGCTAGTTCTCTAAGGTGGAAAAATTGAGTGGCGACAGTTACGGATGTTACAATTTAAAGTATTTGTATTCATTAACAGTCAAAACTATATAAAAAAAAAACTTACAACTAACAATAAAAGGATACTATTGGTATCCCACACCTTTTGAATGGAACATTAATTGGCTCGATTTATGAGAAACAGCGTGTTTTATATGTAGATATATTACATTTGTACGCACGCTGCCTATAATCTAAACTGATTGCAAAATATACTTTCTCATGAAAATATATAAAACCACGAATCTCAACACAATGTATTGATGATATCCTATATATTAAAACCTAGTTATTTCGATTATCTTAATTGGCAAAAATGAAGCTAGGGTGGGTACGGTATTTTAAACCCTAAGATTTTAAAGAAATCGACAAAATTTGGAATGAATTGCTACAGGAAACCTTTAATTGCGTTAGAACTGTTACACAGGCAAAAACTTATATCTGAAAGTCGTTACTGAAACAATATAGTAAAATTTCATTTGTAACCGATAATACTTTCAAAGAGAGATAAATGATCCCGGAATGAATATATTTATGGTTGAAATAGATGAACCTTTGCTTAATATCTGGGTTAAACTAGAGGACTAAACAATAACTGGCCGACAGACCGACTGAAAATAAGCAAAAAATTGAATTTGACGAAGATATGCAATTTATTTGTCATTTGGCGGGCATTTTTTTTAAACGGAACTTAATATATGTATACACTGCAAGAAGTGTATATGTAGTTACCATCCGCACATTTATCATACTCTGACATTTTGTTTTCTATTCTTGAAATATTTCCATGAACAATATTGTGAAAGGTTCCTATATTTATCATAATGTATTGCCTCTGTCAGCTTTCTTAATTAAAACATGTAACAGAAAGTCATTATTCATTGTCTGCAACTAAAATTATTATTATAAAGAAGAAACCATTTACACAGATATTCTATTTGCTAATGATAGAACACTTTGTCACCATCCTTGAAAGAACACAAACGGAAAAGAAAACATCGACTAAACTAAGTATAATATGTAGCAACTGTGCTGTATAATGCTCATGTACATCTCAAGTAAATAGTCTAGGTTATATCTGTTATATCTGTTATACAAATGACGCAAAACAAATGACAGCAAATGGAGTGCCCGTAGTACTCTAATCTCCAAAAAACGATTAAGAGATTAATTACTACTTCGGTTGCAGTTTCTTAAAGACAGTAGACTCCTGATCGACTACAGAAAAATGTTCCATTTTATTAAATCAATGGATCTTTCCTTTTCTGTCTTGAAAAAAAAATACGCTGACAAAACGTTTACAGTTCCCTGTGGAATACGCGCGTTTTATTATTTGTGCATTCATACACGGTTTATAGTACACGATGGCGTCAGATGGTTAGCGACGTCAGGTGGTTAACAGCGCTGGACTAATGCTACACGAAGATCTAGAAGAAGAATGTTTGGAAGTACAAAACGCACCAAGTTAAGTAAAAGCAATTATGATTTTATTCAATATGTTCAAGACAGTTTATGAAGTACTAGCTTAAGTGGAGATATATTCCGTAACTAAATTGTATTTATTAAATAAACTCAAAGCTCCAAAAAATAACATAATTTAGTCTATGTACGGGACGACTGTTTACGGACAGCTTATGGCACATAAATATTGCTGTTATTTAAATAAAGTAAAATTTATAGGAACTTTTCTTCAAAGCAAAGACGCGAAAACGCACCAAGAATTGAGACTGTGTGAATAAAGCTGTTCATAAGAGGTAATGAAAGTGACACATTGCAAGAAAAGAAGTAGTCAATTAATCAAAACTGATATGAAATAAAATATGTAAGAAGATCCTTTTGAAGCATATAATGCAACCAAGCAAAACAATAGCAGAATCGGTTTGACTGAGGCTGTTTACAAGTACAAATGGAAAATTACTCACGCCCCTAGCACAAGCTTAAGTGTAATTCTATAATGGACTCTTTGATCCCTAAGGACCAAACAATATATCAAAACCGCCACATGGCACTTAAATATTGCTATTGTGATAGTTAATGAAATCTGTATCAAGATCCCTTCTTTAAACAGAGAATGCAACCAAGCAAATATACTATTAGGCTCGGTTAGACTGAGTCTGTCAATAAGGTCAGCCAGAAATATACATAAATGAAAAGTATACAAAAATCACAGCCCTACATAAAGTAGATTCTGGCACTATCTAACACGAATTATGTTATGACACTCATTCTATTAGAACTACCGTCGACAACAATTACCCTATATAAGATGTTTATGGTAGTAAGAAAATTGTAAACGGCGAACAGTCACAGAAAGATTCTGGTCTATAAACAATATTCCAAAACAATAAATTGTATTTGGGTTTCCTATTGGAAGTAATGATTTTTATTTTATCTAATAAATGTGTGTCACACAAGATGGATAAGTAACTTGCTGTTTTTTCATTATCAATTACTTTATCTCGCTGATTACTAACACTGTATGTTATCATGTAATATTATCCACACGCACCAGACCAGAAAGTAAATGCTCCTGTACATGTCATACCCTACCCTTAGGTACACTATAAGAACCACTACTAAGCATATTGAATAGACGGTAATTTATCTTCCATCGTGCACCAGTCACATTGTCTCAATATTTCATATTGCCGAGATACTCTACATACCTTCTTTGCGACGCATCGCTCTATGGCTGTGTTTTGGTGCTCCCTTATAACTTCCCTTATTGAACATCCGGTCTAGAGGTCACATCTGTGTGCACATGACAGGCGAAATGTAAACAAAGTTATACAATAAACTCGAAATGATGAATTACATTTATCTTAGAAATGATTTTGAATTGAAAGCAATACATTGGTACACATTTGTGTCGTTTATTTAATTCGCATTGTACATGCTGTGTATACACATTCTAGCGTACACGTGTAGTTAAAGACGATATACATTTTCACATCAGCCAATCATAATAATTTTGTAATCTAGACCGGAAGTTCATCCAAGTTTTTTTCTGTAACGTTGATGAAATTGTAAACTACGCGTTGTTTCTCTGAGATAAGAAATATTGACCGGCACACAATGGAAGATAATTTCTATATCCATAGTACAAATGTACCGAACTGCCCGTTTTAGGTTGAAATGGGTTTACTGGGTAATAATTATTTTCCGTTAATGACCACGGTTTTTATAGTACACCTAGGGGTAGGGTATAATATGTACAGTGTCATTTTCTTTCTGGTCTGGTGACAGTGACATAATCATTAAATTTGTTTATTTAAATGAGAAAATGTCCATCAATTTCAAGAAATATCGAAATCTCTCTAACTAATTTATTTATGACAGTCCTAGTTTTTGTGTTTCTATACACAAAAGGTGAACATTTCGACGGCCCTAAAATGAATAAAAAATGTATTTTATTTACTGATTTCTTGCCGAAACTGTCCTCATACATATGGAGACAGTATAGATTTTTAAATACTGACGTTACAATTATTTTATATTCATCGAGCTGAAGTTATTTAAGAAGCTGTATAGTACTGTTGTCTTTTTAAAATCGCCTATAATAAAAGGTCGTATCTGCTACTTACGACCTATTGACAACTAAATGTTGTGCCCAAACACATTATTTACCTTTTTAAAAGGTTGTCAGTCACATAAACGGTATTTTTCTTCTTTCTTTTTAAACCTGACCTACATTACTGAAGCGAGCTTATATTTATAAAGAAATTTCATTTTTAGTTCAATAGCAAATACAACTACGATTTTATGTTCAGTTACGGCCCTCCGAAAATGTGAAAGTCGTTAAAGAACGTAAATAATTCTGAGATAAATTTCTGAGATGTCAATCTGTGGTTATTTGGAAACGATTTAATGTATCCGATCTACAAATAAGCAAGTGCTATATAACAGTGCTATTAAAATGTGTCAAACATTGATGCTGAGGTAAGCTCATATATTGTTGGTGTCACTTGAAAGTGTATTGCCTACTTAAATGGAAAATATAAATAACAAGACAGAAATATGTTAAAGAGTTTTTCGGCGACGCCGTCTAAATTCGTTTTCGTTACCTATGCCACGTGACTTCAGTTAGCAAATCAAACTACTTGATAACGCATTATAGATAATTTATCAAAATGGAAGAATTATGCAACACTCTGCCTGATTGGACGAGAGTGTCAATTTCTTTCACTCTGTTGATTGTGCTACGCTGAGTAAATTGTAGACAAAGCATTTATCCTAAACGACGCTGTTCACAGTTTTAAAGCTAACTTTGGCTCAGTATATTTAGCAAGAATATTGATATATCGCAAAATGATAAGCAGGTTTAATAAATATGATAAAAACCTGTTCAAATACCAACATATATCAAATTAAAGAAAGAGCTGAATACGGTCTGCGTATCACATGAATAAGGGTGTGATAAGAGTCTTTTATGTAGGGAAGTGCTTTTTAAAAGATTTTCCTTGTTACAATTGTCGTCTGTATATGAAAAAGTTTCTTGCTTTTGTGACTTATTCAATTTGCATATTAAAATGAGTACTTGTTTGCTTTGATATATTTGTTATAAATTATTTAACTGATTTATTATATATGAATATCTTTATTTAGTATAGTATGCAAATGTTGAACTCAGTTGAAATCTGTTTTATTATATATATGCTATATAATGACTGAATCTCATTACACTGAAATGAAGGTACGCTGCATACAGTTTATCTGATATATGAAACAGAAATATTGAAATAATCACAATTGTATGTTTTGCTTGACCTTCACTTTTTCATAGGTGTGACGTCATTGTCCAAAGATTCATGAATAGCGAATATGCATTTGTTAAAGCGGGATCAGTTGGCCTATTTTAGAAATAAATAAAAATAATAAATAAAAAAATCCTTTGATTTTTTCTCATGTATTCTAATCAAACTTGATTTGAAGCATCTTTATTAGGCCCGCAGCTAACTTTGTTCAGCTGGGACATTTGACCCCTTTTAGGGGCTGCTAGAGCTAAAACTAATAATGCATTTATACAACGTCTCATGAACAGCTTGGTGGATCTTTGTTATACTTGGTCTGGAGCATCATTATAAGGTCCTCTTCCAAATTAATTTATATAGGAACTTGGGCCCTATTAGGGACCACTATAGCTAAAAGTAGATATGCCTTTCTTCGCATTAACCACTAAAATGTAATGGATTTTTGTCAAACTCGATGTGTAACAATATCGTAAGGTCTCTTGCTATTTTGTTACAAATGGGGGTAGGGACCAATTTAGCTAAAAATATAAACACGTTTAATGACCTATTCTCATGAACCGCTTCATGAATCTTCATCAAACTACTGCTGTAATTATTCGTCTAAGGATAAACGAAACAAAATTGCAACCCTACGAAACCTTTGTGAAAAATTAAAAGAGAACCATTTAAATTGTTAAAGTGCGGTGTTTAGTTTTGCAAAATGTTAGATGAAAGATGAAAGTTAGATGAAAAATTCATAAACTTCTTTCCTTATTACAATTCGCCGACCATCATTTTTAAAGATATTTCTTGTTAAATTTAGTTTTCAATGATATTTCAACAGAAATCCAGTTATTACAGTAAAAGATTTATCATTTCGCAGTCAAAAACATGACTGTAATGATTCTTGCATATTGTATGGTCATCTTATTTACTAATTCTTGTTCAGCAGACACAACTCTTTCAAATGATACAAAAAATCATGGGGTCACCAGGCATCGAAATGTTACCTATTTGTGGATCAGATGCCTTGACTGATTTAAATGCTTAATGTGATATTTTTATTAAAGATTATGTATCAATATTACAAAGAATGTTATTTAACATATTGTCACTATCTTCTGAATTTTACAAAAAGTGACGGACATCCTACGTACCCCTTTAGTTAAGTAATACTAGTAATGCTTTTTGACTTCATTGGCATGGTATGAAGCAATTTCCCTGTACAAAGTTACACACTCGTCCTTGTTTAAGAAAATTTTAGAGACGATTTATCTTCAACACAGATTGTCAGCCGCTTTCAGATAGTTATTTTCTAAATCTGTAATTACTTAGTAACACTATACTGAACGCTATAATTAAAACATTTACAGCTGGTTGCTTTTATTAATTAGACAAACGTCAAATAACATCATTTAGAAATTTATCTTAGTGATACCTCAGTTTCAGTTTGACCTCGTCTTTAATTTTTAACCCTCTCCTGTTTGTATTTATGGTTTCTTATATGTGTCTACAGATCAGGTTTGAAAATACTTAAACCGGTCATGTGTCAATGCTTCCTGTTTCATATTCGCCCAATAATTACAATTTTCCTACAAATTGTAAGACTGTGCAATATGCAATGTAGCTTATGTTGAGCTATCGGTTCCATTCAGGAATAGTTTTACCTATACCATTCTTAGGAGGCCTATCTAATTGAATGTTCGAATCTTTCGTTCAGGTTATATTAAGAGCTAGCTCAGGCTTTATTATACCGATAATATAAAAAATACAAAAGTGTAGAACTTGGGAAACTAATTCTCGACACTTAACAAATCTTCTAAACGCGACGTTTGCTATTTTATCAATACAAATGTATCTTTAAAACTACAAAAAAAATAATGTTTTTTTTAAATAGTATATACGTTTAGTCAGATATGTTATTGATTAATAAAATAAAATATTTTTTATCTTTAGATATTTATTTCAAATGTAAAAAATCAAATGCCATGTAGTAACAGTAGGTTGTTAAAAAAGCCAGTTTTAGTGGTTGTACACATTTATACTGTGCTTATCTAGGCATGTAAAAAGTGTGCACTATTTAACAAAACCTACTTGCTATACTCATAAACGTGCTAATTTTATGTTTACATAAATTGTATGAAGTAATTTGTCATGTTTTTAAATATCAAATTGGGATCAAATATCACAAAAATACACACAAATATCTAGTATTTACTATTGAATGATAAAGACCAAAATGGCGTTTTTCAACCGCTATATCTTAGAAACACTATTTCAACTTTCTTTGGAAACTGAGTTTCAACTATTACAATTTTACATCCTTATGAATATTTACCCTTTTAATAAATACAAAATGTTTACAGTTACATCAACAAGTAATTCGACCTTGTTAAAAATTCAATATATTAATCGAAGCAAGTAAGAAATATAATGTTGCTTTTTTTTCTTTCAGAAGTATGAATGAACCCGCAAAATATTTGGTGTTGCTAATTAGAAGAGTCAAGTGTACTTAAAATTCAAAGATAGTGTTATAAGTATTATCTAATGGCACTGTACAGCTGTGCAGTACTGCTCATTACATGTATTGGTTATTCTTAACTGGAAAGAAAACCCACTCAAATTTCATTGCCTCAAGCGAAGTACAATTAGTTAGATTAATTATGTCTCGAGAATGGTGCACTTATTTTGAGAGGTGATTTCCTTATTTCTGTACTAATTAAACAAAGCTGTTCTTAACTATCCTTTAAGCTTGAAGTGTTACCTCCAATAATCTTTTTAGTAGAAAACGTCCTCACATTGAGAAGTATGGTTAATAGAAAATAATCAGCTGGACACGAATAAGTACATCCTTTCAACTGATGGCTGTCAACGTGATACATACATGTAAGGAATAAATTATGTAATGCACACGGACAAAGAATTATCACTTTATTAAAAAAATTGAATAACTGTGTAACATATATTGATAATTTCAATATATAACTGGTTTAACTATGGAGAATGTGCGCAAAATGTTCTGATATTGCTACGGCTTTTTCCGTTTCCTGCTCAATGACATGTATCACTAACAGAAACGTAGCTTGCTTTTTGCTTGTACTAATACAAACGAAATCATTTATACATTATGCTTAATGATCTTCAAAAAACTAGGAGACGTACATTTCTGTTGGATTCCTACACGAAAAAAAGGATTATGTTTTGTCTTCTTGATATCTTTAGGAGATAAAATTCTGTAATATGTATAATTCCGACCGTCAGAAATTTCGGGAATCGGAAGTATGCAAGAAGTCGAGATATGTTACAATATGATGGTACTGTTACAGTATCATGGTATGCGAAATTCTTTCAAAGACATAGCACTTCCATTCATCTGCATGCCTTTTCGCAACAGAATTGGTCAACACTTAAATCAGTATCTTAAGTAGAAGTGTATATTGCCAAACACCCTTAATACAGGTACTATTTCTGCTACCTGGTGGGTGTTGAAATAAAAGTATAATGTATTTCTTTTATTTGGGCGCTCATCAGATTTATATTTCCTGTAACAATGAGGTACTAACTTGGCTAATGAAATTGCCGGAAAGCAACCTGATAGCACTTTTATTTATCAAGAGGTCATAAACATTGCTATGAAAATAAATGTTATATAATTATGAAAGCCCAATTGTCAGGAAATAATAGCAATTATCTTCTGAATATTATGCTGTAACTTTAACTTTCAACTGAGAGAGCTTTCCGTATTAAAACACGTTTTCAATCAGTTATGTTTGAAATTATGCACTGACGTAATGTCCTAACAATAAAATACAGAAAATGTCGTAATTAGGCATTGGGGAAATATCACTTAAACGTTTACAATAATTCGGACGTTTGTAATTGTTATCTCCCATTCCATCATAAATGTGCATATTTACATATCAATCATGAGATTCGTCTTTCATTTATATCCTTTCTTAAGGATGTAGTAGGCCCCTTGCCGTCGGGGGTGGGGGCGGGGATAGGAAATGCCGGCTGTATCTCCATGCAGAGGGGTACGACTCCCCCGAAAAAGGAGCCGCCGGTTTGCCGTGGGTGGTGGCCCGTAAGCCGGAGAGGAGGGACCTGGATGTTGAGGTACCCTATAGCACCCTGTTGAGGTGATGCATGTTTGTTTACATGTGTGCATCCCCTTTTCATGGTTTGGGTGCAAATACACATCTTTGGCCTCTAATTCGTCGTATTGGCCCGATTGATACGATCAATCGGCTAGTTATGCCAAACCCTAGGAAATCTCACTTTTACATATACTTTATCTTTTGTTTCATATCAAACTTCATTTAAATGTTTTCGTTTTTATATTTGCACAAACACAATTCTGAAGCAAAATACATTACACAAAATCTAACTTTATTCTACTGTCACATTTTACTGCGTTCAGCAAACATCATATTACGTTCACACAAATTTGATGTAACACTTTTGTTGTAAAAGGTACTTCAATTTATGTTTCCTAGGAGGCGGTGGCCCAGGGCATATCGGATTGGTAGAGTAACAATCCAGTGAATCCTCTGATTGCTGTGTTGCAATGCAGTTGATGATATAAACAAGATACAGTATCCGTAACATGTATGAGGTGGATATCCGCTCTGTTTATATGTTCCCTTGTTGGACTCCCCGGCGGGTGGGGGCTGCGAGTGATGAATTTTAAAATTACAAGCATCTCTCCTTTTGTGATTTAAAAAATACTCGAGAGTATAGCTGGAACACCAAAATCTGTTTTGGATACTACTGTTCAGTCAGTTGCATTACATGTTACTAGCATCGGCCTATAACATTTCGTTCAATACCTCCAACATATCAACTAAATCTTGAAGATGGTGTCCGCCTTACCGAGGGCCTCCGTGGCCGAGTGTTTAAAGTCGCTGACTTCAAATCACTTGCCCCACATCGATGTGGGTTCGAGCGCCTCACTCAGGACTCGAAAAATTGTCTACTTTTGTGAAATACGAAAACAACACAGTGACCCAGAGCTTTTCCTAAATGGTACAAAAATACCCGTTTATGACGAAGCAAAGTTTCTTGGTGTTATCTTTGATAAAAAAAATCTATATGGAAGCCAAATGTTTGAAATCACTGAATCTGTTATAGGTAATTTCAAATACTGTTTGGGGATCCGACCGCAAGGTTTTATTAAGACTTTATAGACCTTTGATTAGATCCAAGCTAAATTGTGGTTGTGTTGTTTGTGGCTCAGCAAGAAAATCTATTTACAAATGTTAGATGCCATCCATAATAAATGTCTTCGTATTGCTCTCGGTGCATTCAGAACATCGCCTGTTAAAAGCTTGTTTGCTGAAGCAAACGAACCCTCTCTTTACACACGCCAAGAAAAACTCTCATTGCAACATGCTTTGTGGGTGAATGCAAATAAATAAAATCCTGCTCATAAAATCATTTTTAAACCTAAGTAAAACAAATCAAACCGTTTGGATTTCGCATAAAATCGTCTATGAATGAAACTGAGTTTGAATTGAATTTCGATGAAATAAATGAAAATTCAATTCATTATACTCCACCAAGGATATATCCCAAACAGTGTACATGTATTGTTATCAATAAAATCATTGTTAGGAGTTTAGATGCGAAGGAATCACGAAGGCGCAACCCGAGTGATATAATAATACGCATCTAAACGACTATGATTTTATTCATGAGCATAAATCAATGTTTGAGATATATTATTTCGATTCTAACACGTTATCAAGGATTATTATGTACGTCCTTGACGATATCCATCAAATATTTGCCACAGTTCTGTTATTTCTCTTCCAGCGCGCCGCTATGCCGTCTAACGCTATAACGTAAAAATTGTGACGTCAGAAAAATGAATTGTTGGATAATAACACACAATTTTCAGCCTTCAAACAAATCGGGTCGTGTTAGAATCGGTAATATTTTATCGTTTAGATAATGAAAATTTTATCTTTCAGATAATGAAACAAAATACAGCAGAAACGTGTTTTTTTTTATTTATGTAAACACTATGTCCCTGCTGTTGTACCGCACAATTTCTCTGAATATTATTTAATATGTGTTTTTTTTTAATACAAGAATATGCAAATCCACAACTCAAAACCTTGGACCAACTATGCATCGAACGAGTGCCGGTCAGATTAAAGTTATGAAGGATAAGTCTTAAAAAAGAGTGTTGGGAAACATTATTACAATCGACCTTGAGAAACATAAATACGAAGGACATCCGACAGAATTGGACGTACCATCTATAGTTTGTGGTTTTGGCTTATTATGTTTGCGCATTCCAGGAAAGTGGCGTGTCTTCCTGTCCCCGTGTCCCCTATTTTTACAACATTTACGACAAACTAAATGTTCTTCTGCGTAATTTAATAATGCATAATTATGAATAAATTAAAGCAAAAAACGCTGCTAAACATTGTTGCGTAATTAAAATGATGACGTCCTAGATGCCATTATGTTACAGGTCAGTAACTGCGCAATATTTATAGCTTTTATCTTGAAAATAATTGATTTTGAGCCTTTTTTAATTTAACCAATTTTAAAAAGCCACAATTTGCCGAAAAATTGTTTTCACGAACCTTCGTTTTGATTAATGATCAATATCTTGCCGCTATAAGTCGCCCCTATTGAATGTACGCACATATTGAGTGTACAGGTCAGGGTTAGGTTTAACGTAGGTTTAATAGTGTACACACAATGCGTGTGTACACTTAATGTGGGATAATTGATGCTCACCTATTGACATGCGGAATGTCAGCAAATGGCTGTTATATTAGTGACTGATTTTATAGAAGCAAAAGGCGAGAGCACGGCTATTTTCAGTTAGAAATTGGGAGCAGTTTGATGTGTAATATCTTTTTTTCCGTTTTCAATAGTAATTTGGTATTTTAAACTAATAAGTATTGAAAAATTGTCCTTTTTTAAAGTAAAAAATAGAGATATCTTGAATTGAATTAATTTTACGATGGAAACTAACTACGCGGCCGACGCTTTCCTATTTAAGGAACACAATTTTAGCTTTTAACTGTATTTAAAAATAGACTGTGAGAATTATAATTGCAAGCACACACGCTTGCAGACGAGGAGAACTAAAGCTTTCATTTTCTGATACTCTGAATTTCGCACAATCTAACTGCAGGCAACGAAATAACGAAGAATTTATGAATATAGCTTTTAGCATACATTTTTGCCCTGCCTTTTTTTCAGCGTAACAACATACACCCATGTGTCATTAATCCGACTTGTTCTCGAAATTAGTGTCAAATGTTGCTAGAAATTTAAATAAGTTCAATAAATAAACAATTGCTTACTATGTTCTTTAGGCCCTGTAAGACAAAAACGGCTCCTGTTTTAAAATGTATGTATGTATGTTCCGTATCAGGAACAATGAAAAGCACAGATCTTTTCCATGAATTTCAAAATGAAAGTTTTATTCATTTGTTTGCATTTCTGGAACGTACAAGAACGTAAATTTCGTGAATTCCTACCCCCACTTGTTATATAAAGTATGGTACTTAGTATATTGGACAATTAATAATTTCTGACGATAACTATCTTTTTTTTTATTGGAGTCATTCAATCACGGGTCAATGTCATAGGGGCCTGAACATGAAAACCCGTTTCCGACCAATAACTTGAGAACCACTTAACCCAGAATGTTTAAACTCATAGGATGATTGAATATTCAGAGCAAATGATCCCTATCGAGTTTGGGTTCACTCGATCAAAGGTCAAGGTTACAAGGATCTAAACATGGAAAACCGTTTCAGATCAATAACTTAAGAACCGTTTGCCCTAGAATGTTGAAACTTCATATGATGATTGAACATGCAGAGCAGACGATATATATTGATTTATGGGTCACTTCATCAAAGGTCATGGCCACAGGTCCTGAACATGAAAGAAACCGTTTCCGATCAATAACTTGAGAACCGCTTGACCTTCAGAGGATGACTTGACATGCAGAGTAGATGATCCGTTTTCATTTAAGGGTCACTCAAAGAACAAGGTCATAGGGGTCAGTACATGTAAAACCGTCTCTGATCAATAACTTGACAACCATCCGACCAAGAACCTTCGAACTTCATGGGGTAATTGGGCTTATGAAGTAAATGACCCCTACTGTTTTTGGGGTAGCTTCATCAAAGGTCAAGGTCAAAGGTTCCTGAGCGTTGAACACCGTTTCCGATCAATAACGTGAGAACCACTCGATCCAGAATGCTGAAACTTTATAAGATGACTGGACATACAGAGTAAATGACCCCTATTGATTTTGGGGTCACTCCATCAAAGGTCAAGGCCATAGGGGCCAGAACATGGGAAACTGTTTCCAATCAATAACTTTGGAACCATTTGACCCAGAATTTTTGATCTTCCTAGAGTGATGGGACTTATAAAGTAGATGACCCCTATTGTTTTTGGGATCTCTCGATGAAAGGTCAAGGTCTCAAGGCCCTGACATGGAAAACCGTTTCCGATCAATAACATGAGAACCACTTTACTCAGAAATGTTGATGATTGGATATACAGAGTAGATAACATCTATTGATTTTGGGGTCACTCCATCAAAGGCCAAGGTCAAAGGGGACATAACATGGAATACCGTTTCCAATCCATAACTTGAAAACCAGTACATTGAAACTTAATGGATGACTGAACATTCTGAGTGGATGATCCCTATTGCATTTCAGTCACTATGCCTCTTTGATTTTCTCCTGTCCCCTGTCGACTACTATGCTTTGAGGGAGACATACGCTTTTCTACAAAAGCATTTTTCTAGTTAAGACATGTTTATGACAGGTATTAAAACAACTTTCAAATACTTATTGAGTATTTAAGTATCACTTAGAAATAGTACTAGAGATCAATCAATGACACAAATAATAATCCTACCTTGCATTTACCTATAAACCTGTATGTCACAAGTGAAAAGGAACAACGAAGTAACTGTATGGTAAAGAACTTAATTTAGTTCATTGTAATGTCAATTTTCATAGATCGTAAATACTGAAGAGTTTTGTTTTCTTGTTTTTATACATGATATGTTTAAGGTCGCGGACTTAATGCCCCTCACCGATGTGGGTTCGAGCCTCACTCGCAACGTTGAATTCTTCATGTGAGGACGCCACCCAGCTGGCCTACGGAAAGTCGTTAGCTCTACGTAATATTTTTACGAGGGTTTTAGTGCTTTGATCTTGAGGTGCAAAATGCGTGAAGTTTATCAATAAAATTTCTATCGAATACGTGTATTGTCCCTGTCAAATGAAATCAAAGTGGAAAATAGCAGGTACTTGAAAATCGCAGCTTTCCGAATTGTCAGTTAGAATTCTTGATGACGTGTGTATTCACAGCTGTGTAAAATCATTCATGCTTAATAATAGCACTGTTTCACTTGGAGCATCGCTTACAGTGTACTCAGTTATATCATATCATAGCATCAGGACACGATACTTGGGTAGTAATGTACTTTGTTAGAGAAATGACAAGTGGAACTAGAACAGTAGCGCTCAGCTCATTTTATAACATATACTCATTGTCATGTAAGCTTGATTGCATATAAATCGAGATTGGAACTGTTAAATTGGTTAGTTGCACTGCACCGTAAAGAGTAAAAAAACATAGTGCTGGATGGATTGATAGAAATACTGTTTAAAACTGAATACACAGCCAATCAATACTCTTTGTTCTATATATCGTCAATTCATTGTATTGTACGAATTGTAGTCTAGTAAAATGAAATATCAAAAATGAAAATGGTTCCACAGTTCACAACAATGTCAATGCATTTCCAGATGTCTAGTCCTATATCAACATTACATAAATATTCTAACAAAGATTAATAAGTAGTTTGGCACCAAAAGGGTAAGAACGTTAACAACATCAGATTGTTGATACTACACCTAATTGACTCCATCATTGCTGGCAATTAAAAAGAAAATATTGGCCCATGCTTGATGGTTTAATAATTGTACCCCTTTACCGTAGGAAAACATGTTGATTATAGAGGAATTATTAAGTGAGTTTAATTCTTTAGCATGTTATATAAACGCAATGGAAAGTGTCCGTTTTATACGGTGGCACAGAGGTGACATGCACTACTCTTTTTTTCAGTTGCACTTTTCTTCTTTTTATGTCGGTCCAACGAGATACTAAATCGAGGGAACGACTTAGTATGTCGTGGTAACGAGTTACTAAGTCGTGGGAACGACATAAAAAAGAGAAGTGCATTTTTTTAAAAAAAGTATTGCCTTGAAAAAATGAGTAGTGCAATAAAAATGAGTAGTGTAATAAAAAAAAAATAGTGCAGTAAAAAAAAGTAGTGCATGCTAGCTATGTATTATTTGCTCTGATGAGTATAAACGAAACCGGTAGGCAAATATAATGTAACGCATGTGATGTTGTTTATTTTATATATATATATATATATATATATATATATATATATATATATATATATATATATGGACTTGAATAACTTTCCATCACTACGTTTATCTACAAATTTCACCTTGTGCAATTCTGTGGTTAACCATTTGTTCTTCAGAAAATGTCACAATTTCCCTAGGTCATTTCCTGTTGTGATCTTTACACATTTTTCTCATCGGCGAATTTTAAAGTCTGCATGCTTCAGCAACGGATCCTTCATTTGTTCGGATAAGCAAACTACATTATTTTAGTTACAGTGCCTGCCTTCATTGCATTCATTATTTCTCAAACGATATTTAATTTATAAAGAAATCAGAGTGTATCTGATTCAACTTTTGCAGAACTAATCACTTGTGACACTTTAATTAAAACTATCCAGAGGAATACCTAAATTCTATGGCACAGTTGTACTTTATGGCTTTTAATCAAGTGAAATATGAATTTTATATACGTACACATTTAATATTCTTGAAATAAATTATGTTTGCAATATTATTCATAATTTCATACAAAACTAACCAGGATCGTTTTAGTTAGATATGATATATTTTCTCATTGTTTTTCTTTGAAAAAAATGTTTAATGACACTTATCTGTTTAAGGGAATCTTAAAAAGAGGAAACTAGTTTAATCAAAGTATCAACTTCTCTTTAATATCTATTTATGATGTTTAGAAGTTTACAGAAAGTCGACACGAGAGAATGTGAGAAACAAGTGCTTGCGCACCTGTTGGTTTTCCCGACCACTTAAAAATGAAATGTTTTCGTCCGATGCAACACAAAAAGACAGTCAAGTAATAAACGTTTAGCAAGAACATTTTACATCTTTATTCTTGTCAATATGGAAGTTGCCATAGTATTGCAATAAAGCTCCGTCATTCTACCTTTTTCCTTGAAAGTGACTAATTTGGTAGGATCTATTTTTATGTTGGACTATGGTTTGGCATAAAAGTACAGTAATAATTTGGATCATAATTTATATAATTATAACTCGGTGTTATAACGCTCCGAATGGATCAGATATTTAAGGTAGTTCTGCACCTTCGGATCAAACATTTTTCTACGATGTAGAATTTGTTATGCAGTTTTAAAATTGTCATTCAGACGTCGCCATAAGTGCCAGTTTTATTTGCTCGAATCTGTCAAGTCCGACACTATGGTATCTAAATACGTACGTAAGCCATAACGCTCTTTTTGACCGATACACAGAAAAAATGAATACATGTAAGTAAACATTGTACTTTAAACATGTATTCATTTTGTCTGACTTCACAGATGAATTACCCATTTTCTAAGCAGCGTAAAGGACGATATTTAAAGTTAGCTTATCCAATGCTCAAGTACATTTTAATGAGTTATTTTATCCAGAACTATCCGATAAATTGCTATTTAAGTATATGTTCCTATGATAAAATTCTGGCTGAGTATCTAGTAATTTTAGGTATAACTATTTATTTTATCAGTAGATACAGTTTTAATGACTTTAATGTTATTATGCCACTAAAAAGTAAACATAATTACACACATAAACAAACATTTTGTTTTATTTTCATTTATTTGTCACTTACTGTTACTGCTACAGTTCTTTTCTTTTTTCATGTTTATACTCATTATTGAGCTAACATGTATACTATGTTTCTTTTTTTAAAATTTGAGTAAAATCCATCGACGAAACAAAACTTTGTCTCCGGCATTATTCACCATCTACAAAACTCTTATGCTCGCAAACATACTTCCATCTCCCTCAGCCCAAACCATTCCGCCCAAGCCTTATTCGTAATGTCTGATGCCATTACTTAAGATTTGCATTATTTTGTTGGATGCATCTGACGACAGAGCACAGCGCAGTGTGTCTTGTATTAGCTATCACTGTTTACCAACCCCCCCCCCCCCTACCCCCTTTACCTGGCCTTTTTCAGAAATTGCAATAATATTTACTTTTGCTAAACCATTGTATTTAATTTTGAAAGCGGTCATTATTCTTTCATGTACGTATTACTAAAACTCTTTACACATCATAGTTTTGTGATCTCGGCTTTCTGAACGTCTGTGTACTGAAATCTATGTGTTACTATATATGGGAACAGGTAAATATTTTCAAATGTAGAATATAAATGATATTTATATTGATGGTTTCGGCTGTCATTTTGAGATTTTACTGTTATCCGAATGAGTGAGTGAGTTGGGTTTTACCGCGAATCGACACAAAATGGCCATATACCGCAGAGAAGAAGTTATATTGAAAACGCCAATTGTAAAGCATACCTTAAATCATTTATGTAAAAATATAAAGCACATTATCCTGATTATGTAAAAATGTAAAGCATATCTAAAATCATTTATGTAAAGCATATCTAAAATCATTTATGTAAAAATGTAAAGCATATCTTAAATCATTTATTTAAACATGTATATACGTATGTGTTAAAATATCAGCTGCAAACATAATAATATTGCAAAAGATGTGAATAAAAATATGAAATGTCAGATGTTTTGATAATTCCTATCTGCTTTAAAAACGATAAAATATTTCCGACTGAAACGTTTTCAAATAACTCATTGAAAGATTGAACGTCATAGAATGTACTGAGCAAAGTCCACACAGTCGATTAAAACATGTTTAATAGTTAGCGGTGTTTGACATGGTACACATTCGGGTTGATCTTCTTTATTCACAAGATAAGAATGAGTCAAACGGGTATGACCTATTCGACAACGATAAAGAACAACTTCCTCCCTGCGAACAGATTTATTCCCTTGGTGCCATTCCCATAGAGAAGGTTTAATATCGTGAAGTGTATTGAATGAAGTATTGTTCCATGACGATTGCCATTTAGATAAAATGTATTTGTTTATTTTGGGCCTAAAATCGGTATGTTGTAATTTCAAATTAGATTGTGATAATGAAAGGAATTTCTTTGCTGCAGTATCAGCATTCTCGTTTCCATGAATACCAACATGACTGGGAATCCTGTTTTTAAAGATAGTTCATGAACCCTGAGAATAATATTTTGAATGAAAGGATTGTCCATATTTCGGTTATGAACTGACTGTAAAACAGAAAGCGAGTCGGAAAAGATAATAAATTTTTCTTCACTATATTTTGATATAAAATTTAGGGCTAAATCAATAGCTTTTGCCTCGACTGAAAATATTGTTGCATTATTTAGCAAACGTAATTTTGATTAATGAAGGTGGCTGACAGCAGCACAGCCAACCTTTGATTCATCTTTTGAACCCTCTGTGTAAATTGCAAAATAGTCCTTGTAAGTTGACTTGATTTCATGATATTTGGATTTGAATATTTCAGGGTTTGTTCCAGACTTTCTAAAGGCAGTAATCTGAAGGTCTGTTGATTGGTATGCGTCGGTATGGATGCCTGACAAGCGCCGCCACAGACATCAATCTAGCTGGTCAGGATTTGACTCAGTATCAAAAGCCATTAAAATAGGTATAAAACATAAGTAAGAAAGTTTGAGGCGGTTCTTTCCTAAGGGATTATTTCGTATGGCAAATGGTTAGACCAGAGGAAAGTGCAAATTAAAAAAGATAATTCATTTGAAGCAAAGTGCTGACTAACACAGTCTTACTGGTTCAACATTTGCACACATACTCGAATCTCTTCTTCTATCATGTCTTACAAATCTGCACTCACATTTTTTTCTCTCTGAACGTTATCTGGATCTCACAAATGCAATGAATTTATAGAGATAGTGTGCATTAAGGGATTTGTTTTTATATTCAGAATGCATTCGAACCATCATTTTCACAATGCAGGGCCACATTTCCCTATGGCAGATAATATTTCTATCATGTGTTATTGAAATTCACCTTGTCCGAGATATAAACCCGGACGGACAGTAAAATGGACTATATACATACACAGGTATGAAACCTTGCCTGCGGCACAAAAACGAAGGCACCGCGCTTCCGACGACGCAGGCTGACAGAAATAAAGGGCACGGTGAGTAAAATTGAATGTTTTAGGGTTATTTTCTTTTTACAGTAAACCTTTTAAAAATTCGGGGAATACAACGGGAACTACAAATGTAGTTGTATCTTTCCGACACATTTATGCCCAGGTTGTGAATAAATATGTAATATTGTTATTTTTCGGGCGTTATTCATCGGGTACAGTAACGTGAAAATTCCAAAAGCAGTGCATATTTCGAGTCATTTTAGCTCCTGCTAAAAAGGAATGATGTATTTATGTCGTATATTATAATTATAAAGCTATGATATCTGATCGATTGGGATATAATACATGTCCAGGAAAAGGCATATTCCCTCATTCTGCCGACTATTTAGTTAAGTGCCGCAGGCATCTTGATGGTGTCGCAGGCATCATGAGGAGCGCAGGCATCCCGAATACTATTGTGGTCAGTCGTACGTTAATTTTGAACAACTAACATGTATTTAGGTACAAAAATATCACTTACCATGTTTTTTGTCAAGTTATTGTGTAAGACAAATCTTCTCAATCTGAACTTTGTAACATTAATAGATTTTGTAAGAAGTTTGCAGTATTTCTTTTTCACTGTTTTGGGAATGGGGCCAGGTCCCTTCCAAATCACGTCATTTCATATCAATCTGGGAATAAATTATCTCCTAAAATAACAATATTCAATTACCAAACAAGCCCACTGGTAACCAATATTAATGCCTAGATTAAAAGCAAGGTGTTAAAACTAGCATTGGAGCCCCAAAAACTGTCATAACATTGTCATTTTTTCAACCAATTTTGATGTTAAAAGGGTATAATTGTGTAGCAGTGAACTCTTGTAAGGAAATATTTATTTTTTACCATAGCAATCGCAAGAAGGTCTTGATGACCCAGAATCGTTCACCTTTGATTTACAACGCAATCAAGTAACACTTTTTCTAAAGTATGGGCGGACAGCAATTAAAAATAGATTAATTTAAAGGTCCGAAGTATACTATTTGCTCTTGGTCTTTCTGACCTCGGTTAATGGTGTAACTATTGACCTGCTAGCCATTCCTTAAGCGTACATATATAAAGTCAAATGTTCAAGATGTTTTCACAAAAAAAAACAACACCTATTTTCAATGCAAACCTTTACTCTTTACTTTTCCATAATAATATTTTCATCTCAGTAATTTCATTTTGCCAGTAACTGTAACTAACAAAAGAAATAAAAGCTCTATCAATACCTGCAAACTTCATATTTCTTCTCAAAAAAGAAGTAGAAGTGTAAAATGAAAAATATAGAGCTGAAAGGAAGGCAGAATCTGGTTAATATTAAATGCAAATAACTAAGGCCTTTGCGTTGTATAGAATCTGAATTACCATAGTTCAGATTTCAGAAGCGTTGGAATTTTAATATTCAAGCATCTGAATGGGGAAACTTGATATATAAGACGAAAAACAACAAGATGGCATTTTTATTTTCATGCTAGCATGCTTATAACATATTCAACATAAGTTGAATTTAGTAACAGAATGCATGTTTTGTGGCAATTTGATGTCATAATACTCTCTTGCCGATCTGCGTGTGAAAAGTTGTTTATCATACAGTTGTTTTTCTTCTATGTTTAACTAACAACGAATTCGGTGATTTCTATTATTATCAAGGTTTAAAGCAGGGTGCTTTTTTTCTCTCCGATTTGGAGCATTTAATCTGATTAAAACCATTTAAAATACATGAAATAAAACGAAAAGTTTAATTAGCAAAAATGTTCTACTAAGCATCTCCGCAAAAGTACAGGCATCAGTACAGGATAAAAGAGTGCGTTGAAAAGAAGTCTAAACAAAACGTTGCACAAAATCGGAATGAAGTTTTGAAATCTTCAAACTTCGAAACAACTTTTGATAGTTTTAAAATTACACAATATTAAAACAATGTTCATAATTTTGCAACTTGAGATGGTAGTAACGCTTGTAATTGTCATAAGACTAGTCGCAACAGTATACATCAGCTACTCTTGCGTTTTCACCTACAAGGCATTGAGCAAATTTTGGTATTCTTTCGTTAATCACCATAGTAAGTTTTATTGACTTCCCATAATCATGTACCATTGTCAGAAGCCGTAGCTGCAATGACCACTTTTCAGAATTTATCAAAAGTGAACTTAAAACCTTTCATTATATTTTAAGAATTGCGGGATATTTTCATGCCATTGCCAAGTGCGATACGTTGTTTACGGAAACGGACCTCCGTAAAACAAAAAAAAATCATTTATTGTAAAACCTGGCGATAAATGTTGACAATGACAAATATGTCTGTTGTACCTGCATGTAATAGATATAAAATAATTGAAAATTCAGGAAAAGAATGAGGTAAAATCATATGGGAAAATAAGAACCATCGTGAAAGTCACCACTAGAGCCGATAATAAATTTAGCCAGTACATCGGCTGGCGAGACTGTCCAGCTATTCTCGGTCTACTCCGTGATTTGCAGCCGGTTTCAAACTTCGCCAGTGTGCCGTTATATCAACATTTCTGATCATTTGGACTAAACATGCCAACAAATATTATGAAGGCTCATTTACAGTGCTGCACGTTAATTAATTAAACTACCAATCTGAACCTATAGAAATGTGTTTGTTTTTTCACTGTATTCTCAACAGCAACATTACTATGACAACGGAATGATCATTTTGCAAAAACAATTTCTGTTATCTTCTACTGTCATCACAGATCGAAATTTAATTTCTAGCAAGCATTGAATCTTGTCATTTATTCCAAGTTACTCCAGGTTCAAATTTTTCAAAACGTAATTTCAAAATAGCATTTTTTTTCGAGCCAACTAAGTGGTATTCCAAAAGCCGAACACCTTTGAGTGAATAATCATCCTGTTCAGAGACTGAAACTGATTTTAAAAGTCGAATATCCAGCTAGAATTGAATCTCGAGCCAGCTCTAAGATCTTACTTCAAATCTTGAAAAGCTTCGATGTAGCACTGAAACTTCGATCTGCTCAAGATCATAACTCAAAGATTAGAAATCATGTCAGATTTTACATATCGAAATTGTATTTGCTAAGAAGCTAAATATATTACTCCTGGAATTATATTTCAAGACTTCAAGCCTGCAGGAAGTTTCAAAACAGTAAAAAAACCTCTAAAGCTTGGATTGAATGTGAAACTAGCTTTTGAAACAACAGAATGTCGATCTTGCATTGAATTTAATTTAAAAATCTAGCACTGCATGTCGAACCTGCTCGAACACCCAGATACAAACTTTCAAGCAGAATATCGGGCAGATTGAAATAAGAGCGAGCTTGTAGGTCGGAATTCGAAATTTTCAAAATGTCGATTGACCATCTTCCATCTAGCTCTGATTTCCAGTCCAGATAGAAATTCGGTGTTTTCCTTATTTTAATTTCGATCTCCGAGTTTTGCTCGAAATTCAATGTCATCTTTTAGAGAATTTGAATTTCGACCCCCAAGCTGTCTTACACTATGTAGAAATCATAGTAAAAAACTGTTGAGTAAATTATAATTCTCGTCCAGGCCACACAGAAACTCAGCAGTATACGAAGCTATTTTAAAATCGCAATAATAACTGAACTGTGTGGCCGTGACACTACCGCTTCCTAATCATCAATTTTACATGAAACGCCCACTTAGCTAAATATGGAAAGAGCAGATCTACGGATCGCGGGGTTTTGAGTTAGATCCCCGGGCGGGAGTATGTTCTCCGTGACGATTTGATAAAAAGCCATTGTGTCTGAAATCACTTGTCCTCCATCTCTGATTTATGTGGGATAGTTGACAGTATTATATATATGAATATATATATATTCGGAGAAAGGTTTGTACTGGTACAGAATCCTGGAACACTGCTTAGGTTAACTGTTCGCCGTTACATAACATAGATTCTGTTGAAAAAAAACACGGTGTATCCTTTTTATCCATTTACAAAATTGTACCCTTCCAGTTAGTGAACCTGTAAATAACTGTGTACAAAAAATATGTTGCGTTTAACTCCGAGTACTCAGTCGTTTAATTAATACTGAATGTTTACTTACGTTAACACTGAATTGTAACGAAAACTGTACCTTATTGTAACACTTGTCGGTGGGGTGAGTTTGCCCTTTATGGACAATGCCGTATTAAGAAATATATTTGCACATTTGATGTGTGTGTGTGTTCGGGTTTAACGTCTTTCTCAACAATTTTTCAGTCATAGGCGTTTCGTCTGTTGAAACTCTCTCTTTTGTACGTAGATGGTATTATAGGTATCTAATAAAGATGATAGCTGCTCTTTAAAGACTTGAAATAAATAAAGAGTAATATGTCTCTGTGCTAATGTTCCTGTTAAAGACCTTTTTGAAAAGTTGCGCAAGAAATTGAACATTTAAAATCCACTTGTCATTACTTTTTTTACAAGAATATCTAGGTAAGGCCACTTTTAAGAATAACTAACTACTCTTTTGATAACTTGACTACTCATGTTACATGGCAATATATTTTACCTATTTTACATTTTCGCTTTTTTGTGCCACTAGTGAATATATTGCACCTGGTGTTCACTCTGTGAAATATATTTCGATCTTTCACTGAGACAAATATCCTATTTCTACTTCTCATTTTATTAACTTAAAGAATGTTTCATTTTAGCTTGTTAATGGTTAAAGGCACGCATGCCAATGTGAAACAATGTAACCTTTTATTCGTCGTGGCATACGCGCCAACATAAAAGTTTAGTTGATGGCTCGTGCGCCAGCATGAATTATAGGATTTATTTATGATGCATTTATGGCGCGTTGATAGTTTGGTTTTGTTGCGGTGGTGCGCGGGCTGAGACGACATAACAAAATGTGCAACATAAACCGCTCGCCCACAAAATGTTGGAACAAAATTGACTTATTGCATAAACATTTAATAATGTATTGGTGCAGCTAAAGATAGCAGTATTCCTGCTATGGGATATATTACATTTTATAGGGGTTAGAGGCACACCGCAACATTTAAGTCATCTGATATATTAGAAAATGACTATTCCTTCAATGAAGTCCTCAATATGATAGCCTGATCTACCAAAACGTGTTATTTGAGAACTGTCTTTAACATAAGAACTTGCACGAATTACATCCGCCTCTTAATGAGATAAGTTTATAATATTTACAAAACGTACTTTATATGAACTCTCTTACTTAAAGCTTTTAGCGCTTTTCCTTAACTGTTACAGCAAACAACTAGCACAAGACCATCAATGGCTCAACCTGGCTTCCCATTAATTCATAGTTATAAAGCACTGGTCAAATCGGAAGCTATAACGCTTTGAGAACCATTAGAGAACTGTACTGTAATAATAGTATTTCTAAATATGCTGATTGCCTCTATCTTTGTTAGGCTTATAACGTTGACTTTGGCTTATAACAGAACTGGTTTAGAAAAACAAAAAAACGTGGTTCTGTTTAAAATATATTTGACTGCATCCAGTTATACCATTCAGAAGTACAGACACAACAAACATAGATGTGTTATACTGCCATATGTAAATCCTGACTCAAGTTTTTAGTTTGACCTTGACCCCATGGCAGAGTAAGGCCAAGATCAGGATTTGCACTGAGATTTGTTCATTCCACATTACCAAAGGTACAATAGACCGACTCTTAGCCAACGTCAGCATGGTAGAACTTTCAACGTATACAGATTAGTTAAGGTATTAGATCACTAATAGAGAACCTCCTTCCTGAAGAGTATTCAATTCCTACTTAATCCTACTTTTACTGCAATTCTTAGTAGTGCGTAGGTTCAAGCCCTACTGGGACCAAATTTTTTTTCTCCTTATTTTCCTTTTTTCTAGTAAGTTTTTACTTCTTTCAAGACTTATTATTGATTTCTTGTACAAAAATGGAAAAAGATGAATCTTATAATCGATTTCTTGGTGTTCAAAGAGAATTTACTACTTCAACAGAAGGGGTAGAGTTATACATGTTTAAAAATATTGAGTTACACGCGGTGAAAGTTCTCTATTTTGCTTTCACTCTTAGATTATATATTATGGAAGAAATTTAGGTAGGTTTTACGTCTGCCCTAAGGTTATTTTTAAATGGAGTAAGCAAAATTCAAAACAGAAACACAGCATTCGACCTTATTTTTTCAATGTTGAAGTATGAATTCTGTCTCATTAAATTCGTTTACTTGAGGCACCATAGAAAAAATCATATTGACATTTTTATTTTGTGTTTTATAATTGTTTACCAATAGTTTGATGTTTCTTTTATTAAAATTAATGGTAAAATGAGTTCTCTGCAAACGTTTTGGATAGTGGCTATCTCTTTGAAATTTGTCTCTACTTGAGCTTGAGGAGATACCATAAGCTATACAAAATTTATAAAAAACGGCACGGTAAAAGTTGTTTAAAAATTGCGAAATAGTGCAAAACACGGTTACCTTTCAGAATAAACCAAGCAAAGGCCATTTTGTAAACATTACTATTAGTGCCCTAATACCTTAAGGTATTGAGATAAAACAATTTTCTGTATTTAGTAACAGTGACTTGACCCTAGTGACCCCGAAATAAATTCCCAGCCTCTGTCTTTGATATTACAATCGATCACTCTTAACTCAAGTTATTGAGCGGAAACCATGTTTACGCCACGCGCCCGCCCGCCCGCTCATCGACATTTGCCAATCAACCATTCTTTTAAAAACCTGGTTTATAACAATGAAAAACAAAAAAGGAGGGAATCTTGACTGACATCACGTTTATATTGAACTAAACATTCTTACCTACACCGTTAGCATGATATGTCTTTTTCCATGACACATACTTATTTTGTACCTGCAGAATTATTTTCTGAATTTCGTATTGATACATGTATACTACCGACGCGCTAAGAAAGGAAACATTGTTTTCTTTGAAGATTTAGAACTAAGTGCGACAGCATAATTATGACAACATTCTATCAACTAGGGCAATTTAAGAGGTGCCTTTGTTATCATACGACGAACAGGTCTACTTTTACTTCTAATGTTTATGGCTGAACATCTAATGTTAAACTAAGTTCCGACATTTATTGAAATACACCCATTGTCATGAAATAAGTATTCAGTATTTTGGTCAAACTTGGCGATCTTTGAAAATCGTTTCTGCGACCATACGTACACAATGCGTTTACTACCGCTGTATATCAACACAGTAAATCAGGTCATATTTTTGATCAGGTAAAAATTCAGCCAGTAGAGCAAATTATACATTGAATAAATTCCACTTCCAGTTTTATAATGGAGACCAGATATGAACAGAATAATTTATAGTCTCCGTTTCTGTTGAACTTAAATGATGATGTATATTAAGAAGGTAATATCTCCAAAAAACTCTGATATGTTTTGTTTGTTTGAATATCAGAAGACTTAAATCGACGTCCTATAGAATTGGATGCAATGATAATATTAAGTGCAAAGGTACGGTATCGATTTTTTCAAACGCTATCAAATCGTTTTGATTATACGCCCGTTTTGTCTGTGTCTGGAGCATAACTTCATAACTATTAAAGGTATTGACTTTAAACTTGGCATATAGGTAGATGGCGTAGAGACGATGTGCAGAGCATTTAAACCGGTCACAAACTGAGCTCAAAGATCAAAACTATCCATAGTTCGTTTCCCGAGCGTAACGTATCAACCATTAAAGGTATTGACTTTAAACTTGGCATGTAGGTAGGTAGTGATGAAAGATGTGCAGGGAACACGAACCTGGTTTTAAGATCACTATTTGAGCTCAAAGGTCATATTTGTGCGTCATGTGAAGTGTCCGGAGAGTAACGTATTAACAATTCAAGATATTGACTTCAAACTTGGGAATTAGGTCGGTGGTTATGAGACGATGTGCAGAGTGCATCAACTAAGGGTGATAGGTCAAAGGTCAAACCTGCCCATCATATTTCGTGTTCAGGGTATAACTGAAAAAAAAATATTAAAGGTATTGATCTGAAACTTGGAATATAGGACGATGTGCAGACTGCAACAATTTACATAACACGCCCCCGCCCCCTCCAAAAATAATTTATTTTCTTGCCCTTTAGTGACCTGTCACAACCACCGCCCCCTCCGAGCACACCTCCCACCAAAAATAAAATCAGATTCTTTAAATTTTGCTTTTTCTTTATATTGTGCTTCCGTCCTCCTCCGACATAACCCTTCGGGCGTATATTGCCCCTTGTTCTGTATCATATCTTATTCCAGGTTTGATGGAACACATTACCCTACCATATATTGACACTAAACATGACCATGACAAGCATTTTCTTAAAATAAGTGCCATGTATAAGGGCACTGACTTAATTGATGTATCTAGTAGTTTTCGGGACAAATGTATTATTGCATCTGTGGCTAAATATAAAACACCTTATTATGTAAAGATTATTTTGGCTAAATATTTAAGCAACCCTGAAGTTCCGATTACTTTCTGTAATTATAAAGCACCTTAAGTAAAGTTGTGTTCAGTTGCAAAACTAGTTTTAGACCTAGATGTACAAATAACCACTACTTACTGTGAATGTAAAAACTTATAAGATTCTTTCACTAGTTGTATGTGCAGATGTGAATATCTAGCTCGAGGGTAATTGTTATGGTGGTACCGAGGCTCCGACGAAATTCCGCGCACAGTATCCCGAGAGCCAGATATTCCCGTCTGCACCTACAGCCAGTGATCGAATCTTTTTCTTGCATGCCAAATTCGAGAAATTATTGCAAATATTAAAATCAATCGAACGACTTTCTATTTTTGAACTATTTCTTATAGTAGCGTATTTAAACAAAGCGCGGGAAACCAACGTCCGTAAAGACGTCATGACGTTTCAAAGAAAAATGACAAAGCTTAGTTCCGTTTTTTATCAGTTGCAGAGTAACGTTATGATTTTTTGATAAAATAACGGGTTTTTTTATCGAACAATATACTATCAGTAACAAAGAGGACCTGTTAAGGTATTGGATTTTTATTCCGTTTCATGAAATAAAATATAAATTACTACATAAATCTTCTACATATATGTAGTTCGTAATACGTCATTTACAGCACGAGAGTTATCTTACACCCCGGGATTTCATCCCCGTCTGGTATGCAAGAAAAAACTTTGTATTCGGATGCGACTCATGTCATCACTGGTAATTTTGATATTATTAAAGACGGGTGGACCTCAATACAGAATTTCTTGAAATGTTGATACTGATGGTAGCCGTGGACAGATCGTGGAATCCATTGTAACTCTAGGTGTTAAATGAGGCCATCGTGAAAATGCTGATCCCTATGTATTAACGTCTTGGAAATGTGTATTTTCCGTACAAAAAGAAAGAACACTATCTAACTAAACCTAATAAAATCTTCTAAAAGATCCCTGGTAAAAAATAGAAAAAGTAGGAACTCCAAGGTCGCTCAATACGACAAAAATGAAAATATTGCAGGCTCGGTTTGATTGAGCCTGTTCATGGACGGTAGTAGAAATGCATGCTACCGTCCACGCCCTGTAGCCCCGGGAAGAGCAGAAACCGACATTTACACATGTTACAAGTACCAGAAACAATTTAGAGACATCCGCAGATGTGTTTATACGGCGGTGCGCATGGACCCTTCAATGAAAATCTAGTGTGTAATTCCATGACAAGCGGCGCATGGATAAAATAATAGGCTATAAAACAATGCCCTACAAATAAGCGGAAACAAAGCAAAAACAAAGGCATACAAAACAAAAGGAATAAGTACGAAAATCCCCTGTATATAAATATTTATAATTAAGATATCTATAAGATGAAAACTAAGAATAACTCTAAATCAATTAAATATGCGCAGCAAGTTGAAGACGTCAGTGGTATTTTTTTTTTAATATTCTTTGACAAACACTTAATAATATATAGTAGGTACTGGTGTAATATACAATGACTTTATCATAATACATATTGATAATAAACAGGAAAAGTATGTATTAATTTCATTATTACCTCAATTTAGTACGAGAACACGAATTGGTAGTCTGCTTTCAAATTACAACCACTTGAATACACGCTAATAGATTTAGAAGGTACTTGATTAGGAAAATGAAACCATTCCAATTTCTAATTATATCATAGATGATACTTATAGTTAACGCAAACAATAAATAATTTGCTACCAACACCTGTGCTTTTCTCTCAACGACCTCAAGTAGAGGTATATCCAGTGTACGTACGGCATTGCTACGTGACGATTAACTATAATGATTGTGGTGAAAACAACGATAAAGTTTTTTGTATTCAGACTGTTTTGCTCAAACAACATGATTAGAATGATATAAAAACAGAATTCTGTTTCGGTTCTATATTAGTACGATGGTGACATGTGTTGTACTCAGACATATTTATAATCTTTACTTTAGCACCTGTATTTGCAAATGGAATTTTAGTTCTGTGTTTGTGCAGTAATTTTTGTAATTCTTTTGTTTTCTAGGTCCACAAAAACTCCTTACCAGGTAGAGATACACCTAAAATTTGAAACTATGTTGTACCACATACAAGTGGTCTTGGTTTTCCCCTACGGTCAATTATAAAAAAAGTTATAATATAAGTAATTTATAGTAACAACAAAGGGAAGTTAATCTGAAACAAATCTTAAGTCCACACACAAATCCTTACCACGTAGAGAATGGTAAAAATACCTATCAAAATTGGATGTGACATGCATTTTGTACTACAGAAAAGTAGTCTCGGTATTTCCTTACGACCTGTAATAAATTGTTACAATATAAGCTATCTATAGTAACAACAAAGGGAAGTAATTCTTAACTAGGAACCTGATTCTTGCGCATGGCACTCCCTCTTATGATGGTGAACAATTGTGCCAAGTTACATCAAAATCCCTCCATGCATGAAAAAGAAATACTCCGGACAAAGTCATCCTTGACCTTAGACCTCTAAGTGTGCCCTTGACCTTAGACCTAGGGACCTGGTTCTTGCGTTTGACGCTCCGTCTCATGATGGTGAACAATTGAGCCAAGTTCCATGCATGAAGAAATGCTCCGGACAAAGTTATTATAGAATTTGACCTTTGGCCTCTAAGTTTGACCCTAACCTTAGACCTAGGGACCTGGTTCTGGCGCATGACACTCCGTCTCATAATGGTAAACATTTGTACCAAGCTACATCAAAATCCCTTCATGCATGAAGAAGATATGCTCCGGACAAAGTTTGTGGACACGGGCGTTCCCATACACCCCGTTTTTCAAACGGGCGTATAAAAATAAGTAAGATATGAGTGAGTGAGGTGGGTTTTACGGCGAATCGACACAAAATGGTCATATATCGCCGAGAAGAAGTCATATTGCAAACGCCAACTGTAAAGCATAAACATTGATGTAAAAATGTAAAGCACACCCAAAAACATCCATGTAAAAACGTAAAGAACACTATGAGTAATGTAAAACATATCTAAAAACATCCATGTAATATGAACTTCGAGAGATGTTAAACCTACATTTTGTCACTTTACAAACAAACGTCTAAGTTCAATGACTTGTATTTCATTGGAACAAATTTTCGATCTTGGATCCGTTACAATTACAAATCATTCGGCAACATTTAGACCAATGCAAATAATCTGTATTAATAGTCAATTAGCCCAAAGACCGCCCCCTTATCTTAATAAGGAGTGTAGTTCTACGTATCTCAGACTCGTGAGTTCGATCACCGGCCAGGGCGTATGTTCTCTGTGACGATTTGTGTCTGAAATCATTCGTCCCCCACCTCTGATTCATGTGGGGAAATTAGTAGTTACTTACGGAGAGCAGGTTTGTACTGGTACAGAATCAAGGAACACTGCCCGTCGTTACATAACTGAAGTAATGTTGAAAAACAGCGTAAAACCCAAAACAAACACTAAAATGTCAGTAAGTCCACTTTCGTAAGAACAATTTTAAGGTACTTCCGCCATCTTGAATTTAAAATGACCTTCATTTGCGGTGTGAAAATATAGAGAACCAAAACTTTAAAATGCTGCTGTTCCATAGCACAAAAACAACTGTTTTGCAAAACCTCAACAAAAATTAAGGCAGTTCTGCACGTTTGAATCGAAATTTTTTCTACAATGTAGATTTTTCAAAACTTTAGAATATACCTAGAAAATGCAGCAAATAAAAAAGATAGGGTCGTGTGCTTGATTTTTTGCTAGACTGATTTAAAACGTTGGACCTCACGCAATATTTCATAATGGGAGTCTATGGGAAAATCATAACTTTCATAACATTTTCTCGATTAGAAATTTTTCTACAATGTAGATTTTGATAAAACTTCTCGCAATTGTAAATAAACATATGGCCTATAATTTCGTGAAATAAAATGTATAGGTCCGTGTGTTTATTTTTGAGATATTTGACCATAATTAAAGCGAACCTGACATTTCACGCTAATTTTGAGACATTTTTTGAAATGTTTAACTTATCCTTTGTTTTAATATCATATTTTGACTTGAAAAATATAGCAACAGTGTCACTGCAATAAATTTACTCTCAGCTTTCGACTAATTCATAGAATGATTTTCATTTCCGTACGCCGAATCCATGCTTTATTCTACGTTTTCCGGATAAATGACGTTACGCCATCATTTCCGGTATCTCAAACATGCAGAACTACCTTAAATGTAAAAAGGTAAAATTGAAATTCGAAAATAACACAATCAACAAAGTAGATAATTTACCTGTAATTTTCCGTAAAGTTGCTCCAAGTTTAAATTATTGAATAGGTAAATTACCTTACTGAATAGAACTAAACTTATCTCAAAATCTGTTTTCAAATCTGACCACTGTATTTATTAAAACGGAAATATATGTTGCCATTTTCAGCATACATAAAAGTAGTGCAAGGTGTGGACAAGATTTTTTTCTATGTATAGTGTACAAAACTGCATACAATTGTAAGACAAGGCTAAGACGCAGAGTGAACAAGATTTACCAATGATCAAAATTCGTTTTGAGGATTGAGAAAGTTTAATAACAGTGGAATTGATAAACCTACGCGCTGCTTATCTCCCGGAAAATTTGGCGGAAACGGAGTTTTCGGCAATTTCTACGATAACTACTGCAATTTCTAAACGTAACATTTACACACATAAATTACGTAATTGTATATTTATAAACTATACACAAACTTTAAATCGCCTTCGAAATATTTGCTTTATCCTGATATATGCAAATGGTTTTCGAGACAATCTTGAAACATCGACCCAGTGTTATTTCCGTATACTGGTCCGGGCACAACTTACACCTTACTGTAAAACCAGCATAATTGGGTTTTCAAAACTTTCAAGCGGGTTGTGTATAGGAATTCCTCATTAGATATTTCAGACGTCGTAAACTAACCCATTTTGGTTAATGCATGTTTTATACAATTTTAGAATTTATGCAAAATGTATATACAGTGTGAATACTTCGCAGAAAAAAAATGTACAAAAAAATCGAAATTAATCGTGTTAGGAGGTAATACAGTTTGTGTGTAAATCTAGATAATTATGAAACATTTAGAAGTTTGAAAAAAAATATTTGCAATCAGTTGAACCTTTCGTACGAAAAGCCTGATGATTAAAATCAGAAATACTACTGTTTGCATATCGATTACGTCACAAAAGCGGCGATGCTGAGGCTATTTTTGGACCTCGTATTTACAGGTAACTCCACCCTTTCAGTAAACATTTTTCCTTTCTTCGATATGATATAAGATTAATTTACGCAACAAGTCGGTAAAGCTAAAAACAAAGAAAAATATCAAACAGGGAGTGCCACGCACCAAAAGCGCAGCCTCCTCAAAACGAACCCCCCAGCACGTAAACGCGTGCACCACACACACACTCAAAGCTTACACATCAGGACAAAACGAACAACACACACACCCAAAGCTAACACATAAGGACAAGACGAGAATAAGCATACACACACGCGCGCTCACAAAGTCAACACACAAGGACAAAACGAACAAACAAAGGAACACAGTGGGGCACCGCCTTGGAACGGTCAGTGGCAAAAACACCACTGGGGAGCTTAAACCGGTTTATGGTGCGCACCCAACCTCACTCTTACCCCCACCATGTTCCAAAGACTTGGGACAGTGTAAATAAAAGTAATCCCCTCCAGGTGAATCTCTAACACACGTAATGGGAACAAAAAGGCATGGCATGTAAAACACAAAAATGCTCGTGTATAAATATATAAAAAACAAACCTTAAGAACCAAAAACGTATGTACTCAATGCCTTTTCAGAAGACAGAGCAACAAGAGAAACACCCTTAAGGGCCCGACGAAACAGGCCAGAAGACAAATATCAAAACAGTTCAGTCCTGGTAGGATTTAAAAACTGCTCATCATAGAGTCCTCCCCCTCTTCCGTCAGACGCAATCAAAGAGGGAAGCGTAGTGTCCAACTGTAAACGGGTTGAACACTAAACATGCGGTATGTCTCAAAACAGTTGGGTCGTAACCTCTTTTAATAAAACGTTTGATAATCTTTTCAAATACATTTGGAAAATTACCATGACCCAAGATCTTACGAAGTTTGTAAACCACATCCCCATAAAAAACGGGTTTAGAAATACCTTCTCGCAGAAGTGTCTTTAAATTACTATTGAATTTTAAAACTAAATCAGAATTACGATAATAAAATTTAGTAAAATATTTACGTCACATATACGGATATGTCCGTGCGTTGAGGTCCCGTGCGGATGGGGGGGGGGGGGGTTAGCGGACTCGGATAGGTACGGAGCAGTACGTCTTAGTACGGGAAAAATAATGAGAAACGGGGAACAAAAAAAAATACAGGACGCGAATAATTACGGATAGGTACGAAGTACTAAGTTTAACTGCGCCTGGCTACTTGCCCAGCGCGTAAACGGGTCTGCGGTGAACTACGTTGAACACCGTTTAAGTACGGGCAGCCTCGGATAACTACGTTCAGCTACAGCAAGGTACTTTTCAGTATGGATAACTACGTTTTAGTACGATTAACTACAGATGAATAAGTTTCAACAGTTGGATTAAAATCACGCTCAAATGGCTACGGATCGCTCAAACTTTTGTGCATGTTCAAAAGTTGGAGAAACTTGTAAGTTTAAGATAAGTCTTGAATACGTTTTGACCAAATGTTGGTACGGGTTGATACGAATTACTACTTTGAGCTACGGCTCAGGTACGGATCGATACGGATTACTACGTTTCTATCCGTGGCTAGACGTAGCTATCCGCGCCGTATATTTGACTGGGGTTTAAAATACACTGAATAAACTTGTTTACGTTGGCCACATGACCGAGAACTTTACAAGATAAAAGGTTGCTTTAAATACTGTTGAAACGGTTGTTTAAGAGAAAATTAAAAGATCTAAATTTTAAAAGAATCTTGCCACAAAATATTACGTTGAGCATGTATACTACTTTTAGTTCGGGTGGATGTGAAATCTAATACAAAAATTATTTAGTCACTGTACACAAAAAGTCTACTGTTCTGGGTCAATGTGACCTTGATCTTTGGCCTACTGACCTCAAAATCGATATAGGTCATCAGCTGGTCATGACCAGCCTCACTATCAACTTTCATGATGCTAGGCCCAAGCATTCTGAAACGACTGTAAAATAATTTAACTTCTAGGCCATGAAATTTCGCGTCCTTGCGTTATCATCTGGAAACCGTTTAACTGTTCAGGGTCACTGTGAGCTTGACCTTTGACCTACTGGACTCAAAATCAATAGGGGTCACTTGCTGGTCATAATCAACCTCCCTATGAACTTTAATGATCCTAGGCCCAAGCGTTCTTGAGTTATCATCTGGAAACCGTTCAATTGTTCCGAGTCACTGTGACCTTGACCTTTTACTTACTGACCACAAAATCAATAAGGGTCATCTTCTAATCATGATCAACTTCTCTATCAAATCGTGATCTTAGGCCCAAGCGTTCTCAAGTTTCCGTCAACTGTTCCAGGTGACTGACCTTGACCTTTGACCTACTGACCTCAAAATCAATAGGGGTCATCTGCTGCTCATGACCAAACTCCCTACCAGCTGTCATGAGCCTAGGCACAAGCATTCGTGTGTTATCATCTGGAAACCGTTTAACTGTTCCAGGTCACTGTGACCTTGACCTTTGACCTGCTGATCTCAAAGTCAATAAGGTTCATCTGCTGGTATGACTAACATCCTTATAAACTTTCATGATCCTAGGTCCAAGCATTCTTGAGTTATCATCCGGAAACGGATTGGTCTACATACCGACCGACAGACAGACCAACCGACCGACATCTGCATAACAATATATCCTTCCTTCTTCGAAGTGGGGCATAATAATGTATTTCGTGTTTAGCTGACCATTTTGTTTCGATTCGCCGTAAAACCCAACTCCCTCCCTCCCTCGTGTTTAGCTTTCACAATACAAAACGCGACTGATTCGAGGTCGAGTTGTTGGAGTCACTCATTTTAAATCAATGTAACCTATCTTAAGTTCGATTAATTTCCGGTACCGATCATGCCCCTTTAGTTGAAAAAGTCGGTAATTTCTTACGGAATATGTGCATCTATAATTGGTTCTTTACAGGAACGAAAACTATAAGGATCTTACATGCCTGCCTGTGTAATACGGGGTTTTCCCTACCCGAGGGACAGTGCGGAATGGAAAACCGAGCGTTAGCGAGGTTTTTTATCCATGCTGTCCCGAGGGTAGGGAAAACAGCTGTCTGCGGTGCCCCACTGTGTTTCTTTGATTGTTCGTTTTGTCCTGATGTGTTGGCTTTGTGTGTGTGTGTGTGTGTGTTCCTTGTTTGTTCGTTTTGTCCTAATGTGTTGGCTGTGTGTGTGTGTGTGTGTGTGTGTGTGTGTGTGGTGCACGCGTCTGCGTGCTGTGGGTTTCGTTTTGAGGCTGCGTTTTTGGTGCGTGGCATTCCCTGTTTGATATTTGTCTTTGTTTTTTTTACACAGGCAGACATGTTAGATCATTTTTCTTGCCTATCATGTTCAAAATAGATCGTGGAGGTTTGGGTATTTCCTGACATTATTTATAAAGTTTATGACGTCACAATGGTACCAGTACTATGTGACGTCACCTTGGTGCACGCTATTTTAGACAATACTTCTGGATCATTGATTTCAACTTAATTTAGATTAGAAGATTGAATACTGCTTAAGCCGGTGCTAGGGGGCGTGAGCAGTGTTGCATATTCCATTACTGCTCATGAACAGACTCAATAAAACCGAGTCTGCAATTTTCGCTGTTTGCTTTGTTCTCGGTGCTTCCGAGGGATCTACTTTCCAGATTTTATTTACTTCACAACAGTGGGTGTTAAGTGCTGTGTGGCGGCCGTAAAAAGTCGCCCCGACTTCATCTCAGTGTTGTTATATTTTCTGGTCCTTCGGGATCATTGATTTCAACTCATTTAGATTTGAAGAGTGAATACTGCTTAAGCCGGTGCTAGGGGGCGTGAGCAGTGTTGCATATTCCATTACTGCTCATGAACAGAGTCAATAAAACCGAGTCTGCAATTTTCGCTGTTTGCTTTGTGCTCGGTGCTTCCGAGGGATCTACTTTCCAGATTTTATTTACTTCACAACAGCGGGTGTTAAGTGCTGTGTGGCGGCCGTAAAAAGTCGCCCCGACTTCAACTCAGTGTTATATTTTCTGGTCCTTCGGGATCATTGATTTCAACTCATTTGGTTGAGGGATCTACTTTCCAGATTTTATTTTCTCTAGGGAAAGACAGGAATATCTACCCCCGGCGCGTGCTCGGATAAATGTATACTTTCCCCGCAATGTAGGCAAGAAAAGGCTCATCGACGGTCTGTCTGTAAATAACTGAAATAGTGTTTAAAAGGACGGGCACGAAACCCTTCAAGTAAATAGTAGATAAATTATTATACATGTAAATGATCAGACTGAATAATGGAGTTAGATTTGTGATAGTTAAATTACGGAAGATTTTATAACGCATTCTGCGGAAGTTTGAATAACAATTTAATATTATTTGTATAAACAAGTTTTGATACAAATTTTGCGACATCACAATTAAGCCGTGCAAAGGAAATTATGCCTCGCTAATTTATTTGAAATTTGAAAATAATAGTTTTTCTATTTGCCTACCGCGCACTTATTTCCTATCGTTATTTATTTAATATTCATACACATGCGCAATCTCATAACCACTTCTTTAATGCATGTTCTCTCAAATTAACAGATGACTGGCTCATCTGAGATACCATACTTAAAGGTAAATTCAGTTTATTCAACACGAGGTTCAAAATGCATGGGAGTCTAGTGATGGTATATGCCTCTAAACAAATAGTTAAGATTTCTTCGTTTTATTCCTCACGGAAACGATCGGAAGTTTTTGATACTGGAATAATTATGTAACATATATACATTTAAAGTTGCAAGTCGATTGCTTCTACAGGACATAAAGTGAAAAAAGAAAGTACAGCAATTGACATTGTTTACAAAGAAAAAAACAGTTTTGAAATGCGTTGTTCGGCTGAAACTTATACTAAAAAGGGTATTTTTGGAAGTTTTGTTTTATTTATATATTCAGTACATCGTATTTCGAGATTTTGAAAATGATTGAAATTGAATACTGTTTTAGAAAAAGTTCCGATCTTTCATTAATATTTTGCCAGCGGGTGCTTACACATTTTAAGGGAGAAGGCTTTTTTGTCCAAGAAAGGTGTGTAAAGCGAAAAACTATGTTTACACATTGCGTTTATTCTTTAAAGGATCGTTTATAGATAAAGCAGATCGGACAGTGCAAAACTATACTAAATAGATACACCATACAGTGAGTAAGGAAATCTGACACATATTTACGAGTTATGCTCTGAAATAAACAGGGCGACGAAAGGTTTTAGAAAAACTGTGCAATGTTTAACGTCATTTTCTTGAAAAGGTAACGCTCGTATTCATTAGTTTCGTATTTCTTTGATTTGAAAATACAGATTTTGTAAATAGAGTTCAGCGTAGCTTTCATACACGCAAATTTACCTAAAGATATATCATTTCAACTTTTATTATTTTTTTTTGTTTCCTTGCATTTCCCAAGCTGTTTCGGGGATTCTATTTTTTCACATGAATTTCAATCTTCAATTTGCAGAAAATCCTTAAGTTATGGATTATTTTTGGATCTATACACTACAGGCTATTGTGGTTGTGTACAGAAACTATAATGGTTTTACTTTTACTAAATTGATTTTATAGTTTCGAGGGAGTCAAATGCCTGTTTAGATGTATGCCTTGGTACGCTGGTTAAAGAAGTATTAAATACCAAGCGAAATCTTTTGGAAATAGACTTCGCACATTCTTTTTTCATTAATGTCTAGAGAAAAGAAAAGGAATCTATTCTAAACATTTTTTGTGAAGCATTCACAGTATATATCAGTTCATTTGTTGGCAATTCGAATTTCATCTTAGAAACGTTTCAGTCGGCAATATTGTGTCCTTTTTAAAGTAGATAGGCATTTATCACAAACTCTGAACATCATATATTTTTATTCATATAATTTTGCAATATTATTGTTTACCACTGATATTTTAACCCTTTATATGTATATACATGTTTACGTAAATGTTTTTAAACATGCTTTACTTTTTAGCTCACCTGTCACAAAGTGACAAGGTGAGCTTTTGTGACTGCTTGATGTCCGTCGTCAGTCGTGCGTCAACAATTTCTTAAAAAATCTTCTTCTTGAAAACCACTGGGCAGAATTACACCAAAATTCACACGAATGATCCTTACGTGGCCCGCTTTAAAAATTGTTCAAAGAATTGAATTCCATGCAGAACTCTGGTTGCCATGGCAACCAAAAGGAAAAACTTCAAATATCTTCTTCTTAAAAACCAGAAGCCCTAGAGCTTAGATATTTAGTGTGAAAAATTGCCTAGTAGACCTTTACCAATTTTATTCAAATCATGACCCCGCCCAAGGGGTCACTTGATTTTACATAGGAACATCTTAAAAAATCATCTTCTCAAAAACCAGAAGCCCTAGAGCTTAGATATTTGACATGTAGCATTGCCTAGTAGACCTCTACTAAATTTGTTCAAATTATGACCCCGGGGTCAAAATTGACCCCGCCTCAGGGGTCACTAGATTTCACATAGGAAATCTTCAAAATATTTCTAAAAATAAACCAGAAAGCCTCGAGCTTAGATATTTCACATGTAGCATTGCCTAGTGGACCTCTACAAAATTTGTTCAAATCATGACCCCCGGGTCAAAATTGACCCTGTCCCTGGGGTCACTTGATTCAACATAGGAAAATCTTAAAAAAAATTCTTCTCAAAAACCAGAAGCCCTAGAGCTTAGATATTTAACATGTAGCATTGCCTGGTAGACCTCTACTAAAGTTGTTCAAATCATGACCCCGGGTCAAAACTGACCCCGCCCTAGGGGTTACTTGATTTTACATAGGAAAATCTTTTAAAAAAAAACCAGACGGCCTAGATCTTAGATATTTGACATGTAGCATTGCCTAGTAGACTTCTACAAAATTTGTTCAAATCATGACCCCGGGGTCAAACTGACCCCGCCCATGGGGTTACTTGATTGTACATAGATTTTTTTTTAAATTTTCTAAAAATAAACCAGAAGGCCTAGAGCTTAGATAATTGACATGTTGCATTGCCTAGTGGACCTCTACAACATTTGTTCAAATCATGACCCCTGGGATCAAAATTGACCCAGCCCCATGGGTTACTTGACTGTACATAGGGAAATCTTCAAAAAAAAAAACAGAGGGCCTAGAGATTAGATAATTGAATGTAGCATTGCCTAGTGGACCTCTACAAAATTTGTTCAAATCTTGACCCCCAGGGTCAAATTGACCCAGCCCCAGGGGTTACTTGATTGTACATCGGAAAAATCTTCCAAAAATTTCTAAAAAAGATTGACATTTGAAACATGTAGCTCATATTACTCAGGTGAGCGATCCAGGGTCATCATTTCGGCCTGGGTGGTTCCAATACTCCCGCTTTCATAGCTTTAGGTATTGTTTAATCACCCCTTGGATATGGTGCCTGCTTTTTAATTTTGTCTTTTAGTAGTTCCTATGATATGCAGGCTCCATAACCTCAGATCCCCTTTCTAAATTCCAGTTTGTTTAGTTCTGCTCATTGTTTTCTCGTTTAGGGCAAACCCATTATTTTAACTAGAGACCATACGCCGCTTTTTATGGAATTACAGGCTAGTTCCATGTGCACCGCTGTATGAACACATCTGAGGTCTCTAAATTGTTTTTTGTACTTTTAGCATGTGTAAATGTTGAGTTCTGCTCAACCCGGAGCTAGAGGGCGTGGACGGTAGCATGCATTTTAACTACCGTCCATGAACAGGCTCAATCAAACCGAGCCCGCAACATTTTCGTTTTTGCTGTGTTGAGCGACCTGTGGAGTTTCCACTTTTTCTATTTTACAATTTACTTTTTAAACCTTTATATGTTTATACATTTTTACACAATTGTTTATAGAGATGCTTAAAGTTTGCAATTTACGTTTTCAAAACACTTGTTTTCGGCGATATATGTCCTTTTTGTGTCTATTCGCCGAAAAATCTAACTCACTCATTCACTCCTTGACGGGCGTTTAAGAGCGAACGTTTTTACTATGACAGTGACGGGTTCTACCTATACTCAGGGCTTACATCCCAGCTATACTTGCCATATTACGAGTAATTATTTTATTTATTTTCAGCAATGCATTTCATTTGTACACGTTGTGGGGCGTCACTGATATCACAGAATACATTGCGTCAGCATGAAAGACGGCATGAGAAGCAGTGGAGATATACATGCTTGTACCTTAGTGTTTTTCTCAGAAAGGTAAACATTCGCTTTAAACATTATTTATGTACATGCAAGTCCGAGATACAAATAGTATGCACTATGCCAGTATCTTAATTACGCCGGTGCGAGGTGAAGACGGGAAATTTTCACACCCGAGGGATACTTCTAACTCCAGACTTACTATTGAGACATTTAGCCCGAGAGATGGATTTTTTTTTTCTGTTTGAAGTCAGCTCTAGTTTAAGATACATTTTCATCCATACCCAAAATAAAAGGGGAGCGGTGGTGTAGGAGATAAGGTGTCGGCCGCTCACATGGGAAGTGTGAGTTCAAACCCAAACAGGTGCCGATCGCATCACCTCAAAAGACACCAGTACTGGTTATAACCCCACCATATATAGGAGTCAGTTTTGTCGCGTCGCGAAATCTATTATCTCAGTTATTACTAAATGGATTTGATTCAAACTTAAAATAGATGTTCCACCTTATCAACCAAATGGACTAAGACCTACAGCTAGAGGCAAGACCGGGTACTGTTGCCAGCAATAATTGTTTTCAAACGCCTTACAAAACAAAGAAAAATCAAGATTTACTCACCGAATCGACGGAAAATGTCACGAAACATCGTCAGTGGTATCACTTCCGGCCAAACGGTATCCCCGTTAGAGAAGGAAACAAACAAAAAATAAAGGAATACAGTGAGATACAACGACACAACGTTGGAACGATTACTGGCAAATCACAACTTATGAGTTTATGTTGCGTACTTGTCCTCAGACTGTTCCAACCCATGTTCAAAAATTACAGGACAGTGTAAACAAGTGAATGAAGTATTGCCATGCAATACTAAGTCCCCTACTGGAAGGCACCAAATTTTCTCTACTGCAGTATAACATAATGAACTGATATATGTCAATGATGTATAAACAATATTGTACTATATATACAATATGTTATAACAACACACTTGGATTAAAATGTGCATAAAAACATCGTCAGTGGTATCACTTCCGGCCAAACGGTATCCCCGTTGGAGAAGGAAACAAACAAAAAATAAAGGAATACAGTGGAACAACGACACAACGTTAAAACGATTACTGGCAAATCACAACTAAGGCACCTAATTTTCTCTACTGCAGTATAACATAATGAACTGATATCTGTCAATGATGTATACACAATATTGTACTATATATACAGTATGTTATAACAACACACTTGGATTAAAATGTGCATAAAACCCCAGTTGTTTTCATATTGAATTATTTTGGCTGATTATAAAAATGTTATCATATAAGTTATTACAGTAACAACAAAGGGAAATTAATCTTTAAAAAATCTATATAATATAAGTCTACAAGAAACTCAGTAAAAAATAAAACAGTAATTTAATTTCCGATTAATTGCTTCATATTTTATCTTTGTCTGAAAAGATATTCAGAACTTTTACGTAGTCAATATTATATAATATTATATTTTCTAAGTTCAAAGTCCTGTTACTAGCAAAGCATAAGCCGTTCCTATATGTTAATAACAACAAGAATATGATATTTAATAACAGTAGAACTCTTTTAATATAGAAACCATTATTACACTTGGAATCAAGATGTTATTTCTTTTGTTGAAAGATTATTATCTTCAGGGGTAATATGATCATCTGGCTGATATTTAATGATGCTGAATGAGAAAAGTGAATACAGTCTTACAAATCTCACTGTAATGTTTGTAACTAAGGGCTATATTCATAGAGAATACTCCAACTCCACTCATTGTGTACACTCAAATAAATTACCTAACGGTCACGTCTTTACTCAGGAAAGATTCGATTTGTATTCATAAAGGTGAGTGAGTCGAGTCAACTCCCGGGAGTAAGTGAATGTTGAGGGAAGTCCTAAGGACACTTGAGTGTTTCTCAAGGTCAATAATGTAAGTTTAGATGATAAATTTACATTATTTCATTACCCGAAATCAAAAGAAAACGTGCAATATTCTCAATTTTAATTCAATATATTTAATATTTGAATAAATATGATATAATCAATATAAAGTATTCAAATTTCTTAAACATTGGGATATTGTGGCGACTCAAGGTTTAACCGGGTAACCAGTCAAACCAACCAATTCAGCCGGGTAACCAGCCCAAATTGTAGGGAAAAAATCAGCCGACCAAAAGAAGACCAGGCGTGCTCCGAGTCTACATTCTAACCAATGACTAGCAAAATTTACTTATTTACAGAAAAACAACTTGTTACGTGACACAACTTTCATCAATGCTACGGTTCACTACGACGGGCGAAATTACAGACGACCGATATCTTCCATTTCCCTACGGGTAACCATAGCAATAATGAAAAATATCAAACGTGTCACCAAACCGGACACAGCACTGTAGTGACCAGCATCAGCAAGTATGACTCCTTCATTATTCTACGGGTAACCATAGCAATAACTAAAAACTGGCTGGGTAACAAGCTAGAATCGCAAAGCGAAGCAATGCAAGGCAAGGAAATGTATCCCTTGAGCAAGGCTATATAGAGCTAGGCAAGGCTATAACGCAACGCTATAAAGATATTACCAGTAAACTTGGGCAAAACCTTTTGTACACCACTACTCGATGCCACGCAAGTTGTCTATAAAAATGACCAAACCAAAAGAGAATTGAAATGCTCCGGCTCTAGTCCCCCGATTCACGTTGGTAACTCGCGCGAGCCGAAAACCTGGACCAGAGTTATATACCATTTGAATAAAGTACATACTTGAAGTAAATAAAAATGTTAAAGTATGCTACGCCCAGTCAACTTCTGATCGGCAGAAATCTTCCCCGAAAGCACAAAATTTGAGTGACATAATTAGAATATTTAATAATCATAGTATGTTTATAAGATCATTTAAAGATAATATTCATTTTTATCAATGTATATACACAGAAATTATTTGTTTTTTTTTCAGCCAAAATATAATGCACACATATATGTTATAGTTCGTTTGCTTGTATCCACTACATACTTAAAATGGAAAATTAAAGCACGAACACTAGCACTTGGAAAATATCACTTCACATACATAAGTCAATGTAAATAACACGCACACATAAAAAAATTTATGTCTCACAATTGAGTCTCATCTCCGTTAGGAATATTCATCACAAATTTAGCGGCTGTTGTAAATCACATCTGTTCCCCTTGAGGTAGTGCGTGATAGTTTGTATCCACGTTTTGCTCGTCAGCTCGGTGGCAAATTGCCTGTAACACAAATACAACGAAGAGCAATTAGTTTGTCCAAACTCCGTTCAACGTAAATATACAATATAATTGTATAACAAAATGAATGAACTTGTGTAAATCTCCAATTTGTTATAACCACCATCGAAAGAAGATTCGGTGTGAATTCCTGACTGTATGCATGTTTGCTTGAGTACAGTAAAAATGTTTGCGACTTTCGTAAAAAAGACTGTATGCCTGTTTGCAACTGACTAATTTATAAAATATCGGCTTTTCCTATGCTCCTGTAGTATTTCTTCATAATTATAACCCGCAATCAAAGTCTGAAGGAGGGTGGTACATAGGAGTCACCATGCGGTCTGTCTGTTCGGTCTGTTTGTATGCGTGTCCTCACAAATTTGACCGTGCAATTACTTGAATACTATTACACCTACCTCAAACTTTACACACAAACATCGGCAATATGTAGTTAATGCCCGTCTTATTATTTTCCTTTTCTCTTTAATGCGATACTTAAAGGTAAAAACAGGGTATTTTTTTCGTGTCCGTGCCATAACTTCTTTATACATTAAGGAATTCTGAAATAACTTGGCACAAATGTTCACCATCATGAGACGATGTGTCACGCACAAGACTATACTTTCTAGAATTTAAACCTATTGAAACCGATATATCATCGCAAACTACAATTTATAAGCTGTCAATTTATAAACAGTAATGGGGTGATTTGTAGTGAAACGGCGCCAGATTGAATCCACTAACCCTTTGTGGATCGCTTTCTTGACAGCGTCGCACAGAAACACCTCTATTTTAGTTTTGTCTTTGCCATAAACACACAAAATTTAACATGAAACTTGTCTTGATTTACTGAAAATACATTCTGCTAATGAAATAAGCCCCCATTTTACAAGCAGAAGTACCAAAAATGAGAAATTGAGGGTTTATTTGTAAGGTACTTCTTTCAACGGAGGCAATTGCGATGAATTACTACACTATAACCTACAGGGGGTCCATTTTCTGAAATCTTTGTGCAGCGTATTTTATGCAGCTAACATTAATTTGTTTTTACCATTATAAATACTTTTACTGTACTTCATGTGTATTTTAAGGGGGTCTGTGATACAATCTGACTAAAGTACACAATCTTCTGCTACACGATGATTTAGGATATCACTTTAAGCGGATTGCAGGGGGACGGAAAAGCGCATTCCTATAGTCCCTGAAACTTGGTTTTTCAAGCTAAGGAGATGATGAGCTTGTTTTACTTTGATGAGGCCTAAAAGTTTGTTTCTTGTTACATGCTAAAAAAATTAGTGTAGGTACATTTTGTGTAGGTCGGTAAATTGTTTGGATTGTTTTTATATTACATGGACTTTTTTGGAAATTATTTTGTATCAAAAAATGGGGTTATACCTTTAGAGAATCAGTAAGATGATTTCTAACATGTTTAAAGCATATAAAGTGTTATTTTGCGACTGTTTGTTAAAATGTTGAAAAAAAAGTTTCCCCATGGCAATAAATAAAAACATTTAGGGTTCGGCCCAAAATTTAGACATTTTTTACGCCTTATTTTGATTGAATGATTAATTCTTTTTAACATATTCTTACAGATTACCAGAGCGAAAAGGGAAAGGGAGAGAGACAGACATACAGAGTTACGATTGGATTGCAAAATTACAGACATCGAAAGTTCCGTGTCGTAACAAAGAGGAAAGGAAGAGGAAATACAGTTATAGAATATAAATATGGGGAACAGTTGAGCACATTAAAAAAGTTGCATCAGGATTCTTTTTCCCTGAAGGCAGGAATGATATGGGTAGTCTTCACGAATTTGAAGTGTCTGTGGGTCATCAAATGGACAAGACTTGAACTCTTTCATAGATTCAAACAAAACCCCATGCACTTTCTCAGGATATTTAAAGTCCCATGGAATGTTTGCCTCACAACGCATGCTATTTATACATTCGAACTAAAAAAGGAGAAAGTACTAAAACATTGCTTCACTATGTGTGTAATAAATGTGAGAAATACAATTAACATAAAATACACCAAAATAGTACAGTATGTGTAGCAGTCTTGATCTTAAAGCATTGGATTAACTAAATTTGTAGTTGTAAAAGGTAAGTTATCTCCCTTTGACCATAGTTGTAGTTTGTGTCCAGTCAGGTGTATTGACCTGAGGTCAGTTTGTTCCCACTAAAAGACTGTATTCTGATTGGTTTAGGCTTCAGGGATCCATATCTCACTACCTGGATACTGTGTACATGTTGGTTCGGTAATTTTTAGATTTATCAGTATTTGTTTTTATATGGATGGAATTATTAGTCAGAGGTTAGTAAATTTCATTTATAAGATTCCTATTAGTTTTGCTTATAAAGTGATAAATAATGATTTTAACCTTTACAGTTCTGGACTTTTCTGATTTTAACAGATAAGTATATTTTGATATTTCATAAATGGCAGTCTTCTCACATATTTCTGTCTCATTTTTTAATTACACATTTAACAATTTAATCACTTGCAGACCATTAACCTCAATCACAGTGAGATTGAGCAGATGAGTTTGTTGTGGTGCAACTGGTGATGTTATCTAGTGTTGGTGCATTTAAGTCCACAACTTGTTAAGCATATATGTGTAATTGTACACTTTTAATGCATATGTAAGTTTACATGTAATTCAAGTATATGTCTGAAGTATTGTGTTTAATAACAGCAATGTGCCACTACACACAACTATATGTTTTAACCTATATTATCATTTGTCAGTGTAAGAGATTTATGTGTTTATTATAATATGTATGGTATTTTGATTTATCTATTATGTGTATTACCTGATTGTAAGTTTTGTTAATGTTATATACTTCCAGGATGCTTCTTTTACCAACCCAATAAATTGATAAAGTCATTAACGGCTTGTTTCCTACACATGGCCTTCAGATGGACCTACCCACTCAACCCCACTAGCAATTATTTGTTTGTTTGTTTTGGGTTTAACGCCGTTTTTCAACAGTATTTCAGTCATGTAACGGCGGGCAGTTAACCTAATCAGTGTTCCTGGATTCTGTACCAGTACAAACCTGTTCTCCGCAAGTAACTGCCAACTTCCCCACATGAATCAGAGGTGGAGGACTAATGATTTCAGACACAATGTCGTTTATCAAATAGTCACGGAGAACATAAGCCCCGCCCGAAGATCGAACTCACGACCCGCGATCCGTAGACCAACGCTCTTATCTACTGAGCTAAGCGGGCGGGCCCACTAGCAGTTATACTTCCTTATATATATCAAAGGGACTTTTAAGTAAAACTAGCCAAGTGACATATGGATATTCAGATGATTCTTCAGAAATAAGCTCTTACAGTTACAAAAACTGTATGAATTTATCTGCTGTCCCTGAAGGCGATTATATGACCTATTTGAAGATGGTTTTCTTGTGAGCAGGGTATTGATGGAAGATAAAGTCTTTCTTGAAAAGAATGCTGAAATTTATGACTGTCCACAAGTCACAGAAGACAGAGTGATTTTCTCTCAATGGTTGTATTGTACCCACTTGACTTTTTCTAAATAAACACCCCCCCCCCCCCCCCCCCCACCCCCCAAAAAAATCCGATCTACCTACCGTAATTATTTGGAGCATGTAACCAGAAACAAACTTTTTAGGCCTTATTAATGGTGTGTTTTAATCCTTCTGTCTACCGACCCAGGCCAAAAACTCGGGCTGCGAAGTAGTATTTATTTATTTGAACTTACAAAATCGCGATTACACTGTAAAATATGAAGCAAAACGTGTATAAGGGTATAGGATATCTTTCGTGTGTCGTGCGTGTGTGTGTTCGGGTTTAACGTCTTTTTCAGTCATATAAACGACGGTGTCTAGCCACAATATATCATTCAACGTGATACAGACATGGCTTTGTCATATGGCAGTTCATGTGATATGCAGACTCCATAACCTCAGATCCTCTTTCTAATTTCCAGTTTGTTAAGTTCTGCTCATTGCTTCCTCGTTTAGGGCAAACCCATTGTTTTAACTGGGGACCATAGTATTTACGCCGCTTTTCATGGAATTACATGTAAGCGTATCATTGAAGGTTCCATGTGCACCGCCGTATGAACACATCTCCGGATGTCTCTAAATTATTTTTGTACTTGTAGCACGTGTAAACTACGGTCCATGAACAGGCTCAATCAAACTGAGCCTGCAACATTTTCTTTTTTGTCGTGTTGAGCGACCTGTGGCGTTTCCACTTTTTGTATTTTAATTTGTTTCATTTTGAGTTCCTTTGCGCAGACATGTATGATGAAACAATGTCGCGGAACTATTTCTTGTTCTTCGGCGCACGACAGGTTTTTCTATTTTTACCACACCATCACAGATCAAAGGTCAAATCGCATTTCTCCGTGGTCCGTAAGTCCGCTAACAATTCTTGTTATCGTTACTTGTCAGAAACTACTGGGTGGATTTCAATCAAAGTTGGTCAGAATAATTTCCTAGTAACCCAGTTTGTCCTAAGTGAGAATGGGGTCACTGGGTCAATGACCTGAACATAAAAATTCTAAGAATAGTTTTATCGCTACTTGTGTAAAACTAACTAGCGGATTTCAATGAAACTTTGTCAGAATGATTCCCTAGTGCCCTAGTTTGTCCTTAGTGAGAATGGGGTCCTGAATCAAAGGTCAAGGTCACAGTGACCTGAACATTGACATTTAAAAAAATTGTTATCGCTACTAGTCAGAACCTACTATTCAGATTTCATTTAAACTTGGCCAGAATGATACCCTAGTACCCTGGTTGGTCCTAAGTGAGAACAGGATTACTGGATTAAAGGCCAAGGTCACGTGTAAATGAGTCCTATTGATTTTTGGGTCACTGGGTTAAAAGTCAAAGTCACAGGGATCTAACATTGAAAATGGTTTTCGCTCAATAACTGGAGTACTATTTCCCCTAGAACCTTTAAACTCCATTGTATGTTGGTCCTGATGTGTAGATGACCCCTATAAATTTAGGGAGTACCAGGTCAAAGGTTAATGTCACGTATTCGTGAACATGGAAAATTGATTTCTGCTCAGTTACATGAGAACTATTTATCTAGGATCTTGAAACTTCATAAGTATATTGGTCTTGATGTGTAGACGATCCCTATTGATTTTTGGGTCACTGGGTCAAAGATCAAGGTGATAGGGACCTGAACATTGAAATGGTTTCCGCACAATAACTGGAGGACCATTTCCCCTAGGACATGTATTCAGATATGTTACATTGAAAATTTTCCATCAGAAAGATCATTCAATAATCGGGCGCCAAGATCCCTCTGGGATCTCTTTTTAAAACGAAACTCTTGCCAGACTAAAACGTCATGTATACTCTGAACAGGGTTGCAAGCAACCCCAATTACTACCAAGCCTAGTTGTGCATGTCCTTGGTACGTAATAATCGGATCAGTAGTTACAGAGTTACCTGCCCTTGATAAGAAATTCTCAATTTCAGCCTTTGAAACTATCGCCCACCGGTATTATCAGTGCTTTGATATTTGATTATATAGGATGACATATCACGATTTGTTGTTAACATGCTCTATAATTAATTATCAAGGCAGAAGGCCGGAATGATTAGATTACTGACGTCTGAACTCCAAATCGTGTAAACAGTACTTAAAATCGTGTAGTTAACAGTACTTAACCTCGATGACTGCAATCCCAATATAAAAATACAGTATTGCGAGTAAAATGAACTGGCAACATGACAGTGTTTAAATAGCAATGAGTTTTGGCCGTGATTAAAATGTGTCATCTGGAGTTAGAAATAGGATCATTGAATTAAAAGATAGAAACATTTTCATTTAAATTGCCTCTTCTCAGACTTCGTGTCATGTAATTACGGAACTGTAGCATCCTTCAAAAAACAAGAAATGCCGGGTATACTGCACACAGGCCGCTGTTCCTTGAAATAGATTTTTGTTTTAAAACGGCCTCTTCTCATAAACAAAAGCATTCATGTCTACAGCATCCCTACATCGACCCATTTCAACAAGCAGGAACTGGTTCCTATCCACAGTACACACGGACTACAATTACTAAAATGTATAAACATTTAAACGGTATGTCACGGCTCGGACTTGTTCACAATTTGTGGCTTTTACGACGCTCGCAACGTTATCCTTGGCACTGGAGTCCTGAAATTCGGGGACAATTTTCCAGTTTCACAGGGGTGTATGTCACGGTTCGGACTTGTTTACAATTGGGGAGAAAGATGTGTAAGCGAGTGGGTAGCTCAGTCGGTAGAGCATTCGCCCTGTAAGCGAAGGGTACCAGGTTCGAATCCCTGTCAGGCTGCAATTTGTTTTTACCCTGTGACAGATATCTTCTTAGGAACCAAAGTCTGTCCGTAGCATCCTTACATTGACCTCTTTCAAAGCAAGAAATAGCCGCTGTTACTATGTTACTGAAATAGATACACTTTTACAGGGCTTTTCTCAAAATCGGTTAATACAACAATACAGATACATAAAGTACATTCTGTACTTACAACGGACACTGTATACTATTTTTATTATACTAGTGTGTATAATGTTTAAAATACAATAGAATCAGTATACATCTCTCGACACAGTAAATACAGTTTACTACTGAACTTATTGTAGACTAAAGTAGACAAAGCATACATTGCGTAAAGTATACAATGGTACATACAGACAGTAGACACAGTACACTATGTTTAGAGCATATAATCCTGTACTATTCCCTACTGTATACTTGGTGTTCTTAATTACATACAGTGCACTACAGTACAATAGTATCCACAGTAGACTGCATTTTACTACAGTAAATACTGGAAGCACTGCTCAAAAGTAAAATACTGCATACTCAGATGAGCGACTTAGGGCCTCTTTGCCCTCTTGTTGAAATGAACGCTATTTGTCTTTTTCTTGATTTACTGCCTGCTGTAGAGGTTACTATTTCACAAGGAGTGCCCGTAAACAAATTATTTCATTTCATGATCATAAAGCAACAGCAAGGATTGATAGAGTTCAATTGCAGATTCACCATCATGTGGTACCTCTAAGTCTGGCTGAAGCAAATAGGCCATTTCTTTGAAATATTCACTGCATAATTGCTTTGGAATTGTGTAAAGGTCTTTGCAATCACTAACATTTATTTATATTATTTTATTTGGGTTTTACGGCGCACCAACACAGTATAGGTTATATGACACCATTATACCTTTTATCAACAACCATACAGTAATCACGACTGCCATACAATTCTGGGACGTAAAACATTATTTCAGGTTTACCACATGCGATTTCTGCATTTCTTTCTGATCGCACAGTGTGTAGGTTCCAATTCTGAGCAATTCGATCCTGCTTTACTCGAAGCACGTTTGTAAAACGAAATCGTACACACTGTACCTGAACAGGATCAAGGCCTTTAACCTGTCCTGCATCGCATAAATCCTTTAATACATTAAATTTTGTCCACCAGGTTAATCCATGGCCTCTCAAGTAGCCCCATCATCGTTCGATCCGCTGCTTTGTCAAATTGAGGTACTTTGTCCATACATAACACTTTTTAATCCTGCTAAAGAATAACGGTGGTCAAACCGCAACAATGGCTGTTGAAGGGCAATTATTGAGTTTTTAGTACCACGGTCAGCACGTAAAAGTATTGGAACACAATCATTCGTTTGCACTGCTTCAAGATAGTAGTAAGCGATAAGTTTTAGACTGTTATTGGTTGGACCGACTTCCAACCACATAATTCAACGACTGAATCCATCCATCGCACCATGACCGAAAGGCTTAAATGTCGTACCAATCCACATGCCAGATGTAGTTCGGACCTAGCACGATGTAAGATATTCTTCTTACCCTGACGCAGACTAAACTGAATATAATGACGACACAACAAGAGTAGCGCAATCTCTATATATTTGAAACCAGCATATAAATATTCCTTTATCAGTTCTTTCCAAGACAGTACGTTTCCTTGTGGTAAAGCTGAAGTTCGTACTGTTGATGTAAGGGAAGCTTCTATAGTGGTAAACATAAACAGCATCAGTAGGATATCCATTCCCACTGTCTGCAATATACACATGTATATATTATAAGCAATAGTACCTACCTATAATCATTATATAATAGTACACGAAATGGGATATTGTATGCAGTGAAGTGATTGTTATAAACACAACTGTCTATGTCTCCAAGTAAGATATTTCCGTAGGCCGTGTTGCATTTTCCAGTACCGCCCATGAAAAGACTCAATCAAATCTGCAATTTTCACTGTTTGCTTTTGTCTTCAGTGCCTCCGAGGGGATCCCCTTACGAGATTCAATGTTGCATGTAAATACCCAGAGATGGAAGCATACAATTAAAATAAATTTATTTGATAAAACTTGGAAGTTTACAGCGTATGTGTAATATATCTTTGACACGACAGAAATGTATGCAATACTGCTCCGTCCTACCTGCAACCCTAGCACTATATCAAAATTCTGATCATAGAACCCCGAAAGACCACTTGACTGGTATCAATAAGTTTACGGAAAAGTTCCTAGTGTTTCTATCTGTTGAAAGCATATCATAAGTATATACAAAAATGATAATCACCACTTTTGAATGAAAACAAGATAAAAAATTGTATCTTACCTGTATTTTAGCAAGCTTTGTTTATTACACTTTAACACAGTCAAAGCGGTACCGGCAATGATTGAAAATCGGGACCACGTGCAAGCGTGTATTTGAGCGCTGTCTCCTAATCAATAGTATTTAATTTAAATAAATGATAAATTTTAACTATTTTAGTCTATTAATATTTAGAAAATAAGATTAAATGAACAATTCTTAAATAATAATTATTCAGTATTAATCTAAAATGGCCCTCCAGGGCTTCCATAGTGTTTGGATTTTTCAAGTAGTATTTTTTCAAATGCATATGTCGAATATCTTGGTACTGAGGGCATTCAGATAAATGGAATTTGTGCTCCAGAGTATTGCATAACGTACATTTTCTCTGGTAAAACGCTATTTAATTTGGCTTATGTCATCTGCCTGATTCTACTTCTAGTGTGCAGATACTCTCAGTCTTGTAAAAATACTTTCTAAACTTTTTTAATATTAACAATATCTTATTTATTTTTTATTAAGAATAAAACTAGTTTTTTTTTAGTGTACACGTGAGCTCGACGGCCAAATTTATTAGGTCAACTGGCGTTTTCTTTCTTCGCCAGTAATAGATGGAAAATAACCATAGAACCTAAACATTTTAAGTTTGAACGTACAATTATCATAATAAAAGTACTTTACATTAGGTTTGAAATAGTACACAATTAATAAATGCATCGCTTAACGCGGTATAAATGTTTACTACCATTAAAAGAAGTGGACGTTTTTCAAACGACTGTTACTGTATAACATGTGACTATGAAAGAAGCACAATTAATTTTGAATTATATATTTAGTACAGATAAATACATTTGATTTTGATGTAATTACCTTATTACCGCACACCGTACTCTGAATTCCTCAAGGTGAGTCATTCGTTGTCATGGTCTTGCCGGAGATGGAAATTGTGAAAGAATTTACTGCACAACATGTCTCTGCTGAAAGACGCATCCAAATCAAACAACTAAGCAAAGAAATCAACACAAACACTTACATTTGGCGTCCCTTTTCTACCTCCTTTCGTAAAGGTCAGTACTTATATACCAAATCCTCTTCAGTACTACAATTATTTCAAGTTGGACACAACGAGAAGGTGATTACATTTGCCCAAAGTGCGGCGAAAATGGCCATTCTCTTAAACATGACACCTGCAGCCGTCCACTGCGTTGTGTGTATTGCAGCGAGCCACATTCAGCCAAGGGGCCTCCGTGGCCGAGTGGTTAAGGTCGCTGACTTCAAATCACTTGCCCCTCATCGATGTGGGTAAGAGCCTCACTCGGGGCGTTGAATTCTTCATGTGAGGAAGCCATCCAGCTGGCTTACGGAAGGTCGGTGGTTCTACCCAGGTGCCCGCTCGTGATGAAATAATACACGGAGGGGCACCTGGGGTCTTCCTCCACCATTAAAGCTGGAAAGTCGCCATATGACCTATCATGTGTCGGTGCGACGTTAAATCCAACAAAAACATAAAAAAAACATTCAGCAAAGTCTCGCGACTGCAATACAATGGAAAATCACAAAAGATGTTCTCAATGTTAAATTCATACACGGCATTGGATTTCCGGATTCTAGACAAATTGCCAATACTAATACATCTTTCGTCAATGAAATCGAACACCAACAAAACAAGACAGTATATATATTGATGCGTCTACAGAAACAGACTCGATCTTTTCTTGTCCCTGACATTCAAAAAGAAAAAAAGAAAAGCAAAAATTGCAACTTAACCTACGCAGCAACCTCTTCAAACTTCAGCAGCTAGATCAACAGTGCCACCAGTATTACAAAATGTATTAAAGCATCAAAATACGTCGTCGTCGAAGTCTAAAAGAACGTTAAACCCTAGTTTACATGGAGTGAGTCAGCCCCCCCCCCCCCCTCCCCAAAATTGATTTGAAAACAGATGGGTTTGGGAAAGGATCAGATGATCCCATACAAACCCATAACCGGTTCCCTTTTGATTCACCAATATCTTATCCTCCCAACTATAGAATTGAGGATCAAAAGGGTCCAACCTCCCGAGTCATTGCATCACCAATTTATTGTTTTATTTCCAGTCGTACAAATTTTATTTACCATTTTTAACAAATATTATTAAACGTCAAATAAGATTATTCAGTGGAATTACCGCGGACTTAAGGGTAACTTTAATGAAATTCCAATTTATCAAAATATACCCCCTCACTTATGTGCCTAAGTGGAAACCAACAAAGTATCGTTAAAAGTTACTAATTGTATAACTTTACTAACTTGTATACAGAAAGAGTTCTGTTGGAACATCTATTGCGATTAATAATATCTGTCTTCATAGACAAATTGTTTTAAATACAGTCGGTTGCATTACATGTTACATTGCATCTACGAAAGAAGATATTGCAAACACTCTTGGTGGCAATTTTTCAAACGTTTGATGAACGTTTTCAAAATATAAAATGACCTAAAGAAAATTTTAGTTCAAATAATGATGAAGATTATAATTAACCCTTTTCACTTACAGAATTACTTGAGTCTCTTGAGAAATGTCACGATACTGCAGTTGGTCAAGACCAAATCCATTAACGATTTTTAAAACACTTACCACATTAATCATTAGAGATCATTGAAATTTTCAACATTAGATGAAAATCTGGATTTTTTCCAGATTCTTGGACAGAAGCTATTGTTATACCCATACACAAACACTCAAATAACTACAGACCGATTGCCCTTAAAGATTGTTTATGTAAAATACTAGAACGCATGATTAATTCAAGATTTGTTTGGTATCTAGAATCACCAACTTTCAAAGCGGTTTTCGCAAACAGCGTAGCACAACTAATTATCTTGTTTGACTGGAAAATTATGTTCTTGACGCATTTGTCAAAAAAGGAACAACTTGTATCTGTCTTTTTCAGTTTAGAGAACATGGAAATTTTGTTTTAGGAATAATCTTGACGACTTAGGTTCAAAAGATCGCCTTCCAATATTTATCCGATCTCAATTTTAAAGTAGGTGTTGGGCAAGGACAGAGCGTTCTGCAATGTTCTTTTTTATGCCTTACACTTGTTAGCATTAAATCAATAATATTGTGAATCATTGTTACCAGGGATAGATTGTTCATTATATGTCGATGATGTTTTGGTATGTAATCGGTACCATTGATCGCCAATTACAGCAGTGCTTGAGTAAAATTTAACTTGGGCCACGGGAAGTGTTTTCCAAATGAAAAACGCGGTGTGTCCACTTTTGTCAGTTACTGAAAGAACACTGTGACCCTGAGCTTTTTTCGATCCTAAGTTTTATTACGACTGTATAGAGCTTTCATTAGATCCAGGCTAGATTACGGTTGTGCTGTTTATGGTTCAGCTAGAAAATCTTATTTACAAATATTGGATTTGTAAGATGGAACACAGTTTTCAGCAATTGTTTATCTTTATTTCTTTACAAATGGCATTCATTTTCAAAGGGAGACAACTTTTTCTCGACGAATACTTAAAATATTCGGAAAAAGTTGTCTCCCTTTGTAAATGAATGCCATTTGTACTTAAAATATTCGGAAAAAATTGTCTCCCTTTATAGTGAATACCATTTGTAAAGAAATAAAGATAAACAATTGCGGAAAACTTCTACCTTGTTATGCGAAATTTCACCACTCGCACGTCATTGCAAATGCATCAAAACGAACAATCATGTGTAACAGTTCTTTGAAAATTGTGAGTTTTTAAAGGCGTTTGACTGTCCGGAAGTGGGGTCCCTATAGGCACTCCTTTTCCAGAATTCAATGTTTATATCAGTATACAGACACTTGTTTCGTAAAGTAATATACATGTTTTACATGCTGTTCAATTTTCATGTCAAACAATTCTTTCTTTCTATGATTTGGTGTTGTTTGATTTTTGTTTCTCAAGGCCTAATTCTCAACCTTAATTCAGGGAAAATTAATAGTTTAGTAAATGTGTGACAAATCAATAAAGCTTAGTATTGTTACGCGTTATTTTCTGTAACAGTTTAAAGACAAGACTTAATTGAAATCGCCTACTCGCTTGTATTTGTTGCCTCAGGTTTCTGGAATATAATGCCGTTTTTCACACAATGTGCAGATTAGAAATCATACACTGTTTTCCAAAGCGAAAGTACATGTATTTGAATTGGGCTAAATTTTCAGTCATACTTTTTTAGTGAATGGCTTCGTCATTTTTCTATATAAACTAGGGAAATGTTCATAGTGGATGTAGTGGATGGATAAGTCATATTAAGATAAATCAAATACATGTAGCAGAAAAAAATGCAATTAACTGTGGACACTTTTGCACAAAAAACCTGAAAAAGTTGTTACGTGTCAAAATCTAGGACATGATTTTAACACCAAATAATACTTTATCAGTAATATTTACATTCAAAAACACAATTGCTTTGTCATTCATACACATATTAGAGTCCAAAAACATTATTTTATGCCTGTAAATCGAAACTAAGAAAAAGTGATGGTTGTTGCTAGTAACGGACAATGTTTCATTAGGCCTGTAATTTACAGATATAGGCTGAATCGGACAATGGCAGATTCGACCCAAATTTACTTGGCTTATTCGGCACAAATTGTTCCTGACACTAATATCATTAGTAAAAATAACATTTAAATATGCGTATTAAATTTAATTTCTGCAAGGAGTAATTAAATTGCTTTTTGCTTTTTAAGTGCATAACTGATGCATTTTAGCCGGTTAAAGCTTCTTACCTGCTTGTACGGTGTATATTCTATAACATAAACTACTTCAAGTTAAGTCCCTTTAATCAGCATTATTTCCAGAACATTGTTTGTGGTCCACATCAGCCGAAATATATAGTCATTTTCTACTTTTATTTAAAGCATTTGGTCTAAATTAGCCAAAATTTAAGGTCCGAATCAGCCTGTTTCCGTAAAGACTTTTGTAACAACAAGTTTGCAGTGAAAGCAACAATATCAATGAAAAAGCGTCCAGTTTTTTTGTGCCGACTTATTCTACTTTTTATATGTTATTTCTGGCTGAATTTTGTGCACAAGAACCTAAATCTGCAGTGTGTGGTGGCTACTTGTTGTAAAATGGAGAACTCCTGGCATGAAATATGAAGTTAAAATGCAAAGCTGACCCCCCAAAAAAAAAAAAAAATCTAAAAGTACTTAGGACACTGTAAGTTCTTGCCCCCTTATTTACATGAATTAGTCAAGTTTGTGCCCAAACCTTTTACCTAGGCTCAGTATCAGTAGTCTGTCAAAAAATTAAAATAGGTTATGGTTGTGAACTGACTAACTGTTTGTTTGGAAAAATATTACCCAAGTTGATTACTTGTCTGCAATGCTACTCGTCCATAATTATTTGAAGGATTTTTAACACGACTTTCTGTATGATTGTCGCTTTGTCATATGCATCTGTTTGTTGAGTGTTTGGGTTCACAGTCAATACTTTAAAATGCCTGTCAGACACAAATGTCTGATCAGGTTCGAATCTTGTCAGACATTTGGTCAATCTGTCAGACACACATGTTAGCTACCTGTAAAATTTTCAAATTTCTGGTCAGACATTGTGACTGATGCTTCCCAAATTTTTGTCAGACATTGCAATTATTTGTCAGGTTTGTCTGACAGGTTTCGCAGAGTCTGGGTTCAGAAAGGTAGAATTTTATCGGTCTTTACAATTGAAGAAAATGTACATTTGTTTTTTATCCAAGTACAGATTATTTTTATGACAATGCAACCCAGTAGTGCCTTTAAGGTTTGAACGGATCTATAAACCCCACAAGTTAATATGTATATATTAAACATTACTGCTGAAACCCACAAGTACCTTGAAAATAACTAACCCCACAGACAATGTCTAAGTGAAACCCATTAGTGCTTGTAGATTTAGTTGGAAAGAAAAACCCCAGAAGTAGCCATGTTCAGAATCTTACTGAAACCCACATATACCTCTGTGTTTTGTTGAGTAGAAACCCTACATGAACCATATCATATTGAAACTCACAATTAACAGCTTTTGTCAGAGTCTAGAATGCAGTGAGAAATTCTTCATGTATGCAGTACAATTTCACACTGCAAGTTGAATTTTCAGCACACATTAGTATTACAAAATGTATTCATTTTTCTGTCATTTAAGGAAACAAGCAATTTTCCCTATATTTTATTTGCAGACACTAGTAGCAGTGACGATAATGGTTCAAAGCCTATAGATGAACATTCGCAAGAAAATTGTAATAGCCAGAAAGGTAAATTTTTATCAGTCTTTACAACTGAAGAAAAAATGACTTATTGTTTTTCCACCAATTGCAGATTATTTTTATAACAATGCAACCCAGATGTGCATTTAAGGTTTGAACGGATCTATAAACCCCCGAAGTTAATATGTATATATTATACATTACTGCCGAAACCCACAAGTACCTTGAAAATACCACGATTCGTATGACAGAAAACCAAAACAAATTAAACCTTTTGGATTTCGCATTGATAATTCTATGAAGGAAACAGATTTTGAATTTGATGATGTAAAAGATAATTTAGTTCTGAATACACCACCATGGATTCTTAATTCTCCAACAGTTCTTTTTGATATGAAAACCGCATTGAAAAAGGCTGAAACAAACCCTGAAATATTCAAGTCCAAATATAACGAAATCAAGTCGGCTTACAAAGATCATTTTCCTATTTATACAGATGGTTCAAAAGATGATTCAAAGGTTGGATGTGCCGCCGTTAGCCATCTGCATCAATCAAAATTACGTTTACCAAATAACGCTACAATTTTTTCAGCAGAAGCAAAAGCAATTGATTTGGCCCTTAATTTTATTTCAGAATATAATGAAGAAAAGTTTATCATCTTTTCCGACTCACTTTCTGTATTACAATCAATACACAAACGTAATACAGAAAATCCTCTCATTCAAAACATTCTTCTCAGGGTTCATTAACTATCTTTTAAAAAGTCCATCATATTCTGTTGGATTCCTAGTCATGTTGGTATTTATGGAAATGAAGATGCTGATACTGCAGCAAAGAAATCACTTTCATTAAATCAATCTAAATTGAAATTACCATATACTGATTTTAGGTCAAATATCAACAAATACATTTTAACTAAATGGCAGTCCTCATGGAACAATGCTTCGTTCAATACACTTCGTGAAATTAAACCTACTTTAGGTGAATGGCACCAAGGAAATAGAACTGTTCGCAGGGAGAAAGTTGTTCTTCCTCGTTGTCGAATAGGTCATACTCGGTTGACTCATTCGTATTTGCTGAACAATGAAGATCAACCTGAATGTATACCATGTCAAACACCACTTACTATTAAACATATTTTAATCGACTGTATAGACTTCGATCCACAGCGCAACTCATACTATAATGTTGAATCTCTAAAAGAGCTGTACGAGCAAATTTCAGCCGACAAAATTCTGCAGTTTTTGAAAGAAATAGGTATATATCATAAAATCTGAACCTTATTTGATTTTTATTCACCGCTTTTATACTTTTTTAATGTTTGCATTTGATTATTTACACTATTTATGTACTGACGCTTTTACTTCAATGGTTTTATTTATGCTTTGCAATTAACGTAATCCATTTAACATTTTCTCGGCGATATATGACCTTTTTGTGTCGATTCCCCGTAAAACCCAACTCATTCATTCATTCATTTTGAAAATAACTAACCCCACAGACCATGTCTAATTAAAATCCATTAGTGCTTGTAGATTTAGTTGGAAAGAGAAACCCCAGAAGTAGCCACAGGTAGCCACAATTGCTTCACTAGATTAAACTAAACCAACACTGTTATCAATGATATAAAATGGACAACAAACCCCACACTGTTTCTAACTTGATGCAGTGTTGTAAAAAAAAGACATTCACTGTTTAAAACTTAGCAGAGTATTCATGTAGTCAGGCCACAAAAAAAACCCACAAAGTTGCATCCAGGTAAAACCCGCAACTGAATTGCTTCGCAAGATGGTCAAACTAAACCCATAATGAAAAAAACAAGTAAAATGACCATAGACCCATACCTTAACATGATACAGTGTTAGGTATTCCTTTATGGTACCCACACACATTTCACGTTATTTTAAACATGCAGTATGTTGGAGAATTGTTATGCAATGGCTGCAATGAATTATTTCCAAAATCAGGCAATTGGTCTGTTGAACTGTAACATACTTTTCCATTGCTGGCTTAAATGCTCACTAGCATATACAATGTCATTTTTTTGTATAAAAGTTTAACAATTTGCATTTATTATTACAAACTTCAGAGCTTTTGAAGAAGAAAAGGCTGAATTCCACCTAAGAGACGTTCTTGTGTGATATAGACTGGGCACTGGCCTATTGAAAGTAGAATTCATCAAAAGTCCAATTCTCTAAGATTAAACACCCATTATCACACTTTGTGTATGAAAATAAAGATAGGTTATACGAGACTAAATTATCAATATTACGCTTTTCGGACCATCAAGTAACTGTAGACCATTGTGGAGTTTTCTCGCCATCAGATAAAGGTCATTGTTGGGTTTGCAGGCTATATTCATTACGTTTCAGTATGTCAGATTACTCAGTATAATTGTGGATTTTTTTCAGATCATGGGGTTACTTCAGATATTTGTGGGTCTTTTTTCAGACTATTCAGTTACTTCAGATCATTGTGTGTTTTTTTCAGACCATCTAGTACTTGTATACCATTGTGGGTTTTTTTTCTGACAATCAAATACCTTTAGACCATTATGTTTTTTTTTCAGACCATCAAGTACTTGTAGACCATTGTGGGTTTTTTCTGACAACAAAGTACTTGTAGACCACTGTTGGTTTTTTTCTGACCATTAAGTAACTGTAGACCATTATGGGGTTTTTCAGACCATCAAGTACTTGTAGACCTTTGTGGGATTTTTTCTGACCATCAAGTAACTGTAGACCATTGCGGGGTTTTTCCGACCATAATGTACTTGTAGACCATTGTGGGGTTTTTCTGACTATCGAGTAGCTGTAGATCATTGTGGGATTTTTTAGACCATCAAATAACTAAAGACTGTTGTTGGTTTTTCCTACCATCATGTAACTGTTGACCATTGTGAGTTATTTGACCATCAAGTGACTGTAGACCATTGTGGGTTTTTTGTTGTTGTTTTTTTGACATTGAAGTAACTATATACCATTGTGGGGTTTTTCTGACCATCACATTACTTAATATAATTGTGGGGTTTATTTTTCGGATCATTTGGTAATTTTAGGTAATGCAGGTTATTGTTTGGCTTTTCAGTCCATCAAGTAACTACTATTCTATGTTTTCAACTTTCAACCTCGCCAACAATTAATTCAATAGCATTGTGCATTGTTTTTAGTCATTCTTATCTTCTCTATTGTGTGCCTTTACTTGACCATTGACTTCATTATGTCTTCCGCCACACAGTGGTGCGATAGACATATTGATTTACACCTGTCTGTGTGTCAGTGTGTCACAAATCTTGTTTGCACTCTAAGTCGAACATTTCGCATCCAATATTCAAGAAACTGGAACAAAACATGTTTGCCAATAAGTCTTCTGGCAGGTTCGATAACAAGCCAAACCGACCCAGGCACTTGAAACTTGTTTTTTTGATAATCAAAGTACTGAAAGTCTGATAAGGCAATTGAGTGATCAGCAACGCACTGAAAGTCTGATAAGGCAGTTGAGAACTCGGTGCATGGTTTGACTCATAGTCATATACTACTATTCAGATGGTTAGGCAGTTGTCGGAGACATGCTCTTTTCCCAAAAGCACCTCTAGTTTTTACCTAATTTTTCAGCCACATTGGTAGCCTGTTAATTTGCTTCCAAGAGATAAGCAATATTTAAAAGTGCCTGACCTACAATTCAGGGTAGTCTTCATCTTGGATCTTTAATACTAATCTTTTCAGGGTCACCAGCATATACCAAGTATAATACCTGAAGGTTCTAAGACTGGGATGAAGTTTAATACCAATTGAGCTGTAAGGAAAGAGGTTGGAATCAAAGTCCTTGTCTGTTGGCAACTACAGGTGTGTATTATTTTTGTTGTTGTTTAAAACCTCTTCAGTGAGAATGTCATCTATTTTGGTTGAGAATTCATTCGAGTCCATTTTTGCAAAAACTATTTGACATATGGCTTTGGCACTTTGAACACTTAAGAATATAATAGATGAGTACATATCTCTGACAATTATTTTGTCTGAATTATGGCCCTTTTTGACATGGAAATTGGTACAAATTTCATACAAGTCCATATTTTGTCAACATTATTTGCCCTTTCTAGAGATGGAAATCGGTTCGTACATGTCCATATTTTGTAGAAACTATTTTATATGTGGCTTTCAAACTTTGAACACTTTATTATTATAACAGTCTCTACCTGTAGGAAAGAGAAATAATTTTGACAAGTATTTTGGCTAAATAATGGCCTTTTTTGGACTTTGAAATTGTAGCAATTTTTTCATGAAAGCCCATATTTTGTCTAAATTTTTGACATGTGTATTTTAAACTTTAAAAACTTGTTTGTCATCAAGATTTCCATCTGAAAAATATAAGTTTGTAACTCTGTTGATTCTGAATTATGGCCCTTTTTGGCTTGCCATGACTATCAACTTTACATCCCTAAAAGATTTGCTGGTCATTTATCCAGCTTTTTATCATTGCGGTTTTAGGCCATCATCTAGATTAAATTGGGTCAAACTTGTTAGAGAAAGAGGTCGAGGTCGACCAGAAAACCAGACAGTAATAAAAAGGTATATGTCTTATTTCAGACATAGCAGAACCAGATTAAACACAGGAAATGGCTGCTCAAGATAGCATTTAACCAAATGAGCTGATTTAATTGCTCATGGAGTCAGAACACATGGCTCAAATGAAACAAGAGGAACATACCCTGTAGACGAAAACATCGCGAGAATTCATCAAAAACAAGACAAAAATGGAGTCAGAATGAGGACGAGGAAATAAGAAAAATATTTCATAAATGTTTCCTTACAAGAAAATGTCCAACAGCTCATCATTGTCTTAAAGCTATAAATTTAAGCAGGAAGAACAACTGTTGCATTTGTAAACGTAAGAAGGATGTCCTTAAAAAGAAGTCATATTGAAGGATTGACAGCTTAAGTGATTAACATTTATGTAGTAGACAGCGACTGGGAAACCCATGAGACATGAACCATAGTCACATAAAAATAAAAAAAATGTCACATAAGTTTTAAGTGCTGATGAGCCCTGTGTCACATGGCTAAACTGTATTGAATGCAAAAGAATGAAACTATTTAATAGTGCAAATTTTATGTAAAGGAATGTAACCAAAGTGGGGATTCAAAGTGCTTTCAACGTTTAAAGACATGTGTTAACATAGTATTTTATTCTAGACTTTGATTTTTATGTCAGTTTTCAATATTTGTAAGAGGAAATTGTTGCTAGTAAAAAGGCAAAAAAGTTACCTTTAAGTTTAAGTTTTACAAATATCAACAATAATGAGGAATTGACTTGCGATGAAAATAACAACACCCGTTTTTAAACATATTTAAAATAATTGTTCATAGAAGTAACGGTACACTTAGTCTGCTTCTTCTTCCAAAGTATTAAATGCTAGTGGGCGTGAGCAGTGTTGCATATTCCATTACTGCTCATGAACAGACTCAATAAAACCGAGTCTGCAATTTTCGCTGTTTGCTTTGTTCTCGGTGCTTCCGAGGGATCTACATTCCAGATTTTGTTTACTTCACAACAGCGGGTGTTAAGTGCTGTGTGGCGGCCGTAAAAAGTCGCCCCGACTTCATCTCAGTGTTGCTATATTTTCTGGTCCTTCGGGATCATTGATTTCAACTCATTTAGATTTGAAGATTGAATACTGCTTAAGCCGGTGCTAGGGGGCGTGAGCAATGTTGCATATTCCATAACTGCTCATGAACAGACTCAATAAAACCGAGTCTGCAATTTTCACTGCTTGCTTTGTTCTCGGTGCATCCGAGAGAGCTACTTTCCAGATTTTATTTACTTTTATCACATACAGGCACATTGCTGTAAATTCGTTTAAAGAATGTTATCCAGGGTATGATTAGAGCATTGTTCGGAAGACTTACATTTATTATCAGTGGTATAAAGGCGTACTGTTCAGTTCTACCAGGAAAGTAGAGTAAAATAAATGCTTTGAATATTATTGACATTAAAGCTGTTGAGCTGTTACAGTTTTAGTTGCTATACTTTTATTTAATTAAGAGCTTATTTAATCTGAAATGTATACATACTACAGTGCAAATTCCTAGCACACAAATAGCAGATGTCCCACAGAAATTTCTGAATGTCACAAAATTTTTAAATGTCACTTAACAAATTGTGTATGATGGGCCTTCGTCCCATGAACATAAATTCGTTCCCTGTCACTGAGTAGAATGAATATCATCCAAACTTTTTGCCTGTTCGGAAATAAATATAACTGATTTTAGTCAACACTTTAGTTCTTTTGAGGAAAAGCTAGTGTTGTATGATGTTTAATCAGGTCTATTTAGTATAGACTCAAATAGTAAACCTTAAAAGTGGTGTACCCTGAAGTTCTTAACTATATTATTATTTCTCATATTGGACCAGACATTGAGCAGATTATTCCTTTGTCATAGAAATGAGCACACGGTGTACTGAATTTTTTACTAGGCTATATTAGAAAAATTTGACCTGATGAAAGATGCTACGAGTTTTAGTGTACAGCACTTTTAGATATAGTCACTGTAGTGATATGTGTTTGACGTACATCTGCTTTAATTGAATGTAAACCCATGTACAAGGCAGGTTTCTTGTTAGTGGGTTACAAGTTGTTTTACCTTTTCTGTGGGTAACAAGTTTTACCTTGTTTTATGCTAGTTTTAGCTCGACTATTCAAAGAATAAGTAGTGCTATTGCACTCACTCATGCGTCGGCGTCGCGTCCCGACCAGGTTAAGTTTTTGTATGTAAGCTGATATCTCAGTAACCACATATCGGATTGGATTGAAACTTCACACACTTGTTCACTGTGATAAACTGACCCACATTGCAGAGGTTCCATAAATCTGATTGCTTATTTACAAAATTATGCCCCTTTCCTGACTTAGAAATTTTTCGTTAAGTTTTTGTGTGTAAGCTGATATCTCAATAACCACTAAAGGGAATGGATTGAAACTTCACATACTTGTTTCCTGTGATAAACTGACCTACATTGCACAGGCTCCATAAGTCTGATTGCATATTTACAAAACTATGCCCCTTTTTCGACTTAGAAATTTTAGGTTAAAGTTCTGTATGTAAGCTGGTATCTCAACAACCACTAGTGGGAATTGATTGAAACTTCACGTACTTGTTTACTGTGATGAACTAACCTATACTGCACAGGTTCCATAACTCTGATTTGCATTTTTTCAAAATTGTTCCCCTTTTTCTACTTTTAAATTTATTTAATTGACAAGGTTGTTGAATAGTCGAGCATTTATGTCCTCCGACATTTCTTGTTAAACATTTAGAATGTTGGTGTAAACATACTCGAAATTGTTCTGGTTTATTTCTGTTATTGCCAAACAATGAAAATATTCATGACATATTAAAATGACATTAAGCTTACCTTACTGCATAGGTGTTTTTGGTTACTGTGTTAGACTGTCAGTTTTATATTGCTGTACATTTAGATGTGTTAAATAACCAAAAATGCAACAACAAAAGTTCAAGTTAATACTTTAAAACTAAGAATTTACTTTCCAAATGTTACTTTTCTTATTTTGACTGGGACAGTCTTTTTAAGAAAATTAGACTGTGTACTATACTTCCCTTAAGTCTGTTTCTTTATATTTAAGGGAGTGATTACCTTAGACACCAGAAATGCCATTTTTGCAAAATTTGTATGATTGTAATGAAACTTGGTACATACATAGTCGTCATGTTGTCACGGGTGTCAATCTTAGGCGCAACAAAAATGCCAAGAAATATAAGTAAATGTGGTTTAATATTGCATGTCCATGCAATATGTTTCAAAAATAACAAAAATCATCCTCAATGTATATTTTAAACATGTTGCAAAATTTTGCATATCAATGTCAGTAGTTCTTGTCTTCTTCTTGGACAGAAAAGAAGAAGAATGTCAGTAGTTGATAACTTTGATCATGACCTTGACCTACTTTCTTGTGTCACCGAATCACAGTTGTAAATCAAGATAAGCCTAATGTCAGTTTAAGTGGATTTTCAATTTTTGACTGGGATAGTCAAATAAAATTGTGTTTACTACTTTATATGAATAAAGCTGAACATATCTATATATTTTGGTTGTTACTTGGGTAATTTTCTTTTCTCTTGAAGTAAGTCGTTGACAATCGGCATGTATGAATTAATGATTTCGAAAATTTTCATCTAGTATATAGATTAATTACACAAGATAGATAATTTGTTCTTCTCTTGTGAATTTTCAAAGGAAAATTAGTGCTATTGTACTTGCCCCAGTGTTTGCATCCCCATTGGATAAAGTTTATGATCAAGTCAAATATCTCTGTATATCAACGCTTTTGGCTTTAAAATAGTAATTAACTATCAAACTCTACATCAGGACAAACAATTGCCATAACTGTGATTTGAATATTTGACAGAATTATATCCCTTCTTAATTTTGATTAGGGTTTTTGATGTAGTCAAAATTCTATTTCGATATATATATATAATTAATATTTGATTGAGGGAAGACATTTTTACCCCCCACTCCACTCTCTTTCACCGAGTACTAACCTTGAATGAACTTGAAAACTGAATGGCACTGGTGCTCGTGTGATCTATAAGGGCCATTTTGGATGCCCAATTATTAACATTCTATTGCAAATAAATGTTGCATTGAAGTGTTCTTTGTACTCTGAACATCACTTGTTTGTTTTGGGTTTAAGGCCAATTTAGCTCAACTTTTCGAAGAATAGAGGAGCTATCCTACTCGCCCCGGCGTCTGCGTTAGCGTTAGCGTCACAAATGTTAAAGTTTGCGTACCACCCCAAATATTTACAAAGTCCATTGAGATATTGCTTTCATATTTTGCATACTTGTTTACGATCATGACCCCAGTCTGTAAAAAGGAGCAGACAACTCTATCAAGCATTTTGACTGAATTATGGCCCCTTTTCAACTTAGAATATGCTTATTGTAATGTTAAAGTTTGCGTACCACCCTAAATATTTTCGAAGTCCATTGAGATACGGCTTTCATATTTTGCATACTTGTTTATCATCATGACCCCAGTCTGCAAAACAGGAGCAGACAAGTCTATCAAATATTTTGCACTAAAAACAGTTGAGCGCGATGTCAACTATCTCATAATGATGTATGTGTAATAGCACCCAATTAATGATCTTCTTCAATTTAATCCTTCTGTATGACACAAAAATGGAATGCGGATGTGTTGTTTGTACTTTGCACCTCACATGCTCAAAACCCCACAACTAAATAAGCCTACATTAGCAGCCCATAAATGGTCTGGTTCAATTTAACCCACATGCACGGCCAATTGTGGTCCCCAGAAGTGTCGTCTGTACTCCGCACCCCACATGCTCAAAACCCCTAAAGTGTACTTGAGGGAGTCCGTCCTTCCGTCCGTCCGTCCGAAAATGTTGTGTCGTGCGTAGCTCTGAAAGTGTTTGACGTAGAGTCACAAAACTTTACAGGAATGTTGGTCAGCATGTGTAGTTGTGCACCTGGGGTTTCGCGTCCGGATTCATCCAGTCATGTAGGAGTTATGGCCCCTGACTTAATAAAAAATTGGTCATTTTAATGTTGTGTCGCGCATAGTTCCAAAAGTATTTGACCTACAGTCACCAAAGTTTACAGGAATGTTGGTCAGCATGTGCAGTTGTGCACCTGGGGTTTCGCATCCGGATTCATCCAGTCATGTAGGAGTTATGGCCCCTGACTTAGTAAAAAATTGGTCATTTTAATGTTGTGTCGCGCATAGCTCCAAAAATATTTGACCTAGAATCACCAAAGTTTACAGGAATGTTGGTCAGCATATGCAGTTGTGCACCTGGGGTTTCGCGTCCGGATTCATTCAGTCGTGTAGGAGTTATAGCCACTGACTTAGTTAAAATGTGTCATTTTAATGTTGTGTCGTGCGTAGCTCCAAAAGTATTTGACCCAGAGTCACCAAAGTTTACAGGAATGTTGGTCAGCATGTGCAGTTGTGCACCTGGGGTTTCGCATCCGGATTCATTCAGTATTGTAGGAGTTCTGGCCCCTGACCTGGGAAAAAATTGTCATTTTAATGTCATGTAGTGGGGGCATCTGTGTCCCATGGACACATTTCTAGTTGCTCCGTATTACATGCCCTTCCTTGCATAAACATTCCAAAATCGTTTGTTATATGACTTGAAAAGTATGTGCACATTAGGTGAATTATTTTGCCAAGATTCGGATATAGATCTAATACATTTATAGGTTCGGATACCGTATTCCATCCAACCTAATCATGCCAGTAGATCTATACCGTTAAGTGTTATATATTTCATACGCCCAAAGGGTCGTATTTTGTTGCGTCGCTGGTCGTCTATCCGTCTGTCCATCCGTGCAAACGCAAGATACCTTAGGAGGTACATTTGTAATACAAAAGAAATCTCTTGTACGACCATTTATTGCATAACCACTAAATTCCTTTGTCCTTTAAGTGGTCATTGTTTTGTTTGAGAACAATGGAAATACCACCTAAGATACCAAACATGGTTTAATTTTCTTTTTTAAAAAAAAAGCGTCGTTATGACCCTTTGAAAATTTTCTAAGCAGTTACTGTTTGACGCCATTTCCAGCATATTGATGTGGCATTTTTCGAACACACTTTGTGAAAATCTTTGTTCACAGCAGTTACTGCCATATCAACCACATAGATGAGGCATTATTCAAGAAAACTTTTCCGAAATGTTTATACCTACATTAAACTGATGCCTCTTGAGTTTCAGTTTAAATACTTAAGAAACTCCACAGATACGGTCCTTTAGTATTTACCATTGTAAGGCCGTATACCTTTTATATATTAACGAGAACTATTTATCATACAGCCTTCAAGCTTCACATCAACATTGGTATTTTATAGTAGATTGGCTAGTGCTAAATGAAAGCAAAGTATGCGGCTAGTATAACACTCACCGAGGAACTGAAACAGGATAATGTATCAAATTCAAATATTTAAGAGTGTCCATTATTTTTCTTTTGAGGTGTGTGCTGACTTTGCTTCCAAGCTTAGTTTTGGAGAAAATATAGATATATAAGAGTAGTATAGGGGCCGGTTTGGGGCCACGACTGCGCATGCGTGAGAATGACGTCATGCGCGGCGGCCATTTTGAATTTTATGTTTAGAATGACATCATCTTCCTATGTTAAGGATGACTTCACTCTGCTATATATATCTCCCAGAAGTATATAGAGCTGACTTATATACCTATCTTGGGCGTGTTCGCGCACATTGAGGGTCAGGTGCTCAGTCCTAGACGGGGAGATTATACACGAAAACAAAATATTTCAAGAAAATCAAATAAATATTAATTATATTTGAACATATAGATTTATCTATAACCTAAATGAATAAATACATTGTATGGTAAACAAAGAACTAATTAATGATAATTTAAAGCAAAATATTTATTATATTTTTTAATTAAAACCATTAATCTTTATTTAAAATAGCTACGTTAGAAGAAACGTTAACTGGAAATAAAGTATTACATTTTTGTCAACGATGTTTGCTCCTTGGCGTCCACTGACAAAATGACTCCAATCATGAGCGTATTATCCCTAAATGCGCATGCTCGGACCTATTTTTACAATGACTTCATAAGCTATATTTAGATAAGGTCATGAGTGTATCAAACGTGATCATGGTCAGAATGTCTAGCGTGTGTTGATTTAAGGCCGGATAGACGGACAATAAAAAGTAAACATGTCAAAGTTAATCCCTTTAAAGTCGCCACAACGTCTGGCGTGTATTTATTTAAGAGCGGATACGTTAACAATAGCCTATTCAACTGTCAAATTTAATCCCTTTAAAGTCGTCACAATGTCTGGCTTATGCTGATTTATGGACGGATGCATTAACAAAGGCCTATTGATCTGTCCAAGTTAATCCGTGTATTGAGTACGGGAAGGGAGGTGACATCAGGTCTGGGTCGCATATGGACGGAAGTGCCTCTTTCATACCATCAATGATATGATGTTAAAGAACATTTTTCTTAAACAATTGCCAACATTTTTAATGACCATCCAGAGTTTTAGAACCAGTAAAGGGCTTTTTTAAGAAAGTTGTAAAATCATCAAAATAAGACGTTTTACGGTCCATTTTTACATTTTGGGTATCTGACATTTTTGAAAAGCCCAAAGGGTGTACTTTACCATAAACTAGGTGCCAACCGGAAATGAAGTCATTAAAATTTCAAAGTCATCGTACAGACTCGGGACCGGTACCGTTAGAAAGATCTTTTTGTGTAGGTTCAGAAAATATGTACAATTACGGGTCTATCTCAATCCGTTTTCCAGATATTGAGGTTTAAACCAGAATCATTCATCCGGAAACACCCGGCTTCATGCCTTTATTATTAAATATAACCTAGGCATGTTGGGTATCTAACTGAAGGGCTGGACGAGTACTATAAGTTGGTACACTCAAACCGGAAGTGAAATCAATCACGCGTAAAATTCACATTTTCTGCGCATCCCTAGACTCGAACCTGGTCAAGTAAGGTACCGTTGGAAAAGTCTTTACAAGACGATTCGACACACACACACAAACACACACATACACACGTACACGTACACACACACACACACACACACAAGCACACGCGCACACACAAGTACACCCACACACACGCGCGCGCGCACGCACACACACACACACACACACACATACATGCACGCACGCACAAACGTACGCGCCATTAAACAATATATGTAACATCATCAAAATATTCAAAATTATCAAAATCATTCGGGCCTATTACCCTAATACACAGATTGTGTCTGCAACTTCATTAACAGGTATCACAATAATATCTTCCTTTGTAACTTTACATTTGTCATCTATAGTTATTACAACAACATCATAGTCTCCGAAATTGAACATGCCAGTTCCACTACGGTGTAGATACTCCAACACATCACACACTATTTCATATATATATAATTTGGAACATTTTTCCAGAATTTTGAATTGACAGAGTATACACTTCAATATAATCATACAAGTCTAGGCATGAAATTCAACCTTCAGCGGATATTAAGTATTACTATTTTTTGACTTGAGATCGGCTTAAGATAATGTATGAAAGAGAACTGGCCAATGTTGACACTAATACTTTGAAAACTGTAAAAGCGGATTAAATTTCGGTCAATTTTATGACTTTTAGGAGAAAATTATAGAAACAAGTATTTTGTGTTATCAAACTTTTATAGTCTTTAGGATACTGTCTTAATTACAGATAGGTTCTAGAAAGCTTATTTCGACCATTCTAGGAAATCGTCAAGATTTTCAATAAACATAAATACTGTTAACATTGAACAATCAGTTTTCCCCATTTCGTGACACACTTTCTATTCATCAATTCTGAGATGTTAATTTCATGTGATAGAATTCATAAAAATCTTTCATTTACATCCCCCATTCTCGATTCGATTTTCAACTGTTATCGAGTTATGACGTAACAGCGATTTTTAAACCTTCTTTCTTAAACTTTGCAATAAACTCTTGAAACAGCATTGGAAAGATCTCGTCGCATAGGTTCAGAAAATGTATACATATTTACTTCTATCTAGACCCGTTCTCAAGATATTGGCGTTTAAAGATTGAAGTGACGTCACATTTTGGCGGTAAATTCAAATTTCGCAACCAAAATTTTCAAAATGTAATTTCGCCTCTATTTGTGGACCGATTTTAATGATCTTGGTGTCAAACCAAAACGCTTGGCGAGTGTTGGTATCAAACAACAGGAAATGAAATCACTCATGCGTAAAATATCGATTTTCTCCTTTATTACTCAACCGACTATACCCGTGTTTGGTATCCTACGAAAGGTTTTGACTAGTACTATTCCATTGTTTGCACTAAAAGAATATAGGGTCACTCACGCGTAAAATGCGTCAAAGTAAGCTTACCTGATCCTTTCACTTTGAGATCAAAAGTGACAATGAACTAATTCACAGGGAGAAATACAATTAATAGAGCCAAAGCAACGTTCTGATTAGTCAGTATAACTTATAGCAATGCTCTGATTGGCTAATGATATGACGCATTCTGATTGATCACTCAGGGATCACACGTCATATATAAGCCGTAAAGTAAATTTAACCATGATTGAAGGTGTTACGAGTTACTGTATATACCAACAACTCCTCCTCCTCCTCCTCCTCCACCTCCTCCTCCTCCTCCTCCACCTCCACTCCTCCTCCTCCTCCACCTCCTCCTCCTCCACCTTCTCCACCTCCTCCTCCTCCGCTCCTCCACCTCATCCTCCTCCTCCTCCTCCTCCTCCTCCTCCACCTCCTCCACCTCCTCCACCTCCTCCTCCTCCACTCCTCCACCTCCTCCTCCTCCTCCACCTCCTCCTCCTCCTCCTCCTCCTCCTCCTCCTCCTCCTCCTCCTCCTCCTCCTCCTCCTCCTCCTCCTCCACTCCTCCTCCTCCTCCTCCTCCTCCTCCTCCTCCTCCTCTTCCCCAAGAAAGCGTAAGAATGGCAAACAGAATAAAGCAGTGTCTTTTTGATAAAAGATACTTACATCGGTTTCACAAATGCATCAGTGTCCTGTTTGCCATCAGTCTTTCTCTCGGATTGACAACATGCGGAGACATCAACGTTATGTCCACGGAAATGACGAAGCAACTGACAGTTTTTCACCGCCATTACAAACATGGGACATCTCAAGAGAAACGGCGTTTCAACATCCATTTTCTATGGTCGTTTCAGGACCAAGTGGTAGTGGAAAAACTGAATGGACAAGAAAACTGCTATCATCAAATCTTGTAAGACCTCAGCCTCAGCGTATCATATGGTGTTTTGGACAATGGCAAACATTGTATGATGAACTTCAGCGTGAAATCCCCGGTGTCGAATTTGTACACAGTATTCCAGACTACTTGAATGATTCCCAATATATAAATGTTAGTCAAAGGAACCTGCTGGTCTTTGACGACCTGATGACTGAAGCTAAATGCGATCAAAGAATTGCTGATCTCTTTACGAAGGGTAGTCACCACAGGAACATATCTGTCGTTTATCTCACCCAAAATTTGTTTCCTCAAGGTAAAGCCTGCAGAGATATCGCTTTGAATACGCAGTATCTGGTGCTATTTAATAATCCTATTGATAGACAGCAAGTGGCTACATTGGCAAGAAGAATATATCCTTCGTCTAGTAACATCTTTATGAAACGGTTTGAACGAGCGACATCAAGACCTCACGGTTATTTGGTAATAGACTTAAAATCCAGCACCCGAGAACAACACCGTTTACGTGAAAACATTTTCGAGGCAAACACTCCAGAAAAGAGAAAACGAACAGATGAAGAATATAAACAAGAAGACTATTTCAATGGTGAAGGATACTTATCTGATAAAAATGATGACAAAGTTGAAGATGAGGAGGAAGATTCTGATGACCATGATGATGATGATAGTGATGATGATAGTGATGATGAAACAGAAAACAGAAATAGTGACACAAGCTTTGTAAAGAAACGATCTTTGATCAAGGGACCTCCAGGTAAACGTAGAAAAGTTGAGATTATAGAACAGCGATCACGCCGTGAGATATGGGATAAGCGTTTTCAGGATCCTCTCAGACAATCTATTAAAGAGCAGTTTAAAGCTAAAGTTAACAACTATACAGAACAAGGGCTCTCTTTTAAAGAAGCGTACCGTCGCACTGCTAATGATGAATTGCCTCAATTAAGAAAGAGACTGAGACAAAATTATGCCCGATTTCTAATTGACTTTTATGAGCTACAAAACGACCCTACTCAGCAGCAGATTCTACAGTCGGCTAAGAAACTAAGAAGTCAGCACGGCATGACTGTCAAAGAATCTGTTCGGCAAGCCATTGCCCTTAGAAAAGACCTATTTGATGAGTTGTGGCCCGATCATAAAAGCAAAGAAGAATATTTAATGGATGATAATAAAGAAAGTGATGACGATGAAGAATCGGATGATGATGAATGAACGTTGTAAGAAGGATTGGCGTGCTTTAACTTTTCATCATGCCAAAATGGGTACCATAGAGGTATACGACTATAAACAAGAAAAATGGGTACCGGATAAACCGGACCCGGAAAAATGGATACAACACTTCAAAGACTTGAGGGACGGATATGTGTATCCTGATCATATGGGCCGTTACATCGTGGGTAGCGGTGCTCATCTTAGAAAAATGGCTGAACTAAAAGAGAAACAAGAAAGAGAAGCACAAGAACAAAAAGGGGAAGATCTCCCCGTAGTAAAACTTGTGACACCCGTAGCCCAAGCGGTTGATATTGCTAGGTCGGAAATAAGACGGTCACGAAAGCATAGTGATCTAAAGCGGCATAGGAATACATTGGACACACCTATGAGTCGTGATTTAGACAGCCCACGACGTAAGAAATATCGCCAAAATATGACCCAAGATACTATGGATTGGAACACCTATACATTTTAAAATGAATAACTACGAGCTCGAGGAAATGTTAAAAGAGTACCCTGTGACAATATGCGCGGCGGACCAACTTCAGATACGTAGGGGACAATACGTCATCTCAAATACAGACACGAGCCAGGGATCAGGAAAACATTGGGTGGCCTTTTATTTTCCAAAAAGGGGACACGACGAATTTTTCGATTCACTAGGTAATAGACCAGAGCACTACAAAGTTCATTTTGAGCAAGTGTTAAAGAAGCGTTATTGGATGAATTTCAGTCAAATACAGGATACAGATTCAAACATATGCGGGCTGTATTGCGTATATTACATTATGAACCGATGTTCTGGACGAAAAATGAAGGACATTATAAAACCGTTTGATGTGTATTGCAAGAAGTTGAATGATGACTTTATTTTGTCTTATTTTAGTTGATACATGTAACCTGTATTAGTGATACAAGCTTTGGCAATAAAAGATTGAAAGAACAATATGCATTTGTTATTTAAAACCCATTCTTTAGGTCAGCAGCGAAGGGATTAATCATATTCTCGAATACTCCCGAGCTATTTTCCATGATTTCAGTTCTGAGGTCAGAATGATTTTGTCTGATGAATGCGCTATTATATACTTTTCATTCGAGGTATTTTGTAACAGTGGACATTTCAATTAATTTTGATTGGCCGATTAAAAATAGTAATACTGGTTTAAACTAGTCAAACCTGAACCGTCACAGAATGGACAAGTTGAAAAAAGTACCTTTGTTAGAGGATTAAATCTTTATGTCAATACTTCTATTGATAAAATCAATATCCATTATACTGCGTCCGCTCTTAAATAAATACACGTCAGACACTACGACGACTTTAAAAGGATTAACTTTGGCAGTTGAATAGGCTATTGTTCACGCATCCGCTCTTAAATAAATACACGCCAGACATTGTGGCGACTTTAAAGGGATTAACTTTGACATGTTTAGACATTCTGACCATGATCACGTTTGATTCACTCATGATCTTATCTAAATATAGCTTATGAAGTCATTGTAAAAATAGGTCCGAGCATGCGCATTTAGGAATAATACACTTATGAGTGGAGTCATTTGGTCAGTAGACGCCAAGGAGGAAACATCGTAAGCAAAAAAGTAGTCATTAATTTTCAGTTATAATGTACTTATTTTAAAGAATGTTTTATGTTTTAGTTTAAATGGAATAAATATTTTGCTTATCATTAATAAGTTCTTTGTTTACCATACAATGTATATTACGTTATAGATAAATCTATATGATTATTAATTAAACATTATCAATATATAGTTTGTTTTCATGTTATCTCCCCGTCTAGGGCTGAGCACCTGACCCTCAATGTGCGCGAACACGCCCTAGATAGGTATATAAGTCAGCTCTATATACATCTGGGAGATATAAATAGCAGAGTGAAGTCATTCTTAAAATAGGAAGATGATGTCATTCTTAAAATAGAATTCAAAATGGCCGCCGTGCATGACGTCATTCTCACGCATGCGCAGTCGTGGCCCCAAACCGGCCCCTATACTACTTATAAGCATTTATGAATGCAGAACTTTTTATGCACTTATAAGTCAAATGTCAGTATTATGGGAAGATTTTGATTTTTAACACGATGACGATACGTCAATCACGAAGAAATACTTAGAAAACATACTGCAGCACTCGAGGGCATTTCGAAAGTTGGTTTTTCCTCCATTTTCCGTTCAGTGTTGTGCGTATGAGCTGGGCCAGTTGTCTGCAAATTCTTTGAAGAGTAGGAAGGAGGTATTGGTTGTCTTAGTTGATCTACCTATATCAACTCTGTGCTTTGTTGCAGACACACTAAAGGAATAAGGTCAGTAATTCGGTCGAAAATGTGCTTCCGCGTTGTAGAAAGAAGTCCATAATAAATAGATCCTTATTTTCCCATTTTTTGCGCAAATTCGTGTAGAACGAGTGCTTTAATCACCGTTTCTCACTACTAGAAGACATTCTGCATGAAATGAGACGGTTTTCATGTTTATACACCCCACATGGCAAGTTTTGCAGATCGAAACCAGAAGTAGGTGTTTATTGCGCGGACGAGAGTAAATATGCGCCATTTTTAGGGTAGCAGACCACAACTGACTGGCATTTCACTAGGAACTACATAACCCCCTATTTTCTTGTCATTTTTTCGTTAATTTGTGATAGAACTTTCATGAAAAATAGGTGTAGGAAAAAGTGATGTTCTCTAAAGATACGTAAAGACGATATGAAGTTGTCGTTTTTTATATGAAACAAAGAAGGATTTGAATTACTGACCTTTAACCTATAAATAGGAATAAGGTCAGTAATTCGGTCGAAAATGTGCTTCCGTGGTGTAGTCGAAAGAAGTCCATAATAAAAAGATCCTAATTTTCCCATTTTTTGCACAAATTCGTGTAGAACGAGTGCTTTAATCACCGTTTCTCACTACTAGAAGACATTCTGCATGAAATGAGACGGTTTTCATGTTCATACACCCCACATGGCAAGTTTTGCAGATCGAAACCGGAAGCAGGTGTTTATTGCGCGGACGAGAGTAAATATGCGCCATTTTTAGGGTAGCAGACCACAACTGACTGGTATTTCACTAGGAACTACATAACGCCCTATTTTCTTTTCATTAATTTGTGATAGAACTTTCATGAAAAACAAGTGTAGGAAAAAGTGATGTTCTCTAAAGATACGTAAAGACGATATGAAGTTGTCGTTTTTTATATGAAACAAAAAAGGATTTGAATTACTGACCTTTAACCTAAACATTGAAATCTTAAATTTAACAGGGTGTGCAAACTTGTTAGATGACAACTTTTTGGTACTGAAACAGGCAACAAAACTAGACCAGTTAATTTTATCCTCCACAAGAATTTCTGAGGAAACACTGTGAAATCGTACAGGGAAAGACACTGTTATTATTAGATGTCTGCAGTGTACCACTGTCATAAAATGCTTGTCATCAGATGTTAAGATCCTACAATAAAACACTGATCGCATTTCATCTGTCCCCGAAGCAAGGTGTGGAAGAAGAGCAGTTTAATAGAGAAATAAAGAGATTTTTATATCGACATATCTTTCAACATCTGCAAACAATGAGTACGTTCAGTTTAGTCGAGAAACTAAGACTGTTGGACGATGACTATGAATTCGGCAGTGAAAGTGGTTCAGAGAGTGAACAAACAAACGATGATAGTGTAACCCAATGGAATAGTGCTGTAGAACCAGATGTAGATGACAGAAACTCCATGACAGAACACACAGATATGACTATTTATATAACAAATTTATCAGGTCCCTCTCAAACACGGACATACAGTGAAAAGAATAAGCTAGCAGCTCATGAAGCAGTTACTTTAATCGTACAAAATGGGACAGTACAGTATGAAAGAACAGAACAAAATAATGGGGAGATAGCTTACCCTCGTCAAATAGAGGCGTACACTCATTAGTCCTCCGCCTCTGGTTCATGTGGGGAAGTTGGCAGTTACTAGCGGAGAACAGGTTTGTACTGGTACAGAATCCAGGAACACTGGTTAGGTTAACTGCCCGCCGTTACATGACTGAAATACGGTTGAAAAACGGCGTTAAACCCAAAACAAACAAACAAAACAAGCTAGCATTCAGTCCAACGAAAATGAGAGTATATCCAAAACAATAAAGCAACCTGATCAAATCACTGACGAAAACAATAATGTTCAACCTGAGAATAGATCGCAAAAACGTCAGAAAGATGAGTGGAAACAATATGTGCGCAAGCGTATGCGACAAAGTGGTAAAGAATATAATCACAGCTGTGGTGCAAAAAGTAGAGCAAGGGAATTTAAAACAATAAAAGATTGTCGAGGCAAATGCAAGTACAAGTGTTCTACGAATTTCAGTAAAGAAGATAGAAAGACTGCATTTAATTGTTTCTGGGGAATGAGCGACAGTGAAATAAAAACATTTTATGCAAATACAACAGATAAAAATATCAACGACAGAAAATGAACAAAGATTGGAGAGTCACGAAGAGCTATTTCCGTCAGATATTACCTTGTAAAGGATACAGGTAGAATAAGGGTGTGCAAGCAATTTTACGTTTCTACACTGGATATCAGTGCAAAGCGGATTGAGTATTTTTACAAACGCGTTGAAAGTTTTTGTAGATAAACGAGGTGTACATTCGAAGAAAAGAGTGTCGAAAGAAGCAAGGAAGATCATCCGTGACCACATTAATTCTTTTCCTAGAGTACCATCACACTACTGCAGAGCGACGTCTAGTCATGAGTACCTGGATGCTAAACTGAATATAACTGGAATGTATAAATTGTACAGGATATATGTAAAGGACAAGGAAAAGAACCGTAGAAAGAAGGCTTTTTATCAGAAAAATTGTAAATACAGAATTTAATCTTGGATTCTTTCCACGAAAAAAGGCTCGCTGTGATTTATGCGAAGAACATAGAGTAATTAAACAGAATGCTTTACCAATACAGAAATTAAAACCAACATATAAAGGACAAAGAGAATACGAGACTGGGGGGTTTGGCTCTAAATAATTTAATATGGAAAACCAAAATAAAAATAAACGAGTGAGTGAGTGAGTTTGGTTTTGTTATTCGTTCTAAACTCTCAATGCGTGCTGGGGGGTTCGTTTTGGGGAGGCTGCGCTTTTGGTGCGTGGTATTCCCTGTTTGATATTTTTCTTCGTTTTTTTACGGCGGATCGACACAAAATGGTCATATATCGCCGAGAAGAAGTCAAATTGCAAACACCAACTGTAAAGCATAAACATTGATGCAAAAATGTAAAGAACACTATGAATAATGTAAAACGTATGTACGTGTGTGTTAAAATATCAGCTGCAAACATAATATTGCAAGATGTAAATAAAAATAAGTAGTGTTAGATCTTTTGATATATTCCTATCTGCTTTAGAAACGATAAAATATTTCCGACTGAAACGTTGTCAAATAACTCTTTCAAAGATTGAACGTCATAATATGTACTGCTTTGTGTAGCAAAGTCCACACAGTCGATTAAATATGTTTAATAGTAAGCGGTGTTTGACATGGTACACATTCGGGTTGATCTTCTTTATTCAAAAGATAAGAGCGAGTCAAACGGGTATGACCTATTCGACAGCGAGAAAGAACAACTTCCTCCCTGCGAACAGATCTGTTCCCATGGTGCCATTCCCCTAGAGTAGGTTTGATATCATGAAGTTTATTGAATGAAGCACTGTTCCATGACGACTGCCATTTAGATAAAATGTATTTCTTTATATTGGGCCTAAAATCAGTATGTGGTAATTTCAAATTAGATTGTGATAATAAAAGGGATTCCTTTGCTGCAATATCAGCATCCTCGTTTCCATGACTACCAACATGACTAGGAATCCATCAAAATATGATAAACTTTTTTAAAGATAGTTCATGAAGCCTGAGAAGAAGATTTTAAATGAATGGATTTTCCATATTTCGGTTATGAATTGACTGTAAAACAGAAAGCGAGTCGGAAAAGATAATAAATTTTTCTGCACTATTTTTATATAAAATTTAGAGCTAAATAGATAGCTTTGGCCTCGGCTGAAAATACTGTTGCATTATTTGGCAAACGTAATTTTGATTGATGAAGGAGGCTGACAGCAGCACAGCCAACCTTTGATTCATCTTTTGAACCGTCTGTGTAAATTGCAAAATAGTCCTTGTAAGTTGATTTGATTTCATATTTGGACTTGAATATTTCAGGGTTTGTTTCAGACTTTCTAAAGGCAGTTTTCAAATCGAAAAGAACTGTAGGGGTATGAAGGGTCCATGGTGGTGTATCTGGAATTGAATTTTCTTTAATACCATCGAATTTGAAGTCAGTTTCATTCATAGAAAACAAAGACAAATATCAAACAGGGAATGCCACGCACCAAAAACGCAGCCTCCTCAAAACGAAACCCACAGCACGCAGACGCGTGCACCACACACGCACACACAGCCAACACATTAGGACAAAACGAACAAACAAAGGAACACACACACACACACAAAGCCAACACATCAGGACAAAACGAACAAACAAAGGAACACAGTGGGGCACCGCCTTGGAACGGTCAGTGGCAAAAACACCACTGGGGAGCTTAAAAACAAAGAAAAATATCAAACAGGGAGTGCCACGCACCAAAAGCGCAGCCTCCTCAAAACGAACCCCCCATCACGCAAACGCGTGCACCACACACACACACACTCAAAGCTTACACATCAGGACAAAATGAACAACACACACACACACACACTCAAAGCCAACACATGACAAGACGAACAATAAGCATACACACACGCGCGCACACAAAGTCAACACACAAGGACAAAACGAACAAACAGAGGAACACAGTGGGGCACCGCCTTGGAACGGTCAGTGGCAAAAACACCACTGGGGAGCTTGAACCGGTTTATGGTGCGCACCCAACCTCACTCTTACCCCCACCATGTTCCAAAGACATGGGACAGTGTAAATAAAAGTAATCCCCTCCAGGTGAATCTCTAACACACGTAATGGAAACAAAAAGGCATGGCATGTAAAACACAAAAATGCTCGTGTATTATAAAAAGCAAACCTTAAGAACCAAAAACGTATGTACTCAATGCCTTTTCAGAAGACAGAGCAACAAGAGAAACATCCTTAAGGGCCCGACGAAACAGGCCAGAAGACAAATATCAAAACAGTTCAGTCCTGGTAGGATTTAAAAACTGCTCATCATAGAGTCCTCCCCCCTCTTCCGTCAGACGCAATCAAAGAGGGAAGCGTAGTGTCCAACTGTAAACGGGTTGAACACTAAACATGCGGTATGTCTCAAAACAGTTGGGTCGTCTTTTAATAAAACGTTTGATAATCTTTTCAAATACATTTGGAAAATTACCATGACCCAAGATCTTACGAAGCTTGTAAACCACATCCCCATAATCAAAGGCCTGAAGGGCCTGAGAGTCGGCTAATGATTGATGTACTGGTAGTATAGTCTACCAGTTTCAGTTTGGTTTTAGTTTTTTTCCCCAACTGAACAGAGATTTTGTTACAATAGATGAAATGGGCATTCAGTCGATGCCTAGTAAAACTTTGATTGACATTATGCAAGTATTTAAACCCAATATATTTCTCTAAAATTGAAGAGTGGTTCGCAAAAACAAAAATGTTGAAAGTACAAACTACAATTTGACAGGTGGCACTAAGATACTGCCCATGACTATAAATATTTTTCCAGTAAACATTTGCCTCCGGCATTACCAAAACAGGCAATTATCGGCTGGTATATATTCGCACATGATAAAATTTGAATATGAAAATTTATATATTGAAATTTTATAGCGCGGATTGCCACATACAATTTGTAACGGATGGACGAAAGAACTGTTCAGATATTTTACAGATAAGGGGCCTGGCAATAACCGTGTCACACGCTAGGTATTGTTCAATCATATTATAAGGGATGTGAATTTAAAGTATACTTACTTTTGCGTTTAAAGATGTGTAAATGTTGCTGAGTGTCAATATATAGTGTCATGAATGTTTACACTGACAGGAAAATTGTGCATTCGAAACTAAGAGAAGTTACTCGGACTAGCTACCAATTTCGGAAAAGATAACCAATATTAATAAATGCAGTTCTTTTTTAGTTAAAACCATCATTTATTCTATTTCAGACCTGTTAACCCCTTCAAAACCATGTCAGTAGTCCCCAAGTCTATGTACTTTCAATTATCCGTTTTGATTCATGTAGACAGACAGGCCCAGACTGGGCTGAAAACATGTTTGAGCCATTTTTACGTGGTCGGTAGCAGGGTGGGTGTGGGGAGGGGTGTTCCTTCCCGCTTTAAACTGCAGTCAGATTTTGAAATGGGCATTGTGGCAGGTGGTAAAAGGGCAAATGTATCAACTGTAAAGTGGCAATATTGGGGGAGGGTGTGGGAGGATACTCCCTCCAGCAAGTAGGGTTTGGGGTATCACCACAAGGAAATTTTGAAAATGTAGACCCTTGATACAGCCTTTGGTGAGATTTCGAACTGAAAATTTTATGTTTCAATTTCTAAATATTACCTAGATTCTTTTTAGTATTACAATATTCAAAGTAAGAACGACTGTCACTTCATATTTTTACTTTCAGGTCATGCCTCAGCACTAGAATATAAGTCTGATATTGATTCTATGTATGTCTTATAAAAATAAATTCTAGAATCATTTCTGTTACAATAATATCTATCATGTCTGTTACTTTAATGTTTAAATTTCATAACACAGCTCGATATTTACCCAAAATATTATATCCGCATATGATTACACTTTCTTTTATACTGCCAAAATCTCCAGTTTCAACAATATGTTTTACAAATTGTGATGATATGAAGACAGTTTAGCAGCAATTGGCAGTATCTGACATTGAAGTTTACGGTGAAATTATTTAAATCATTTCATAAAAAAATGTTTCGTTTCGTCAAAGCACTCTAACATAGACGATCTACTTTCGATTTCAAAAACTACAAGAAAATACAATTTAATGTTTCGCCGATTTGTTTATTTCTCGAAAAATAAGAAATAAAATCATTTTTAAAATCAGTAGTAATTAAACAAATCAGTAAGAGCTCTTTCTCGGGATAATTTATCCGCTTACTGACTGCAAAAATCAAGTCATGTGTCATCATGAAAAGCAGAATGGGTGACGGTTTCATTTTTTTACGAACCTAAATCGTAATCAAATTATCCAAACCAGTCAAAATTCCAGAAAGGTTACGATCTAGATTCTTTCTAGTATTACAATATCCAAAGTATGACTGTCACTTCATCTTTTTACTTTCAGATCATGCCTCAGGACTAGAATACGAGTCTGACATACATTATATGTAGGTGTAATAAAAATAAATTCTAGAATCATTTCTGTTACAATAATATCTATCATGTATGTTACTTGAATGTTAAAATTTCATAACACAGCTCGATATTTACCCAAAATATTATATCCGGATACGATTACACTTTTCTCCAGTTTCAACGATATATTTTACAAATTGTGATGATACGAAGACATTTAGCAGCAATTGGCAGTATCTGACATTGAAGTTTACGGTTAAATTACCTCTTATTTAAATCTTTTCATAAAAAAGTTGTTTCGTTTCGTCAAAGCAGCCAAACATAGACGATCTACTTTCGATTTCAAAAACTACAAGAAAATACAATTTAATGTTTCGCCGATTTGTTTATTTCTCGAAAAATAAGAATTAATATCATTTTTAATATCAGTAGTAACTAAACAAACCAGTAAGAGCTTCTTCTTCTGATAATTTATCCGTTTACTGACTACAAAATTCAACCCACGCAAAGTCGTAGAAGCATTGTTATAAACAGGTCAAGCGTGTTAGCCGAGAAGTGTCCAGAATGTAGTTAGGATTCATCTGCGAAGTCTCGCGGAAGAATTAACGTACTGCACATATCTTATTCGGGTCATTTAAAATGAAGCTGTCATAATTTAATTTCATCGATGTGGTAAACTCTTTGATAAGAGACATTCCAATGCTTTCAGAGGTACCCACTCAATAAAATACTAACAGTATGTTCTGAAACTATATTTTGTCTTTCGCTGGATGTTACGCAAGCTTTGTAAGTCTGCGCAATTCATAAAATGCACAGCACAATAAATTTGTTATTTGCGCAATGATTTTAAAGATTATTTTTTGAAACGGACAGGGTAACAAATGGATAATTTGGCTAATAAGTTAATATGCAGTTTTTATTTGAATTTGTGAACATCATATTTGCTATTTTGTGACAAAAGGGCATAAAATTCGTCACCATAATCATATGCGCAAATGTATTACCAAATCTCGCAGAATCGTTATGCGTGTTTATGCTTAATGAGTTACCGCGGAAGAAAATACGTGGCTTTATTCGAGTATTGCACAATTACATGTCATAAATATGACAGATTACATCGTATATTGGTCATAGCAAATAGGATTGACATAAATGAACTTCATTCGATCAATAAACTCTTTGAAATTAGAGACAATCCAATGGAACTACATCACTTCGCTGTGTTGTGAGGCCATTTAAGAATGAGAAATCGTGCGATAGCAAGGACTCGTCAAACGCTTGACAGCGTTTAGCCGACTCAAAAAATGGGTTTAGAAATACCTTCTCGCAGAAGTGTCTTTAAATTACTATTGAATTTTAAAACTAAATCAGAATTACGATAATAAAATTTAGTAAAATATTTAGTAATACGCAATTTGTAATAACGGTAGCCTTGCTGAAGAAGTTTACTTGTAATATATTGATTACGTTCATTGAAATGCTTGACATGACTACACGCTCTGGCAAACCGAATAAACTGAGAAATATATACCCCATAAGATGTAGCCTGAGGTACATCCCCATCCAAATGGGGAAAATTTACAATACCAAAATTAAAATCATCCCTCTTGTCATAAATTTTGGTATGTATAATATTGTCATAAATAGAGAGATGTAAATCTAAAAATGAAGCATCAGTATCCGAATTGTTAGTTTTAATTAACTGAAGCTCCCTAGGATAAATAGTACCCACCAAATGGCCAAAAAAACGGATTATCCATATTAAGAATATCATCCAGATAGCGTGATGTATTATTAAATGCAGTTATAATATCTGCTTGCGTATCTGGAGAAAGGCTCAAAATAAAGTCTCTTTCATAACAATATAAAAACAAATCTGCGACAAGGGGTGCACAATTTAAAACCGGTTTATGGTGCGCACCCAACATCACTCTTACCCCCACCATGTTCCAAAGACACGGGACAGTGTAAATAAAAGTAATCCCCTCAAGGTGAATCTCTTACACACGTAATGGAAACAAAAAGGCATGGCATGTAAAACACAAAAATGCTCGTGTAAAAATATATAAAAAGCAAACCTTAAGAACCAAAAACGTATGTACTCAATGCCTTTTCAGAAGACAGAGCAACAAGAGAAACACCCAACAGGCCAGGCCAAAGCAACAGATACACAATTTCACATGGGATATTAAAATCCTGTAAATGCTGACTTGGGCAAACACGGTTTGCGCTTTTGGTGCGTGGCACTCCCTGTTTGATATTTTTCTTTGTTTTTTTTTTTTTTTTGCTACACAAACCGTTCACTGACCGTTCCAAGGCGGTGTCCGTATTTTTTAACTTTCTGTTTGTCCGTTTCTCAGGTTTGTATATGTTCTGTATATTGTTTTGTAAACTGGTAGTGTTACTTCCCCCTTTTTATGCTTTCGCTTCAGCTGAAAAAAAATCTACGAAGTAATGTCCCTTGATCATCGGTGTCGGCGTTGGTTAGGAAAATGGTCTACATGTTTAAACAGAACTGTCTAATAGACCATACACATAAAAGATGAATTAAAGGTTGGGTGTGCTGCTGTCAGCCTTCTTCATCAATCAAAATTAAGTTTGACAAATAATGCAACAATATTTTCAGCCGTGGCAAAAGCTATTGATTTAGCCCTAAATTTTATATCAAAATATAGTGAAGAAAACTTTATTATATTTTCTGACTCGCTTTCTGTTTTACAGTCAATTCAAAACCGAAAAATGGAAAATCCTTTCATTCAAAATATTCTTCTCAGGGTTCATGAACTGTCTTTAAAAAAGTCTATCATATTTTGTTGGATTCCTAGTCATGTTGGTATTCTTTGAAACGAGGATGCTGATACTGCAGCGAAGAAATCCCTTTCATTAACACAATCTAATTTGAAATTACCACATACCGATTTTAGGCCAAATATAAACAAATACATTTTATCTAAATGGCAATCGCCATGGAACAATGCTTCATTCAATAAACTTCATGATATTAAGGTGTCGTCACAGACACTTTAAGAATTAAGTGGGTGGGGTACATCTTTTTTTCAATATGAAAATTTGTGGAAATTACACACTTTTTTTAATGTAATGTCATGTGCAAACTGTAAGGACCTGATTAATTTTGTGTTTATAATAAATGTTATCAATAATAAAAATTATGACATACGTTATCACTTGAAAGAAGCTTTTCTTATGTGATGAGAAAGAAGAAATCCATTGCCTTGTATAAATTCCAAACAATGTGATTCCCTTGCCAAGACATTCATTAGCAGTGTCCTAGAGGTAAAACGTGTAATTCAGTTGAATTTTTATATATGAACAGTTCTTCCAAGTATAGTATAGGAAAAATATTCAGCCATTTTTGTTTTGGAAAAAGTAGTTCCTAGTTGAGGTATGGTGGGCAAGGAGGGTCATATTGAAAACTGTAAAATTATGTCCCTTTTGTAAAAAATTTTGAAAATCTTTATTCAAGTTTATTGAGTAAGTTATTAGGCTTAGAAAATATTGTTTGTTTTTGGTTACATACGAAAAATAAATTGGGGCATGTAGGTCAGTAATTATTTTTAAAAACATTTTAAGTGGGATTTTTAAAAATATTTTTGTGTAAAAATTAATACAAATAAGGTGGTTATTCCTTTACAGCATCAGTAAGTCAATTTTTAACAAAACTAACCATGTCTTAAGCATAAAAAGTGCAGTTTCATTTGGTTTTGGACAAGAAGATTTTCAAAGTTTTTCCCTATATAAATCTATGTAAATTATAGAAATAAACAAAGGGCCATAACTTACTAAAAAATTGTTGAACCAGTCTGATTTTCAGGGGAACACAACTAGGGTACCAATACAGCATTCTGACAAAGTTTGGTCAAAATCCCCCTAGTAGTTTCTGAGGAGATGCGATAACGAGAAATTGTTAACGGACGGACGGAATGACGGACGGACGGACCACGGATGCAGAGTGATTTGAATAGCCCACCATCTGATGATGGTGGGCTAAAAATTATCCAGTTTGTTGATGACCTTTATGAAAAAAGAACCTGCTCTGTAGTTAACAAGGGAATGAAATAGTTAAAAAATATGAAGTTATAATTTTATGTGAAGAATTAAATAACAATTGCACTTTACACAAAAATGTGTTAAATATAACAACTGTCACTTAGTAAACATATCCTCAAGCAATTGCTAAATATTATTATTACAGTGATATATCAACTTTTTAAATTTAAAGTAATGGTTTGCACTGGCAACCTTAAAATACAGACAAAATCACAAGTTGTTGAGGTGTGGCAAGATGTATGATACTCAAAAAATGTTAATACATGTATTTCACGAATAATAAATGATTTCATTTAACAAATAATCATGGCCTCCAAGTGGTTTATCATCTAATTAAGCACGTTCAGAGTCAAGATGCTTAAGAATTGAACCACACTGGCGTTAGCATTGAGTGATTAAATACTAAAGCATCTGAACAATGAACGTGGTAAATTATAGAATAATTCACAAGAAGGCCTTGATTGTTTCATGCTCATGCTTACACAAAATCTTATGCTGGGGCAAGAAGGATAGCTCCCCTATTGTTCGAATAGTGAAGCTAAAAAATAACAATTGTGAAAATAGTTACAACTTTAAACAAATAAATATTACAGTCAGAAAATATTACAGTCGGAAATTAAGACTTGTGAAAAGACAGTACTGACTGTCTAGTCAAGGCATTGCAATTAAGATATTAAATGAAATAATTCAATAATTTCAAAGAGCAATTGTCCTATCTTAAGATGATGATTAACTTTAACAGCTTACATATATGGACTGCCAATTTTAGAAATAGGCTAAAAGTTATAAAAAAAAATGATAACATGTGATGTAATCACTGAACAGCAATGAGAACTGTCCATACATTCCCAACAGAGAATACCAGCTTCCTTTGAAAATAATAAAATGTCATGCACACAAAACATTAGAGGGTGCTTTTCTCATAAAAACATATATATCCCTCCTATGTATAACTTTAGCACTGGTGGCCATTTTGTGCAGCGAAGTAGAACATGTGGGCCATATGCACAATTAGGCTTGGTACTGATCACTTCTATGAGGTTTCATTGAAATTTGTGCAGCAGTTTCACATGTGAAAGCCAGACTATTTTTATATTTCAACTCTTTTGTCCATTTTGTGCAGCGAAGCAGGACGTGCTAGCGATATGCATAACTAGGGCTGGTACTGATAACTCCTGTGATGTTTCATCAAAATCCAGCCTAAATTTTTATTTGTAAAGGCGAACAAGACTTGTTTATTTTTAGTTCTGGTGGTAATTTTGTGCAATGAAGTTGAACATGTCTGTGATGTGCATACCTAGGCTTATTACTAAACACTCATGTGAACTTTCTTCAAAATCCGGCCATCACTTTGACCGGTCAAATGTAGACAATATTTTTTATTTGTAGGTATTGCAGCTATTTTGTGCATAAAGTGCAACGTTCCATCACTATGCACAACTAATTTGGTACTCATCACTCCTGTGAAGTTTGGTCAAAATCCAGTCAGCAGTTACACCTCTGAAAGCTGGACAATTTTAATGCACACAGGTGCATGGACAATGAAGGCAAAAAGCATTATGTCTCCCCCATGTATGAGGGACATAATAAATGAAAAAGGTGTTCCTGTACTTTATTCAGCAATTACAAGAGATTTATTAACAAGATTATCAGACTGTCAGAAAATACGCCCATCATTGATTTTGATATAATTCAACGAACATAATCCAAGAGTGCCTGAGGTGGATTTTCCTGGTTATCAAACTTGGCTGAGATATTTTGCCCACACACATTGTCAGCCAGCAAATTTGGTGAAGATCGGATAAAAACTGTTCGACTCAGAGAGTACACATGCTTTTGGATGCTGAACGCCTGCCCGTCACTGCTGTGCACATAATATGCCCTGCTTTTTCAGAGACGGACGTACAAAAAGTAGTATTTAAATAAAATACTTCTTCATGACTTCTTCATACTATTTTCTTGTGTTGCTTAAGCTATAACTTTTATTTAATATTACAGTTACAGTAGATGATCAACCACACAGAACATTTGCTGATTTTCAAAATGCAATGTGTGAAATTGTACAAAAATTACATCCTGCGGAAACAATAACCTTAAACTGAGACCAGCACACAGAAGTACTCAAAATGTAATAAGAAAATATATGTAAAAAATTTACTTGTTGCATTTATCTATTAATAAAAAACATACATATATATGTTGTATACTCATTATGACAAAGTTATTCAGATATAATTATATCAAATAAGAAGAGCACCGCCTTGCGGGTGCTGACGCTCATCTGACTTTTTTGTATAATAGAAATATTGTCCTACCCATGATTTTCTAAATCTAAAAAGGGCCATCAATCTTGCAAAAAGCAGGATGGAGTTATGTTTCTTGATGTACAGCGTCCGCTTATGACGGTGAAAAACTGTTGCAAGTTTTAAAGCAATTGCTTTGATAGTTTATGAGAAAAGCTGACTTAAACATTTAACATAATACTCAACAAAGAAAACTGATTTTCTAAGTCAAAAGGGGCAATAATTATTGCAAAAAGCAGGATGGAGTTATTTTTCTTGCTGTACAGGGTCAGCTTATGATGGTGAACACGTGTTGCAAGTTTCAAAGCAATAGCTTTGATAGTTTAGTAGAAAAGTTGACCTAAACATAAAACTTAACAAAGAAATCTGATATTTTCTAAGTACAAAAGGGGCCATAAATCTTGCAAAAACAAGGATGGAGTTATGTTTCTTGCTGTACAGGGTCAGCTTATGATGGTGAACAAGTGTTCCAAGTTTCAAAATTATAGCTTTGATAGTTTAGGAGAAAAGCTGACCTAAACATAAAACTTAACCAGGCAACGCCGACACCGATCAAATGATAATAACAGTTAACTCATCATTTTTTCTCTCTCAAAATATCAGATGAGCTAAAAATTAAAAATCTTATTATGATAATGATAGTTCTATTATACTTGATTACCTTAAATATCTATAAATTTTAATGAGCCATCACATAAATCAGTGTATAGTGCGTCCACTTCTTGTGACATGTCCTCGCCTTCATACAAAACATCATACACAGCGTTTAGAGATCTCCATCTTTGCCTGTTGCAAATATGACATAGATGTTAATTTATGAATTTTAAAATATAAATGAAAGGATACTTTTAAGTCAAATTTACATAAAAAAATATTTATTTGATAAACACAGTAAATATTGTCTATGTATACATTTCAGGTATATCAACATATATACAGTAATTTGATTGCTTACACTAAGTGTATGGCATGAGAAAATAATATAGATTTAGGAATAAAATTTATGCAGGCTGCATGCAATCATCCTATGAAAATTGATGATTAATGGCGAAACTGTTCTTTACTGGCTGACAAACACCTATTTCAGTCAGTTAATGACGACCAAAACAAAATGTGTCACCTTACGACAATGAAAATTTATTTTATGAACTAGAGCTGCTTTTGAGAAAAGCGCATTTCTCCCAAAACTGCCTAATCATCTAAAAAGCAATCAGTCTTTATATACTGTTTACTCACTACAAGTATACTTTTGAAGAAAAAAGCGGATTTTGGATAATTCAAGGGCTATAATTCTGAAGTGCCTCAGGTGATTTTGCTTGCTATTATGAACTTGGCGGAGGAGTTACAGTCGAAGAAATTTGATTCAACTTGGTGAAGATAGGATCAGAAATGTTTAACTTAGAGCACGGGCAAGAGTAAAAAAATGCGACTTTTTGCAATTCAAGGGCCATAATTCCAAGTGCCTTGATAGATTTATAAATCCATCAAACTTCACCAAGGACTTATGGCCAAATACATTTTGTTTAAGTTTGGTGAAGATTGGATGAGAAATGTTCGACTTACGAGTCCGGACAAGATTTCTGACAGACAGACACACTGGAGTAAATCAATATGTGTCTCACACCACTTTGTGATGGGACACATACGTGTAACTATGACCACTCATATTAAGTACATACCTGAAACGACATCTAGTACATTACCCTTGTACCACTTTGTTTTCTTTTTTTTCACATACTGTCCATAGGTGTATAATTCCTCTACCAACAAACTTCACTGCTTTTTTCCGTCTGGCCCTGCCTTTACATTTGTCATCCTGTCAATTAATTTCTTAATTTATTTTTATTCAACTCAAAACAGGCCACCTTTCAGAAATATAACAGAGAGCCTTTATCTTTGAAGATAGTAACAATTTAACATTATTATAATGAACTGTCATTTTCAAAATTTTATAGTCAACAGCCTCTATATAAAGAATGTACACTTTACATGAAAGATTTCAATAATTTTATATTCATAAAATAAAATGTTTGTGAATACTGACAAATTAAAAACATTATATATTAAACTTTATGCATTTTACCATTATGCATGCATAAATTAATGCACAGATTTACAACAGCTGCCTCATAAAAAAAATTAAATCAATAATTCAATGGAAAAAAATTTATGTTTTGTTTTAATGACACATAGCTTTTTAACATAACATAACATAACATAACATATAGTTTATTCGACATAAAACTGTCATTCAATTCATAGTCGATAATCAATTCCAGTACAGAGTATGAAGCGTGAGAATTTTACCCAGAGAAATATTGTACACCTTAACAAGTACAAAGTGTGAAAAATTTGACATTATTCTAATAGCCGTTAATAACACATTATTAGAAGTATCAATATTTGAGACACATTTGTCTCGTATAAAACGCTACTAGTAAGTGTAATGACAATGTAGAAAAAGAAACGTACATTGTGTAAAAATTGTTTTGAAAAATGAATAAATGAACGAATATCAATATTTGAGACACATTTACCTCGGATACAGCGCTACTAGGAAATAAATGTGGTGACAATGTTAAAAAAGTACATTGCATAAAAATTGTTTTGAACAATGAGTAAATGAATGAATAGGCAAAACATATACTTATTCAAAAATGGCAATTGCATAGAATATATAAAATGGATTCGCAATGAAAATGCAAAATCACAATCTTTCTTTTAATGCATAGTACAAATATTTTGCTAGATTGATCAGTACTTTATTATTTGTAGCGGACATGAGGATTTCAAATTTCTGTAGCGTAGGCCACCTACAAAAATACAGCTTGAAAAATTTTCGACGCAACTGATAGTATTTTGGACATACTAATAAAAAATGGTATTCGTCCTCTATCAAATTCATAGAACAGTTTCGGCACTTTCTTTCTTCTCTTTGGACATTTTCATGCCTACCTTTTTCTATTTCCAAATTATGAGATGACAAACGGAATTTACTTAGCGCTATTCTATATTTATTGATATTTATAGTATTTAAATATTTTTCTTGTTCAAATTCATGTTTAAATAAGCTATATGATGACAACCTGCTCGAATTATTTATGTTTGAGTACCAGCTTTGTTTGTATATGTCAAGTATTCTTTGTTTTATAACTTGTTAGTTAACACACATATTGTCTTGGTTTAGCCATATATTTGTCATTCCTATTTCGTTTAATACGGATTTGACCATATACGCCCAATTTTTACCGTTGTATGAAAGGTTATTGTTTGCATCTTCCTTTAACATGGTGTAACTTTTCTTTAAAATACAATTTTCATCTGATTTTAATATTTTTATCCAATATTTAATCATTATTATTTTTCGGTGTATTTTCATCGGATATCTACCTAAGTCTCCATATAAACCGTCTAAGTTGGTGGATTTTCTAACACAGAGTATTTTCCTCAGAAATTTACAGTGGACTTTCTCAATACACTTTCCTTCACCATATCCATGAATTTCCGCGCCATAGTTAAGTATTGAACCAACCAAGCTATCAAATAATTTACATTGATCTTGTACTTTTAATTCTACTTGATTAAATACTGTAAATAAGTTATGCAATGCAAATAAAGAATGCTTAGCCAGATGATTTTGTGTTCGAAACCAATGACCATTTTTGAAGAAATATATTCCTAGATATTTAAAGGAGTTAACAATGTCTAAAATTTGTCCATTAAAACTGAAGTTATAAGTTGTGTGTCTACCTTGTTCAAATATCATAATTTTTGTTTTAGTGGTATTTACTTTTAGTTTCCAAGTGTCGCAATAAGCAGACAGATCATTAAGCAATGACTGTAGGGCTTCTGGTTTATGTGCAAATAAGACCGTATCATCTGCAAATAAAAGCATATATAATTTCAAATCATCTATATTAAATATATTTTCGATATTTCCGTTAATATTATTGATTAAATCATTCACAAAGAATAAAAATAAAAGGCTAGAGCTAGGGTCTCCCTGTTTTGCACCAATATTTGAATCGAAACTGGGTGAAAATTGATTGTTATACCTTACTGCAGCTTTAACACAGCTGTACATATTTTGTATGGCTTTTACAAACTTAGAGCTCACATTTTCTTGAATCAATTTATGGAACATAAAGGAACGTTCTAATTTATCAAAACACTTTTCAAAATCTATAAAAGCAACGTATAACTTCATATTGTTTGAAAGTGTTTTTGCAATTATTGAGTGTAATATAAAGATACAATCTATAGTTGATTTGCCTTTTTGAAAACCGTACTGGTTATCTGTTATCTTTTTGTGTTTTACTGACCATTCTGTCAGACGATTTAGTAAAACCTGTGAATAAATTTTTGCAATGATATTAATTAAAGTTATGCCTCTGTAGTTTTTAGCTTCTTCCACATCTCCCCCTTTAAAAATCGGGACAATTATTCCTGCACCCCACGCAGTTGGATAATCACCTGTGAGAAATATTCTATTAAAAAGAGCTAATATAAAATGAGATATTTCATCGAATGAACATTTATAAATCTCTGCAACTATGTCATCGATACCACTACTTTTATTGTTATTCTGTGAAAAAAATTGCTTTCCTTAGTTCTGTCATGGATTTCTTTATCTAAGTCATCATCAATTATATTTTGATCATATTCTGTATTTACATCGGTAGCTTCCGTATCGTACAATGTTTTGAAATGTTCGTACAAATCATTTGCTGTTAGCGTTTCAGCTTGTTTTGAATTTTTTGCATATTGGTGTCTAATTTTATTCCAAAATTTTCTAGGCTGGGATTTACTCATTTTATTGAGATCACTTCTTTCTTGATAACTATATTTTTTCTTTTGTATACGTTTTATTTTATTATATTGGTTTTTTATAGTCACATATTCTCTGCGGTATTCATCATTGTTTTTATTTTTAACAAATTTATTTCTAGCTTTTTTGAACTTTACTCTAGCAGAATAGCATTCTTCGTTAAACCAAGGTTTTTTTATTTATTTTTTTCTTTCCTGCATTTTTACTCGGTGTGTAGGTTTTACCGAACACATCAGAAGAACAATCGTGTAGTATACTTAAAAACGATTCAGATATATAATTAATGTCTTCGCCTTGATTAATTTTATCATGGAGATTTTTAATGTCATCTCTTTTTGTTGCTAGAAGTTGCTGAAATTGGTAACTTTTTGTTTCATCCCATTTTATAAATCTGTTCTCGTACTTTTTTGCAGAAGAGAATGGTGTATTTCTTTTACTCGGGAGGTTAAAATGTATCCCACTATGATCAGAAAACTCATTCGGCGAGACAATTTCAAAATGAGATATACAATCAAAATCATTTACATGTAACAATAAATAATCGACAACGCTAGCTCCATTCAATGAATGATAGGTCATTTCACCTATACCAAGGTCATTGTATAATCTAGAGTTACCTATAATAAACAACGTGGATTGACAAAGCTCGACCAAGCGTTTACCCGAATTATCAATGACTTTATCACGAGAAACACGTGCCGGTATATTTACATAGTTTGACATGTTTGACAGATCTGACAGATAAGTATCATGATCAATATATTGGTCGTATTCTAAAATATCAGATACATTTGAGGTGCGACTATTAAAATCACCAAAAATAAAGCATTTGCCATTTGGTTTATACTTCTCGATACCTGATTCAATCTCTTCAAAAAAGTCAAAATTTTCTGTATTAATCACAGTAGAATTATAAGGCGGTATATAAACACAGCACAAAAATACATGTTCATCGAAATCAAATAAGTCTTTAGATAGTTTTATCCATAATAAACCATTTTGATTTGTCTCTACGATACTAATATGTTTATGAAGCGAGTGTTTATAATAGAGGGTTATTCCTCCACTAAATCTCCCTCTACGCACATTATGAGTTTTATTACCAAATAAATGTACACTGTCATAACCTTGTATTTCAAGGTTTAAATTGTTACTTTTAGACAACCATGTCTCTGACAGAAATATTAAATCATAGCTTGTAATAACATCTATGAAATCTGGGTCATGTATTTTACGTGTTAGCCCGTTAATGTTCCAATTGAGTATAGTAATATCCTCCTGACAGCCCTAATTCACAAGGTCAATAATTCTCCCATCTACGAATTTTTTGGTAGCTTTGTGTTTCACAAATAACTTGTTACCTACTATTCTGGTAGAATCTGCATCAATTTTCTCCTGTTTGATGTAATCGCTAAACGCTTTTCTAGCATCCCTGTATGGTTGGGGTGATTGCACACCAACGCCCTGCTTCTTCTCTTTTAATAACCTTTTTATTTCCTCGTCATAAGATTTGTGTCTTACCGTTTCTCGATCTCTATAGTTTTGAAATTTTACCACTATCGGTCTCGGTTTTTTGGCTCGCTCTCCACCAAGCCTATGTACTCTGTCGAACTCCATGCCTGTATGGTCAATCTTCAAAGTATCTTTAATGAGGTCACGCACTAGATTTTCACAGTTATCTGGTTGGGGATCTTCATCTCCCTTTGGCTTTTCCGGCTCACTAAGACCATAAAAGATAAGATTTTCCCGCATCGACCTTGCTTCAAGGTCCAGTAGTTTATCCTGGATTTTTTCTTCACGTTCCTGGTAATTATATATATCAGATTCTAGCTCAGAACACATGGATTGTAATTTATTAATGTCTTTCTGAGATTTTTTTAGATCCTTTCTCTGTGCCTCATGTTCATTGTTCATAAATGTTAATGACTGGTCAGTTTCAACGGTTTTAGTTTCTAAGTTTGACATCTTTGTTTCTATTTCTGATATTTTGAGGTTAATAAGTTTGACAGCCTGCTCGATCTGATCAATTTTTGGAAGCGCGGCCTTGATTTGTTTAACATCCTCTATAAGGGACACGGCCCAACTCGGAGGTATAGAAGTACTATGTGTTAATACCCCCTGTGATTGCGGCGACGGAGGCACATGCATTCCTTGCACATTCATCATGCCCGGGACACCGACCGGGTATTGACCGTTCATACTCATAACTGGGGAGTTGGATTGCATCACAGATTGTACATAATCCGTACTGTCCACAAAACTACCCGCTAAACTACCCGCTAACGTTCCGCCTGATGAGCTCAATAATATATGTCCAGGTGTGTAATGGCCGATATCCGTACCTGGTGAACTACTAGCCTTTCTCTTTTCAGCCCTTTTTTTGTCGTTTTCTTTGGCTTTTAGTTAAATGTTTTTCCTGTGACATTAATACTTAACACTTTAGATCCAGTTTAGTATAAAATTTATCCAAGCACAATGTTTTATTTCCGACAAAAACACAAAATAATCCCGGAGAAAACTCGCACATGACTTCATACCCTGTTTACCGTTATACAAACATGTTTTCAGTGCAAAATAATGTACTTTATCTACAATAAAAATGTTAATATCAACAGACAAAACTTAAATGTATATTGCAAAATATACAAACAAATTATGAAGAATACCTTTGATACTTGAAGGTTGTTGGTTGTTTCAGGAGGTTGTTTCTTTTCCTCATTCCTGAAACTGTCTGAAGTGCTACTAGTAGTAGTAGTACTACATGTAATTGTGCTGTTCTTGCTGGAGTTGGTCTGTAAGTTCTCTCTTGTGTGAGTAACATTACTGCCAGCTGTACTACAGGCTGTAGATTCTTGATGAACATTGAACTACAATGGACACAATAAGATTTTCTTATTATAATTTAAAACTACAATGCACATAATAAGAATTTCATGTTTCAATGTGTTTGATGTGAAGTTCTTTGATAATAGCAACGCTTGATATGAAATTAAATTAATTTTTCATATTCAATTAATTTTTTATATTTTATTAAAAATTAACAATGTAGTAGTAAATTAAAAGTTTTATAGATATATAACGGAATAAAATATATGTTATAGCTATTAAAGAAACAAATATACGAGCCTTGCCATGAGAAAACCAACATAATGCATTTGCGATGAGCATAGATTCAGACAAGCCTGCTCTTCCGAGCTTTCTGGCCAGGATCATTGCTGTTCCCTAATGGTTTCTGTTATTGCAATAGACTTTAAAAGCGAACAGGACTGTTCCTGACCAGACTGCGCATCTGCTCAGGCTGGTCTGGATCCATGCTGGTAGTAAATGCACTATGTTGGTTTTTCTCATGGCGCGGCTCATATATTCATTTATTACAGTGTAATATGTTAATAATATTAAACCGAAATCATTTATGGTATATCATTTTTGTTTAAAATGTTTACAAAATCAAAACGTTAACAAACTCATAAAGAACAAATCATACCTTTTGCATACACATGATATAAATCATATATCAATGGAAGTATACACTGTATATACAACTGATTTACTTTATTATATGTCTTGCATAATTAACTAATTACTTACCCATGGTGCTTTTGGCTTCCTTATGCCAGTGTAAGTACCATATCTAGGGGCAGCTAGTTCTGGTAGCAAGAAGAGTTTGTAAAAGCTTTCAAGTCTTGGTAGCATTACTTCATTCCACAGAACTATGTCTTTCCAAATTCTTTCAATATAAATATCATAGGGATTTGTGCGCCGCAGAACAAAGTCACACCACTCCAAATTAAATATATTTAGTTGACCCTGAATCTGGTAGTATATTGGATGCTTTCTTTTCAGTCGTAATTTATTTTTATACACTTCTAAGCAAAAAGATTGTAACTTTCTAGCAGCATCAGCAATTAATAAAGTATTGTTCTGTAGAAAATTTTTAATTCCAAGTAAGCCATTTTCATCTTTGCTTGAGTGAACTATTCCATCTGTTGATGCAGCTAAAAAAGGATGTGATTCACATATTTTTAGCCCAGTTTTAGTTACTTCAACATTTTGTTTTTGATTTTTATATTCTATGATCGTGTTTTCTTCTTGTGCCAATCCTCGAATTGTATTTATGTTTCCCTTAAATTTACTGTAAATTGTGTTTTTTACCAAACATGTAGACACATTTCCTGGTCTTCTATTTATAACTTGTCCAAAGTTTGAACTAGTTAGTCTGATATGTCTTTCTTTTCTCCACATATCATTTTTGGACTGGTCCACTGTTTTTTTTTTTCAATTTCTTGCATCTGTTCTTTGGATTTGTTGACATGTTTCTCCATAAAGGATTTGCACAGTTCCTGAAGTTAAACTTGTGAAATGTCTGGTGTATCATCTAGATTACTTCCATAGTCAATTTTTGCTCGTTTACTCTGGCTTACTTTTAAGTCCTGAAATTTCCGTTTCCTGCGTAAAGTTTTACTTTCTGGTTTCTTGTTATATTTTACGGAGCTCTGTCTTTTCTGTGACTGCCTTCTTACTCCTTGATAAAAGTTTTGTCCAGGCTGCATTTGTGTGACCTTATGAAAGGTTAATGGTGACAAAGCTATTCCGAGATTTTTTCTTAATCCACCCCCATAACACCTTGCATTCCAAGACCCTCTTCCACATCTATTGACAAATTTTCCACCATCAAATTTGGAACGTATAGACATCCAACTTTCACACAAATTTGTTGTGAAGTTTCCTATCAGTCTGTCACTCTTATCTGCAATTCTGTTTAATAATATCTGAGTGTCTTTTATGAGTTCTTTCAATTCTTCTTTGGTACAAATATTTTTCACTGGACGTCTTGATGCTTCCATTTCTTGTTCAAATGGTAATTTCCAGAACTGGTATTGATTTTCAAAAATCTGGTCGAAAGAAAAATCATTATCATCATCATCTTCTTCATCATCAACAATACTTTCATTTATTTTTTTTTTTTTTGTTCTCTGTTTACAGAAGATACTACAGTATTCGTGAAATCCTAAAATATGATAGACAGAGTTAATTATGTCTTTTCTCAGCTGTTTCGGGTTATTTTCTAAAGTTCTCATTTTTATGGCACATCGTACTGCTGTTGTTAATCTTACCCTATTTAACTTAGTAAGTTTTCCTTTCCCTTTATGCTGTGGTTTTTCAGTAACTAATTTTTCTAAATTAGACCGTAAACATTTACATGTGTGATTAGCACATTCAAGTTTCACAATATTTCTTCCCCAAACTGGCACATTTTCTTGTAATTTAGCGTACACAGAACTATCACCGTCTGCAATGATTTTTGTGTATCTGACACCGTGCACAGATTCTGCCTCCAAAAATCCTGTCAAAATAATGTCAGACTCCATTGACTGAGAACTATCTGACCAGTTCTTAAAGCATGTATGTTCTTTAGGGTCAGTCCCCTTATTTTTGGCTCGGCAACATATGGAACAGTCTTTATTACGTACACCTATGTACAAAATTGTTTTGGTCACAGCACCAAAAATAACACCGACTCCACCCAGAGCATTGTAAGTGGGTTTGTGTGAACGTTTGGACCACCCACCATCGCAAATGACTGTAATAGCAGGAACACCATCACTGAAATCTCCCCTTTCAATGGCGAGCCTCTTTTCTTCTGCTCCTGACCTTGACATCTGTTCTCGCAGCCTCGCCCCACCAGCATCCTATTTTATCTTCTAGTACAGAAAATGTTCCATCACGCATTGGTGGTATATCCATTGTACTTAGCTGCTCATTTAGATCAGAAGCCCCACCTCCACTTGCCATGGTTCCCCATACAGCACGAACATTTATATCATATAACCCATTTTTAAGTTTTTGGCTTGTTGGCAATGGGAATTCCTTTAGGCAACCTTTACACTGAACCATAATCACACTGAATAACCCATTACGACACTTTTCTGACTTCAAAGTAATGGCAGTATCACCGTTACTCACTAAATCACATGCAGCACAGCACTGACATGTATGCGCAGTAATCGAAAGAAAATGTTCTTGTAACATATTTAAGTTATAAAAATACGATAGCCTGTTACAGGTTTGTCCACTTTTGTCATTTTGAATTTTAATGAAGTGCCAGCAAGGCGAATGAACTTAGACTTTTTCTCTTTTATCAATGGTATGCGCCGTACAATAAACTTAGCTGACAAAATGCCTGAATGGGAACCAAGAGGTCTTTTCCTAACAATCTGGTATGGCTGGGTACTCTTATCACTATGATATAATTGTATCCTTTCTTCTCTTTTCAAAAGCAATGCCTTCGCCTGCATTTTTCTTACTCTACTATGCCTTCCACCTGCCTGTCCAAAACGTCTCTTTTGCATTTTATTCTTTTCAGGTCGAAATTTCCCCATTCTTATGGGTATATGTGAAACAGGGAGTATATATGCAGTCTTTCAATTAAATTTGAGGAAGAAATAACTACACAAAAGTAACTTTCATGAAAAACACTCCGAGTAAGCAATTCAGTTGCACCTTGCTCGCCACCATACTTGTTTACATTCAGCTACGAGGTCAACAATCGTGACCGTCAGAAAAAAAAAATAAACAAAAATGATAACTCTACTACTCACCTTGAATCTTGCAATCGGAAAACCTGACCTACACAGTATGGTAAAGGGTATTATAAAATAGGAGAATGCATAAAAACTTACTTCGATTACGCCAACAACACTATGCTATAGCAGAAATTACGCATTTCATCTTCGCTGCTTCGTCGTGGGAAAATTCAGCGGAAATGCCTTACAACACCTCACTGGAGTCGGCGACAAAATTACTCTTAGAAAGAAGTCCGATATTTTATATATTTTTTCAAAGTTTACTTGCAATTCGTGTAATATTACTTTTTAATTATTTACTTCTTTTAAATGGTAGAAATGAAAGCTATTAAATAAAAAAAATCACACTTTATGAAAAAAAATATCATAGGTTGTCGTTCGTGGCAGCCAAGCGGAATAATATTTTGGTGAATCGGTTTCATGCTTCCGGGTGCTGAAGTAAAGTTGTAAAAATACACAGATTTGTTCGCATGTATGTTTATAACTGGGAATGGGTTTGAATAGATATATATATATATTTGTAATTGTGAAAGCATGATGATTGATTTCTTTATGATATTTTCGTTTAGGTCCTTTTAGATCACGCGCAACTTGATTTCACTTTCTTGTTTACATTTTTATGAATGAAACAATGGCTTCCGTCGCAAAATTAAAGGCATGGTGCTTACTTCAATTTGGTTTTTAAGAATATTAGCCATTTTTAAATTAAGAAACTCTACTTCACTGTAGAATATGATTAGGATATAATAAGTTTATTACTTACAGTTACAAATATTGCCTGGTATTCTCTGTGGATGTCTCGTGCTGGGGCCTTTTGTTTTATGACTTTATTAGGTAATTAGCAGTAATAACTTAAAAGTAACTCATACAAAATGAACTTTATACATGTTTTATTACAAAATCATGGTATTGTTATAGAAACTTGGATATAAATCGGGGAAAAACCCCATCTCATAATTCAGGCGTACTGTACAAAGTCGCCTGTGACGTCTCCTTAAACCTACTCTAGGGGAATGGCACCAAGGGAACAGATCTGTTCGCAGGGAGGAAGTTGTTCTTTCTCGTTGTAGAATAGGTCATACCCGTTTGACTCATTCTTATCTTTTTTTTTTGGATTTAACGTCGCACCGACACATGATAGGTCATATGGCGACTTTCCAGCTTTAATGGTGGAGGAAGACCCCAGGTGCCCCTCCGTGCATTATTTCATCGCGAGCGGGCACCTGGGGAGAACCACCAACCTTCCTCAAGCCAGCTGGATGGCTTCCTCACATGAAGAATTCAACGCCCCGAGTGAGGCTCAAACCCACATCGATGAGGGGCAAGTGATTTGAAGTCAGCGACCTAAAAACAAAGACAAATATCAAACAGGGAATGCTACGTACCAATAAATGCAGCCTCCCCAAAACGAAACCAACAGCACGCAGACGCGTACACCACAAACGCGCACACACCCAAAGCCAACACATTAGGACAAAACGAACAAACAAAGGAACACAGTGGGGCACCGCCTTGGAACGGTCAGTGGCAAATACACCACTGTGGAGCTTAAACCGGTTTATGGTGCGCACCCAACCTCACTCTTACCCCCACCATGTTCCAAAGAAATGGGACAGTGTAATTAAAAGTAATCCCCTCCAGGTGAATCTCTAACACACGTTATGGAAACAAAAAGGCATGACATGTAAAACACAAAAATGCTCGTGTATAAATATTTAAAAAGCAAACCTTTAGAACCAAAACGTATGTACTCAATGCCTTTTCAGAAGACAGAGCAACAAGAGAAGCACCCTTAAGGGCCCGACGAAACAGGCCAGAAGACAGATTTCAAAACAGTCCAGTCCTGGTAGGATTTAAAGATTGCTTATCATAGAGTCCTCTCCCTCTTCCGTCAGACACAATCAAAGAGGGAAACGTAGTGTCCAACTGTAAACGGGTTCAACACTAAACATGCGGTATGTCTCAAAACAGTTGGGTCGTAACCTCTTTTAATAAAACGTTTTATAATTTTACCAAATACATTTGGAAAATTACAATGACCCAAGGTATTACGAAGTTTGTAAACCACATCCCCATAAAAATGGGTTTAGAAATACCTTCTCGCAGAAGTGTCTTTCAATTACTATTGAATTTTAAAACTAAATCAGAATTACGATTTATGTTTTAATCGATTGTGTGGACTTTGCTCCACAACGCAGTACATCTATGACGTTCAATCTTTGAAAGTGTTATTCGAAAAAGTTTCAGTCGGAAATATTTTATCTTTTTTAAAGCAGATAGGAATTTATCAAAAAATCTGAACATTTCATATTTTTATTCACATCTTTTGCAATATTTTTATGTCTGAAGCTGATATTTTAAAACATATAAAATTTTACATGAATGATTTTAGATATGCTTTACATTTTTACGTCTATGATTTTAGGTTTGCTTTACAATTGGCGTTTCCAATATAACTTCTTCTCGGCGATATATGACCATTTTTGTCGATTCGCCGTAAAACCTAACTCCCTCACTAAAATAGTGAATGCCGGTCCAAAACAACAAGAAATTAGCAATAAAAATGTTCACCCAAGATACACTCTGTGTCAATCAATTAATTTTTTCTATAGCTTGCGGTTTTTGAATACCTAGATTTTGTTTCGTAAGTCTGGGGGTTTCGTTTTGAGGAGACTGCGTTTTTGGTGCGTGGCATTCCCTGTTTGATATTTTTCTTTGTTTTTTTTTTTTTTTGTCTTCAACAATATTGTTTTATTTACCGAAGTAATTGTGAATTTCTATAAAGAAATCGTATTCATTTCCTTACAGAATAACATTTGATCTGTTTCTACACGTTTGTTCCTGTATATGCAACAACAATGAAGAATTTTTGCTGAGGATTACATTCATGTCTTAATGCCCGCTTTGCTCAATAGAGAGATCGCAGGTCTACGCGAGGTCGTTAGTTCGATCCTCGGGCGGGCCTATGTTCTTCTTGACGACTTGATTAAAGACATTGTGTCTCATATCATTCGTCGTCCACCTCTGATTCATGTGGGGAAGTTGGCAGTTACTTGCAGATAACAGGATTGTACTGGAATTTAAGGTAAATTACATTTCCAGTTGAAATGTACGTGTCCATCAACCTTTTTTGTTTTAGCCTATTTAGTCACATGCAGTCAATATTTATTGCAAATCATGTCTTTAAATGCCCAGTAAATAATTGTTATTCAACTGCATCATCATGTTCTGGGCGCTAAATCAGTCGCTTTCTTGATTACTGCCTATATATATGATTCAAATGATAACCGTCCTACACATTGCTTGACATGAAGGTCAAATGAGTTTTTGTCAAGACTGCAGGTCATCATTTGCATATTTATGATCACCTAAATGTATAAGTGTAATCAAAAATCAATCCGAGAATTAAAGTAACGTAAATATCTTGTTCCTGTATACATATTCACTTCGTCTTTAACATTCCCAACTGATGGAACCGAAGAAAACTATTTTGTAACGTTCAGATAGATCGTATTGGCATGTGCTTAGCAGAACATAAGCATTTTCAGAAGACAAAACGATCATCTATAATTAGCATAAAATATTGACAGGCCTTCTATTGGATATTTTCTGGGACAATAATTTAAATTTCAACGTTTTCATAATCGGTAAACGTTTTGCAGACATTAATGTTACATGTTACAACATTATTCTTTAGCTACATGTAATAGATCGAATATGCATATCATAAAAAAGGTTCGCTGTGTAAATACTTATTATGATACTTAGAGCATATAAACATACTATTGTGTATTAAAGACATGAACGGGATATCCGTTCCCGTGGCTTTGTTGGTATTCCCATTGGAACAAATTGTGCACCCCTTGTCGCAGATTTGTTTTTATATTGTTATGAAAGAGACTTTATGTTGAGCCTTTCTCCAGATACGCAGGCAGATATCATAAGTGCATTTAATAATACATCACGATATCTGGATGATATTCTTAATATGGATAATCCGTTTTTGGTCAATTGGTGGGTACTATTTATCCTAGGGAGCTTCAGTTAATTAAAACTTAGTCTAACAATTCGGATACTGATGCTTCGTTTTTAGATTTACATCTCTCTATTTATGACAATATTATACATATCAAAATTTATGACAAGAGGGATGATTTTAACTTTAGTATTGTAAATTTTCCCCCATTTGGATGGGGATGTACCTCAGGCTACATCTTATGGGGTATATATTTCTCAAATAATTCGGTTTGCCAGAGCGTGTAGTCATGTCAAGCATTTCAATGAACGTAATCTATATATTACAAGTAAACTTCTTCAGCAAGGCTACCGTTATTACAAATTGCGTAAATATTTTGCTAAATTTTACTATCGTAATTTTGATTTAGTTTTAAAATTCAATAGTAATTTAAAGACACTTCTGCGAGAAGGTATTTCTAAACCCGTTTTTTATGGGGATGTGGTTTACAAACTTCGTAAGATCTTGGGTCATGGTAATTTTCCCACTGTATTTGGTAAAATTATAAAACGTTTTATTAAAAGAGGTTACGACCCAACTGTTTTGAGACATACCGCATGTTTAGTGCTCAACCCGTTTACAGTTGGACTCTACGCTTCGCTCTTTATGTCTGATTGAAGACGGGGGGAGTATGATAAGCACTTTTTAAATCCCACCAGGACTGAACTGTTTTAATATATGTCTTCTGGCCTGTTTCGTCGGGCCCATAAGGGTGTTTCTCTTGTTGCCCTGTCTTCTGCAAAGACATTGAGTACATACGTTTTTGGTTCTAAAGGTTTGCTTTTTATATATTTATACAAGAGCATTTTTGTGTTTTACAAGCCATACCTTTTTGTTTCCATTACCTGTGTTAGAGATTCACCTGGCGGGGATCATTTTTGTTTATACTGTCCCGTGTCTTTAGAACATGGGGTAAGAGTGAGGTTGGGTGTGCACCATTAACCGGTTTAAGCTCCGAAGTGGTGTTTTTGCCACTGACCGTTCCAAGGCGGTGCCCAACTGTGTTCCGTTATTTGTTCGTTTTGTCCTCGTGTTTGCTTTTTATGCGAGTGTGTGCATGTGTGTGTTTATGTGCACGTCTGCGTGCTACGGGTTTCGTTTTGGGGAGGCTGCGTTTTTAGTACATGGCATTCCCTGTTTGATATTTATCCTTGTTTTTAATGAATAGCATGATGATTATTAGGAAATGCCTTACGGATCAATGCGACACCACATTAAAACAAGGTACAAACTTTGTTTTCAGTTAAAGGTGTATTTAAACAGAGCTCTTCTCATATTCAGGCGCTGTTACAAAACTGTTACATAATCGCTATTATATCTATGCTACATATGACAACTGTTTACTAAAATATTTATTGTTAGATAGACCAAAGACAAATTAAACAATATTTCGAGCAGGGTGAAGTAAAGCGGCACCCAAATGTTAAATATGGCCCTAGAAGGTGCACCTTGCTGCATCCATGCCCCTCGGCTATTGCTGAAGGAAGTAGAATACCATAAAATGTGACTTTGCAACAAAAATGTGAATTATCAAGAACAATTACCAAAACCTGTACGAGTTTATATATTCATGCTTCTGAACCATTACATTGACCTGTCTCCGACTTAATGGTCAATAGTTAAACCTCTAGCAATAATGAACAAATGACCAGCATAGACATGTCAGCAGCAGAAATACAGCCTCTATCGCATATACAAGGGTTTTCTTTGATATGACCTAGTGACCTAATTTTTGACCCTAGATGGATCATATTCAAACTTGACCTATATTTCATCAAGGCAATCATTCTGACCAAATTTCATGAAAATCAATTGAAAAATGCAGTCTCTATCGCATAACAAGATTTTTCCATTATTTGACCTAGTGACCTAGTTTCTGACTTTAGATGACCTATATTCAAATTCAACCTAGATATCATCAAGGCAATCATTACGACCAAATTTCAAGAAGATCAGTTGAACAATACAACAATACAAATACACAAGGTATTTCTTTGATTTGACCTAGTTTTTGACCCCAGATAAACCATTTTCGAACTTGGCCTAGATTTCATCAAGGCAATCATTCTGACAAAATTCCATGAAGATCAGTTGAAAAATACAGCCTCAATCGCATACACAAAGTTTTTCTTTGATTTGGCCTAGTGACCTAGTTTTTGACCCATTTTTGAACTTGACCTAGATACCATCAAGCTAATCAATCTGACCAAAATTCATGAAGATCAATTGAAAAATACAGCCTATCGCATACACAAGGTTTTTCTTTGATTTGACCTAGTGACCTAGTTTTTTACCCCAGATGACCCATTTTCAAACTCGGCCTAGATTTTATAAAGGTAATCATTCTGACCAAATTTCTTGAAGATCAATTGAAAAATACAGCCTCTATCGCATACACAAGCTAAATGTTGACAGACAACAGACAGACAGACGACTGACGCCGGACATCGAGCGATCACAAAAACTCACCTGAGCAACCTGAGCTAAAAACGGGTTTTGAAATACCTTCTCGCAGAAGCGTCTTTAAATTACTATTGAATTTTAAAACCAAATCAGAATTACGATAGTAAACTTTAGCAAAATATTTACGCAATTTGTAATAACGGTAGCCATAAATTCAATTAATTCTTTACTTAAGGTATTAAAAATTAAATATTTATGAAATAAACCAACTTTACATAGCCAAGCCTTTGTTGTGTAAATGAAAATGAATATAGATATGCCATTTTCAGGAAAGTCCAACAATTTATCAAACCATTAGAATTTCAGTTATCTTAATTTAACGTTAGTTTTTTTTTAGAGTTATAGATGTTCTTAAAGGTATTTACAATGCATTCTTCTTTCGACCAGACTGAGTTATTAAATTGACTAGGAAAAGTTGAACAACCTTCTTGCACATTTTAAAGATCTAGAATGAAGGAACAGTAGGAAATAAAAACACTAATATCTTAGTAAGCTTACTTTGTTCTGCTGCGCTTTATCATGCAATTTATTCTTTATAAGTAATTGTTTTACTGCAAATGTCAGTATATCACAGCCTAATCATTTTACTCCTACATGAAGACGATATATAATAGAAAGTAATTTTGATCATGTCATAATATTGACAGTGGACAGTGTGGACACAGTGGTGGCTCACACTACGGTGAAAACAGATGTTGTGCGTCCGGTTTCCCATTTCCCCTCAAAACAAACAAAACTTCTTAGAATAAATGTTTGGACAAATGAGAGTTCACCTTACTACAGGTAAAATGTATATTCTTTATATTTTTTTTAAAGTCAATGTCACTTCTGCAGAAGTCACCCATATTATTAGTTTTCGTTGCAGACTATACGATTAATTATTGTACGTTGTCAATATTTACACATGACTTACAAAACATGTCATTTGCAGCACTCGATGTAACGAGGACACACTCTGAAAATAAAACACTTTTCTCATTAAGGTCAATATCGTTTAAGTGGTTTTGTTTTACCTAGCACTATTCAACAGCGCAACGGGAAGTCTTAAGAATCTTCATTGTATTATTAAACCCTTTGGCAATTCATTTTTTTTTATGTAATAAGTCAGAATGTAGGGTTTTGACATATCAGTAGAAAGTGTTGTATTAGCTTGCTTAAATGACTCTCGAAAGAAGATAGATCTAATGAAAGTGATTTTAGTGGTTATAAGCACGACCTAACATGTCTGCCTTCGTAGCCATGTAACCAAGTAAACCACGCCATTGCCGTTACAAGAGTTAATTATTATATACCTAAACGCAACAATGAGTACTCGATCGTTCAATTTCTTAAATCATATAGATATCGCCGAAAACAAACTTCGTAATGATTTGACACAGTAAAATAACATAAAAAAAGGACATCACACATCCATGATGGTTCAATAACCGTTTATCGTACACGTTTGCGATTACGGGCCTAAGTTACAGTCTCTGTCGTATACAATGTTGTAACTACTTTGAGTGAGCTATAAGTGATACAGTTAACTATATGCACTATGATATTTAATGACAAGCATTAGTCACGAGCACCAAGTTTAGGTTTCTCATTGTTAAAAATGAAATCTTCCAACGCGCCAAAACGATTGGCCTTAAGTTTTACGTATAGGATATAAGACGAAAAAGATCTAATATGTAAAACTGTACGAAGCACGTAAGTGCTGAGGACCGTGCAGTATTTTACATATTTGATCGTTGGAAGCTGATATCAAGCATAAAACATTGCTTTTTATGAAATAATCAAATAAGCAGTACATATAAACCATTGACGTAAATTAATTCGGTTTTATTTACTTTACCGCTTTTAATATCGGTTGCTGTATGATTATGAAATACTCTGTAGATCTTCATGACCATTTTACGCACTTTACTCGTGTTTCTCGCCTTCGTAATATTGGACTTTCGTTAGCCTGGGATTCTCGTGTTGCTATTAGTTGTGTAACTCATGTTGGAATAAGCAATTTTATTTCATCGAGTGATCTTCAAAAGTAGTATTCTCTCGAGTGGCGGAGCGAGGAAAGAACTTTTGTGACACTTTGATTACAAATACTGAATTTATTTTAATTCATGGCAAGGGTAAAGTGCTTTTTTTTTATTAATTTTTTTTTTTATTAAAGCGTGTACAAGGAAACTCTTTATTGTTCCAATTAGCAAGAGAATAGATGATGCGGATAATGGTTCATTGAATTAAGAAAAGTGTAAATATTACGTGATAGATATATTAAAGAATACGTGTTAAAAATCATAAGAACTTATATTAAAAGTAGTAACTATTAACGTTTAAAAGAGCTGTAAGCAATGAAATGATTTTAAGGCCATTTCACATATACATCGAACCAAGATCGAGGGCTTTCAAATATATGCGCAAAAGTTTGATCTGAATCGCTGAACGAAAATGTGTTAATCAAAACCTGACAGTGATGGAACACTATAAACACACAATACATCATACAATTCATCATACATCCCTCGTGAAAATAAAGTGGTGCCCTACAAGACTAGGATTCCAATTTTTGAATGTTTTTCTTTATGTTTCGTTTTACGTTTCGGTTCAGTTTCGACGTATATGTGAAGTGGCCCATTTAACGGAATGCATTCTGTTTTCTTTCTGTTTGGTTTCTGTTTGGTGTAAACGCGAAAAGAGCTTGTAAAAATGCAGATTTTGTTACTGATATATTATACAAAAACAACTCTGTTGACATAAGCCGAATGTCTTTCCTTTCTCTTGCAAGCAGCAATTAACCTTCATGAAGATCATTTTTTATTTAAAATATGTCCGTTCATATGTTTAGTCCGTTCGAAAGAGTTTACCATCACGTGTTATAGGCGTAACATGTCCAACAGAGGAAATAAATTCCGAACATCCACTTTGAAAAAATAATTTGAGGTACCCAACACATCGAAACTTTCAACATATGCGAGCATTATAAATCCAATCATATCTTGTGCTGATAGGGCAGCCATTGTTGAGATCGAATATTCACCGTAACTTTGGATATTTTAGTATCTTTTCACTTTAACAATGTTCATTATTAGTTTCCTTGAAATGTCACACAGATGATCCGAAAAGATACATCTGTTAAACCAAATGGTCTATTTTAACAAAGATTCCTGTGTAAACTGTTTTTGTTTGATTTGTCAGATTGAAGAAATCGTTAAGAAATTTCTGAAAACGTAACACTCGTCACAGAACTGTCGAGTTGATTTACAAGGATTGGCTTCCTATCAACAGAAATAAATGAAAGTTATCCGTTTATATCGGGTTATTTTTCCGGCTGGATTATTTGTCCATCGGGCGTCGGGATAGCCGGTTGTCCATTGCGTGTGTTTATGTGAATTGTTTGCGATATTTTTACATTGCAGCTTCTTTGTTACCGTGTTCATCTTTTGCAAGTGTTGCTAGAATTCTGTATACATCGCTGATGATTTATATAACCGATTTTTATCATTACCTTACGATATACTGTCATAAGACCTTGTGTGGGTCATCTCGCACATTTATAACGCTTGACATTTAGTAATATGAAAATGCCTGTTAGACCTTTAGTACCAATATGTTTTTGTAAGATTAGATATAGATATATATTTTTTTTTTATATCAATGAACAAAATATACTTATTTCTCAAATAAACTAATGTATAATATGTGGATTTCATCAGTACATGCTGTCATTCGCTATTACATTCACCTTAATGTATAAGACATTGCAGAAGCATTGAAGGTATTTCTTTTTCTGTTATATTTAGAAAAGAAAGTGTATAAATCTATACATTTTTGACACGTTTTTCTTTTACATCCCTAAACACGTAAAACCAAAACTGATTATAGTTCTTATGACTAGGTCACTAAGGGAATAAATTCTTACTAAGGTCTGCAGCAAGACGTGACCTCTGTACCCAAAAGATTTTTGCATATATACGATATTCCCTGCTTAAGCGAAACGTGCCAGCGCTATTTGTCAACTTAATTGTTAACACAAAAAAACATATATTCACAGACAATTATGTCCTGAGACACTAAAGTCTTGTAGTCTTGTAAGTAGTTTTAACTTTCCAAGAAGTTGGGAACTAAACGGTCAGAATTCAACTGAAATGTTTTATTGCTAGATGTTTTAAAAGAAAGGAATCTTTTATTTGCCTTATGTTGGATGGTATCAATATAAATGTGAAAAAATAACTATATATAAATAATACACGTTTGCATATTTTCTGCTTTTGAAAAAAAAGTTGTGTTTCTTTTATCGGCCGTTAACTTTATCGTAAGACAATAAATAATTCTTAAGTGTTGCGCATCGTAACAGTTTGGCTTAGACGCATTAGCAAATACCGTTGCATTTCTTTTTTTTATAAATTTTCCTATAAATATTTAAGCTTGATGCCGATGTACGTGTAAGCTGCCATTGAATGAAATGTACGTGTAAGCTGCCATTGAATATATTTCAATATTTTCTTTTACACAACATAGTTTTTTACACATTTAAAAATGTTCTAACTGTATTGCATGCATGTTCATTAAAATTTTCATATTATAGCAGACAGGAGATTTTTAGTGTTTGTTAATTTTGTCATTATTATTTCTATTACTGAGTCTGTTTCACGAAGCATACTTCTGACAAAGCTTAAACTAAGAAGAAACATGTTTCACGAAAATAAGTCAGATAAATCGCAGGAAAGTGTCAAATTAAATGTTAGAATTTTACCACAAGGTTGGTTTTAGGACAAATTTTAAGATATTCTTATGTAAATCTGACCCAGAATCTATATTTATAACAGGGCAAACTTATGAACTGATAGTCTTATTAACCTTTTACAATGCACGTACTCGTGTTTCGTTAAACGGTTTCACATTTGGCTGCATGGCATCAAATTTTGATACGCCGCTCCAAATCACACAACACGGTTTCAGTATGCATTAGACGGCGCCAAGCGTTAATGAATCGTTTCATTTTACACTGCACGAACTCATGTTGCGTTGAACGTCTTCACATTGGACTGCATGGCATCAAGTTATTATACACCGCTCTTAATTACACAAAGCAGTTTCAATATGCATTAGACGGCGTCAAGTTGTAACAAATCATTTCATTTTACACTGCACGTACTCATGTTGTGTTAAACGGCTTCACATTGAGCTGGATGGTATCATGTTTTGTTTGATGATTTCATAGTACGGTGCATCGCAACAAGTTTTTCAATGCATCATTCCATGTTTAGATGGATGGAATGAAGTTTTGTGTTAAATGGTTTCAAAATACAATGCGTTGATTGCACATTTATTGGACGAGATGGAGTTTTAGACTAGATGGCGTTGAAACGCACTGCACTGACTGACTTTTTTATGAATGGATTGTATATTTACTAATTTTGGCGGTAACCGCCGCCCATAGAAAAGATACTATTGTGATTTACGTTAATACAAAGCGCATAGCGAGGCGGAAGTTAAAAACTTAGGAAAAATGTTTCAATATGAATTTGATTTGTACACCCAAAACTATTAGCAATGAGTGACAGTGTCTGAGGCATCCTAAGGGGAAATGTATTTAAAGTAGTCCCAACTGGGTAATTTAAAAATGTATTTGATATTTTTCATTTTGAATTTATCAAATATCTTTTTCACGTATATCCCAGTATTTCACCCGAAAGCATAGATTGAAATAAAATATACTAGTAAATTTCCAAACCATTTTTACAAAACTAAGGTTCGTGTAAGTGCATGTGTTTAAAACTGGGGCACCTTACTTGCAGATGGTTTTTTTTCTATTCAAATAGGCAGTCTGAACAAGTGTGAGTAAATGCTTCAGACACAAGCAGTGAAGGCAATTTGTTATATGTAGGGTGTTCCAATACGCGTTTCATAAACACATAATTTAATAGGTTTCTGTTTCAGGCATTAAAGGCTTAAATTATGTTTTGTTTTGATATTAATTTTCATTTTTACTTATAACTTATAATATTGGACTGCTTTCAGTAGGTCACAGTTATGTATTTGTACGGAACCTATATAGTTTACTCATGACACGGAGGCATAGTGGTAAACTCTCCGGCTTCCGCGCACGTTACCATGGGTTCGAATTCAGTTCATACCATTTTTATGAATTCGATGTAATGTAATTTTATCGATATTGCTTTTATTTTTACATTAGTTTATAAACATATTATTTCACATTTTTATAGTATTTATTTTATGATTTAATTTTTATCTTGTACTGACACCAGTTGCTTGAATTGAATGTTGAATAAACGAAGATTTAAGTCGACATCTTGGAGAACGGTTTACTGATATGTACGTAGGAGAATGTTGAATACGTGTGTATTCCTTTCAATAAAGGAGTAAGTCTGACAATTTTATATGCCTTTTAAGTTTACTGACAAAAAAAAATGGTATGTTCAGACCGATATCTCGAACTCATAACCATGGGATTGGAAGCTGAACGTTTTGTCCGCACAGCTATATCTGCACATGCTACTTGGTGATAAAGAAATGTAAAAAAGGTAAAGGTAAAGGTTATTTTAATTGATACCAATATAGCGTAAAATAACGGAAACGCCCGAAAATATGACGAAGATTAATGAATGCTAGGTCAATACTTACGGACAATACATGAAATATACGTGTATTTAACATACCTGTCACAATAATGTCCTTCATTATAAAGTAGAAAATTTAAAGGGAAAACCCACATTAAACCTGTTTCAGCCAGTTTATGCATGAAGAAAATTATGTTTCGAATAGCCGGGCTCGCTGGAATAATCTGAAAGTTATCTGCAATTTAATTAACACTCGCCATAAAAATGAAACGTCTGAAAACTTAAAAAACCAACACTGTGGCCTTCTTAGATCTTAAATATTCTTTTATTCTATTACAGACAGATATATTAGAAGATAACACGGACTGATGTCTGTGCAGAGGTCCGATTTAAGTATTAATTGCTTTCTTATATAAATTATTATTGCATGACTGATCATTATCAAAGGTACTAAAACGTTTTTTACTTTTAAACCGTTAAGAAATATATATCTTTGAAAATTTTATTTATAACTTACCATCGGTGTCCAATGAGAGCCTTATGGTGTGCATCAGTTGGAATTGCGTATTAGAGCTTAATTATAACGATGAATTAGATGGCTTTCTTTTAACTGGATGTCTTTCCAAGCAGATGTTAGGAAGAAGAAAGTAGAAGTACCTAGATGTAATTACTTTTGTTAATGGGCTATGTTGAGTAAATGTAAAAGGTCATTGAATGTAACTCGGTAAAAAACCTTCAATCGTGTAACCCTTGATATATGCTTTTCTAGGCTTTCTTTTCATTATTCCTATACGGATTCACGCTGGAAGGTTAATTAGTCTGGGCGAATGTTTTTATCATGATCTTCTAGTGGCCTTGGACAAGATCTGACTTGAGGTAAAATAATCAGAGTGATATCACAGTGAAAATAATATTCAGCTAAGCCAGTAAATCATAATATTCCAGTCTTCAACTTTGGGAAAGCTACACCTGCGGTGGATGCGGTAGCGATCACTCGTGTATTTCTTCTCGCAACACAAGGCGTGCTGCAAAGAAGATAGTCTCAATGCGACAGTATCTGTGCGACACTTCCATTACGGCGGAGCGCCTCTGCATATGACTGATCCTTCGTGCGTTTTACAGTTATTGTTTTCACTGTCAACCATATATTTTGATCAGTTATTATGTTATGTATTTAATTTATAATGTTTACAAAGCAGTTACATATCATTTCAAATAGTGACTTATATGCTTAAAAAAACGTGTCGGGTTGTTTCTATATGTTGATATGTACACAAATTACTATAATAAACAATTTAATAGTAGTCAATATTGACTACCTGTGGGACACAAATACAAGTCCTAAAGCCCGTCCACACCTACTACATCTGAGTGCATTTGTTGATTCATCATCGCAAAAAGTGTTTGCCTTTCTGACAAATGAAAAGGGCATCTTAATTTTCAGTCCTGCACACACAGACACTATTACACAAAAGATGCTAAAGTCACACTGCAAAATAATGTCTCTATAAGGAGTTAATTTATTATAGTTATTGAAGTTTGTTCTGGCACATTATTTCCAGTACGGATGAAAATAAGTTGAAAACACTGCACAAAAGTTTATAAGAGTTGCGTTAGAATACAAAAGTGCTTGTACAGAAAAGCCTGAATGCAGCGATAATCTGTGTCTCACGATGGATCCTATCTCCTTATTCAGCATGATTCTTGACCATCCTGCCTTCTCCCTTAGCATTGACCTATCTCTCAGCATTGACCGTGCTCCCGTCCTCATTGATATTACCTTCTCCCTCAGCATTGACCCTGCCTTCTCCTTCAGCGATGGCCCTGCCTTTTCCATCAGCATTAACCATACCTTGTCCCACATCATTGACTCTGCCATCTCCCTCAACATTTATCTTACTTTCTCTCTCGTCCTAGTCGCCATCTTTCCCCACATCATTTTCCTTACTTACTCCTTCAGCATGGACTCTACTTTTTCCCTCAGCGATGCCCCTGCCTCCTTCCTAACCATTGACCCTACCATCTCTCTCAGCCTTGACAGAGTACTTTCTCCCTCAGCATTGACCTTCAGTATTGACCCTACTTTCTCTCTAAGCATTGAACATGCTTTCTCCCTCAGAATTTTCCCTGCTCTCTCCCTTATCATTGACCTTGCCTTCAGAATGGACCCTGCCATTTCTCTCAGCATGGAACGAACCATCTCTCAGAATTGACGCTACCTTATCTCAGCACTGACCAAGCCCTCTCCCTCAGCATGCATCCAACCTTCTCCCCTACCTTTTTGCCTACCTATCTGATGTTTTGACATTTGCATGTATAGCTAGCATTTTATTTTCACTTTTCCCCTGACTGTCTTCAGGACATCACTGTACAAAATGCCCATTCTAGAGCAACAAAGCACAAAATCAGCATTGAATAATTACTTTGAAGGAAAAATGGGCCTTCAGTTTCGGGACTTACCTTTATTTCAAGATTTTGGAAACTACCAACTGCTACCTTAGCAGATCTTTGATCAGTCAGATCCAGTTGTTTTACTGTGCTTCTATAGGATTCCATGCCTCGTAGAAACTACTTAGAATCTGCAAAATGATTAAGTGTTTTATTATACTAGCACAGGTCAGGCACTCGTACCTTTGCCGATAATGTGTATTGATTGTGTTACCGGTTACTCTATTATTTATGTTTTGCCACCTGAAAATATGTGCAAAGTTGATTTATGAGAATCATTTATCTGCCGTGTGGATACGACCTGATACTCCTTAATTTAAAAGGCGCAATAGATCAAACTCCGTGGTGGTGAAAGTGCGTCATTTTGAGGTATATGATTTCAATCATTTTCTTTCTTCCTTTTTTTCTATTTGACAGATAACGGCAATTTCGGTGAAATATATTTCACTATCTGGAGTTTCTGCTCATTTCTCAGTTATATGATTCCTTGTCAGCCGCGATAATACAATGTATAGGCCACACGTGCGAATTTTACATTATAGTTTAGAAACAAGCCGATATAACACTGATTCACCCATGTCCGACGTCGTAGTCATATTAGTTTGAAACAAAAGGATCTGAGCTTTTGTTTGATTTTTCATACTTGGATATCTTTCTGGCAAAAGAAGTGGCATGCTCGTATTTCATTTGTACTGAATTGCTGTTTTTCCCCATTTCTTCTGTATATATTGCATTTTCCTTTCTTCTTCATTAACGAAATCCTTCTGTGTACTCAAATAACATGCACCGGAAAGCGTGACCTCTGCCTAGGAACCAAAGACCTGACTTCGGCATATAACACGGACATATTTGGATCCCTTCTGTTTAGTTCAGTGTTAGAACTCTGCATATTTTATACATCTGCGGTTATCAACCGTTAAAGCAGAATTGATAAAGGTAAAAGGTAGGTAAAACGTAAAGGTAAGCCTTATTTAATGTCGCATATAATCAACATATAACACGAGCTAGAAAGCTTTTGTGCGACAAACTAGGTACCCAGTAACAGATACTTACCTGTGCTTATTTAACTCCTGTTAAATGCTGAGTGCCAAGCAATGAAATTACTAGTACCATTTTTCACGTATTTGGTATGACGCGGCTGCAGGGGATCGAACCCCTGAGTTCCGCACTCAAAGCGGACACTCTACCACTCAGCTATTGAGACGGTTAATCGATTAATTTGGTGGACAAACGTTTTCCGATTTACGGTTTGCTTAGTTTGTTACGACTATGTTTTCTAAAATATTATTTTAACAACAAAAATATTCTTCTAATGATTTACTAGATCAGTAATGTTAATCATACAGCATGTACCTCTAGTGGGCAGAAATGTGATTGTGTTGTTTGTATTCTATGTTTCCAAAGGATCTTTATTTGTAACAACGATATTTAAAAATATGTAGGGCTAATAAATTAAATGATCGCTCGACTTGAGTGACAGCTTGTAACAAACAGTTTTAAGCAACACATTTCGGAGCAGTTTGGGAATGTCTTCATTTTTGTTGCCTTTTCTTCTTGTTACAGTTTTTTTCAGATAATTTGGTTAGATTATAATTTGTATTTGCTTGAGCTGATGCGCACAAACTTCAACATAATACACTCGTTCCGCTTTTTTACCACATCACTCTTTTAATATAATACAAATTTAATCTAAAACCACAAAGTCTTAAATTATTTTATATTGTTTCTTATGAGTTGTAGACTATAAAGACCTTGTATTTTTTTTAATTTCCACCGATATTGTTTCTGCTGATGATAAAACACTGCCATTTCCCTTGCAAGTCACTTAAAGAACTCATATGTGAACAAAATCATAGTATAATATTTTGTATTTTATTATAATGATAAATGAAACACAGATATTTTCTGTGCACTAACATGTCCGTGAATGCAAATATCTCGGCAAAAACGCTTATGTTACAACTGGTGTGCAAATGACGCATAACAAATGGCAGCAAATGGAATGTTTGTGGTACTCTAATCTTTCAATATGATTAAAAGATTAATTACTACAGAAAAAGTGCCATCTCTGTTAAATCAATAGCCCGTTTCTGTCATGAAATCGAAAACACAAATGTTCTACAGAGCCCTGTGGTATTTTTTAGTTTTATTCGGTAAAATGACGCTTAATATAGTCAGCAGCACTAGAATTTTGCTACACGTAGATCTATAGGATTCTTTGTTTGGAAGAACAAAACGCACCAAGCTAAACAATTACAATCACGATTTTATTGAACCTGTTCACAACAGTTTGAAACTCACGGGCCTTAGTATTAGCTTATACATTCCGGGATTGAATAAACACAAAGATCCGGAAATAGCTTAACTTAGCCTTTTCACTGGACGACTGTTTACGGCCAGCATATGGCAGATAAAGATCGCTATTATGATGATTGAATAAAATCTAAAAGACATTTTTTCAAAGCAAAGCACGCGAAAAGGGATCAAGAATAGAGACTGCAATTGAGTCTGTTCTTTAGAGATTATGAAAGATAAAAGGTAAGGGTAGATTTTCCGGAAGCATGTTGATGGTAGTTAGAAAATTGTAAACGACTAACAGCCCCAGAAAGGCATTTAAATTATAAATTATAAACAATAACATGTATTTAGATTTTCTAATAAAAGTAATGATTTAATCCTATTTACTAAATGTGTGTCAATCACGATGGTTAAGTAACTTGCTAATAATTCATTATCAATTACTTGATATGTCGCTGAGTACTGCTCGTATTACGTTATATCATCAAATTTGTTTCATTACATAAGAAAATGTCCACCAATTTACAATAACATCGACATTATATAAAACGACTTGCTTTTATTATGTTGAAAAAATGAAGTGGAGAACTACAGGTCGCCTAACACGACATAAGCGAAAATTTGGCAGGCTCGATTTGATTGAGCCTGTTCATGGACGGTAGTGGAAATGCAAGCTACCGTCCATGCCCTCTAGCCCCCGGTTGAGCAGAACGCATCATTTACATATTTTATAAGTACTAGAATATAATTTAGAGACATCCACAGATGTATTCATACGGCGGTGCACATGGAACCTTCAATGATGCACAAAGTGCAATTCCATGAAAAGCGGCGTGTGGTCTCCAGAAAAAATAATGGCCGTGCCCTAAACGAGAAAACAATGGGCAGAACTAAACAAACTGGAATTTAGAGAGGGGATCTGTGGTTATGGAGCCTGTATATCACAGAAACTGCCAAAAAGCAGGCACCATATCAAAGGGGAAATTAAACAATACCCAAAGCTTTTAAACCAGGATTATTGGAACAACCCAAGCCGAAATTTACCAGCTGAAAAATAAAACAGTACAACAACACAACATATATGTCGTGCTAAACGATTTTAAAAGATCGAAATATAATAGTTCTGACTGAAGTAGCGGGGAGACTTTTTACGGTCGCTATAAGCCTTATCTAATCAATGAAATAACAATATAAAAATAATGGTTGAAGGCTCCTTTTAAAACTAATTTAAGGACAGTACTCTTTTTGGTGTTTCTAAACACAAAGGACTACTCTTCGAAGCGCCAAAAATGAATGATAGAAGTACATGTGAGAAAAGTGAAAAAAATGTATTTTTTACAGATTTCTTACCGAATCTGCTCTTATACATATGAAGACAGCATAGGTTTTAAAATACTGACGTTACAATTATTGTATATTAATCGAGCTGAAGTTACTTAAGAAGTTGTATATATGTTACATTTTATTACATTATATACCAATGTTACAAAGATAGTTATCAATGTATTGTCATAATCTGAATTTTCCAAAAATGACGGACTTTCTACGTACCCCATTAGTTGAGTAATAATGTTCTCTGATGGTATGAGGCAATTTCCCTATACAGAATTACCAGGAATTAGTATTTCACTCGGCTTTGTTTAAGAAGGTTTTAGAAAAGATTTATCTTCAACACAGAAACTCTACATCGATTGTCAGACGCTCTTCCTCTTCAATTTTCAGATAGTTATTTGCAAAATCTGTAATTGAATAAAGATTCAGAAATTAAACACGGAATCCCAAGTTAAAACTTGGTAACACTATACTTAACGCTATAATTAAAAGACATTAACGGCTGAGGGCTTCTATTAATTAAAGAAAAAGATCAAATAACATCTCATTCGACGGTAAGATTGTTTTATATTTGTGACCGTCAAAACTTCGAAGGACCAAAGTAATGGAGGATAAATCAGAGTACACAGTCATGTAAAGTGATTGGTTGTATCGCTTACGCATATTGCCGTGTTGACGCGTTAAACGTTAATCGTGTACAGTACATTACATCTAGGTTTAAATCACCAGAAAATTCGTAATTTTGGAAATTAATTGATAGTTTTTACATAAATCAGTTAGGAATTGAATCCCCTTTTGATACATGTAAAAGTTTTATTTGAATTTATCTCGCATTTGCAACAAAGTCAGCATTTAAACCCAAATCGGCAGCGATGACAATTTCATCGAAACTTTCCTCCACTATTTTGGTCTTTCGAGTGTTTGACGCGAGTGGAGTTACTGCCCATAAGAAAAATAACTAATATTTCCTAGGATCGCGTCAAATTAGTCGGACTAAACGATACCCCAGTTTCAGTTTGACCTCGTCCTTAATTTTTAATAATCTCCTGTTTTTATTTATGTTTTTTTTATATTTATCTACAGATCAGATTTGAAAATACTTAAGTCATGTGTCAGTGCTTCCTGCTTCATAAGTGCAATATGCAATGTACCTTATGTTGAGCTCTCAGTTCAATTGTGGAATAGTTTTACCTATACCATTCATAGGAGGCCTATCTAATCGAATGTTCGAATCTCTCGTTCAGGTTAAGAGCTATGTAAGACTTTATTATACCGATAATATAAAAAAAAATACAAAATTATAGAACCTAGGAAACTAATTCTAGACACTTAACAAATCTTCTTTTGCGACGCATGCTATTTTACCAATATCTTTCTTTAAAATTACAAAAAGAATACTCGCACTTTGGAATTTAATGTACATTTAGATAGGTAAGTTATCAAAACTTTAAAATGCTTCATTGCCCTTGAATGGTGTGTCCAATAGCTAACGATATACATTTATTTCTTGCAAATTGCTTTTCAAACGACCAGTTATTTTAAATTGAAATACATACAGTCATATACACTGACCAATTTACTTGTCATATTAAAGACTGAAATTTGTAGCTATAGTATAAGCCGCATATCAATTCAAAGCAGATATTTGATGAAGTGTGGTAAATATGGACCTCAGGCAATTTCAATGCGCACAGTGTTTAGGTGGGTTAAAGCTTTTAAAGCTGGGAAATTGTAGATGATACCCGTTCTGGTAGGCGTAAAACCTCTGTTACCAAGGCAACATCGCTGCTGTATAAGCTGTAGTCGAACAGGATGCGCGATATAGCCAATTGTACTGGCATATCAGAAGGCAGTGTGCAAACAATTCTGAAAAAGCGTTTGGACATGAGAAAGGTTTGCGCTAGGTGGGTACCTCATTTGGTCACTGTGGCGCAAAAGAAACAACGCCTTAATAGTGCCCGGAAACTTTTGAAAACATACAAAGGCTGTGATAATCGGGTTATTTCTAACTTGCTAAGTTAACAGGTGACGAAACCTGGGTGCACATGTTTGTTTGTTTGTTTGTTTGTTTGTTTTGGGTTTAACGCCGTTTTTCAACAGTATTTCAGTCATGTAACGGCGGGCAGTTAACCTAACCAGTGTTCCTGGGTTCTGTACCAGTACAAACCTGTTCTCCGCAAGTAACTGCCAACTTCCCCACATGAATTATCAGAGGTGGAGGACTAATGATTTCAGACACAGTGTCGTTTATCAAATAGTCACGGAGAACATACGCCCCGCCCGAGGATCGAACTCGCGACCCCGCGATCCGTAGACCAACGCTCTTACCTACTGAGCTAAGCGGGCGGGCCTGCACATGTTTGAGCGACAGAGAAGGACTGATAATAAGCAATGGAAGCGAAAAGATAAAAAACGACCCTGTTTTGCCAAGAGAACGAGAAGTTCGAAAAAGTTGCAGTACACAATTTTCTTCAATTCCAGTTGGCCAGTCGTTCAAGTGCCTTGTTCATCTTGTCAAACAGTCACTAGACGATTCTAAAAGAACTCTATACTGAAGAAAGAGTTTTACAATAAGAAACGTCCAAGCAAAGGATGATCAGGAGTGCATCTCATACACGATAACGCCTCCTCTCACAAGTGCGAGGTTGTTAAGTCTGTTTTGGCTTCTGAAAACGTGGACGTTGTAAACAATCTGCCTTATTTACTTGACCCGAGTCCCTGTGATTTTTTTTTATTTCCAAGACTTAAAGTCTGGAAAGAAATGTAAGTCGAGAAGTTCTCTTTGCAGCGCCATTTATCAGCGTCTCCAACAGATACCAAAAGAAGACTATTTATCTGCTTTTCGCGATTGGGTAAAAAGTTTACAAAAATGTGTTTCGGTAGAGGGGGAATACTTTGAAGGTTTGTAATAAAAATAATTTTGATAAAAAGTAGCACTTAGAAAATCTGAAACCAATGACAGAATGTTTTGTAGGACCCTTGTATAAGTATTACTTAACGGCACTGTACAGCTATGCAGCTCTACTAATTACATGTATTGATTATTCTCAACTGGAAATAAAACCCACTCAAATTTCATTTCCTGAAGAAAAGTCCAATTTGTTAGATTAATTATTACTTGGAAATGGTGCACTTATTTTGAGAAGTGATTTCCTTATTTCCAAAGTAATTAATTGAACAAAGCTTTTCTTAACTATCCTTTAAGGCTGAAGTGTCACCTCCAATAATTTGAGTAGAAAACATCCTTACATTAAGGAGTTGGGTTAATATAACATAAATAGCTAGAAACAAATCAGTACATCCTTTCAACTGCTGGTTGCCAGCATGATACATACCAATAAGGACATTAACACGATCTGTCTGTAAATTATGTAATGCACACTGACAAAGAATGATCAGTTATTTAAAAAACAGAATAAGTGAGTAACATATATTGATCTTTTCAATGTATAACTGGTGTAAGTATGAAGATTTTTCGCAGAATGATGTGATATTGTTACATTTTTTACCGTTTCCTGCTCATATACCACTAACAGCAACACATCTTTCTTTTGCTTGTACTAATCCAAACTTTATCATTTGTACATTATGCTTAATGATCGTCGTAAAAGACTAGGAGACGTACATTTCTGATGGATTCTTGCACGAAATTATGTTTTGACCTTGATATCTATAGGGAATCCCAGATTTCTAATCATGATCATTTCTTACGTTCAGTATAAGTTATGTTATTGCATGTCTGGAAATAAATCTTTGAAATAATGACACAAATTCATCACAGTCCTCTGAAACCGCTACATCGACATATCAACAACTAGCTTGTATTATATATATTATACATACTTCCTTCTTTCCGTATCAGAGAAACAAAACTCTGAAGGTATTAACAATATGATGTGTGAGTTTTCTTATGTGCATTATGTCTACATTAAAACTGCCAGTAATTGTAGAAATATGTACGTTTGCGCTTTCGTTTCAAAGAGCTACTAAAATGCTATTAATATTAATTTTGTGATTGTCAACGGTCTTTGTTGAAAAGCTTTTGTAGCCGCTCTACTGTTATCATAAACTTGGTATATCTTTTGATGAATTATAATGCTTTTATTCTCAGTTAGCCATTAGCCAAGTCGAAATATGTTACAAATTTGTGGTACTGTTACAGTATCGCGGTATGCGACATTCTATCAAAGACATAGCACCTCCATTCATCTGCATGCATTCCCGCAACATAATTGTTCAACACTTAAATCAGTATCTAAATTAAAAGAGTATATTACCAAATACTTTTAATACAAGTACTCTTTCTGCTACCTGGTGGGTGTTAATGTAAAACTATAATGTATTTCTTTTATTTCGACCTCCTTCAGATTTATATTTCCTGAAACAATGAGGGACTAATTTGGCTAATGAAGACATTCTAGGAAAGTAACATGATAGCACTTTATATAACTATATATGAAAGCCCAATTGTCAGGAACAAATAGCAATAATCTTCCGAATATTATGCCATTACTTTAGTGTTCAACTGCTAGAGCTTCCCGTATCAAAACATGTATTCAACCATGATACATTGACGTGATGTCCTAGCAATAAAATACGAAAAATGTGGTAAATAGGCTTTGGGGAAATGTCTTTGTAATTGTTATTATCTCCCATTCCATCATAAATGTGCATAATTACATTCAGTCGATGAGATTCTATAAAAGTGATTTCTGTATGTTCATAGCTGTACTTCATTTATATACGAAAGAAGTAAATCGATGAAAGGGAAGCATGCAAGAAGTCAAGTTATTGTGACAATATCAAGATATGCACAATACTTCTACAGATAGCACAGTCACTGTATACCTTGTTCCTACGTAAGTGAACTATATTCAAAATGACATCAAATAATTTATATACAAAGTTTGTTCTTTCCTTGTACTGATGAGGTAGTAATAATCCGACGACAAACAAACATGTGGACAGTACCTAATATTCTGGGGACAGTGACAAACCTATTTTGAGAATCTGCAATATTAATGTGTAACAATATAAACTACTTTTTTATTAACATCTGTGCCAAATAAACATTGCTTATGAAATCATTTTCTCATCAGAAAAAAAACAACAATATTAATTATTGGGTCTGTTACTGACCCTCTACGGAAATATGTAGGGTCAGTATGCTTTACAGAGGGCGAGGCGAAGGTCAGTATGCTTTATAGAGGGCGAGGTGAAGCTGAGTTCTCTATAAAGCATATTGACCCTACATATTTCCGTTGAGGGTCAGTAACAAACCAAATAACTGATTTGTTTTATCAACCACTTAATTACTTCTCCCGGGCAAGTAGGGAATTATCCTACCTTCATGCAAAATAAAGGCAAAAATTAAGGGGTCCGATTAATTTTGCTTTATCAGGTCAGTGTTCGGGATTTTAGCTTTCTGCAGAGCCTCGACTTTTATATTTTCTCCTACTCACTTAATAAAATTTAAATTTATAAGACAGTAACCTAATGTTCTATTTATCCTACATTCTGATCTAAAATCATTCTTTAATTAAATTCAGAATTTACAACCAACTTGATCTGAGTCTCCCTTGTATAGAAATCTAAAAATTAATACACAGAACCATTACACAAATATGTCTTTTAAACAAAAAATATTATAAAATAAAAGCTGAAAAACAAGGCAAACATTGTTTTGCTTTATGCTCGACCTCTCTGTTCTGCTGAACATTAAAGAATAATTATAATTTGCCGCCATGTGAAATTTTGTCCGAAGTTCAGTCATGTCAGTTGCATGCCGGATTACCCATCCTCAGCAAGCTAACGATAGGCGTGACTTATATATACGCCATAACACCGCTTGACAGAATATATAGGCAACCCGTTTCCTCGATGATTTTATTCAATAACACTCCATTCCAGATGCACTATATTCCTAGATTGAAGTGCAAAAAGCTAAAATCCAGAACAAACGCTAACATGAGCCACTTTCCGTTTCTCCAAGCGTTTCCGTTATAAAAACTTTTTGTAGTAATTGCAAATTTCGGTATGCATACACCATACATTTTTACCATGGTCTGACGTACCTAATAAAAACAAAGACAAATATCAAACAGGGAATGCCACGTACCAAAATCGCAGCCTCCCCAAAACGAAACCTACAGCACGCAGACGTGCACACCACAAACACACACACACATACACAAACACGTGCACACACACAAAGCCAGCACACGAGGACAAAACGAACAAACAAAGGAACACACACACATACACGCGCACACACAAAGCCTACGCAAGAGGACAAAACGAACAAACAAAGGAACACAGTGGGGCACCGCCTTGGAACGGTCAGTGGCAAAAACACCACTGGGGAGCTAAAAGCGCGTTTAAAATAAAAATAATTGCATAAATATGTCTTTTTTGCAGTTATTCTCAAAAACAAGATTGCGTCGTTTTCAGAAAAATTCCAAAAAGTAGCAATTCTCATGTAGGGTCACCCAATGACCCTCTATAGAAATACAGAGGGCAACCACGTGACACTACTCATCCAATGAAATGGCTAGAATCTGGTGGGAGGTAAAACAAGAATCTGTGCAAGGCTATATACACTGTAAGATATTACAATGGATTTGAAATGTATATGACGTATGATGTGAAAAGTACATATCGTGTCAAGCACATGCAGGTAAGCAGGTTTAGTTCATGATAAACCCTCATGTATGGTGGCTGATTTCTGCCAACTTCGCCTTTTCGCTTTGTCGTCCGCGACAAAGCGAAAATGCGAGATTTTTGTTATTGGCGCATTGTCGCCTTTCCGCTTTGTCACGGGCACCAGAGCGAAAAGGCGAGATTGAGAACACGATAAGCAAAAAACCACAACGCGAAAAGGCGAAATAGCGAGATTTTTAACGCACCTTCGCACCTTAAAATCTCGCTTTGTCGCCCGGTACAAAGTAAAAAGGTGACAACCCGCAAATACCAGAGATCTCGCCTTTCGGGCGACAAAGCGAAAAGGCGAAGTTGGCAGAAATCGGCCACCATACTCATGCCTACATTCTATCAAAATCTTTATAAAATTACTAAAGTACTGAAAGGGGAACGATTTATGATATTGAAGATATACCACTAAGACATCGTAACCCACATGACAAAGAGAGGCAGGTCTGTGGTATTTGAATTTTAAATAAAAACAATCAAAGCTGTAGTATGAAATTCACAAAAAGGGTTTCTTTTAAAGACACATCTTTAAATAAATGTTTGAAGAGTCACTACATATCTTAAAACATGGTATGGTTAAACAATTAAAGTTTAAGCTTTTGAATTCATTTTGTTTTTAATGTAGTGTGTTTGTCAGGAAAGAACGTGAATTAGCGTACAGCCATACACACCGTCAGCTCATTTATAAGCATTATTCTACATATTGACAAAGGTCCTAAAAGGTATTAACAATAAGAATAAGATAAAATTGACAGAATCCTTTTTGTTTCTCTTCACATCTTTACATTACCAGTAATACGAGAACATATCTAAAAAGAATATAATAATTATTTTTTATTCAAGATTTAACGGATTTTGGAGCAAAGTATATTATAAAATAAAAGCTGAAAAACAAGGCTAACATTGTTTTGCTTTATGCTCGACCTCTCTGTTCTAATGAACATTAATGAATAATTATAATTTGCCGCCATGTGAAATTTTGTCCGAAGTTCAGTCATGTCAGTTGCATGCCGGATTACCCATCCTCAGCAAGCTAACGATAGGCGTGTCTTATATACACGCCATAACACCGCTTGACAGAACAAATAGGCAACCCGTTTCCTCGATGATTTTATTCAATAACACTCCATTCCAGATGGACTATATTCCTAGATTGAAGTGCAAAAAGCTAAAATCCAGAACAAACGCTAACATGAGCCACTTTCCGTTTCTCCAAGCGTTTCCGTTATAAAAACTTTTTGTAGTAATTGCAAATTTCGGTATGCATACACCATACATTTTTACCATGGTCTGACGTACCTAATAAAAACAAAGACAAATATCAAACAGGGAATGCCACGTACCAAAATCGCAGCCTCCCCAAAACGAAACCTACAGCACGCACACGTGCACACCACAAACACACACACACACATACACAAACACGTGCACACACACAAAGCCAGCACACGAGGACAAAACGAACAAACAAAGGAACACACACACATACACGCGCACACACAAAGCCTACGCAAGAGGACAAAACGAACAAACAAAGGAACACAGTGGGGCGCCGACATGGAACGGTCAGTGGCAAAAACACCACTGGGGAGCTAAAAGCGCGTTTATAAAAATAATTGCATAAATATGTCTTTTTTGCAGTTATTCTCAAAAACAAGATGGCGTCGTTTTCAGAAAAATTCCAAAAAGTAGCAATTCTCATGTAGGGTCACCCACTGACCCTCTATAGAAATACAGAGGGCAACCACGTAACACTACTCATTCAATGAAATGGCTAGAATCTGGTGGGAGGTAAACCAAGAATCTGTGCAAGGCTATATACACTGTAAGATATTACAATGTATTTGAAATGTATATGACGTATGATGTGAAAAGTACATATCGTGTCAAGCACATGCAGGTAAGCAGGTTTAGTTCATGATAAACCCTCATGTATGGTGGCTGATTTCTGCCAACTTCGCCTTTTCGCTTTGTCGTCCGCGACAAAGCGAAAATGCGAGATTTTTGTTATTGGCGCATTGTCGCCTTTCCGCTTTGTCGCGGGCACCAGAGCGAAAAGGCGAGATTGAGAACACGATAAGCAAAAAACCACAACGCGAAAAGGCGAAATAGCGAGATTTTTAACGCACCTTCGTACCTTTAAATCTCGCTTTGTCGCCCGGTACAAAGCAAAAAGGCGACAACCCGCAAATACCAGAGATCTCGCCTTTCGGGCGAAAAGGCGAAGTTGGCAGAAATCAGCCACCATACTCATGCCTACATTCTATCAAAATCTTTATAAAATTACTAAAGTACTGAAAGGGGAACGATTTATGATATTGAAGATATACCACTAAGACATCGTAACCCACATGACAAAGAGAGGCAGGTCTGTGGTATTTGAATTTTAAATAAAAACAATCAAAGCTGTAGTATGAAATTCACAAAAAGGGTTTCTTTTAAAGACACATCTTTAAATAAATGTTTGAAGAGTCACTACATATCTTAAAACATGGTATGGTTAAACAATTAAAGTTTAAGCTTTTGAATTCATTTTGTTTTTTAATGTAGTGTGTTTGTCAGAAAAGAACGTGAATTAGCGTACAGCCATACACACCGTCAGCTCATTTATAAGCATTATTCTACATATTGACAAAGGTCCTAAAAGGTATTAACAATAAGAATAAGATAAAATTGACAGAATCCTTTTTGTTTCTCTTCACATCTTTACATTACCAGTAATACGAGAACATATCTAAAAAGAATATAATAATTATTTTTTATTCAAGATTTAACGGATTTTGGAGCAAAATGTAACAGATATCCAAACGACAGTTGAAACAACATGAGGGGTACAGAAAAAAGTTATATTCAAAGACCAAATAAGGCGCCATACCAGTACCGTAAATTAGAAATGTCTGCTCGTTGATTTTGACGATTAACCAAACTGAAGTAGGGCAAAATAAACTATGCTTAAGTAATTACATGTGACAGAAAGCGTCGTTTCCAGATGTTATGGTACGTTTGTCGAAAATAAAATGTACACAAAAATGGAAGGCATATTTTTCCCAATTATGATTCCTGTGGAGGAAACTATTGGTATGTAGAGCTATCCCTTATTCATACAATGTTCATCAGGTTCAGGGGCGGTTTGACAGCTGCGGATAAGGTGAACGATTAACGATTATGTTCATACAGATTTAAAACAGGAAACAGAATCTGATTACTTTTAACTGTCAAAATGTAAAACGTTTGTCCGAAACAATAAAGCGCCATAACTGCGGGTATTAGTCTGTGAAACATCCAAGCGATGGAAAATGCACTACTTGCACCTTGTAAATAATAGAAGTTGTGTAAAGATGCAGGTTAAAAAACAACAACAGAATTTGGTAAACATATGACAGAAGAGAAATACAGTATGAACTATCACAAATGTTAACTGCTGGTAACCGAAAAGCTCTCTTAGAAATGCAAAGATTGTCTGTGTTAATTTTCAATAATGCCCAGATTACTAATATTTCTAAAACAAACAATGTCGTCATAAGTTTATCACACTGTAAACAGAAATCCGTGACAATGCAAAATGGCTTGTTATAAAATAGAGAAAAGTGGAAACTTCACAGGTCGCTCAACACGACAATAACGAAAATGTTGCAGGCTCGGTTTGATTGAGCCTGTTCATGGACGGTAGTGGAAATGCATGCTACCGTCCACGCCCGCTAGCCCCGTGGTGAGCAGAACTGTGCAGTTTAAAACCTGTGCAGTTTATTTTGCTATTTAAGTAAGTCACTTATTTGATGCACAAAATAAGGTTTTATTTAGTCTATCAAGAAATGCTTAAGATATTTGAGCAGACATATATTTTTTTTTAACTGCAAATCTATTTTTGTTTTCGATGACGGCAAATAATATAGCATTTATCCTGAAATTCATGAATTTTTGCACACAAACTCAGCTACTGTAGCCAGGGGTCGTTTGAAAATATCTTTTCGTTTCACCTGCATCCTTAGTTGTGGTTATTGCCCACTTTAAACGTCAATATATTTCTATATTAATGGAATACATCCATATCTTGTGTGTAACATCATTTGCGATGTTATTTTAAAATGTGCCGTCGCGTTAAAATATCATGAATGAAAGGTATAACTTTTCTCGAAGTGGTAATGCGCCGAGCTCCAACAGCAGTAAAATTTCTCCGCTGATAAACTTTTTAGTATTATCATCCTTGCGTATACTTTTCTTCACCCGTTACCCTGTTGCGAGAAAATCGGTTCCCGGCAAAAATATCGGAGAACTGTTTTGTCGCCATGAATTGAACGGCACACAACCGTTTAACTGATCTGATATTTTATCTTGTAAACAACCATGCTTTATTTCATCGTTTAAACATATCCTGGTACACTAAGTATATTTATTAAAATTAGCAGCTTTTTCTAGAATAGCAGTGATGACGATATTTTTCACCTGGGTAGAACCACCGACCTTCCGCAAGCCAACTGGATGGCTTTCTCAAATGAAGAATTCAACGCCCCGAGTGAGGCTCGAACCTACATCGATGAGGGGCAAGTGATTTGAAGTCAGCGACCTTAACCACTCGGCGACGGAATCTCCGCTTAGGTAACTGTCACCGAGATTAGGCACTTTGATAGAAATCTTTAACACCAACTGTAAGCAACATCATTTTTGTCATTTACCTTCCGGTGTGGTAAACATTTTTAGGCTTTTTAATTTCTGTTTATACAACTTTTGGGCTCCCCTATTTGTATTCATTCAAAACATGGATATCAAAGGTATCAAGGCTATGAAATGAATACAATGGGAGCTGACGAACTATAAACTAGATATGTTTTTCTGAACAGCTTATCAATCAATTGTTTTTTTTTATCAGTAGATCTTTAAACCGGTGTTACTGGGAGACACCTGTGTATATTTCAAGCAAAGAAATGTCCTAATATTTGTATAATAGTATCAATTAAAATAACGTAAATATTTACCACAATGCATAGTTTACAAGAAATAGCAATCAACAGAAAATCTACTGCTAAGTTTTCCTTGCAGCATTGTACGTTTTCATGCAAAACAAATTTTGACATTTAAAAGAAGTTTAAAAGCAGACAAAAGACTTGATCAACGGGTGTAGATTTAAAATAAACGACATAATTAGAGAAAATGAGCAATGCTTTTGGCACATTATTTAGATCGGAATGCCCTTTATATGTTATAAAGTGTAAATGAGAAGAAACGTTTACCCCTAATTCACACAGTTCCGTTGTTGTATTTACGTCAATCGAGTTCCATACAGGGAGAAACAATTAGCATAGAATGACTTAAACAGTTTGTCACATCTTTGTCCCGAATTAGCTGTTAAAATGAAATGTGTCAAGTGATTGATTTAATTCTAGGTACTTTAAGTAAAAGGAAAAGTACGAGTATAAGTCAGTCCCAAAGACAAGTAGGCGATCGTCCCTAGATACTGTCATTCGAAGAAGTGGTTTTGGACGAGCCTTATTTAAGGATTTGTGAGGTCGATTTCAATGTTACATGCCGTCATTGAAACAAAATCACACATTGATGCCTCTCTGACTATTTAAAAATAGTAAAAGTGAAAACTCTACAGGTCACCCAACACGACAAAAATGAAACCGTTGCAGGCTCGGTTTGATAAAGCTTGTTCATGGACAGCAGTGAAAATGCAGGCTAACGCCCGCGCCCTCTAGCCCGGGTTGAGCGTAACTCTACATTTACACATGTTACACGTACTAAAATTAATTAACTATGAAAAAATGATGACGCAACAGGGAATGACATGAAAAAGGACAATTTTATTATGCCGGAAGGAAAATATAATGTGTTGTAATACTGTATAATGTACAAAAATGATAATTTTAACATATCTGGACGCAAAACCCGCCTATAATGTGTTATAGTACTGTATAATGTACAAACATAATCATTTTAACATATCCGGACGCTTTAAATATCTTGGCGCAAAAACCCTTATAATACTATATAATCTACAAACATGATCATTTTAACATATGTGGGCGCAAAAACCCGCCGCATGTTGAACAACGTTTCTCCTAACAAACAAAACTAAGTAAATGCTTAAAGAACCATATAATGGAATAATAAGCCAACGTTTAGAGATGAATCTGTAAAATGTGAAAATTGTAAAAACGTGGACGAAGGGGTGAAGGTGAGGATGGAGGTGGTTATGAAAACAAAGGAAAATGTTTCCCTTAAGATTGTAAGAGTCTAGAATATTTTCGTGCACTATTTATATATGCATAAAACAATTATATCGTAACAATTGACCTAGGACTAACCCCACTAAGTCACGAGCATCACTGTATGCACCAAGACACTAAATTGTACAACGCACATTAAAACTTTTATTGACATAAAATCTATAAATAGCAAGTACACATAATGCCATTTTTCTTAAATGTAACGGTTTTCACAACGACCCGTTTTGTATGTCACGGATTTCTGACTACAATTTGACAGATTATGACTTAGATTTTGATTTAGAAATTGTTAGTGGTGCATTTCATTTTACATTGCTTGTATGTTTGACAAAATAATACCCAAAACTATATCGTTTTTCCTCTTCGCGCAAACGTGTAACATCTGAACAAGCAATGATCGTCGTCTTTTGTTAATTCCTTTGGAAACTACGCTTTCAATTTATCCACTTCGGGGCATAGCTTAATCTGGTTCTGCGCCTCAACTTGCGTTCAATGTGGCTACTCGTCAAAACCCTCGAGAAATACAGGTTTGGCGTCTTCTATATTTCAAAACTGAAGTCGTTTCCGGAGCTCGTGACACAATTCAAGACAACTTGTTGGGTGCGCACAATAAACCGGTTTAAGCTCCCCAGTGGTGTTTTTGCCACTGACCGTTCCAAGGCGGTGCCCCACTGTCTTCCTTTGTTTGTTCGTTTTGTCCTTGTGTGTTGACTTTGTGTGCACGCGTGTGTGTATTTTATTGTTCGTCTTGTCCTTATGTGTTGGCTTTGTGTGTGTGTGTGTGTGTTGTTCATTTTGTCCTGATGTGTAAGCTTTGAGTGTGTGTGTGGTGCACGCGTTTGCATGCTGGGGGGTTCGTTTTGAGGAGGCTGCGCTTTTGGTGCGTGGCACTCCCTGTTTGATATTTGTCTTTGTTTTTTGTTTGCATAAGAATCTACTGAATATTTTTACATTTGTCTTGGAAGGTTTTTTGAAATAGATCAAATACTTATAGCAAGCCTCTTGTTCTGGGAATTTTCGAAATTGAGCCGAACGCCTTGCAATTGAGTCAAGTGGAGAATTCTGGTCTGTAAGGCTATCCTTGTTCCATACATATTACACTGTGGCCACCTGTATTGTTTCACATTCTTTTAACTGTAAAATATAATTAAACTTACTTCCCGTTGCTTGTAATTGATAACAACACAAACAATACGTTATTAACATAAATACGAGCTTTCAAGAACGAGCAATATTAATTTGATGTTTATTACTATTTCCGATTTGTTAAGCATAACGGAAACAGTGTTGAAAAACGACATTAAACACTGGCCTTGAAGCAAAGGTTTTGAAACAGATTATTTCCTTAACCAGCGTCAAACGTACATGTATGTAATAAGTATATTTGCAATTTTCAGTAGTTGGATACAGGAACGACTTAATAAATAATAGTCAAATAAATGAATAACAAGTTAATACCCAAAAGCCTAAGAAATTTTATTAAAAGACTGTGACTCCTTTTGGGAATGTTTTGTGTACAAAATGAAATGAATTAGATAATTCTGAACTGCTTAACGATTTATATTCTGCTGACATTTCAAACACAGGCATATAAGTATTTCTAACTGACAGAACATAGTCCTTAACAGGCAGCTGTGTTTTGATCGAACAGAAAATGAAATTAAATTGATAAACTCTTCGAGTACCTAACTAAAACTTCATTTTTTTTCTACCAACAACTTCAATCGACACATTATTTGTCTACTTGGTGTTATATGAACTACTATCAGATTAGAATGAGGTTGGTCTCTACTTTCCTCAATTTGCCAGAATAATAAATAGAAAAAGTGAAAACTCCACAGGTCGCTCAACACAACAAAAACGAAAATGTTGCAGGCTCGGTTTGATTGAGCCTGTTCATGGACAGTAGTGGAAATGCATTCTACCGTCCACGCCTTCTAGCCCCGGGTTGAGCAGAACTCAACATTTACACATGTTAAAAGTACAAAAAACAATTGAGAGACATCCGCAGATGTGTTCATACGGCGGTGCACACGGAACTTTCAATGCTACACTAGTTTGTAATTCCATGAAAAGCGGCGTATGGTCCCGTTAAAATAATGGGTTTGCCCTAAACGAGAAAACAATGAGCAGAACTAAACAAACTGGAATTTAGAAAGGGGATCTGAGGTTATGGAGCCTGCATATCATAGGAACTGCCAAAAGACAAAATTAACGAGCAGGCGCCATATCCAAGGGGTGAATGTACAATACCCAAAGCTATAAAAGCGGGAGTATTGGAACCACCCAGGCCGAAATGCTCGTGTTCAGAAACTAAACAGTACCAATAACACGACATACGAGTCGTGCTGAACGATCTAAGAAGATCGAAATATAACAGCCCTAATTGAATAAGTGGTTTTATGGTATTCGATACAAACATTAGTAAAGACATTACTATTGAGTGTAGTAATTTGTTTAAAGATACAAGGGTAAAAGTGTTATACAGTAAGAAGAAATACAGAAGTTTAAGATGCACAAATACATGCAAATGCATATGCAATGTTTTACGTTTATCGTACTTGCTTTGAGATATAGCTCGCCACTTTAGCTCAATAGGGAGAACGTAGGTCTACGATCGCGGGGTCATTGCGGGGTGTATATTCTCTGTGACGATTTGATAAAAGACATTGTATCTGAAATCATTCGTCCTCCACCTCTGATTCATTTGGAAAAGTAAGTTGGCAGTTACTTGCGGAATACAAGTTTATACTGGAACATAATCCAGAAACACTGGCAAGGTTAACTGCCCTCAGTTACATAACTGAAATGCTGCTGAAAAACGAAAATAAACCCAAAACAAACAAACAAATGCTTTGTGATATACTTACCGGTGAAATATTCCGATTACACTAACACTGATATGAACTGAATAATAAAGTAATATCTTTTACAGAAACATATTGGCGATTTTCACAGTTGTGTATACTAACACAAATGAAAACTAGAAATCAAGGTTGACGTGTATATTTATACACGTGCACACAAACTACACCTAATTACACACATAACCACCTAAATATAGATGTAAAGCAGAGACATATTCTATAGTAAATACGTATCAATCAGAGGCAAAACTGTTAATTTGAAACTTAGATGATGCTCAATGTTTAAGCTATTAGTGAAAGAAATGTGCTGAAAAATAGAAGTGAAAGTGAATTAACATCGAGGCTTAAATAAACCTACATTTATGAGCTACTTGTATTAAGAGTTTTTGGAATAGAGGGTCGGGGCTAGGTACAACTCTGCAAAAGATTTTATTGTGGGCCTTTGTTAGATCATTTAATGCATCTTCTTGCATTAACTAACTCAAGTATTGTGTTTTATTCAATACATAAATCTGTTAAAATCAGGAAGACAATTCCTCATATCTAGTCTCAATTATCAGTGCTCCTATAATGATATAAATTGTGTAAGATGGATAACAACTTTCCAGTTCATGCTTTAATGTTCACAAATACAATAAATGTTTTTATTAAGAAATTCTGATGATAAATGTTGCTGTTCAACGTTGGTTCGAAACAGAATTCGTCTAGTGAGGAAGCACGCAAAGTCGTTGTTCTACACATATACCAGCCCATGTCTGGAGAGATATCTGAGGTCTTCCTTTATAAAAAAAACTTGAAAAGTCGCAATTTAAACTAATCATGTTGATGTGACAAAAAGTAAACAAATATGTTTAACACAAGTTTACTTGCCTAAAACCAACACTTAAAAATCACCAAACAAATATTTCTAATGCCATGAACTATAATACTAAAATACGGTTGCATTAATAAAATGTTCAACTTGTTTAAAACCATTCGGAAAGTACTTCTCTACAATCAGCAGTGTCTACACAAATACAACAGCAGGTATATTAGACCTATTGTGACGCGACTATTCAATATAAGCATGAACAAAAGAAACACGGCTAGATATTACTAAAATACAGCTTACAATACAAGGAAATACAGTAGGTAGTGAGGGAAAAACATTAAATCAAAAAGTATAACTGTATTAAGTTTAGATAAAAATGGTATAAATTAAGACTTTAATTATGCAATAAGAAATTACTTCATTCGTTAGCCACACTGATTAAAAGATTTCCAAAGGAAATTAGGTGGAAATATTTTGCATAATCAAGTGGAATATTTTTGCTACATTATTACAAATATTATAATGCACAAGTCCTGATTCTGATGTGTATACTTGACACTTTATTGATATGGGTACTGCACCTAACACACACCATTATTTCTGCCAATAACGAATGCCAACTTACATTCAGGCAAGACGAAAAGCACATTACAACTAAGTACGGTTTTCGCCCAAGCAATTCCGCGAGTGACAAATACATGCAACGATCACACGTCTGGCAATCGGAAACACTGACGAAAGAATACAGGTATATGGACCTTGCAGTCATTTGACTACTTTGTAAAGCTCACTCTTTTACCCTGCTTGACGAAAGCAATGTACTCGTATTTTAAATGTTGCTCAATTTGTTATCCAAAATGGACACAAACCTCATTCTTCCGACGTGCTTTTGTCCTATCTAAGATTTTTAGATAAAGTAATCGTTTTTCTAGTCACGTGTCACAATTAAATTAAGGCAATGCATAAAATTTCTATTAGACAGTATTAGGATAGAAAAAAATGCTTCATCAATCGATCATGTCATTCTTCGTGTAATCACATAATAACACACATTTTATAGGTGTGCTAAAGTAAAAACACTAAAATGCATGTATAAATGAACTACGAGTATGTGAAGAAAGTAAAACAACCGACAGAATTGATTAATTTCTTTTCAAGTTTACATTCTCAGGCTTTGCTTAAAAGTTGAAATGACGATGTTTGGGTGGTTTTGTTTCAAGGAAGCTTTGTTTTTCCGTATTATTGCAAAATGCTGAAGTACATGAGAGGGTATAAAACGAATAATATGAGACAAACCACATGTTACGCGTTTTCATTTCAACAACTGGCAAGAGCATTTTTATACCGCCGTTTGCTACTTTTGCATATTTAAGAGATTCATCTGGCGACGCGTAATTTGATTACTTTGGAACATGGCTGGGATAAACAGTGAGTGTGTTTGCATAACGTTCCCCGTTTAAGATTCTTGATATGTTTTTCCACCGATTGATAAAAGATGTATCCAAATGTGTTTTATACGTTAGTTTGATCCTGCATTGTTTATATACTTTTACTTTTGTATATAAATTAATCATATACACATCCTCACATGAACAGCTGAAGGAATTAGATGCAACGTGCCTGTGTTCTGAAGTGGATAGTAGTTAGAGACATCTCTTCAGATCTAGGTCATCCTATATTTTCTATATAATGCCGCCATCTTTGATTGGGAGTGAATTTTTGAAATCAGTCGGGCGTGGATTTAACGATTCATTGTAAACCCGCTTGCAGACGCAGTTAAGGTTAACCTACTGATATGACAGTACACTACTTGTATCGGCTGCTTAAACTCTTAAACACTTCATATTAATTTTAAATCAATTAATGAATAAATGATCTGAAAAAGTTTCAACCTGTTTCATTACCCGAACTGATATTTAGTACATTAACAGACAGAAAACCAAAGTGTACATGTAGGTTTAACATGTAATAAATTAGTAAAACATCCCCCCGAATAAAACTGAGGCGACACGTGAGGGGGGCGGTGGGGGGGGGGGGGACTCCGTGGCAGAATGGTTAAGGTCGCTGACTTCAAATCACTTGCCCCTCATCGATATGGGTTCGAGCCTCACTCGGGGCGTTGAGTTCTTCATGTGAGGAAGCCATCCAGCTGGTTTACGGAAGGTAGATGCCCGCTCGTGATGAGATAATGCACGAAGGGGCACCTGGGGTCTTCCTCCACCATTAAAGCTTGAAAGTTGTCATATGACCTATAATTGCGTCGATGCGACGTTAAACAACAACAAAAAAGAGACGACACGGAGATTATATTTCGATGAGAACAGGTCAAGGTCTACGCACCATAGACAATGAGAACGATGGAGGGTAGGGCAACGCACCCTAGACAACGGCAGATGACGGAGTCGCTTAAGTATGACTTAATCAGTAGCAGACGAAACATTCTACTTTGCTTTATGTTTAATCATTACGTTGGTTTATAATACCTTCGTTTGTTGTAGTGCTTGTATCGTGTTTAATACGTTTGTAAAATAAATAGCGCATAACTATTTTAAATGAACTCCTTTTTAATATTTATGACTGTGACACACGCAGCAGCTAGATTAGGCTGTCGTCGGATAAAGATCAAACTTGCAAATTAAACACAATGATTAATAAACTGAAAAATGACATTACATCACAATCCTAATCAATCGAGAATATAGACCTAAAACTGTATAACTATAAAATTCAAACAAACTGTATAACTATAAAATTCAAACACGCATCTATAAAGTGTAACATGTCGATAAGATAAAAACATGCGTATATACATAAGAATGACGATTTGCTATTATTGTTTACCCTGGTACAATGTTATCTATCCGTGTTGTATTCATATTATGCTTTCACTTAATTTTCTTCAGCATTTTGTCTGACTTCTATAATACATCATCTGCTGTTAATTGTTGTAACGCCCTTAATTTGGTTGGACTGTTCAGAATCTCTGCAAACCTCTGATAAGTGTTCGGAATATTATCTTCTTAAATTAACTAAATTCAAATTCCTTATACACACTGCCTTGAAATTTTAAGCTCATATAATCAACTTTTAAGCATAGTTAATATTTTTAATTTTTCCCGGAAAGAAATAAGGTCTTGTGAACTTTTAAAGATTGTCTTACATACTTAAAGTACTTCGCATTTATTATTCTTGTACATCCATCCCCAATATTTCAGGCAAAATAGCTTCTAAATCTCTATGACTCAAAAACAAAATCCTCTAAATTTTCTAGCGGCTAATTCCCTATAGTTGAGCATTACATTAGCACACGCCGTATACCCTGTGCATTCTATACTGTTTTCCTTCATCTTAAAGATGATATATCTACGTTACTCACGCTCTAGGAAATTATTTCCATCTTATATATATATTTAAAGTATATGAATAACATTCTATTAGATACTTCTTCATTCCTGTCTGAATTAAATATGAGGCTGCACAATGATAACTTCATCAGTCAACATTTCTTTCGAATTTAAATATAAACGATTAGTGGGGGCTGCGAGTGACGAATCATAAACATTTAATATGGAAAACCAAAATAAAAAACGACCGCATACCGAAACAGATTCTGACGGCACGGAAGGTGAGAATCCTCACCGATCATACACTTCAAACATGGCATTTCCACGATTTCTTTTAATCCAGTCAACAGACGAAACATTCAAAATGTCAAGCCTCTCGCCATTTATAATTGAAAAAAACATCGAAGGTATTGCTGGTGTACCGAAATCAGTCAAAAAACTGCGAACTGGTGATCTGCTTGTTGAAGTTGAGAAAGCCTCACATTCACGAAATTTACTTTCCTTAACTTCATTTTACAACCGGCCATGTAAGTGCATTGCACACCGTACTTTGAACACCTCAAGGGGGTCATTCGTTGTCCGGACCTTGCAGGGGTTTCGGAGACGGAGATTGTGCAAGGCCTTTCAGATCAACATGTCACTGCTGCTAGACGTATAAAAATCAAGCGATTAGGAAAAGAAATTCACACAAATACTATTATTCTTACATTTGGCACTCCGTTTCTTCCTTCAGTCGTAAAAGTTGGATACCTCATTACAAAAGTTACAACATATATTCCTAATCCTCTTCAATGCTATATTGCTTTAAGTTTGGGCACAATGAGAAAAACTGCAAAGGCGATTACACTTGCCCAAAATGCGGACAGGATGGACATTCTCATAACCACGACACTTGTAGTCGTCCATTGCGTTGTGTGAACTGCAACGAGCCACATTCAGCCAAGTCTCGTGATTGCAAGACATGGAAAATCGAAAAGGAGGTTCTTCATGTCAAATTCACACAGGGCATTGGATTTCCAGAAGCAAGACAAATTGCCAATGCCAAATTTACATCTCCAACACTCGCACAAACTTATTCATCAGTAACTAAATCTGTCTCTAGCAAATCAACACAGTGCATTGATGCCTGTACTCAAACAGATTCAGTAACTGCTCAACAAAATCCAACTCAAACTTCTGTACCAAATGAAAAGCCTAAAGCACCAGCAAAACCTTCAGAGGCATCTCAACTTCAAAGGGCAGCTGCTAAACCAACACTGCCACCAGCTATACAAAATGTTCCTAAGTATTCAGGTACGCCGTCGTCACGACAAAACGTTTCATCAAACACTAATCAACGTTGGGTGAGTCAAACACCCAAACAAAAAATTGACCTGAGAACTGATGGGTTTGGAAAGGGATCAAATGATCCCATACAAACCCATAACCGGTTCCCTCGTAATATGAACCGGTTAACAGGGGAGGATGATGACGATCCGCCATTATCTGCTCCGCCCAGTTTAACTAGCACAAAGGAGGGGAAAATCAAAAGGTTCCCTCCTGAGTCAATGCAACACTAATGCTTTAATTTTCCAGTCGTTTAATTTTTGTTTGCCATTGTAAATGGAAAGTAAAATTATCCAGTGGAATTGCCGTGGACTTAAAGCAAATTATAATGAAATTCTCCTTCTCTTATCAAAATATAATCCTTCACTTATGTGCCTTAGTGAAACATTTTTAAAGGAAACGGACAAAATAGCTTTCAAAAATTATTCAGTGTATAACTTCATAAACACTAACACTGACAGAGCGTCTGGTGGTACATCTATTATTATTAATAATGCATGTCCGCACAGACAAATTGTTCTAAATACAAGTATCCAATCAGTTGCAATAAATACATATATAATACATACCTCCAAAATTTAAACTAAATCTTGAAGATCTTGATGATCTTATAAAACAATTACCACAACCATTTTTGCTTATGGGAGATTTTAATGGTCATCATGAATTCTGGGGCTGTTCTGACTGCAACACTAGAGGTCAAATTATTGAAACTTTTATTGAAAGAAATGCCCTCTGTTTTTTTAAATGATAAATCCAAAACTTATCTTCATCCTGCAACAGGTAACTTTTCTTCGCTAGATTTGACAATTTGTCAACCGAACATCTTCCTTGATTTTGAATGGAAAGTACTGGATGATTTGCATGGTAGTGACCATTTTCCAATTATTATTTCAAATACTTCTAATCTGCCATCAGACCACCCTTCATATTTCAAATTTATTAAAGCTGACTGGAAGCAATTTGAAACGCTATGTAAAAATGATTTGACTTTGGAGAATTTTACTAATTTTTATGATCCTATTGATCGGTTTTCAGTTCTTCTGACAAGTCCATTCCTAAAACTTCAAGAAATGGTAAACATAAAAATAAGCCTTGGTATAATGATGATTGTAAGACTGCTGTTCGAAAACGTAGAGCGGCCATTAAAAAGTTCAATAAACGGCCGACGAAAGAAAACCTACAATCAGTTAAGATTCTAAGAGCAAAAGCTCGCAGAACTATAAAACAGGCAAAGAAAAAATCATGGCATTCATATGTTTCAAAACGTAATTCTAGGTCATCGGTTAAAAAAGTCTGGGAAATGATTCGCAAAAGAAGTGGAAAAGGAAAATCTTCAAATGTTTCCCATCTTACAAAGTCAGACCAGTCTATTGCATCTAGCAAGGAGGACATTGTCAATACACTTGGTAAAACTTTTTCAAAAAACTCTTCATCAAACAATTATGATAAAAGGCTTCAAAACATAAAATAGACAAAAGAAAGTAAACCTTTAAATTTTGATTCAAATAATGATGAAGATTATAATAAACCCTTTTCACTCACAGAATTGCTTGACGCTTTAGACAAATGTCACGATACCGCAGCTGGTCAGGACCAAATTCATTATCAACTTTTAAAACATTTACCACAAGAATCATTAGACCTCCTACTTGAAATTTATAATATTACATGGAAAACTGGCATTTTTTCCAGATTCCTGGAGAGAAGCTATAGTTATTCCAATACCAAAACCCGGGAAAGATAGCACTAACCCCAGTAATTATAGACCGATTGCACTTACCAGTTGTTTATGTAAAACGCTAGAACGTATGATCAATTCTAGACTAGTTTGGTATCTTGAATCTCAAGCCCTAATTACAAACTTTCAAAGCGGTTTTCGCAAGCAGCGCAGCACAACTGATCATCTTGTTCGACTGGAAAATTTTATTCGTGATGCATTTGTTAAAAAAGAGCATTTAGTGTCTGTATTTTTCGATTTAGAAAAAGCCTATGACACTACATGGAAATATGGTATTATGAATGATCTTAACGACTTAGGTTTAAAAGGTCGTCTTCCAACATTTAATACGCAATTTTTATCAGATCGCAATTTTAAAAGTAGTGTTGTTCTACCCTTTCTGACTCTTTTGAGCAAGAACAGGGAGTTCCACAAGGTTCTATTTTATCTGTCACACTTTTTAGCATCAAAATTAAATAATTTATAAGAAGTTTGTCACCAGGGATGATTTTCATTATATGTTGATGACTTTCTAATATGTTATCGTCAAAAAAATACGTCGATTGAACACAATTAACAGCAGTTGTTGAACAAAGTTCAAACTTGGGCCATGGAAAATGGTTTTAAATTTTCCCAATCTAAACTCAGTTCGTCCACTTTTGTCAATTACGTGAAACAACATTGTGGATCTGAGCTTTTTCTAAATGGTACAAAAATACCCGTTGTTGAGAAGCAAATTTCTTGGTGTTATTTTTGATAAAAGCATTCTTTATACCACACATAAAATATCTGAAAGCCAAATGTTTGAAATCGTGATCTTTTAAAGTAATTTCAAATACTGATTGGGAGCAGATCGCAAGATTTGTTAAACTGTAATAAGCTTTGATTAGATCCAAGCTAGATTACGTTGTGTTGTTTATGGTTCAGCCAGAAAATCGTATTTACAGATGTTGGGTACTATTCATATAAGGTCTTCGTATTGCTCTTGGGCGCATTTAGGAACATCGCCTGTTGAAAGCTTGTATGTTGAAGCAAACGAACACCCTTTACACGAACGTGAAAAACTGTCATTGCAATATGCTCTGGGGTAGCTGCCAACAAATCCAACCCTGCTCATAAAATATTTTAAACCCAAATACCACGATTTCGATGACAGAAAACCAAAACAAATTAAACCTTTTGGATTTCGCATTGATAATCTATGAAGGTAACAGATTTTGAGTTGATGATGTAAAAGATAATTTTAATTTGAATAACACATGGATTCTTAATATCCAACAGTTCTTTTGATATGAAAACCGCATTAAAAAAGGCTGTAACAAACCCTTAAATATTCAAGTCAAATATACGAAATAAAGTCGGTTACAAAGATCATTTAAACTATTTATACAGATGGTTCAAAAGATGATTCAAAGCTTGAGTGCCGCCGTTAAGCCATCTGCATCAATCAAATTACGTTTACCAAATAACGCTACAATTTTTTCAGCAGAAGCAAAAGCAATTGAATTGCCCTTAATTTTATTTCAGAATATAATGAAGAAATGTTCATCATCTTTACCGACTCACTTTCTGTATTACAATCAATACACACCGTAATTTCAGAAAATCCTCTCATTCAAACATTCTTCTCAGTTCATGAACTATCTTTTAAAAGTCCACCAATTTTGTTGGATTCCTAGTCATGTGGTATTTATGAAATGAAGATGCTGATACTGCAGCAAGAATATCACTTTCATTAATCAACCTAAATGAAATTACAATATACTGATTTAGGTCAAAATCAACAATCATTTTAACTAAATGGCAGTCCTCATGGAACAATGCTTCGTTCAATAAACTTCGTGAAATTAAACCTACTTTTGGTGAATGGCACCAAGGAAATAGATCTGTTCGCAGGAGGAAGTTGTTCTTTCTCGTTGTCGAATAGTCATTACTCGGATGACTCATTCGTATCTGCTGAACAATGAAGATCAACCTGAATGTATACCAATCAAACACCCTTGCTATTAAACATATTTTAATCAACTGTATAACTTCGATCCACAGCGCAACTCATATATAATGTTGAATCGTTAAAAGAGCTGTTCGAGCAAATTTCAGCCGACAAATTTTACATTTTTGAAAACAAATAGGAATATTCATAAAATTAGAACCTTATTAGATTTTTATTCACTTATATACTTTTTGATGTTTGCATTTGATTTTTTACGCTCTTTATTTATAACGCTTTTACTTTAATAGTTTTATTCATGCTTTGCAATTAAGGTAATCCATTTAACTTTTTCTCGGCGATATATGACCTTTTTGTGTCGATTCGCCGTAAAACCCAATTCATTCATTCATTCCATTATATACACCCAACGTGATTATGAATAGAAATATTTCATTAGAGGAGATCACGGGTATAATTATGAACCAAAGAATGCTTCTGCATAGGGATTTGATCGCATACCTTACGACGTTTTGAAGTTCCCCACTGTAATTACTGTATTACAGAGACTATTTCAGTTGATATTTGATTGCAGTATTATCCCCTCGATATGGCGTAAATCGATTATCTTTCCCATATTGAAAGACCCTTCAACTGACAAAAGAGTGCCATTGAACTATAGAGGTATTAGTCTTCTTTCATGTGTGAACAAACTATACACGTCATTTATCAATAAAAGAGTGACGTCACACCTAGAGCATAGCAATCTTCTGGCAGACGAACAAAACGGCTTCAGAGCAGGGCGTTCATGCGAAGACCATATATTTACACTTGAAAACGTAATACGTAACAATAAAAATGTACATACTTTATTTATTGACTTGAAAAAATGCTTCGATTTTGTAGACAGAAAGTTACTGTTATATAAATTGCTGTTGCACAACATAGATGGAAAAATTTATGAATCGATTAAAAGCATATATGCTAGTTCTTCAGCCTGTGTAAAAATTTCTAGTAAGGACCTGCCAAATAGTTACACGTTAACAGACTGGTTTGATTGTGCCTCTGGCCTAAAACAAGGGTGCACGTTATCGCCGACACTCTGGGCGGTGTTCGCCAACGATTTAGTGCAAGAAATCAATGAACTTGAACTCGGGGTAAATATGGGAAACGTAAACGTTTCGATACTGCTATACGCAGATGATATAGTTCTCATATCGGACTCTGAAGAGAAACTGCAATCAATGTTGGACGTGGTTCACTCATGGTGCAAGAAATGGCGCGTCCTTATCAATACAAACAAGTCCAAATGTGTTCACTTCCGGCAAGGGCGCACACGTCGAACTGATTACGTGTTCAGGGTTGGTGATAATATATTGGAAACGGTGGAACACTACAAATATTTAGGCGTAATCTTTGATGAGAAAAACTCATTTTCTGTAAACTGTGAAACCTTGGCAAAAGGAGCAGGTCGAGCACTGGGTTCCGTGATAAGTCAAATACACAACTTGAAAGATGTCGGCTTTAATGCATATGAAAAACTATATAACAGCTGCGTTGTGCCAGTTCTAGAGTATGGGGCTTCAACATGGGATTCAAGCAGTTTCAAAGCATTGACAATATTCAGCATCGTGCTTTAAGGTATTTCTTTGGGGTCCACCGCTTCGCTCCAATTCTGGCTATGTACGGCGACTCAGGGTGGCTACCAACGGTTGAGAAGTGGAAGCTATGTATCCTACGTTTTTGGAACCGTTTACAAAAAATGGACAACGACCGAATCACAAAGAAAGTGTTTAACTTCGATTACGAACGGTGTACGAATAATTGGTCCAGTGACGTGAAAACAATTATGAACTACTTAAATATAAATCATGAATTTACGACAAAAACAACTGTTAACTTAACAACTGTGAATGATTGTTTAAAGACAAAGTACAACACAAGATGGCAAAATGACATCATAAAAGAGAATAAACTACGAACTTATCGCCTGTTCAAATCCTCGTTTAAAAAAGAGGAGTACTTAACACTGAACTTAAAAAAGTACGAGCGTTCGTTGTTGTGCCAATTTCGTTTCGGAATCCTCCCGTTAAGGATAGAAACCGGCCGCTTCGTTGGTGAGCGTCTGGAGGAAAGACTGTGTCTGTTTTGTGACAGTAACCAGAAGTGAAACTCATTTTCTGGTATCTTGTGATAAATACACAAATTTGAGAACTAATACATTTAATGATATAAACAGTTCACATAACAATTTATCTGAGACTGATCTATTAAGTTTATTAATGCAGTCATCTACTAGAAAAGTAGCAAAATATATTGTTAAAGCATTCCTATTACGAAGAAGTTTATTATATCGTTAAAATGCATACTTTTAAATAAACTGTATGTTTGTATCATATCCATTAGTTTATGATTATCATGTAAAATTAAGGGACGTGAATTCTGTAGATATAGTCCAGATATACTCCATACCTTTTCTTGTAATTGTAAACTAGTAGTGTTCTTTTTGAATTTTCGTTTCGTTTCAAGACCAACACTTCTGTTACAATATATTTTAACAGTTCAATTTCACATCTCATTCTTATGTCTATTCGTTTCGTATAAGGTTGATGTTTGTGATAATTGTACAAACATAATGAAATAGTTAATCGCACATGTATGTATGGTAGTACGTTTTGTGATTATCATTGCAATCATGAACTGTAATATAGCTATAGTTAAGGATGAGAGACATAATTTAATATAGAATGTCGCTTTTTGCAATTTAACGTTGGTATTACAACAATGCTTTAAATATAATCTGTGTAGTATTACTTCATCAGATAAAACTTCTCATTTACATTAAGTACACTACTTTTTTCTATTGATTATCCTAATACTAAGCCTTATTGATCCATATCACTGACAGTTAACTAAAATTCATTTAATTAAGTCTTCATTCATATGGGAGCTTCATTTCATTGTTTTATTCTATGATTGTTACAAATTTTATAATCGCCATTCTTAGATATTCATGTGCAAATAATTTTGAAAATTGTAAATACATGTACGTTATAAACAAGGTGACATATAGGTCCATTGGGCCGGGTGTAAATTTCATGTTTCTTGTTTGTATGTATCATATCATTGTTGTTACACATGTCACTATAATAAATGAATTTCTTATCTTTCTTATCTTATTTGTTTTTTGATTTGTATTGACAATTACATTTCGCTCTATAATACTGTAAAGTGTTTTCCTGCAATGTGATAATTATATTCTCATTTAGAGATTATTCTACCGATGGCTTATCAAGTATAGTCTCCTGGGTCCCGTTTTATCATCGAGGTTTAATAATGAAATGAATGAACTAGCACGCAGAAAAGTGCCATTCAAATATTCCACATGAAAATGCAAACACAACTAGCCGTGTCCAACTGTATAAGAACATTTTGGTTTATTCCGACTAGATACTGAAATAGTTTAATACAATAATTTAGCACAACCTTTCTAAAGCATCAAATACCACCACAATCCGATAATGTTACAATATGTAATTAATTCAGAATTAACAGTTCTATCAATTCAGTATTCAATATAATATTCAAAATTTATAAAATTATAAAGGTGGGGGTTTACCTACAGCGATCTGCATATATTTGAAGTATTGAAATTAATATTTAAAGTAGCAGTCCTAAGGCAGTGAGTTCCATATATTTTTAAAGTATTAATTGAATAGGAAACAAAAATAAAGCAAAATAAGGTGTCATGCATCCTTAGCAAGCACTACAGACACTATCTTTCGGTTCAGCCTGTGCTGAAAAAAAGACCCAAGAATATATGACATTATACATTCCTTGTGAAAATGTAGTGGTGCCTTAAACATGTTTTACTCGACAAAGGACTAATTACTGAAGCAATACAGAACTTTTCAAAACTGCATGTATGAACTGCTATAACTTAACTTAACTGTAGGATCAGACAAATGTACCAGTTTTTCTTTTAAAAAAAGAAAGTTATTTCTTCACATGAATTATTTTTTTCTTTTTGGGAGAAAAATATGGATTTTCCATAATGGTTCAAAAGTTATTTGCGTAAATATATACATGATGGCTCTGCCATTGTAACATTATTAGCTTGCTTAATTAATTTGTTTAAGTCAATTTTATAGTTCTCAAACTGCGTTGCATTATTTTACATGATACTGAGTCTGTTACTTTTATAAATGGCAATAGACTGGTGGTTTGTTGTAAATACAAATATATTCTATATCATGTAAGTGCACATATTTTATATGTTATTATAGCATCAACAAAGCATTAAGTTATCATAGAAATCTGCATAAGGTAGCTCTGCACGTTTGATAAACCGGAAGTGATGGCGTAACGTCATTTATCCGGAAAACGTAGAATATAGCCTGAATTCGGCGTACGGAAATGAAAATCATTTTATGAATCGATGGCAACCCTCGTGTAACAATGGCATTGTGACTTTCTTTCTAGGGTTAAAAAGTAATATTAAAGCATCACATACTTTAAAGAATTCAAAATAATGTCTGAAAATTAGCATGAAATGTGCGGTTTACTGTAATCATAATCAAATCTCTCCAAAATAAGCACACGGACCTATAAATGTTATTTCACCGCATTATAGACCATTTGTTTATTTACGACTGTGAGAATTAAAATCTACATTGTAGAAAAAAATCTACTCGCGAAAATTTGTGATTTTTTACCATTATGAAAAATTGCGTGAGGTCCACATTTTTCAGATCAATCTAGCAAAAAAATCAAGTACACGACCCTTTTTTATTAGCTGAAGTATATTCTGAAGTTTTGGAAAATCAGGATTTTTTTTAAATTATACATTCAATTTGTAGAAAAAATCTCGATCTGAACGTGCAGAACTACCTTTAATTAAAAATTGTAATTTAAACAGCAATCAAGATTAACATCCAGGTCTTGTTATACATGTATTTTTTCAATCGATATCCAGTTTAATCGGTATTCTGCACAGCAGAACTTAATAAGAACAATTATCTATGAACTATTCCTGTGTTAAAACAAGTTTAATTGTATGGTTATTTGATCTTCTAGATGTCATTTATGATTTCCTTCTCAAGGGACATTTAACATGTGTTTTAACAACTGTATTGCCATGGAAACTACTGCTTTTAAAAAAGTCTAATTGATGCTTAAGTGAAAAAAACAATATGAATTAAATGTCATTAACTGCATGCTGTTTTTTATCTTTGGTATTTCATTCTGTTTGTTGTCGTAACATTGTTTTAAAATATAAAATGGGTCTTCATCAAGATATTCTAACTCTATGTTGAAACATTAAGAAGACACAATTATTCAGAAAAAGAAAACATTCTCATTATTAAACCAGCTTTATGTAGCGCCATTTTCATGACAAACACGTTCAAATGCACTTTGCATACAAAGACAGTCACTCAGGGCGCCGAATTCTAACTAAGCCTGGTTATCTGTGAATGTGTTACTATGCCCATACACACGGAACCTTATTTCACGGAAAGAACCACAACTGGCATTTCAGGTTAGGTGGGAGACATTCGAAGGTATCTCAGAAATTTCAGTACCTGGGCCGGGATACAAAGCACGGACTTCTGCGTGTTACCACTAGACTACCGTGTCACCTAAATGTGTTAAATGAAAACAACAGAATATATTAGAAACAACTATGCGTTTATATCAGAATTTGAGGCATATGCGATAGGTGGACGGAAAGCTCAGTGGTTTGCACACTGGCCGTCCAATCATGAGGTCGGAGGTTCGATCCCCGGCAGCTACTCGGGAATTTTCAGAAACGCTTTTCAGTGTTTCCCATCAAACTAGAGGTGTATTAGAGCTGTACTGGTCAGGAACCCTGGGCACGTAAAAGAACCAGGCTGTCTATCCGCAACGAGCTAGGCTAAGTTAGCCGGACAAGCCTGTATCTGATTTCAGATCTCTCTGTCGTGGGGGCTTTGTCTCACTCTGTCCCTCTGGTCAGATCGCTCTGTGTCTGTACTAGTAGAGGATGAATTATGCGTCCTATGAGGCTGTAAAGCGCCTTTGAACGTGAAATTGATCATGAAAAGGGCGCTTTATAAATCTGGTATAACGATAATACTGTTTCAACTGCAGAGGGCCTGTTGTACAGCTAGCAGTAACTCAGAATAGCTAAAAACGGTTGCTTAAGGTAAAAAAAAACACCTTCTGATGGAAAATCCAGAATAAGAAAGTTTAATTATCACTCTGAGGTACCATTCGCTTCTTTCTTTTAAAAGACGCGTGGTAAATTACAAGCAAAACTACAAATAAAATATTTCTTAAATGATACACTTATTCAGTGGGTATAAAAATGCCCCCATTTTGCCTGTTTTGCAAACATGGTTTTTGACACAATTTCTGATACTGCAGAAACTATACCCGTAAGCAGTGGTTGTTTTGTTTATTTGTTTCTTTTTTTTTTTTTTTTTTGCTCGTTTGACAGATCCGGTTTTTAGTTAGTTACTTAGTTACACACAAAAAAGGGGAAAATATATGTCTTTATCTACCAAATCTGTTTTTCTTAAATTTTGCATATTAAACTGGAGTATTTACTTGATTATGTATTTTATATAAAAGTGTATTCAGATATTGTATTGCTACTGAACACAACAAAATAAAGAGACCCTTACTGTTTTTAGTTTAATTTTCATACTTTATTAGAAAATACTCTCAGGCACAGCCGAATTAAGCTAAGTCGACAAGCTTTCGGTAGCCAAGAAAAAAACGTTGTTTGAATGACAATTTATTTCTAGACTGGGAAACACACTTTGTTAGGTATCTTTTGGTTGGTTGATATCGAATGAAAATGGTCAATGACATAATATTGTTGTTGTTTATTTTCAGGCATTCATGAAAAGTGCTATTCATATTACTTTAACAGCCCATAACATCAACAGAGAAGACTGACTCAAAGTTGATATCGTTGGTGTGCAGAGCAATAACACTTTCTCTAGAGATGGAACACTGTGAATTTTCGAGTAACATTGCAAACCATTATTAATTTGATTTGCCTGATTGTACAGGCACAAATGTATTCGTCGGAAAACTACTATCTTCATAATCAAAATGAAATGAAATAAATAAATATATTTATGATAATTCTTTGAAAAGTGAAGTTTATAATATATTGATAGATAGTTCCGCAATTAAAAACTAGTTTCTTTGGAACAATCCATTGTGCCAATTACATAATACACATGATTGCATATTACCTGACAATGTCAAATATACAATTTTCAATATCCGGATTTTGGTTGATTAGTTTTAGCTCCATATGAAAACCGATACCCCTCTAGCAGAAAACAGATAGGTCTTGTTTTTTATATTTTTTAAATGCCATGTCTTCACTGAATGTTGGAATTTCTGTCTATTTGATGAAATGATGTTGATATAGCATGCTATTTACTTGGTGTTTTTTACTTTGTCTCAAATGAAAAGAAATACCTTTGCTTCGTTTTTGCAAGGTAAAATAATGTTCAAAACCGATCTAATCCAGAAAATCCACTTTATTGTTTTTACTCAGAATGTTTATATTTGCAGGGTTACCATCGATAATACCAATTTAACTTAATTGGTGTTAGACAAAAATTAGTTTCCCGATATATATAATTATTCATAATGATTGTTATTTTTGTTTATTTTCTTCAGAAGTCTATATTTTCGATTAGTGTCCTTATAAATCTTTTACGTGTCTCTTAAAAATGCAAGTTAGTTGAGTTGCTTTAAAATAAAATCATTTCATGGATCGGTTAAATGACAATTAGCACTGTTTCATGTCGTTATCTTGCTACACGTTCTTAATATGTATTTCTTATAAAGCACCGAAATAGCAAGTTATTTCATAGTTGCCCCTCCGGTAAGAAATACCCATCTACCGTTTATAACAGCGTTAAGGTGAAGAACATTGTCTTTTTCTTTGTTTGGAGCCGGGGGGAATAAAAATGTCATTATAGAAACAACCTACTGGAGTTGTGAATTGTCTTATATTTATTTACATTTTGTACAAAATTCTAGCCGTTGTCTTGGCAAATGTAAGGGCATATAACGAAATACTGTGATGTATTTTCCTCATGCAGGGAATATTGCGTGAAATACAGTAAAACGATAGGATAAAGGGATTAAGCATGTGCCTTTATTTGGTGATAAACCGTATTTCAGTTTTATTATATTTGCCTAAATCTCGATCAAATATGTGTAGCTTAACACACTTTCTACATATAATATGATAGAACGTTTAAATGAATTCAGTTTATTAATTTATAAATTCTAAGTCGTTATACATCACCATAGAGTTGCCATAAAATCAGAACGACATTAAAATTTGCGCAATGCATTATGTCTTTAAATTCTTATGTTGATTTTATTATGTACTACATGTACTTCGTTATATGGGTCATTTCAAGAAAACTGAGAGAAGTGCACACAATTAGAATAGGACTGAAGCTGTCGAATTGAATTTTGTTAGATTCCAATAAAATCTACAAAAATATCCTTTGGAAGCATAGAATGCAACTAAGAATAATTATAGCAGAGTCGGTTTGAGTGAGTCTGTTCATGAGAGGTAATGAAATGTGCAACACATCTCACGCCCCCTAGCACCGACTTAAGCGGAACTCTATTACGCATGTGTTGAATGGACTCCATGATCCCAAAGGACCTGAAGATATAACAACACTCACCAACGTTTATACAGTCACACTACAAGTCATATTGGTATTAATTGAAACGAGGGTGCTGATATTGGAGCAAAGAAATCCCTTTCATTATCACAATCTAATTTGAAATTAAACCAAATACATTTTATCTGAATGGAAATTACATGGAACAATTCTTCGTTCAATATACCTTATGATATAAAACATGTTTTAGGTGAATGGCACCAAGGGAACAAATCGGTTCGCAGAGAGGAAGTTTTTCTTTCTCGTTGTCGAATAGGTCATACCCGTTTGACTCATTCTTATCTTCTTAACAAAGAAGATCACGTTCAATCTTTGAAAGAGTTGTTTGAAAAGTTTGAATCGGCAATATTTTATCCTTTTTAAATCAGATAACCATTTATCACAAAATCTGAACCTCATACATTTTTGTTCACACATTTTGCAATATTATTGTTTGCCACTGATATTTTAAACATAAATGTTTTAGAGATGCTTTACAGTTTACGTTTTCAATACAACTTCTTTTCGGCGGTATATGACCTTTTTGTGTCGATTTGCCGTAAAATCCAACTCACTTACTCACACTCACTTTATCTTGAGCAGATGCTTCACGTGCTTGTAAGTGTTGCAGTTGTACATTATATATACACACAGCATATGCCAGTAAAAGAAGCCGGAATAGTACTTTACAAAAATGATAACAAAATAATTACTTTCCCCATAGGGTAAATACAGATATGGTAATACTTTCACAATATGTAAATGCAAATAACCAATTTATAAACCATTTTCTGGATATAAGGAAAGTGGTTTTCTTGCTAGAGCGTATAAAATATAATACGGCACATCATTAGCCACTGACGAGAAATATATTCAACTTGAATGAAAATACATAAGACAATGAATTGGTTATAGAGAAGTTTCTTTCCTAAATGTGAATTGGAATAAATAAACATCTGTTTTATGCAAATTAGAATGCAGGCGCAAACATCAGACATTATGTGTTAATTTAAATGGAATGCTTGTATCTTTGCAATGGATGTTGTTGAAACGATCGAGATATAAATACTGTTCGAATACTATGTAATTAGGCGCATGACACGAGTTTTGATATCTTCGACAGAGATATTTTTAGTTTACATGTCCCTGAAAATGATTAAACCTTTCATAAATAGCTTTATCTGCATGATAGGCTAGCGCATGTCTTATTCAGTGTGCGAAAGTAGGAAATTTGACTTCAAATATCTTGAACATTGTCTGTGAAATCATTGTATTTGAACAAACTTATTTCTAGAAAATTTGCGGAGAATAGAAAATGTCACATCATGTATGAACATCCTAGTATTTTTTATATTATTTGTTTTCAAAATACCATAGGTATGGAAATTGTCGCTGTTTTATGTAGCAACATAAATGTAGTAATAAACTACATTTTCACATTTTCACATTTTCACTTTAATTGCAAAGTTCGTAAAATTAAATGATTTTTATTACTATGACTCAAATTTCCGTGCTTCATATTTCATTTTGCATCAGATTTTTTTTCTCAGATTAGACATCAGAGAAAAGAAAATGTTTTCATTAACTTATTAAACTGTCAGACAATTTAAGCTTAAAGTGGGCCGGTGGTCTAGTGGTAACACGCTTGACTGTCAATCCAAAGGTCCCGGGTTCGAATCCCGGCCTAGGCAATGGAAATTTCTGAGATGCTCTTGAGTGTCTCCAACCTAACTTAGAGGCCTGTACTGGCTCTTCCCAGGAAAGACGGCTTCGCGTGTTTCGGTGCTATACACCGGGCACGTTAAAGAACCAGACTGTCTATTCGCAATGAGCTAGGCTAAGTTAGCCGGACAAGTCTGTATCTAAAAAGGATTCTCTCTCTCTGTTCTGGGGACTTTATCTCACTCTGTCCCTCTGGTCAGATCGCTCTGTGTCTGCTCTCGTACAGGATAAATTTCGCGCCCTGTGTGGCTGCGTTTGCTATATGTAAAGCGCCTTTGAACGTGTATATCATGAAAAGGGCGGTATATAAATCTGGAATAATAATTAAGCTATTGTTATCAAATTTCTAATTTCTCCTAACTTTATATTATCTTACAAAACAGTTTTAGTTAGTGATGTTTTGCTGTATGCAAGAAGATTCAAAATCAGGTGTAAGTGTTTTTGCCAAACATTACTAGAATATTTTTGTTTAGTGGCCTAAGATTTGAAAGAACAGTCCATGAACAACTGAACAACTCTTGCAGTTTTCAAGGACAAAGTTCTAGAACTGTGTCAAAAGTGTTCTCGTGCACTTGGAGCACTTTTCATGAAGTGTAAAATGAGACAAATTTCAAGAAAACGAGGTAAGTGATGAGACGCGTCATGATGATATAGAAAAGAAGTAATTTCAGACAGACATGATACACTAAATAGATCTGTGGAAATAAATGATGACGGTAATACAATTATTTAATAAAATCTGTTGTGCAGGAAGGTTTCAGTATTGGTAACATGAAAATCCAGCTGAAAGAATCTATGTTACCAGGAGTTTATGAATAAAGTAGAAGATACATGTATTTAAAAATTCTTAAAAAAATGTGGAGTGTAGAAATAATAGTTTGAAATTCTCCAGCATGACAGTATAAATGTTAGTAAAAATACAAATGGCAGAAATACGTTATGTATATGTAACACATTTTATGATACACAAAGAATAGAGTTTTAAACAGTTTTTCTTTCATAAAAAAGCGTATTGTGAAATAATTGTAGTTAAGTAAGGAAGTTGAAAGGTATATTTTAATTTGATTTTATGATAAAACATGCGAGATGCAAAATAACCGGCAGATATGTACCTAATACAAAACAAAATGCCTTGCTTTTATGAAAAAATACACAATTGTGCTAAAGATTACTGTTGGTCAGAAGTCAACTCACCCCACCCTCTTCAAGTAGTATCTACACATAAAACACATATGATGGCGATATAGACAGTTGCGTTTATCAATAGAAAAGTACCCCACATATCATTTGTTACCTTTCTGTTTTTCAATTCATAAACATTATATATAAAACAATAATTATTGTACAACTATACATGCCAATTTGAATCGTAATTTTGTACGATTTTGCCGCTGTCATTAATACTGATTCATAGTTAAATACATTGGCTTCAATTAAATACAATTTTTGTTCACTGATTTCATCAAATGGCGAAGATATGAGGCCATATAAGTGAAAATTGTAAAACTGCACTTAATGACCTTTGACCTAATTTCTTGACCTTAATTTGACCTTAGGATTGTGACTACCGACATCAATGAACTACTTATATCATATACTTCACATAAAAGTTGCATCTTCACGAAATGCCTACGTATGTGTTATCCAGCCACATATATGAAAATACTTGGTAGACTATTATTCATATTTCCTTTTATAAAATACGTTTTGCATATATCTGGTCACTAGGCGCATGCACACATGTTTGACATGGAGCTTTCAAGAGGATCAGAGTTAAGTGATCAGCCAATTAAATTAGGCTACGCATAAGTGATCCGTTCAGTGGCTGTAAATGCTGTGACTCGACATAATTTGATCAGAAGAGCGGACGCAGTGGTTCAATGGTAACACAGTCTGACTTCGAAACCAAGGGTCGTGGGTCCGAGCCCCCGCTCCTTCAACTAAAAGTTACTAATTGGGATAAGAGTCACGTGTATGGGTGCTTTACATCTGACACGCTAAAGAACCAGGGAAGGTTCTTGAACTGGAGCGTCGTCTGTATCTTGCACTATCCTCCCACCAACATAAATAACAGTCATCTGGAGGAGTCGGCCATATCGGCGACTATAAATAAGCTTACGTCATAGCTAGTGGGATAGTTACTGGACTACAGGGAAATATCGGGTTGTAATTGAAGGTACATGTGTAAAACAATGCTATATGGTAAATAAAGGGTTAAGCCTAACGTATGGGAAAATCTAAGCTACTATCGGTATAGTTTTTAATGTGTTTATGTATAATATACAGATAATTTAAGCTGAATAATTGAAATATACATGAATAATCATTTATGAATCATTGCTACATAAATGGTACTTTATACACTAGTTTAAGCTCCCGAATGATGTTTATTTTGCTACTGACTGTTCCAAGGTGGTGTTCCACTGTGTTCTATGCCTTTATCCCCGTATGTTTGCTTTGCATGTGTTTGTAAGTTAGTGTGTGTGTGTTTGTAAGTTAGTGTGTGTGTGTTTATGTATGTGTGCTAGTCTTGTGCACGTCCGCGTGGTGTGAGTTGCGCTTTGAGGAGGCTTCACTTTTTAGAACGTGACTTTACCTGTTGGATATTCATCCCTTTTTTTAGAACTATCGATCGTAATACGGAATGGAATTGAAATGTCCTAAATATTTACTTAGAAGATAAAAAAGATAATGTAAAAACGCAAATATTTTAATAGATTGAAAACAAAATACATGTTGTACAGATTTAGATCACTAAAGAGGAAAAGAAAATCTAAATAAGATGCACCAGGACGGGATTCGAACCAATTTTATATACAGCTGATAGCTGACAATTTACTAGTCCCAATATGTGACTCTAGGTACCTCCCCTGACGGTCTGTCCACAATCATGAGCAACGGCAATTAATCTAGGTAATTCTGTCTTACAGACATGCTAGTTAATGCAGTGATGATTTAATAGCGAAAAGAAAAATATTTCCGAATAGAAAATTGTCTCTTGTGCATGTTTTTGTAACATGATATGTCATGTTATGAGCATTTCATAGTGCCTGGAGAAAGTCACTCAATGACCTACATCTTCGATTTTTTTTCGCCATTGATGAAGTCAAATCCTTATTACGTTGCTGAGAGCGCTATTCATACAGATATACAAACCGGTGTCAAATATCAGTTATTGGAAATCGCAGTGTCTGGCAAATGCAAAGTGCATCGGCGCAATTGCAGTTGTGTTTTTAAGGAATTATCAGCAATTGTGTTTTTAAGGAATTATCAGCAATTGCAGTTGCTGATGTGTTTTAAAGGAATTATCAATCATTTACTGACATTTGCATACAAAAACTATTTCTGCGGAGATATATAGCGCCGTATCTTTAACCGGAATAAGCTAAAAGCACTAAGATATAGAGCTATATATTACGTACAGCAAATTAAACAGTTTTATTCTTTTCTTTTATTCTTGAGCTTATAATTTCTGTTCGTCTGGGAATCACTAATGATTACGCCTGATGTCAGACGTGGATGAATTGGATAGACTGAAATGAAATGAAAGTGATGATAACATTTCGAGTTGGATTAACAGCTATCCATTCATTTTCCAGATACTTGCTGCTGATTTGACAAATACCGTATTTTGCATAAGTGTGTGAAGTTGGCGAGAAATTCGACATTCGACATTGAACATCCGATCTCAGAACGACATTCGACATTTGAAGCGTGAAGCTGGCAGAAGGTTAAACTTTCGACATTGAACATTCGATCTCAGAACGACATTGGATATTCGATACCAGAACGACATTGGACATTCAATTTTAGAACGACATTAGACATTCGAATCCAGTACGACATTGGACATTCAATTTTAGAACGACATAAGACATTCGAATCCAGAACGACATTGGACATTCAATTTTAGAACGACATTAGACATTCGAATCCAGAACGACATTGGACATTCGAATCCAGAACGACATTGGACATTCAATTTTAGACATTCGAATCCAGTACGACATTGGACATTTGATACCAGAATGACATTGGACATTCAATTTTAGAACGACATTAGACATTCGAATCCAGATCGACATTGGACATTCGATACCAGAACGACATTGGACATTCGATACCAGAACGACATTGAACATTCGATTTCAGAACAACATTCAACATTCGATACCAGAACGACATTGGACATTCGATTTCAAAACGACATTCGACATTCGATACCAGATCGACATTAGACATTCGATTTCAGAACAACATTGGACATTCGATTTCAGAATGACATTCGATTTCAGAACGACATTGGACATTCGACTTCAGAACGACATTCGACATTCGACTTCAGAACGACATTCGACATTCGATTTCAGAACGACATTCGACATTGGATACCAGATTGACATTGGACATTGGATTTCAGAACGACATTCGACATTCGATTTCAGAACGACATTGGACATTCGACTTCAGAACGACATTGGACATTGGATTTCAGAACGACATTCGACATTCGATTTCAGAACGACATTCGATTTCAGAACGACATTCGACATTTGATACCGGATTGACATTGGACATTGGATTTCAGAACGACATTCGACATTCGATTTCAGAACGACATTCGATTTCAGAACGACATTCGACATTTGATACCAGATCGACATTGGACATTCGATTTCAGAACGACATTCGATACCAGAACGACATTGGACATTCGATTTCAGAACGACATTCGATACCAGAACGACATTGGACATTCGACTTCAGAACGACATTCGACATTCGATTTCAGAACGACATTGGACATTCGATTTCAGAACGACATTCGATTTCAGAACGACATTCGACATTTGATACCAGATTGACATTGGACATTGGATTTCAGAACAACATTCGACATTCGATTTCAGAACGACATTGGACATTCGACTTCAGAACGACATTGGACATTGGATTTCAGAATGACATTGGACATTGGATTTCAGAACGACATTCGACATTTGATACCGGATTGAAATTGGACATTGGATTTCAGAACGACATTGGACATTCGATTTCAGAACGACATTGGACATTCGATTTCGGAACGACATTGGACATTTGATACCAGAACGACATTCGACATTCGATTTCAGATCGACATTGAACATTCGATTTCAGAACGACATTTGACATTGGACACGTGGATTGCTGGGTCGGTGTTTTCTACCTTGGCACCGTTTCCTGAAAGTCTGCGAGTGCTCCTGAAATTGTCGTAGACCATTCTAAATGATTAAAAAAAGAAACACGGACTATTGTGACAATATTTTCTCCCTTGGCACCGTTTCCTGAAAGTCTGGGAGTCCTCCTGAAAGTGTCGCAGACCATTCTAAATGATTTAAAAAAGAAACACGGACTATTGTGACAATATTTTCTCCCTTGGCACGGTTTCCTGAAAGTCTGGGAGTCCTCCTGAAAGTGTCGCAGACCATTCTAAATGATTGAAAAAGAAACATGGACTATTGTGACGTTTTTTTCTCCCTTGGAACCGTTTCCTGAAAGTCTGAGAGTCCTCCTGAAAGTGTCGCAGACCATTCTAAATGATTGAAAAAGAAACACGGACTATTGTGACGATGTTTTCTCCCTTGGCATCGTTTCCTGAAAGTCTGAGAGTCCTCCTGAAAGTGTCACAGACCGTTTATAATTGGTTGAATTGATACAGAGGCTAATGGGACGGTGTTTTCTCACTTGGCATCTATTCTTGAAAGTCTGCGAGTGTTCCTGAAAGTGTCGCAGACCATTTTTAATGATTAAAAAAGAAACAAGAACTACTAGGTTAGTGTTATCTCTCTTGGTACCGGTTCTTGAAAATCTGCGAGTCCTCCTGAAAATATCACAGACTGTTCTTAATGGGTTGAAATGATAGTTCTTGTTCCTTTTAAAAGTTCACAAGAACTATCATTTCAACCCATTAAGAACGGTCTGTGACATTTTCAGGAGGACTCGCAGACTTTCAGAAAACGGTGCCAAGGGAGAAAACATCGTCACAATAGTCCGTGTTTCTTTTTCAATCATTTAGAATGGTCTGCGACACTTTCAGGAGGATTCGCAGACTTTCAGGAAACGGTGCCAAGGTAGAAAATATCGTCACAATAGTCCGTGTTTCTTTTTCAATCATTTAGAATGGTCTACGACACTTTCAGGAGCACTCGCAGACTTTCAGGAAACGGTTTCAAGGGAGCAACATCATCACAATAGTCCATGTTTCTTTTAAAGTCATTTAGAATGGACTGCGACACTTTCAGGAGTACTCGCAGACTTTCAGGAAACGGTTCCAAGGGAGAAAAAATCGTCACAATAGTCCATGTTTCTTTTTCAATCATTTAGAATGGTCTGCGACACTTTCAGGAGCACTCGCAAACTTTCAGGAATCGGTGCCAAGGTAGAAAACACCGACCCAGCAATCCACGTGTCCTTTCAAACCATTCAGAACGGTCTTCGACACATTAGGAGAACTCGCTGACTTTCAAGAACTGGTACCAGGAGTGATAACACTAACCAAGTAGTTCCTGTTTCTTTTTAAACTTTTAAAATGGTCTGAGACAATTTCAGGAGCACTCACAGACTTTCAGGAATCGGTGCCATCTGATACTACTAATGTCGTTTTTGATTCGAATGTCCAATGTCGTTCTGGTACCGAATGTTAAATGTCGTTCTGAAATCGAATGTCCGATGTTGATCTGGTATCAAATGTCCAATATCGTTCTGAGATCAAATGTCTAATGTCGTTCTGAAATGTCCAATGTCGTTCTGAAATCGAATGTCCAATGTCGATCTGGTATCAAATGTCCAATATCGTTCTGAAATCGAATGTCGAATGTCGTTCTGAAATCGAATGTCCAATGTCGTTCTGAAATCGAATGTCCAATGTCGTTCTGGTATCGAATGTCCAATGTCGTTCTGAAATCGAATGTCGAATGTCGTTCTGAAATCGAATGTCGAATGTCGTTCTGAAATCGAATGTCCAATGTCGATCTGTTATAAAATGTCCAATATCGTTCTAAAATCGAATGTCGAATGTCGTTCTGAAATCGAATGTCGAATGTCGTTCTGAAATCGAATGTCCCATGTCGTTCTGAAATCGAATGTCCAATGTCGTTCTGAAATCGAATGTCGAATGTCGTTCTGAAATCGAATGTCCAATGTCGATCTGTTATCAAATGTCCAATATCATTCTAAAATCGAATGTCGAATGTCGTTCTGAAATCGAATGTCCAATGTCGTTCTGAAATCGAATGTCCAATGTCGTTCTGGTATCGAATGTCCAATGTCGTTCTAAAATCGAATGTCGAATGTCGTTCTGAAATCGAATGTCCAATTTCGATCTGAAATCGAATGTCCAATGACGTTCTGAAATCAAATGTCGAAAGTAGATCTGGTAACAAATGTCCAATGTCATTCTGTTATTGAATGTCGAATGTCGTCCTGAAATCGAATGTCCAATGTCGATCTGAAATCGAATGTCCAATGTCGTTCTGGTATCGAATGTCCAATGTCGTTCTGAAATCGAATGTTCAATGTCGTTCTGAAATCGAATGTCGAATGTAGATCTGGTATCAAATGTCCAATGTCGTTCTGGTATCGAATGTCGAATGTCGTCATGAAATCGAATGTCCAATGTCGAACTGGTATCAAATGTCGAAATGTCGTTCTGAAATCGAATGTCCAATGTCGATCTGTTATCAAATGTCCAATATCGTTCTAAAATCGAATGTCGAATGTCGTTCTGGTATGGAATGTCCAATGTCGTTTTAAAATCGAATGTCGAATTTCGTTCTGAAATCGAATGTCCAATTTCGATCTGAAATCGAATGTCCAATGTCGTTCTGAAATCGAATGTCGAATGTAGATCTGGTAACAAATGTCCAATGTCATTCTGGTATCGAATGTCGAATGTCGTCCTGAAATCGAATGTCCAATGTCGATCTGGTATCAAATGTCGAATGTCGTTCTGAAATCGAATGTCGTTTTGAAATCGAATGTGTAATGTCAATCTGGTATCAAATGTCGAATGTCGTTCTGAAATCAAATGTCCAATGTCGTTCTGGTATCGAATGTCGAATGTTGTTCTGAAATCGAATGTCCAATGTCGTTCTAGATGCGAATGTCCAATGTCGTTCTGAAATCAAATGTCGTTCTAGATGCGAATGTCGAATGTCGATCTGAAATCAAATGTCCAATGTCGTTCTGAAATCGAATGTCCAATGTCGTTCTGGTATAGAATGTCCAGTGTCTTTCTGAAATCGAATGTCCAATGTCGTTCTAGATGCGAATGTCCAATGTCGTTCTGAAATCAAATGTCGTTCTAGATGCGAATGTCGAATGTCGATCTGAAATCAAATGTCCAATGTCGTTCTGAAATCGAATGTCCAATGTCGTTCTGGTATAGAATGTCCAATGTCGTTCTGAAATCGAATGTCGAATGTAGATCTGGTATCAAATGTCCAATGTCGTTCTGGTATCGAATGTCGAATGTCGTCCTGAAATCGAATGTCCAATGTCGAACTGGTATCAAATGTCGAATGTCGTTCTGAAATCGAATGTCGAATGTCGTTCTGAAATCGAATGTCTAATGTCAACCTGGTATCAAATGTCCTATATCGTTCTGAAATCGAATGTTTAATGTCGTTCTGAAATCGAATGTCCAATGTCGTTCTGAAATCGAATGTCCAATGTCGATCTGGTATCAAATGTCCAATATCGTTCTGAAATCGAATGTCGAATGTCGTTCTGAAATCGAATGTCCAATGTCGTTCTGGTATCAAATGTCCAATGTCGTTCTGAAATCGAATGTCCAATGTCGTTCTGAAATCGAATGTCCAATGTAGATCTGGTATCAAATGTCCAATGTCGTTCTGGTATCGAATGTCGAATGTCGTTCTGAAATCAAATGTCCAATGTCGATCTGGTATCAAATGTCCAATATCGTTCTGAAATCGAATGTGGAATGTCGTTCTGAAATCGAATGTCGAATGTCGTTCTGAAATCGAATGTCCAATGTTGTTCTGGTATCGAATGTCCAATGTCGTTCTGAAATCGAATGTCCAATGTCGTTCTGAAATCAAATGTCGGATGTCGTTCTGAAATCGAATGTCCAATGTCGATCTGGTATCAAATGCCCAATATCATTCTAAAATCGAATGTCGAATGTCGTTCTGAAATCGAATGTCCAATTTCGATCTGAAATCGAATGTCCAATGTCGTTCTGAAATCAAATGTCGAATCTCGTTCTGAAATCGAATGTCCAATTTCGATCTGAAATCGAATTTTGAAACCACGATGTGCTCAAGGAGTTTGGACGCAATACAGGTCAGAGAGATTGGTCGATAGTTGCTGGGTTTTGATTTGAGACCTTTTTTAAAGACTGGTGCAACTGTTGCCTTTTTCCAGTCTTGAGGGACAATGCCTGTATTAACAGTGTTCGAAATTCGCGATAGTCCGACAGCCCGGGGCTACCGAATTTCAGCTCGGGCTACCGGTTTTCCGCAGATACAAGCCCGACCGGGCTACCGCATTTTTCCTAATGTGTTAAAAACAAAATGTTAAATAAACGCGTATGGCATCGTAATTTCATAACTCTCCGTTAATAAACGCTTACTCATCACGCATTGTCCAGGTTGAAGAAACGCTTATTGAATTAATGATGCATCGTCCAGATTGAGGAACGCTTATTGAATAACTGAAACTGTATGAGCGTACTCGATTGGGTGGTCAGAATCGTGAGGGTACCGAATTCAAACTGTTCCATAAGTTCTTACTAAACGGGTGATTTAGATTAGTTAAAACAAAATCATTTATAAAAAACTTTCACAAATGCAAACCAATGCCGCTCATATTACCTGTTGGAATTAGACGGTCGGAAGACGGTCCAATTCATTTGATTTATGTTCTTATTCTAGGAATCCCCAATCAAGTATGCCCTTAGAAACTAACAATATGGCGAACTTTTTAAATCTAAAATTCTTTGACGGTGCGAAACCGGGCATGAAACGAAAAATAGTCAGTGATTTGTCAAGGGAAAACAACAAAAAACAATATGAATTAAAGCGCGAGCGTGATTTTCAGTCATCGTGGCAGAAAACTAGGCCATGGCTTATTCACGAAGAGGGTAAAATGTTTTGTAAATGGTGCAAAGATACGAATCCTGACAGTGATTGAACCTTTATAAAAGGATGTGAAAATATTAGAATTGATTCTCTTAAAACCCATGAAAAGAGTAAACAACACTTACGCAGTGTTGATAGACATGTTAATGTTAATGAGCAGTCAACTTCACAGGCAACTTCATGTTTGACTAAACTGAATAAATCTCAAATTGGCCAGCTGTCTATCAAAATGAGAACTGCTCATTTTATTGCCAAGCATCACAAGTCATTCTTAGATTATAAACACATTTGTGAACTGGACAAAATGAAAGGGTTAGATGTTGGAACATCTTACACGACAGATAAAGGGGGTGCAACATTATTGCAGTCTATCTCGAGTGTCACCAGGGCATATGTTTGCCAGAGTATTACTTCAGCTAAATTCTTCTCTTTCACCTGCGATGGTTCCAGTGACTTTACAGGGGATGACTACGAGTCTATTTACACTTGTACATGTACAAATGGGATAATTCAGGACCAGTTCTTATCCATTGGGATTGCCAAGTTTGCTTCATCTAGTGACATACATGACCACATTTGTGAAAACTATACAAGGCTTGGCTTAGAAAATGAGTTCAAGGCCAAGCTTGTCGGATTCTGTTCAGATGGAGCGTCAAATATGCAGGGTAAATAAACATTTTATACTAAAAGCTTATCAAAAACAAAATATATTATTTATCTGAATGAAGAATGTATTGTGAAAGATTCAAGCTGAAGCTGCTTGTCAGTTTTAGATTAATGATAATCAACTTAATGTCATCATACCTGAACACAGGAAAAGCAATTTGAATTAATAAGATGCAGGATTTTGTTTATATTATACCCAAAATAATGCAATGTGATATTTCTCAATCTATATTATTCTACTTATTTTCAGGTCATAAATCTGGTCTAGTGGCTCTACTTCGAAAAACCCACCCCCACATAGTGACTGTCCACTGTCTGGCTCATAGGCTTGAACTTGCCTTTAAGGACACTATTAAGAAAGTCCCACTGTATGAAAAAATGATGACTCTTCTCCTTGGGCTCTACTACTTGTATAGGAAGAGTCCAAAGTTGAAAATGGGTCTAAAGAGATCATTTGAGGCTCATCAGACCAAAATGTTGTTGCCAACACGTGTTGGTGGTACCAGATGGCTACCACACCTCGACTTAGCCATCAGGAACTTCATCCGAGGCTACAAAGCTGTTAGAAGTCACCTGGAGTCATCGTCACACACAAGCCCAAAAGCTGAAGGACTGGCTAAAATCGCTGGTGACTCCAATTTGCTGGGTTTTGTCCTATCTCTGCAGGTATTTTCATTCCAAATATAACAACAAGTAAATTTAGAGTACTCTGATACTGAATTTAACTTGAAATAAAAAATGTTTAGTGATTAAGAAATTCTTCTTTGCTTGAAATGGATGCAGGCATATTTAAAATAAAAGCGAAAAGATAAACCATTTTAAGGTAATTTTATTCAAAGGCAGTCATTCAGCCACTGGTGCGACTTAGCCTTAACCTACAGAAGGATGACCAGACACTTGCTGACGACCACTGTCATGTTGAGGCAACACGGGCTGTACTTTCACATCTAACAGAGAAGTAAGTTTAATTTTACAATTTTAAAGTTTAAAGAGGCTTACAAAAATAAGCTGTCACTCCTATATTTGTGTTAAAATATAAACAAACAAAACTGATATAAAATGTTTTAATAGATAACTTGCTATTTAACTTAAAAAATGGAATCTGTTAGCTAGCACTCTGATTTCAAATGATTTATTTGAAAGGGAGTTTGAGAGCATCAAGGAAGTAGAGACTGGCGTATATCAAGGCTTCACTGTCAAGCATAAAGGACGCCAATCCTCTGGTCATGTTGCTCAACTTGTGGAATCTATTCTCGGGCACATGACCAGTAGGTTTCGATATCTACAATCACTGGCACCACATCTATCACTAGCTTGAAAAACTGGCCCACTGAAAAGTCTGCGATTCAAGGTTTTAAACATTTTGATGAAACCTTTCCTGTTCAATATAGTTCAGTTCAGCTGGATGTTCTTGTTGTTTGTTCATTAAATGTTGCATTGTGCAGTTTTATCTTTAGTTTCAGTTTATTTGTCCATGGATCTAGTAATGGAGACTATATATAAAACTTATTCACAGATAAGATAGTTTTATATATAGTCTCCATTACTTCTAAAATGTTTTCTATTAAATTAAAATAGGTGTTAATTCTGTAAACCATAGATCCATGTAATAATCCATTTCTGTACATTTAAGTGAATGTAAAGACTAAAGTACAATTAAGATTTTTAATTACCTATAAATGAACAGGAATTGTTTGCTGATCTCCTTGTTTCTATAATCATGTACATTTTGTATTTGATGTAAAGCTATTTGTAGTAGACACTTGTTCAACAATCTATTCAATAAGATGTCACTAGCTATAAATGATCACATTTTAGAGTATGGCAATACAGAGGTCAAAGCTGCAACAGCTCACTTCCAGTCAGTTCTTGAGGCAGCTGGTGTTGAGGTAGACCTAATCCTTGGTGAATGGCAGCTACTTAAACAACTTGTTTTTCAGAAGTAAGTGTGGTTATGGCTTTAATGAACAGAATATCAAATTATTTTATGTAATAGAAAATATCATTGAAAATAAATTTTATTGTCTACTCCGGCTTAATATAATATTGAATAATATTCAAATGTATTTTTGGCTTTATATGCTGAAGCTGATTTACTTAATCAGGTATGGAGGGAAGCTTCAAAAGTTGCTCGGGAAACCATCCACAACATGCGAGATGAAGGCCTGGAAAATTGCCTAACCCTCATTGACCTTCTACGGACTCTTCCATCCACATCAGTGAAAAACGAAAGCTCGTTTTCTATCATGAAGCTGACCAAGGGGAAGAGGAGACCACGGATGAAACCTTCCACATTAAATGACTTGCTGACTGTCAGTTTGGTGTCCCCTCCTGTGAGCCAGTTTGATCCAATCAAGAGCATAGAACATTTTTTGGTAATGCTCATTGTTCTTTTTTACCCTGAATTTTTGTCATTAATAATTACTAAGATTTATATTGTTTCAGTTATAAATCTATATTGTTTCAGTTTTAAAATATACAACTATATTCAGTTTTAATACTCAAATGCTTTTACTTTATTGACTTGAGCTAAAACCAGTTTTGTACATTATAAAGTTTATTCCCACACCTGCATTTCAGAGCTCTTCCCTTAAGCCTCGTAGAGTGGATGGGTACCAAAGAAAGAAGACCACAGCTGAAGTCACAGCAGACGATGAATCCGAAGCAGATGAGGCATATATTGACAATGAAGAGGTATCTGTTTTACTGCTGTCCTTTAAATTTAAAAACATTAAGGTAACATGAATTAAACATTGCGCGCAATGTCATTTAAAGCAACTTCTGTTATAAGTGTGTTTCAATATAAATGCCAGTATAATAATATTTAAAACTGAGCACCATACATTTGTACATATACGAGTGTAAATAGACTCGCAGTCATCCCCTCTGAAGTCACTGGAACCATGGCAGGCGAAAGAGAAAAAATTAGCAGAAGTAGTATTCTGGCAAACATTCCAACATCTAAACCCTTTCATTTTGTCCAGTTCACAAATCTAGGAATGCCTTGTGATGCTTGGCAATAAAATGAGCAGTTCTCATTTTCATAGACAGCTGGCCAATTTGAGATTTGTTCAGTTTTGTCAAACATAAAATTGCCTGTGAAGTTGACTGCTCATTAACATGTCTGTGTGCATACATGTACTATTCAATTCTTTCTGCAGGTTATGGCGGTCTTTAGCAAAGACATAGATATGTGGAGTCTGAGTGACATATCAGATGATGGGGATTCCGATGATGATGATGACATGGAATATTCTGAGTCTGCCATTGACAGACTTCTTTCTTTGTATAGCCGTGAATAAATAAATTAAAATTGTTTGAAAACCTTGCAAACATACGTCTTTTTTATTCCTTCAAACATACACAGATGTTGATAAAACAAAATATTTTATGGTGTTAAAGTTCGGGCTAGTGAAATTGGTTTCGGGCTAGTAAAATTTTCTATCTGGTAGCCCGAATGGGCTAGTGTATTCAAATCCGAATTTCGTACACTGGTATTAAGGGATAAATTGAAGATGTGGCAAAGGACGGGGGCGATTTCTTGATGAAGTTCCTTCAGAACACGGGGGGATAATTCGTCTGGCCCCGACGCTTTATGTGGGGATAGGCCAAGAAGGAGTTTGTCAACACCCTCTGGAGTCACATTTATTTGGTCCATTAGGGAGGAAGGGGATGTTAACAGTTTGGAGCACAAATGTTTAAGGCTTAGGGGCTTAGTTGGGGAGAAAACAGATTCAAATTGCTTATTAAGGATGTTTGCTTTAGTGACAGGATCAGTATGGGTGAAACCATCTGATTTGAGTGGGGCTATGCCGACATTTTCTTTTTTGTTATGTTTGATGTAGCTATAGAATTTCTTATTTCTACCAGGTTGGGAATCATGGCTAAAGATGACGTTTTCCATGTATGACCAGTATGAGGCTCTTATTTGCCTTTGTATATAGGATTTTAGGGACTTCAGTTTCTGGTTCTTAGCTTGATTTGGGGATTTGTTGAGTTTGTGATAGAGTTTATCACGCTTGTGGATAAGCCTGATAATTCTGGGAGTTAACCAAGGCAAGTCGGCACGGGATTTGGATATTTTAGTAGGGATATGCTTGATACAAGATTCATTTAAGCTGTCCTTAAATGAGTTCCAAGCCTCATCAGGGTTTGTATAGGCCTTACTAATAAAACTACTACTAAATGAGCGCATGTCAGATCTGATCGCCTCCCAGTTAGTTTTCCGATATTGTTTTATTAGTCTCTTTGGCTGGATGGGTCGCCCTCTGTTTATTTTGACCTCATGAAATACTATATCATGGTCAGAGGTTGCAAGGCCGGGAAGTGTCTCGACGAGGTGGACATGGGATGGGTGGGAGGTAAGGAAGAGGTCAAGGGTATTGGACAACCTGGTTGGGACTTTTACCATCTGCTCCAAATTTAGGTGGGACAGTTTTTCCATAAAATCTCCATAGCGACTTCTATTTTTACAATTTGGTTTGAGTGTTTCATTGACCCAGTTGATATCAGGCATGTTGAAGTCTCCGAGGAGCCATATTATGCTATCCTTCGGGATTTTACTTAAAGATGACCACAGTTCAGACAATGATAGTTCGTCAAGTTCATGTGGTTTATAGTATGTTCCAACATAAATGTTTTTTATACCAGTTAAAGTTATTTTTGACCATGTTATATTACAGTTAGTTTTAAGGTCAGGTTGTTCTTGGCTGAGTAACGCTTTAGAGATGGCAATCATCACTCCCCCGCCCTGTCCACCACACCTATCATCCGTACAGACACTATAGTTTAGGGTATCTGGAAAATTTTCAGAAGAACTGACGTCAGGTTTTAACCAGGTTTCAGTGAGACAGATAATATCAGGTTTGACTTGGTCTACCATTAGATGCAAGTCAGGTATTTTATTCTTTACGGACCTACAATTGATGTTGAGAATAGTGAGGCGCGTTATTGAGTTTGACTTTAGGTGGCCTTGACTTACTTTTGGGGTTGGGGGTGGATGTTGCTTTTGGGGTTGAAGGAAGTTCTTGAAGAAAAGAGGAGTGGTCTACATTTGTACTGATATTATCATGATCATTAGTGAGGGGTGCATAATATGAAGTATCACTAAGACTATTATGGATATAGACGTAGAATTTCCCTAATAAGACAACTAACAACAGTTTTAGAAAACAAGTATTCGTAAACAACAGTTGTTTAGCGGACAATACATCAGTTTTTCATTCATTGTAATATCACACTTAGTTGTATGTGTTTTTATCATTTTAATGTTAATATCTTTAGAAGGATTATTAACCTAATTATTTTAAATCAAATATATCGTGACTTAAAACACATTTTCGAAATCTTATACTATGTTGTTTTTTTTTTGTGAACTCAAATTAATGTTAATTTGACAGTATAAAAACTGTTTTTCTCCAAATCTCGAATGTAGAAAAATTATTTTACATCATTAAACTGATTTGACACGAAGGTTGTCATTCTAGCGGGAAGCAGTAATCAGTGGATTTTGCAAAACTTTAGAGGCCTGTAAAGGCATTCTGTTAGATTAATTTTCAAGAGTTGCAGATTGTTGTTCACTTCATATAGATTTTGAAAACAACAATATGACAAATATACTCAATGTAAGGCAGTTATAACCGTGAAGAATTGTTTGATATTTGCATAGATGGATTTTAAGTGAACAACTTATGTTTCATCTCTAATATTATATAGACATTGCACTGAATTTGATACGTAGCGGCAAATGTAACTTGGTTGTATGGATTTCTTTTGAACAGCAATAGTGTTTCATTGCATTGCAACTGCATGTTATTTATATGTTTATCTCGTTCGTACAGGAGAAAATACCATTGATGAACTTCGTTATTGGAGAGGGGGAAGTAATCTGTTAGTTTATCAGACATCATTGGTACGGAATCACTAAACGTATAAATTCACGTATTCTTAACACTTAAGTCTTTTTTTTACTAAATTAGAAGATGGATGTTATCTCAACAAACCTACATTTAACTTTTATAGGATGTCTAATGAATACGTTAACGGAATTTACAATTCAGAAGTAATTACCTTCGGTTGGTAATCAAGCAACACACATTTCGTAGGAACAAAGTACGCTTTGACAATGTTTACTGCATATTTTCTCATGGAATTCAACAGAAAGCAAATGTTTCCAACCTGGAATCCGACAACTGACGTGTATAATAATCTATATTCTGTTAATGTTTCTTGAAAACAACTGCAACAAACAAAGCTAAAATTGTACTTTTAATTCAGGGGAATTTATCTTTATACTTTCTTATTTTTCTCAACAACGAGAAAGCATATGCTTTTACCATATAGCGTTAACCAGTCAATGTCGGGATGGTAGGAAAGCTGAGCTGCAGTGCTAGCTTTCCGTGTGTTTGATTCCAGCTATTTCCCTGTTTGCGAAAACCGCTTTGAAAATCCGTATTGAGGCCTTGAGATCATAAATATTAATCTAATCTAGAAATAATTATACGTTATAATATTTTACATAAACCGATAGCAAAAGCAATCGGTCTGTAATTACTGGGGTTTGTGTTTTTCTTGGATTGGTATGGAAATAACTATAGTTTCTGTCAAAGCTTCTTGAAAATGTCATGTAGCCGCAGTATCGGAACTTTTATCAAAAGGGTCCAGTTATGTTTTGTTGATTTTATTTTGTAAACGTTGATCATAATTGTTTAATGAAGAATGAAAAACAAAAAAACATCAAGAATGTTAGCAATATCTACTTGTGATAAAAACAGGAAATATGGTATTCTGAATGGCCTTCACGGCATAAATTTAATAGATTGTATGCTAATATACATATGTAAATTTTTAGCCCACCCTCATCAGATGGTGGGCTATTCAAATCACTCTGCGTCCGTGGTCCGTCGTCCTTCCGTCCGTCCGTCAGTGCGTCCGACCTTCCGTCCGTTAACAATTTCTCGTTATCGCATCTCCTCAGAAACTACCTGGGGGATTTTGACCAAACTTTGTCAGAATGATGTATTGGTACCCTAGTTGTGTCCCCCTGAAAATCAGACTTGTTCAACAATTTTTTAGTAAGTTATGGCCCTTTGTTTATTTCTATAATTTACATAGATTTATATAGGGAAAAACTTTGAAAATCTTCTTGTCCAAAACCACAGAGCCTAGGGCTTTGATATTTGGTATGGAGCATCATCTAGTGGTCCTCTACCAAGATGATTCAAAATATTTCCTTGGGGTCTAATATGGCCCCGCCCCGGGGGTCACATGGTTTATATAGACTTATATAGGGAAAAACTTTGAAAAACCTCTTGTTCAAAACCACAGGGCCTAGGGCTTTGATATTTTGTATATGACATCATCTAGTGGTCTTCTACTAAGATTGTTCAAATTATCCCTCTAGGGTCAAATATGGCTCCGCCCCGGGGGTCACATGGTTTACATAGACTTACATAGGGAAAAACGTTGAAAATCTTCTTGTCCAAACTACAAAGCCTAGGGCTTTGGCATTTGTAATGTAGCATCATCTAGTGGTTCTCTACCAAGTTTGTTCAAATTATCCCCCTAGGGTCAAATATGGCCCCGCCCTGGGGGGTCACATGGTTCATATAGACTTATATAGGGAAAAGATTTTAAAATCTTCTTGTCAATAACATACAACATTCAAATTTGGACCACATGTATGGTTTTGAGTGGCAAGATGAACCTTGACATGAGTTGACCTTAATTTTGACCTAGTGACCTACTTTCACATTTCTGTAGCTACAGCCTTCAAATTTGGACCACTTGCATAGTTTTGTGCACTGAAAAAAACTTTGACCTTGACTTTGACCTAGTGACCTACTTTCACATTTTTGAAGGTACAGGCTTCAAATTTGGACCACATGCATAGTTTTGTGTTCTGAATTGGAATTTGACCTTGATTTTGACCTACTGACCTACTTTCACATTTCTCAAGCTACAGCCTTCAAATTTGGACTACATGCATAGTTTTGTGTACCGAAACAAACTTTGACCTTTACATTGACCTAGCGACCTACTTTCACATTTTTGAAGGTACAGGCTTCAAATTTGGACCACATGCATAGTTCTGTGTTCCGAAATAAAATTTGACCTTGATTTTGACCTAGTGACCTACTTTCACATTTCTCGAGCTACAGCCTTCAAATTTGGACCACATGCATAGTTTTGTGTACCGAAATGAACTTTGACCTTAAGATTGACCTAGTGACCTACTTTCACATTTTTGAAGGTACAGGCTTTAAATTTGGACCACATGCATAAATTTGTGTTCTGAAGTGTAATTTGACCTTGATTTTGACCTAGTGACCTACTTTCACATTTCGTCCTTGAAATTGATCTAGTGACCTACTTTCACATTTCTCAAGCTACAGCTTTCGAATTTGGACCACATGCAAAGTGTTGTGTACGGAAATGAAATTTGACCTTGAGCTAGTCAGTAAGACTTGAAATTTGGAACACTCAAAAATGGCACATTGTCGGGCGCCAAGATCACTCTGTGATCTCTTGTTATCTGATCTAACTTTGAAAGCACATGTCGGGTCTACCCTTTCTGACTCATTCTTGAACAGGAACAGGGCATTCTGCAAGTATGTATATTATCTGTTACACTTTGCAGCATGACGATTACCTTTGCTTTCAGATATTTTATCTATAGTAAAATGATAGTATATTTTTATCAAATATTATTTTAAGAACTGTACATCTTGTCGTAAATTCCAAAATATATCACAGTAAAAAGCGTTGAGATAACCTTCTCTCCTGGATGACATTATTATTCATGCCGGTATATTGACTTTGGATAACAAACGTAGCAGTAGGGTGATATTGGTACATTTTCTTTTCCATCAATAATATATTTATTGCACTCTAACATTGTTTAGTTATAAATATTCCTTTCTAAAATTAAAGAAAAGAAATGCTCTACACAAAGTCATTTACGCCCTTTTTATATTTTTGTTTGAAGAGTGAATTGCTCCTCAAAAGCACAAACACAATGCTATCTTATTCGTCACATATTTTCGCGCATGCAAATATTTTTCGAATCAATGCGATAATGTGGATTTTACCAGATGGGAATAATTTCTTTTTTACGAATTATTTACCTTCAGAGCAATGCCGAGGTTAAATGAGATTTTGTGTTTAGGTAACGGGATCAAACTCCTCAGTCTAATTCGATGTCCAATTATGGCATTAAAGTGCCAGATATGTTTACCATAGATGTATCCATTTAGAATTACATTAAACAAAACTAGCAAACCAAATACTAATCATTTTGTAGAAGAAAAGCAAAAACATCTGTTGTATTTAAGACACGATGAAACCAGTTCTGCCAGTATTTACAATTATCAGCCTTGAGATTGCAATATAGCTCGTAACGAATTAGCAGAATACTGTGATACATAACAAGCACTAATGGTTTTCAGAAGTATTGTTCTGGAGTACGAGCTTTCACTCTTGCTCATCGATAACCATTGATATATTGCTCCTGTTTGTACCTTACCCTGATGACATGCTTTATCATACTGCACATTTGATAAAAAAAATGGCCTATCACACATGTTATTTCTTTAAATAATGGATTTTTTGTAAGAGGACCATATGTTGGACTGGCCATAGACAAATATGTTAGCCTCTTTAAATATATTTATTTTTATTATTATTATTATTATTATTATTATTATTATTAATTAGTCCTTTTGCAATTGAGTTTTCTTAATGTGATAAATGAAAAGAAGTGAAGAAAGTATGACCTTTTATGCAATCTATGCAGACATTTTAAGAACTATTCTTTACAGTTCGGTCTGCGCCAATACAAAATGGCACTTACAAACGTATTAAATATGTTTTTCTTTCATTATCTTAAAACAACACAGCCGATCCAACTCTGCGGGCAAACATAAGTGAAGGTTACTTTTTCATGTTTATAGTCTTTAACGTAGGCATTATAACAAAACAACATTGTGACATTTACCGGAGTCATCCACCTAGTGGCCGTTAAATTGTTTCATCACAAAACATATTGTATTGTTATTGGTGCTCTTTTATCCACGGCTTATATTAGGTTATCGTGGACAGCTAGCTGACGGCAATTACTTTTAGCTTTTATTGACCACAACGTGTTTCTGATATACAGTGCACTTTAAGCAAGAGAAGTAAATCATCCAAAGCAACAGTCCTTCGCAGTTGTTGTGCTTTAAAATAAGCATTTGCACTGCGTAAGTTTTATTTATGTCACCGATTTCAAGATTGCAAAGGGTTTTAGCATTTCTTTGAAAAATATTACATTTGACAGGCAAAAAAGGCAGTAAAATTTTTAAAGTTTATAGTATGCATTGCCTTACATACATTGTGTAAATATGTTTCTCTCGGGTTTTTATTTCATTCTTTAATTGTTATTTTCTTATAGAATCGGCAGTGTCATAAAACTTATAGAACTTACCCGTTGTGCCTTATAATATCAAAAACATTACACCATATTTAAGGCGAAGAGTATTTAGATATAATTAAGTGTTTCAGTTAGTAAAAAAGTTGGAACTATAATTAACTTGGGTTGTCTTCGTTGAACCTTTTTTCAAAATAAGAAATTAAATAGTTTTAAAAAGTAACAATAATTCGGGTCCTGGAATCGAACAGAAGAAAAAGTACGAAACGGAGTGCGTTATCGCTCAGCCAACAAGGAATTACTGTTCTCATCGGAAACGTTTTAAATGGACTTGGTCATGTGTTATGTTTTGTTTGTTTACCTTTAAAAACGTCAAAATACTGTGTGATACTTATAACGTTGTGCATACTGCAGAAGTTATGCCATGCTTTGAAATGATTCACATACTAGGCAAATGTGTGAAACTGGATTTTGCGCTTGATGTTTCAGATGTTTAGCACTCCTGCAAATAAAGCATCAGACAATGTTGTACTTAACAAAATAAATAAATAAAAAAGAGAATAAAGGAAAATTGAAAAATACGTAAATGTATCAGTTATCGCGATTCATGAGACTTACATTTATCATTATGAAATATCATGCAGCACAATGTATCAATTTAAAGTCAAAATGCATGACAATCAGGTAAGGCTCCCTACTGGTTATTGGAAATCCAAAACATACAAAGTCCCTTCCTTTTCTTCTTCCTCCCCTTTTTTGTACATAAACAAATGGGAAAACTGACCACCCGGGTTTTTCCCCTGGACATTTTTTTTCACTATTTGTTTTGTCACAAAAAGAAAAAAAAAACAATCAAAATAGTTAGTTTTTGTCAACCTCAATACCCGCCACCCCCTCCATCACCACCACCGTTTTTATTTTACACAAACAAGGGAGAAAAAACTGGCATATCGGTTTTTTCTCACCTTGGTTAATTTGTACCCGCTTACATTTTTATACACATATAAGAACAATTTGACCAGTTTTCTTCAACCACAGGTTATTGTTTTTTTCCTTTAAAGTTAATGCAACCAGACGAAGTGTGAAAATTAACCTGACTAATAGACGGTGAAAGGAAAGAAACTGACAAGTTGGTTTGTTTCGAAACGTTTGATTATCATATTGTCAGAAACCACTTGCAATTTAAAAAGTTCTTCGTGCATAAACATGACAAAAAAACCTTGGGTGACACCTGATTTAACACAGTCGCTTGGTATCAAAGATACTGAGACAATTCTTGCCAAACACACCTGGCCTGGTTTCACAATCATTTCACAGAAGTTTTCGTTGAATGGCCGTCTACTAGTTCCTTCAGAAAATTCCGCTTATTACATTAATCATGCTTATAAGGAGACCACTTTACATAGCAATATTATATACTTCAGAATATCCTAGATTTCTGGTTCTATAAATTATTACATATTATTATTATTCGATAAAATAAACCTTTACAAACTGAAACACAATAGCTTTTCTTATTCAGACACCTTTATGATATCAAAGCCTTGAAATGTCTGATGGTTGCGGGTTTTTGGTAGAATTATTTTCTGTTTAAATGCCAGTCTATGAATGTACATGAATGAGAAACAAATACAAATTCAATGTGCCTCATATCTAAGATGACCTCTGCCTGACCCAGCTTGTGATGTAACCATGGGCTGGAATACCTTATCACTGATAAATCTTATATAATCTAAATGGTCAGTGTGAGTGGATACAGGCTGAATAAGAAATGCTTGTTCATTGATAATTCATCATCATTGTTCATGGATGGGACTATTTTGTGGAGCACATGAACATACTTTGGATGTGATTCGGAATAAAATAAAGATGCTATGATTGTCAGAAATACACTTTAACTTTGGTAGCGGGATAAACCCGCAACCAAAAATCGCTAAAATACATATAAATTGTTAAGAGTTTGTTGGACTTAGGTATTGTCCCATAAAAAGTAATTGCACTACGTATACGCGTTTAGTGCGTTTAATGATCACCTCATCAAATGTAACTTACTGGTTTTGTATATTGAAGAACTCTAAAAAATGATATTTTGACAACTTGTTAGAATTTGAATCCTTGTCATTTCAATGTTTGAATTGTTTTACAGGTACCTACATTTACAATTCATTATTATGTGAGCTTTGTTGTGAATTCAATGTTAAGATTATTACTAAAATTACGATGTGCTAATGTTGTAATTCTTTTCTATGTGTTAGAGAGAAAAGAGCTATTAAAAACCCCAGGGACAAGTTCTGTCTGGGTAGAATTTTATACATATCTTACACATGGCACAAGAAACGGAAGAGGGAAGAAAGACTTGTTTATAGCTGAGTATGAACAACAGACAAAATACAGATGTTAAAAGGTAACAGAAATGTGTTTCATTTATCAAAATGATTTTTAGTATGACTAAAAACCAAGGCAAGAATACCAACGCAATAGAAGTATACACGTTTCCCCAGTATTGCAAACTACTGGCTGCACAAAAACAGTTGATTATAAAGCAAAGCCAAGTCCAAGTCTCCTGCCCTAAAGGTATTAAGGATTCATGCAAGCTGATCTGAAAAAGAAAAAATTTTGGATGACTTAATCTATTAACAATATTTACTATACGCAAACAACAACAACTAGATCTTTCTCTTTCTTTGGCTGGTCAGTAAGTTTACATATATCCAGAATAATCTTAAATCGTGTATCAAAGTAAAAATATTATAATAATACTTAAGTTTATATATCATATTTACGTTTTAAAATTGATAAATAGGTTTTATTTCTGCTCTTTTTAATGAAATTCAGATTCTCTGCACTGAACTCTAGGTTTAAGTAAGTATGATTACATGGAGTATTATCATTATTAAAATGTTCCTCATGTAATTATCATATGAAACCTATAGGTACCGTACGTCATTCTCACGTATAACAATATTTTATGAAAACTACACCTAATTATCAGGTAATAATTACGCGAAAGAACGGGCTATTTTTGTGATAATCATATAACAATCATGTGTTAGGTTTTACATGAATAGGGCATTGTGCTCTTTTTAGGTAAGATTATTTTTTAATTTTCATCATTGTCAATAGTGTTACAACAGCAGAAAGAAACTAGTGTACAAATGTTTAAAATGGCAATTTCAGGGATGAAAAGAATTATTCGAATTACGACATTCGTAGAAAAATAATGGCGTCTATAAAAATGATGATTAATGAAACAAGTCTTTGTTGGACTTTTAGTATATTATGATTTTTACTGAAATGAAGCTATTTCATTACGAAATCAACAATTCTTAAAGGACTGAGTGAGTGAGTTGGATTTTACGACGAATCGACACTAAAAGGTCATATATCGCAGAAAAGAAGTTGTACTGGAAACGTAAATTGTAAAGTATCTCTAAAACACTTATTTAAAAATGTATAAAGGGTTAGAATATCAGTGGCAAACAATGATATTGCAAAATATTTGAAGAAAAATATATGAATTTGTGATAAATGCCTTTCTGCTTTAAGAAGGATAACATATTGCCGATTGATACTGTTTCAAGATTGAACGTCATACAGTATGTACTGCGCTGTTGAGCGAAGTAAAACATGTTAAATAGTAAGCGGTATTTGACATGGGAAACATTTATGTTGATCTTCTTTGTTCTGAAGATGAGTGAGTGAGTGAGTTGGGTTTTACGGCGAATCGACATAAAATGGTCATATATCGCCGAGAAGAAGATATATTGAAAACGCCAGTTGTAAAGCATCTATGTAAAAATGTAGAGCATATCTTAAATCATTTATGTAAAAATGTTAAGCATATCTAAAATCATTTATGTAAAAATGTATATACGTATGTGTTAAAATATCAGCTGCAAACATAATAATATTGCAAAAGATGCGAACAAAAATATCAAATGTCAGATTTTTTGATAAATTCCTATCTGCTTAAACATTTCCGACTGAAACCTTTTCAAATAACTCTTTCAAAGATTGAACGTCATAGCACGTATTGCGTTGTGGGGCAAAATCCACACAGTCGATTAAAATATGTTTAATAGTTAGCGGTGTTTGACATGGTACACTGAGTAGGACCTATTCGACAACGAGAAAGAACAACTTCCTCCCTGCGAACAAATATGTTCCCTCCGTGTCATTTACCTTAAACAGGTTTTATATCATGCAGTTTATTGAACGAAGCATTGTTCCATGACGATAAAATGTATTTATTTATATTTGGGTTATAATCAGTGTATGGTAATTTCAAATCAGATTGTGATAATGTAAGGGATTTCTTTGCTGCAGCATCCTCGTTTCCATGAATACCAATATCAATTTGAATCCAACAAAATATAATACTTTTTGAAACAAAGTGCTTAACTCTCAGAAGAATATTTTGAATTAAAGGATTTTCCATATTTCGGTTACGAATTGACTGTAAAACAGAAAGTGAGTCGGAAAAGATAATACACTTTTCTTCACTATATTTTGATACAAAATTTAGGGCTAAATTGATAGCTTTTGCCTTGGCTGAAAATATTGTTGCATTATTTGGCAAACGTAATTTTGATCGATGTAGATGGCTGACAGCACAGCCAACATCTAAATAATCTTTCGAACCATCTGTATAAATTGGGGAATAATCCTTGTAAGTTGACTTCATTTTATTATATTAGGATTTGAATATTTCAGGTTTATTTTCAGACTTTTTAAAGGTAGTTTTCAAATCTGAAATTGAATTTAATTTATATCAAATTCAGACTGAGGTTTAAGTTTCTTCATTTTAAAGGAACTTTCTGTCATATCATAAAAAATAAACTGACACGATCAGTGGTTGTTATAATTTCGGTGGACTTTTATTGTTAAAACATTTTGAAGGTACAAACATGTACTTGTCGTAAAGTTTGTTTCTATATGTTTGTAATTACGTAATTGATGGGGGAGCGGGAACGAGAGGCATCTGTCTGTCCTCAAAATCTTTGTTCGTCCTACAGTTCGCAAACTTACAGTAATCTATAGCTTGCGCATATGAATGCTGTACATTGTGCAATGCAATTTTATAAGCCTTGACGTATAACACCGCTGTGCATGATTAGTTATGGGGCATTCAAATTTTGAAGAATGCCATAGCCGGCACAAACTTAGGTAAGGTATCACTGTAAAGTTATTAAAGGCATATTGTCAGTACATACGTGAATCATGCTAGGTATATTACTTTTATACAGCTCTTTGAAACACTGTATCTTATTGAACAGATAACTCCTGTTTCAGCTTTAAAGGGACCAGACATTAGAACTGACGTAACTTACACATATTATTAGAATATATACATACTACCATATACCCTAGTATAAAGTGTAAACACGCCCTTCTCTTGTTATTTTATATTTCTAATATACCTATATAATCGTATACAGCAGTGTATATTGTTAGGATATGTATTTGTTCTATTTAAGAAATAATAAATATGTCCCTACGCACTCGTGATTTAATTATTACGCATCCGAACTCCTGCCCTTTTTTATTAACTGATAAAATTATTGGAACATATTTATTATTTCGATTCTAACCACGCAAAATCTTCGCATTTTACAGTACTAATTTTACCTCGTTACGTCATTCGGCTGACCCTATGCTATTGTAAAAACCTCCCCACGATTGGAAAGCGTTGCATAACGGAACTTTCCGATATTCAGTAATTTTTTATTAAAATATTAAGTAGTTACTGCTGCGAAAATGTTCTTAGGTCGGAAAAGATCAGAAATAAATACTTTATTCTACGTTTATCTATGCAGTTTCTAAAAATAGTACACGTCACCTATGATGACACTGCAACATACACGCATATAAACACGTAAACACTTGAGCCCGCCATGAAACATAATTTTTTTACTGTCAAAGTAGAATCTAGTTGACATTTGTGGTGCCTACAACGCAGAAATTTTAAGCTACGTACACGACCAGACATAGATGCTCTGATGCTGAAGTTGAAACTTACCGGTACTGCGTAGACTGACTGAAACATTTTCTTACGGTGAAAATATAAACATTGTCAAATAAATTCATCAGTTAGAAATTGTTTGTTTCCGAAAATTGGATGTACTTTTTATTACTACACTGAAAAAGTCGAGTATTTAGTCGGCATACAACGGAAGCAGAGTAGAATCTCACAGTCCTGTTACAATCATAGGGTGGAATAGAACAGCTACATTTTATCGTAGATTCATGTATAGGCGATTTCGCTATATGTTTATATAGCAACTGCTACGGATCGTGTTAGAATCCACAGTATAAACGCCTTCCTAATCCGTGTTTTGTTGTTTTTTTTTTTTTTTTTTTGCAAAACTGTCAAACAAAAAATAATTCTGTTCAAATAAAAATATATACATTACTACGGTTTATCCCGTTATAAATTGTCAGGCTTTACGTGTATTTCGATAAACTTTACCCTAATAAATGCACCTTTTATATGCAAAAATGTAAATACGTATGCAAGCACACCCTTACATCCCCTTTTAACCCAGATTAATTAAAATATTCGTTCTGAAATTTAATTTGATTTCTATCTATATTTACTTATGCACATTACTAAAATATTACAGCTGACATTCAAATAAATGTCTTCTTTCTTTTGCAATATTTTCATTAGTGTCAGTTACCTGAATTTCAGCAACCTGACTTAAGACTAAGTTTCGCTAACGTATATAATATTATGAGTTTGACAAATAAGCGCTGTTATTACAGTTTGGGGACGGATCACCAATTCTTTATTGTTTCACTTTATGCTTTGTGTCGCTCCCATTTATCGGATCTTAATAAAATCTCAATGATAAAAGAGTCAAGGTCTCGTAAATACTTGTTTTTATGGAAACATCGAATCAGTAGTCGTCCTTGAGTAAACTTCATTAAACTAAAACAAATTATATGTGAATGGCACAAGGTCGTAGGGAGGAAGTTTTTATTTCACGCTGTCGAACAGACTCTTTCTAATCGTCTTAAGACAGAACATAAATCTTGATGTATACCATGTCGTTCACCGCTTACAAACTATTAATCCTATTTTGATTGCGGGGACTTCTCTCCACAATGCACTACATATTTTGAGGTTCAGTCTTTGAAGGATTTGTTTGAAAAAGTGTCTGCCGAAATTATTTCAGTTTCCTACTTTTAATCATATGTTTTGCAAACTTCTGTTTACAACTGATACTTCAAACACTAAATATGTGATGTTTTTCAGTCTATATTCTCAACTTCACTTCTTTTCGGTGATATATGGCTTTTTGTCGATTCGCCGTAGCATCCAACTCATTCATTCATTTGTAAACATAAAGGGCATGTATTACAAAACCAAAATATTTATTCATTCGTACAGCAGATAAAATATGATGCAGATTCCCTAGTGATGTTACGAAAATAGAAAAGGTGGATACTCCACAGGTCGCCCAACACGACCAATATGAAAAGGTCACAGGCTCGGTAGAGCGAGATAGAAATAACCCTATAATAAGGAAAGACTCGCATGCATAATGTTATAATAAAAAACAGCACTTGACAGACAGACTCTTCACAGGCGCGTTATATTTTCAGCTGAAGATATTTCACTTGTATCTCCGAGAAGCAAATTGTACTGGTGCAGTGCTTGGTAAGTGCACTATATATTCATGATGTTGCTTCTGTCGCACATTTCAATATCTACATATTTGACAAAACACCAAATATATGTTCACAACAGTCTCATAAGAGAGCAACGGCTACTGTCGTTAATATATTCTACTCATCACAAATATATATTTTCTTTAATTTAATCAATATTACATGGGCGTATGTAAAACTACAAAAACACCACCTTGAAACGACAGTTACTTTCATAAATGGAACTACGAGTTATAAAAAATTCAGCTTGTTAAATGAATTCGTGTAAATAAACTAATTTCACCATGTGTTAGGCTCTAGCATACATAGCAAAATACACGGTTGTTACTACAGTGCACCAGTGCATTCAATGTATCATCATAATGCCAATAATTCTATGCTAACTTCAAATACTTATTACATTGTGAAGAACAATCCTTATTCAGGTTTGGATATCACATCTGTTTCTTGTAAAACGAAGAATATGTTCACACAATCAATGTAAAAGAAGAAATAATCAAACAGAAGTGTTCCATTGACTGCAAGCAAGTTCAATAAGTACAAAAGAAAACTTATATTAGGACAAAGATAAAAAAAAACCGTACAGCCACGTTCCAGGAACGCTAATTAATCTACTGAAAAACTGAGGTTTGCGTGACCATTATTGCTTACATCTTGTCATTGAAGTTTCCATTCTGCAGCGTGCCTTACAAAGCACGACGCAATATATATTATGTAAACATGTCAGTATTTCGTGATTTCTTTTCGTCTAACACCGATACTATTTCATTCTAACCTTCAGTCTTGTAAAACTGCGGAATAATCAAAAATATCTTACACTGATAAATAACCATGAGAATATATAATGGATTATACACAAAGAAAAAGACTGAACGGATTTAAGTTTACAAATAAATTACATCAAAGTTATTTGATAACTGCTTGAAGTGTTCATTTTTTAAAAACTTTATCTTGATACATTGTATATCAATCAGCTGACTACAAATTGTTTTTGTTCTATGTTAACTTTAAATAGAAACTTTAAAGGCACTGACCTAGAGATTTTTGCTAAAAATGATCTTTTTTTAAAATTAAAGTTTGGTCATATTATTAACATTACAATATGAATTTCTCAAATCAGGAAAAGGAGACGCCCCTGTTGGGAATCAAACCCAACCCGCCGCGGCAAAAAGAATTGTTCCGCTATCTTTACAAATACGCCAATATGTGTATAGCGCGTGAAATATAGATATTTATAATTAAGTAAATTAGTAACTTATAAACGGTTTTCGATTTTCAGTGTACAAATTAGTAAAAACAAGTAATTCTCATATATTTCCATAACGTATAGTCTGCCAGTAATTAAGCTTCAAAGCTTTCTTAAGAAAAATAGCATTAACCTCCTGATACTTATTGTTTTTCTTTAATATCGTACGATCTGGAGGCCAGGCTGTGATTGTTTGCTTCTAAATGCTCTCGGGACTTTCTAACACGATTACGTATAACGTAAATAACCTTTAGTGCATCGACTTTAGTAGTCTTACAATAGAAATGTCACACAGCTTTCACATTTAATCACTAGGACTGGAGTATTTGGCCAGCCATAAAGCTACAATTATATATCCACAACATCAGGGAAACAACTGAACGCATGTCTGTTGGTAGAATAGAAATCTACTCGAGTCCAATAGTAACCATATATGTTGGGTTTAATATAAATTGCATTAAATGTATCTAATCTTATCTGTTTTTACATAGGGAAGTGTTACAAATATGCTATGCACATCTTTCACTAAAATATGTTTTGTTTATGTTTCACTTCTAAAATGAAGATAATCGTAATTAAATGAAGATAACTTTGCACAATATTTATAGGTTATTAGCTTTGTATCGGGAAATATGCGCGAGTTCTTCAGCGGAAATATTGCGCGACTTTAGGAGCGCAATATTCTTCCGCTGAAGAACGAGTGCATATTTCCCCATGCAAAGCTAATAACCTTTTTATTACATACGCATCTACAAGTATAAATATAATGTAAATATCATGATTTTTTCAATAGCCTGAATATGATTGACAATACTGACCTAATTAAAAAAAATAGTGCAACAACACACACTGACTTAAGTCACGCACCCAATATGAAATTCAGGCGTCAGGGTATGGAAAAATATTGACGTTTTCGGTACCAGTGTAACTTAACGGGAAATAGAAACGAGTATGTAATAAAAAAAAACTATGTATATAGAGTATTTTTACAGTTAAATGTCATGTAGCAAAAGTCATTTGTTACAAAAACAGTATCTGCTTTCTCTCTGATATCTACCGCGGCTATTTATGTATCATTTAAGTGTTAACTATTTTTAACCTTACACACATTATAGTTATAATATGTAAATATGTTTATATCACGTTAACACAGATACAGGCTGTGCAGTAATTGTTCATTGTGCTATTGGGCATGAGTAGCGTGGAGTCCAACATAGGGATTTCTTTGCCTGAGCATAGCATCCCTCACAGGAAAATGAAAATGCAAATTTCAATACTCAGTATTTAAGCCTATTTTGATTAAGCTACTGCTTAGAAAACTCTTTAAGAAGACGACTTGTAAGTATTACTCAGAGTTATAACATTTTGTGTTTTCAGTGTTCTTATCAATACAAGTTTTTCCTATCAATTCATATTTGGATATATCAACGCAAAATTACTCATGTCCCAGATATAATGACTTCGTCGTACCTTACATGTATCTGCTGAAAGATGAAATTTCACTTTTATTTCTTGATTTTATACGGAACAGAGCAAGGTGGAAGCATTATTATGTATTCGTGTTTTTTTGTTATAACTATCGTAGGAGAATACGAATGGATTGGTTTCGTTCGTCTCATTTTGCAGCTCGTGTCTTTGCGTCTCTTCATGCAAAATATCTGTGAAAGTAAAAGCAACATTTCGATTATTTTCCAATCTACAGTAATCGTATGAACATTTAAGCCTTCATTAAAACATTTGTTATATATACAGTGCCCACATTTCATGTTAGATAATTACTATTCGTTTTTTTGTTTGGTTTATGGTTACAAGGTCAAAATTATGTCATTCTGCAACTTGCAAAAAGTTTATATAGGCATAAAATAAACAATTTTGTGTACATAATTTTAAAACAGTAATGTTTGTTATATGTAAAATACTACACACTATTAATACATGAGATAGTTTTCATGATAAACACGTTCAAAGCCGCTTTATATACAAAGGCAGCCATTCAAAGCGCAAAATTCATCCTCTACCAGTACAGACACAGAGCGATCTGACAAAACTAAAAAGCATCTCAGAAATTTCCACTGCTTCGACCAAGATTCGAGCCTAGGGCCCATTGACTGACAGTCAAGCGTGTTACCACTACACCAACGGTTCACCTATAATGTAAATACAGTAATACTATGAACATGTAAGGACGCTAAATCCTTAACGGATGGCAGTAACTAGAGAGGACACCAAACTTCACACAATCAGTTTATATATTTAAGTTAAATACATATGATGTTTTTCTTCACATTTAAATCAATGTCTAATGATGAAATATTCTAATGAGACGTGAGTAAAAACATCCTTAAAATCCTTAAATATGTAAAGTTTCAGATTCATTTTCAGGTTTCACGACCATTTTTAGCTTACCTGAGCCAAAGGCTCATGGTGAGCTTTTGTGACCGCTCAATGTCCGTCGTCCGTCATGCGTCGTGCGTCCGTCAACATTTCTAAGAAAAATCTTCTTCTTGAAAACCACTGGGCATAATTACACCAAACTTTACAGGAATGATCCTTGGGTGCCCCCCTTTCAAAATTCCATGCAGAATTCTGGTTGCCATTAGCTTTTCCTATTGTGTATTTGCTAATTTGAAAAGTTCTTCAGTAACATAATCGTTAATCATTAAGTTAATGTGTAAGCCTGTGCTTTGAAGTTTCAGGCAAGGAGAATTTTAAGATTTTTTTCCTATATAAGTTTATTTAAAATTTTGAACCCCCTGGGCGGGGCATCTTTTCACCTCAGGGTAATAATTTGAATAATATTGTTAGAAGAGCACTAGGCAATGCAACATACCAAATATCAAAAGCCTAAGCCTTTCAGTTTCAGACAAGAAGATTTGTAAGGTGTTTTCCTATATAAGTCTATGTAAAACTTGGGACCCCCTGGGCGGGGCGTCTTTTCACCCCAGGGTAATAATTTGAACAATATGGGTAGAGGACAACAAGGTTACATACCAAATATCAAAGGCCTAGGTCTTGTTGTTTCAGACGAGAAGATTTTTAAAGTTTTTTCCTATATAAGTCTATGTAAAACTTGGAACCCCCAGGGCGGGGGCCTCTTTTCACCCCAGGGGTATAATTTGAACAATTTTGATCCAAAAGACAATGCTACAAACCAAATATCAAAGGCCTAGGTCTTGTGGTTTCAGACAAGAAGATTTTTATTTATTTTTTCCTATATAAGTCTATGTAAAACTTGGGACCATATTTGATAGCGGGATAATTTGAACAATCTTGGTAGAAGACCACTAGATGATGCTACATACCAAATATCAAAGCCCTAGGCCATGTGGTTTTGTACAAGAAGATTTTCAAAGATTTCTCTGTATAAGTCTATATAAACCATATGACTCCCAGGACGCGGCCATATTTGATCCTAGGGGGAGTATTTGAACAATCCTGCTAGAGGACCACTAGATGATGCTACTTACCAGATATCAAAGCCCTAGGCCCTGCGGTTTTAGACAAGAAGATTTTTTTAAAGTTTTTATCCATTGAGACACAATTTGAAATTATTGAAGCTTTTAATAGAACATCGAGGTACCTTGATGATATTTTAAATATGGACAACCTATATTTTTCAGAAATGGTGAAACACATATATCTAAAAGAGCTTAACAAGGCCTATACCTCAGAGATTTCGAAGCGTAAATTTATAAATTGTGAACAGTAATCTAGAAACGAAAATATATGATAAAAGACGATTTCCACTTTGAAATTGTCAACTTTCCCCCACCTTGAATGATATGTCCCTCGAGCGACATCATATGGTGTCTATATTTCGCAACTTATTCGTTTTGCAAGAGCTTGCTCAAAGTTAGAGGATTTTAATGATAGAAATCTTTGTTCCGAAATACACTCACCATCGCGTGATATAGTTAACTTGATCAAAAGGGTATATGTTAAACATAATTTTATACTTAAGGTGTACCGAGACGGTCAAGTAAGGTAAGGCTTATAATGACTATGTCCTCATGTCTAGGCTGTTTAAGGTCACATACATTTTATAAAAAAAAAGCCTTGTCACAGTATTGTGGCGTGCACTGTTTGCTAGACACCTATAAAGTTAATATGTTATTTTCAAGCCAACAATTTGCACCAGGGTGTGCTTTGCTTTAATACTTAGAACTGTTCATATTTTATCAGACTGTTTATTCATTAACGATCGTTATATTTAACTTATATGTCGCAGGGTCAGATACCCACTTTATTTTTGTATCTGTCTTTTGTAGAATGTATGTATTGTCCTTCTGTGTTGTCTATGTTAATTGTCTTTCGTCCCATATTTCCGATATCCCTATACATTTCCAATACATTCATTCATTTGTCATTTTCATTTTTCATATTGATTAACCATGGTGACGGGCCTCAAACGTATTCGAATTTCCCGCACTCCAATGTCACGCATGCGCACTTCAGTAAATAGAGATATATGGTTGTTCACGCCATTTTTCTTGTTCCGTATTACGACAAGTTATTAACAAGGTAATTGTTGATTTCATTCATTGTATTACTCACTTGTCTTTCATTTCATGTCATATGTATTGCTTTCGCTTGGAAATATGGAATTATGCACTTCAGGTAATAGAAATACATGGTGATTCACGCCATTTTCTTTTTCTTTTTCTTGTCTTATGACAATTTATTAGTGCCGTTTTGCGTGCTTTTACAGGCAGATGAACCACATAAGTACCCATCCAACCCAGGGCGTAAAAACCCAGACTACGACATTGGTGGCCAGTGAACCGTTTTGGTAAGGAGGCGTATGAACATCATGGGTCGAATATTCAGGGTGCGAAAGTTGTCAGCCGAGTTTCCCCGAGAGTGACGTCATTTTGTAAACATGGGCTTCCCCTACTTTTTTTCTAAGAGCTCTGAACATTTTAATAATTTAAGTGCACAAACGTAATATTTAGTTAAAAAAAATTGGATCAAATATACCACATGAACCAGTTTTATAAGGATACATACCATCAAAGTGAGTTTAGACCATGATTGGAGGTCATAAAAGTGAAAATAGACTTTATACTGCTTAGGCCGGTGCTAGGGGGCGTGAGCAGTGTTCCATATTCCATTACTGCTCATGAACAGACTCAATAAAACCGAGTCTGCAATTTTCGCTGTTTGCTTTGTTCTCGGTGCTTCCGAGGGATCTACTTTCCAGATTTTATTTAGAATTTGACAGGCAGTATAGACAGGAAATTCAGAAGTGACAGCTATTTTCAGTGTATTTTAGGACTCAAGCTGTTAAAAGTATCTAGATTTGAGAATTCATCAGTTTTATTGTTAAAAATGTTTTTCTTACAGCAATTACCAGTTGTGTTTTTGTGTTGTGTACATTTTTATAATATAATTCCACTGTGTACCCCTTTTTGAATATGTTGAAATTGAGAACCATACTACCAAGATGACCAGTCCACTCTACTTCACAGAAATCACAGCAGAGTAACAACTGGAACAAGCGTTGCATTTTACTTAGCATGGTGTTGGTGAGCAAATCTAATCTTTACTAACATTTCATTAAATTCATTCAATTGTTAAAATCTACTGGCCTTTATTTATAAAAATATTTTAAAGAGTATGTATGTATAAACATAGTCTGTTGAAAGCCGGCTTATAGATAGCCAGGTGGGTATTCCTATAAATCCCTGAAATATGTGAAATTTATTTTTGTGTGTTTATCCCATTTATCATCTATGATGGTGTCTGACTGAAGAAGTGTGTGTGTGTGTGTTCGGGTTTAACGTCTTTTTCAACAGTTTTTCAGTCATATAAACGACGGTGTCTACTTGTAGCAGTGAGCACAATGCCCAACTTTATAGTGCTGCCTCACTGGAATATCACGCCGTAGACACGTTATATGATACCCCACCCAGTCACATTATACTGATATCGGGCTGACCAGTCCTAGCACTACCCTCTTAATGCTGAGCGCCAAGCGAGGAAGCTACTAGTACCATTTTTTACGTCTTTGGTATGACGCGGCCGGGGATCGAACCCACGACCTCCCGCACTCGAAGCGGGCGCTCTACCACTAGGCTACCGAGGCGGTGCTGAAGAAATTTACTTGAAATATATTGATTACGTTCATTGAAATGCTTGACATGACTACACGCTCTGGCAAACCGAATTAATTGAGAAATATATACCCCATAAGATGTAGCCTGAGGTACATCCCCATCCAAATGGGGAAAATTTACAATACTAAAATTAAAATCATCCCTCTTGTCATAAATTTTGGTATGTATAATATTGTCATAAATAGAGAGATGTAAATCTAAAAATGAAGCATCAGTATCCGAATTGTTAGTTTTAATTAACTGAAGCTCCCTAGGATAAATAGTACCCCTCAAATGACCAAAAAACGGATTATTCATATTAAGAATATCATCCAGATAGCGTGATGTATTATTAAATGCAGTTATAATATCTGCTTGTGTATCTGAAGAAAGGCTCAACATAAAGTCTCTTATACCCCTACCTATCCCCCTTTTTTCTGGTTTTTTTTTGTGCATATAATTTAGATGTACTTGTTGGATTTTCGAAGCAACCAGTCTACAATATTTTCCGTTACAGCATTTTTTTTGTTGTGGTCATACTTTGCGATGCATAGCTCTATGGCTGTGCTTGGGGTGCTCTATGTTTCCGGGAAATCTACCCTTACCTTTTATCTTTTTAATTGGAAAGTAAGCTTGCTATGAATTCATTTCATTGTAAAAATGTAGGCCCTTAAAGAGTTAAACAAAACAGAAGGTATCTTTTGTCTAACCCCATGATTCTCGGACAGAAACATCATAATTTCGCTATACGTATAACATTCATGTAAGTGTCTTCTAATGTATTCGTCCATTGTTTTGAATCCTCTGCACATGTGTAACAGGAACGCGATATCATGATGGTTAAAAGTCGGAAGTACGCTTTGTGAAAGTCAAAATTACGAAACCATGATACTGAAAAGTCAAAACAACGAAACCACGATGATGAAATTATAAGTAACGAAATAAGATTGACTTTTTTCACAATCGTAATTTTGAAGTTCCGATTTTTTTTTTCAGCATTGTATTTTTTGTTTTCGTTAACGCGGATTCGACCATCATCATCGTAATAACGTTATTTCAACAACGTAGTTTCGTTCTTTCGTTTTCTCGATTTGTCCCAGTTAAGTCAGGCTCGTTGCGAGCGCATCAGTTCCGCACAATGCGGATTTAGACATAACTTAATTGCATGCATAATTTGCCGTTTTGATGACAAAGAAGTTAAGATTTCAAAACTGCTGTGATTTGAAAATAAATTTAATATGCAAGTCATTTAAATGAAAATTGTCTAAGATCCCACTTAAGAAGAGAAAAATATCGATGGATAAAGTCAGACTTCTCACAAAGTGCTTATGTCATGCAAAGCTGATGTAAACGCGTGACTAATCGTCCTAGACATAGCTTGGGAAATAATTATGGCTTTACCTCTGTAATGTTCAACTGCTGCTGCCAGATCTCCAACTAAGATTTGGCAAATTAGTTAGCTGGCTATTAAGTAAATCAAAGTTTTTCTAAACATGTTCGCAATTAAGCTACTTGGTAGAGTTAGACGTCTAAACATGACACCAATTTACTGTCATTCAAATAAATTATGGATACCAGCCTCGATTTCTCCTATGAAAATTACATTTCATGGATTTTTTTGATCTTTTTTTAAATTATCTCAGGTTTCCAGTCGATGTTTATACGTCAGTTATCATATATTTGTGAATTCTGAAAATCAACCTATATTGATGTAAAAAGCAAAATAATTTATTACGAAAGCCCAATGATATTTTGCCAGCATAAATATTTCAAATGTACAGAAATTCAAAGGCGAACAGGTCGGAGTATTTAGTTTGACATACAGTAATATTTCTACCAGACCACGTGCGAGATTTAACCTTGCGTGAAGTATGTTAAATCCGACTTGCATTTTGTTTTGTACACCCAACTTATAACATATTATTCAAGTAACAGTGTATGCATCATTTTATAATGTTCTAAAATAAAGCTTCCAAAGCGAAACGACGTACAAATCACTGTTCTTAAGGTTAATTCTATCTCCAGAATATATATTTATTTATCCTTTTCGATGAATTACTGAAATATAACAGAAAACTTTATTTGAAAATTTCACAGTGAAAAATGTTACTTTTATTCTTCACTGTAATCTTGTTGGGACTACTTTTAATAATTTCCTCTTAGGTTGCCTCAAACATTGTCATTCATGTGTCATTTAGAGTACAAATCAAATTCATATATAAAGCGAAGTGTCCTTAGTGTTTAGTTTCCGCCTTACTAGGCACCGTTTATAAACAGGAACAAAAATAGTACCATTTAGTATGTTTGCCTTGTTCTCGGTGCTTCCGAGGGATCTACTTTCCAGATTTTATTGGATTCACCTGGAGGGGATTACTTTTATTTACACTGTGGGGGTAAGAGTGAGGTTGGGTGCGCACCATAAACCGGTTTAAGCTCCCCAGTGGTGTTTTTGCCACTGACCGTTCCAAGGCGGTGCCCCACTGTGTTCCTTTGTTCGTTTTGTCCTGATGTGTTGGCTTTGTGTGTGTGTGTGTTCCTTTGTTCGTTTTGTCCTAATGTGTTGGCTGTGTGTGTGTGTGTGTGTGTGTTTGCGTGTGTGTGTGTGTGTGTGTGTGTGGTGCACGCGTCTGCGTGCTGTGGGTTTCGTTTTGAGGAGGCTGCGTTTTTGGTGCGTGGCATTCCCTGTTCGATATTTGTCTTTGTTTTTTTTACCAGTAGTTTAATCCTTTAACAAAGTGAAAGCGTTTGTTCCGCAAGTCTTTTTGCACTGATTTTTGAAGATTGTCAGATATATTCATGTACAGCAGAGCAAAAACTGCCATTGAATAAATAAAGCATAAAACAGGACGGGCTTATAAAGTGTGCCCGGTGGAGGGTTGCAATTCTATAATTGCTGACGTTCCTCTCCATTTAAGGGGCCAGCGGCATTGTTTCCACCAGGCAGCGTCCTTGCGCCTCTCCAGGGAGGCGAGGAAAGTGGAGGACCTAGTTTTTAGCATCCCTCCCCAGCTTCTCCAGCCCATTCTTTGGTACCCGGAGATTCTGATTCAGAATCTCTGAAATCAGTTGAGGAGATATAGTCTCCCAGGAGACCGTCTACCAGCCCTCCAACAAGGACAGCTGTAGAGGATAGTGAGTGTAGCAGCCCTACCAGGAGGCCTAGTAGCAGCCCTCCCAGGAGGAGAGTTGCTCCTGATAGTAATAGCCCTCCTAGGAAGAGAGTAACTCAGGATACCCAGGATTCCAGGAGACCTTCTGGCTGCCAGCCTCTCTTGGTGCACTGGGGCACTCACTTAACGACTGAGTTAGGCGGCTCTGTGGATCCTAGCCGCATCCAGGAGATGGTGAATATTGTTAAAGAGATATATCAGACACTCTGAGTGTCTCAATAATGTACAAGGAGTGTTAAGATGTATTGCTCCAGAGGAATTATCTAGTTACTTCAACACGGAAGGTAAGGACAAAAGCCCCTACTGGTGTAAATCGTGACTGTTATACTTTTCGGAAATTTATTTTATTCGTGGAGGGACTCACTCCCTATACAAAGAGCAGACCAAAGGTTCAGCCAAAACACTCAGTCACCGAATTCTGAAACATCGCGTAAGGGCTCAGACCCGTAAGAGGGCCAAACTACTCACTGTTGACCTCAATGAATTGAATAGCCACCCGCGCCTTCTGCAGGCTAACAATACTATGAGAAGACATGTTTCCACGTCCAACAAGTACCTACAAAGGTACTTAAGAGCAAGAATGCTTATGAACTCTGGCGCACGAACTGGCGTGTTATCAGGTATGCTTATAGAGGAAGTCTACTGTGCCGAACACGTGGTTGGCCGCGACGCCTGTATGTACTACGTCATAAGTGTGAATGACCACAAAACAAGCTATCAAGGTCCTGTTGCTGTGCCATGCACTGAAGATGAGTATAACTCCTTGTTAAATGTGTGCAATCACGTTGAGAACGCATGCCCGGATGCAACCCATCCATTTGTCACGAAGGACGGAGTCGCATTTAATTCATCCCGAACAGTCAAAAAATGGGCGCATGTTTGGAGAGAGTGTGATCTCGAAAAGAAATATGGGCTGTTTAGCCCAACTGATAATCGGAAACATTATATAAAATTTGTTCTTAAGAAATTTCCGCACCTAAGGGAAAGCTTTAGCAAGCAAATGAAACACTCTGCTGTTGTTTAGAGATCAATGTATGATCTCTCAACAGGAGCAGAGCTTGCCGTGCAGATGCACGAAACACGCCAGGGTCTTGTCTTTTCTCCACGGAAAGAACCCAGATCTAGGGTTAGACAGGCACTCACTGCAACCGTTGCTAAGGGTCCCGATACAGATGTAGTGATCCTGTACCAGAATCTTCCCCAGCCCCCCACTTGCCACCAGGACGTGCGGCAAGTATTAGTAACACGCAAAGATCTAGCACACCCCGTCACATACGCGCAGCAAGTGTGTCGGCCATTCAGTGTTCTACCCCACCCCCACTTACGCGCAACATCTTCCCCTTCACCGCCAGGACGTTCAGGAAGTGAATCCATCACTATGGGGATTAATTCTGTGGCATTGAAAAGTCTGCCAGGACGTGCAGCAAATCCACAGACACTAACTCCACAGACCCCAGGGTTATCACCAATGATTTCGCCAAATGAGATGAACGAGTCCAGATCGATGTCTCTACTCAGCCCCTAAGACGCTAATTCCAAAGTTAGCAATTGACTCAATACCAGTTGGGAAGAGGCCGACTCTCTCTCATTATTTAGCAAGGAGGAGAAGCGATCGTATTCCTCCGGTAAAAAAGAAAGAACCCGTAGAACGTGGACAACCAGACTTGAAATAGAACTTGCGGCTTCCCTAAATAAGAAGCCGTCAAAAATTGCCATAATGCACAAGTTAAGCTCTTTTTCAGAAATTTCCGAGCGCTGGCGCTCCTTGACCACTGATAACATAAAAGATAAGATATGGTTTCTTGCCCGAAGGGAGCAGGAAAAGTAAATAAATAATTATTGTAACCATTGTTATTATTGTAATCATTTTCAACTGTAAGTGCACCCTTCCCAGTGTTGTCTATGGTGGCAGGTTGTGTAATACCTTGCCTACTTCTCGGTATTACCGTCACCATAGACAGCATTGCTCAGCAACTGGGCTGCGATGTCGACATGACAGGAAGTCCATGTTCGTCTCTCAGTCCAGTTGCTTGGCCATCCTACAGAAGTAGGATGAGGAAGGGTTGCACATCTACCTGATTTGTTAAAATCTTTTGTATATACCGAAGTTATTTATTTATTTATTATTGTTGTTTATATAAACTAATTTAATTCATTGATTCATTGATGTATATATTCATTGCAAGAATGAACGTCTTGAAAAATGAAATTTAAAAAGAAAACAAATCTATGTATACGTGTTGCAAAAAACGAAAAAAAAATAATCAAAAAATAGTAAAAATATTATGTAATGTTTGTTAAAATTTTGTATATATACGGGAATTGTTTATTTATTATTTATTTATTATTGATGACTGTGATAACGTATTTATTTAATTGATTCAATGGTGTATATGTTTATTCATTGACTGAAAGTCTTTAAAAAATGAAATTGTATTTAATTGATATTTGTTAAATTTTCACCTGTACATATATGCAATGAAATGGTTAGCGCGAGGGTGTAACACATAATTGTCATTGAACTTTATTTCATTGATAATTATGTGGCCAACGACAGACAAAAAATACAACAAAAATGGGCAAGTAAACAAAGCCCCAGTACAACATAGTGGGTTAGAGAAATGAAAGCCACTGTACAACATTTTGGTAAGAATATCGAAAGCCACTGTACAACATTTTGGTTAGTACTAAAGGTAAGTTAAAATTTCGGAAACAAATCAAAGTATAAAAATATAAAAGCCCCTCTAAGACTTTGGTTAGAATAACAAAAAATTGCATTTATTTAATTGATATTAACTCCATCATTGCCTGGTCCCAAAAAAAAAACAAAGACAAATATCAAACAGGGAATGCCACGCACCAAAAACGCAGCCTCCTCAAAATGAAACCCACAGCACGCAGACGCGTGCACCACACACACACACACACACACACACACAACACATTAGGACAAAACCAACACATTAGGACAAAACGAACAAACAAAGGAACACACACACACACAAAGCCAACACATCAGGACAAAACGAACAAACAAAGGAACACAGTGGGGCACCGCCTTGGAACGGTCAGTGGCAAAAACATCACTGGGGAGCTTAAACCGGTTTATGGTGCGCACCCAACCTCACTCTTACCCCCACCATGTTCCAAAGACACGGGACAGTGTAAATAAAAGTAATCCCCTCCAGGTGAATCTCTAACACACGTAATGGAAACAAAAAGGCATGGCATGTAAAACACAAAAATGCTCGTGTATAAATATATCCAGGATGAGAGAGGAGGGGGTTGTGTTAAAGCACATAAAAATCAAAAAGATTTTAACTCCGCCATTGCCTGGTCCCAAGCCCAGGATGAGAAAGGAAGAGGGTTGTGCTAAAGGCAGGTACTTATTAATCAATACAAATGGAATAACCGTATAAGATCGCAATTCAACTACTCTGTCTGTCTGTCGGTCTGTCAGTGAATGTGTTGGAACCTGAGTATTTGAAAAGCGACTATCCGATATAGTGTTAAAATGTGAGAGCCTCTGTAAAACAAAATGGGTTGGAAAGTTTTCCAGCAAAGTGCCAGTCTATGTACCCAAGTGCAAGAAAATGAGAGCCCCTGTGCAACGAAATGGGTTAGAATAAGTGAGATCCACTGTGCAACAAAATGGGTTAGAATTATTTAGAGCCCCTGTGCAGCAAAATGGGTAAGAACAGTTCCAAATGGGATTGAAACAAGTGAGAGCCCCTGTACAACAAAATGGGTTAGAATAAATGAGAGCCCCTGTGCAACAAATGGGTTAGAAAGTAAGAAAAGTCAGTGAAACGGGGAAGGGGGGTGTTTGTGTGTGTCTGCCTTTGTCTCTAAATAGAGCCTGTGTCTTACAAAATGGGTTGGCCAAGCATGTTAGTATTATAGTTAAAAACCTTAGATATCTTAAAGCAACTATGACATAGTGTGTTAAATACGAAAGCCCCTGTACAACATAGTGGGTTAGAAAAGGATTTCGTTCAAATATTACATCTGTTGGTTTGATAAATATACATATGTATATATTTCTGTTATCAGCTCGAACAGACGACAAAAATGGTGTATTACATGACCCTTTTCTAGAGGAAAAGTATTTTCACCGAAGAAATCGGACGATGTATACGGTGAGTGATTTTTTTCGAAAAATATCATTTGTCTGCAATCGTGTTTATTTTGCAGGAAATCATGTTTAAAAACAAAGAAAAATATCAAACAGGGAGTGCCACGCACCAAAAGCGTAGCCTCCTCAAAACGAACCCTTAACCTAACCCTAATCTGACGGAACATGAGCATTTGAGGATATAGTGTTAAAATGTGAGAGCCCCTGTACATTGTAATGGGTTACAAAAGTTTCCAGCAAAGAGTGCCAGTGATTCTGCCTAAGTGCAGAAAAATGAGAGCCCCTGCGCAACAAAATGGGTTAGGAGCAGTGAGAGCCACTGTACAACAGAATGGGTTAGAAATATTGAGAGCCACGGTGCAGCAATATGGGTTAAAAATAGTGAGAGCCCCCGTGCTACAACATGGGTGAACAAATTGTGCACCCCTTGTCGCAGATTTGTTTTTATATTGTTATGAAAGAGACAGGCTCAATCAAACCGAGCCTACAACATTTTCGTTTTTGTTGTGTTGAGCGACCATTGGAGTTTCCACTTTTTCTATTTTATGTTGAGCCTATCTCCAGATACGCAGGCAGATATTATAACTTCATTTAATAACACATCACGCTAACTGGATGATATTCTTAATATGGATAATCCGTTTTTTGGTCAATTGGTGGGTACTATTTATCCTAGGGAGCTTCAGTTAATTAAAACTAACTGTTCGGATACTGATGCTTCATTTTTAGACTTACATCTCTCTATTTATGACAATATTATACATACCAAAATTTATGACAAGAGGGATGATCTTAATTTTAGTATTGTAAATCCCCATTTGGATGGGGATGTATCTCAGGCTACATCTGATGTACCTCAGGCTACATCTTATGGGGTATATATTTCTCAATTAATTCGGTTTGCCAGTGTGTAGTCATGTCAAGCATTTCAATGAACGTAATCAATATATTACAGGTAAACTTCTTCAGCAAGGCTACCGTTATTACAAATTGCGTAAATATTTTGCTAAATTTTATTATCGTAATTCTGATTTAGTTTTAAAATTCAATAGTAATTTAAAGAGACTTCTGCGAGAAGGTATTTCTAAACCCGTTTTTTATGGGGATGTGGTTTACAAACTTCGTAAGATCTTGGATCACGGTAATTTTCCAAATGTATTTGGAAAGCTTATCAAACGTTTTATTAAAAGAGGTTACGACCTAACTGTTTTGAGACATACCGCATGTTTAGTGTTCAACCCGTTTACAGTTGGACACTACGCTTCCCTCTTTGATTGCGTCGGACGGAAGAGGGGGAGGACTCTATGATAAGCAGTTTTTAAATCCTACCAGGACTGAACTGTTTTGATATTTGTCTTCTGGCCTGTTTCGTCGGGCCCTTAAGGGTGTTTCTCTTGTTGCTCTGTCTTCTGAAAAGGCACTGAGTACATACGTTTTTGGTTCTTAAGGTTTGTTTTTTATATATTTATACACGAGCATTTTTGTGTTTTACATGCCATGCCTTTTTGTTTCCATTACGTGTGTAAGAGATTCACCTGGAGGGGATTACTTTTATTTACACTGTCCCGTGTCTTTGGAACATGGTGGGGGTAAGAGTGAGGTTGGGTGTGCACCATAAACCGGTTTAAGCTCCCGAGCGGTGTTTTTGCCACTGACCGTTCCAAGGCGGTGCCCCACTGTGTTCCTTTGTTTGTTCGTTTCGTCTTATGTGTTGGCTTTGTGTGCGTGTGTGTTGTTCGTTTTGTCCTTATGTGTTGGCTTTGTGTGTGTGTGGTGCACGCGTCTGCGTGCTGGTGGTTTTGTTTTGAGGAGGCTACGTTTTTGGTGCGTGGCATTCCCTGTTTGATATTTTTCTTTGTTTTTTATGGGGTATATATTTCTCAATTAATTCGGTTTGCCAGAGCGTGTAGTCATGTCAAGCATTTCAATGAACGTAATCAATATATTACAAGTAAACTTCTTCAGCAAGGCTACCGTTATTACAAATTGCGTAAATATTTTGCTATTTTGGTATTTTTTAGTTTTAAAATTCAATAGTAATTTAAAGACACTTCTGCGAGAAGGTATTTCAAAACCCGTTTTTTATGGGGATGTGGTTTACAAACTTCGTAAGATCTTGGGTCATGGTAATTTTCCAAATGTATTTGGTAAAATTATAAAACGTTTATTAAAAGAGGTTACGACCCAACTGTTTTGAGAAACACCGCATGTTTAGTGTTCAACCCGTTTACAGTTGGACACTACGCTTCCCTCTTTGATTGTGTCTGACGGAAGAGGGGGAGGACTGTATTATAAGCAGTTTTTAAATCCTACCAGGACTGAACTGTTTTGATATCTGTCTTCTGGCCTGTTTCGTCGGGCTCTTAAGGGTGTTTCTCTTGTTGCTCTGTCTTTTGAAAAGGCATTGAGTACATACGTTTTTTGTTCTAAAGGTTTGCTTTTTATATATTTATACACGAGCATTTTTGTGTTTTACATGCCGTGCCTTTTTGTTTCTATTACATGTGTTAGAGATTCACGTGGAGGGGATTACTTTTATTTACACTGTCCCGTGTCTTTGGAACATGGTGGGGGTAAGAGTGAGGTTGGGTGCGCACCATAAACCGGTTTAAGCTCCCCAGTGATGTTTTTGCCACTGACCGTTCCAAGGCGGTGCCCCACTGTGTTCCTTTGTTTGTTCGTTTTTGTCCTCTTGTGTTGGCTTTGTGTGTGTGCACGTATATGTGTGTGTGTTTGTGGTGTGCACGTCTGCGTTTGTTTTTGGGGAGGCTGTGTTTTAACAAGGGTGCCAGAATGTCACAATATACGCCCGTCACAGCAAATTAGCAAACAGCACCTGTATTTGCAAATGGAATTTTAATTTTGTGGTTGTTAAGTAATTATTGTAATTCCTTTGTTTTTCTATGTCCACAAAAATTCCTTACCAGGTAGAGATACCTTAAAATACACCTAACATTTGAAAGTAACACCACAGAAAAGTTGTCTTGGGTTTTCCCTACGGTCAATAATAAAAAAGGTACAATGTAAGTTATTCATAGTAACAACTAAGGGAAGTTAATCTTAAAAAAAATTGTAAGACCACACAAAAGTCCTTTCCAGGTAGAGATAGGTCAAAATACACCTCAAAATTGGATGTACATGTAACACGCATGTTTTTCCCAACGACTAGTAATGAAAAAGTAATCAAAATAAGCTATATATAGTAACAACAAAGCGAAGTAATTCTAAAGAAGGGACCTGCACACGACAATCCGTCTCATGATGGTGTACAATTGTGCCAAGTTACATCAAAATCCCTCCATGCATGAAGAAGAAATGCTCCGGACAAAGTCATTCTTGTATCTGACCTTTGGCCTCTAAGTGTGACCTTGACCGTAGACCTATGGACCTGGTTCTTGAGCATAACACTCCGCCTCGTGGTAGTGAACGTTTGTGCCAAGTTATATCACAATCCCTCCATGCATGAAGAAGAAATGCTCCGGACAAAATTTCATTCTTGTATACTTTGACCTCTAATTGTGACCTTGACCTTAGACCTAAGGACCTGGTTCATGCGCATGACACTCCGTCCTATAGTGGTGAACAATTGTTCAAAGTTACATCAAAATCCCTTTATGCCCGAAGAAGATATGCTCCGGACAAAGCTATTCTTGAATTTGACCTTTGTGTCGATTCGCCGTAAAACCCAACTCACTCACTCACTCACTGTGTGACCTTGACCTTAGACCAAGGGACCTGGTTCTTGCGCATGACACTCCGCCTCATGATGGTGAATAATTGTGCCAAGTTTCATCAAAATCCCTCCATGCATGAAGAAGATATGCTCCGGACAAAGTCTGTGGACGCCGCCCAACCGCCCGCCCGCCAGGAACGTTCCCATAATACATCCCGTTTTTCAAACGGGCGTATAAAAATGATCAAGTCTTTGGCAACAAAAAATTGTAATGGGTTCGAATAAACAGTTAGTAATCTGTCACGATTTGGAAACGAACTGCCCGGTCAAACCCAGTTTTAAATACATATTTACCTGGATGGCGACTTTACACTGTATGTGCGTATCATAGAAACACACCAAGCCGGATTAGATGAAAATTTTAAAGTAAATATTTACGTGTGCATATATAAAATATACATGTGGGCGTATATTTTAACACGTGCACGCGTAATTTTAAATGTGCAGTTATATTTTGAAATAAGTACTGTTGAAAACAGAAATAAATCTTTTTTTTCTAAAGCGCTGTAACAACTCTTGGGCGTTAATGTTCTATAACGGGACTGCGCGAGCGTACCGGAAGTTTCTGTATGGAAATACATTTATATATATCTATGACCCGATTTTCACGATTTTCCGACGGACGGAAGTCGGTAGCATGCTATCTTTAGTTCTAGAAATATCACATCATGAAGATTTTTAGACGAGCTCCCACAAATCAAGGGACAAAACGTGTGGGGAAATCATTTACCCAAAACATTCCAACGATCTACACAATTAGGCTTGGCAGCCGTAACTAGTGATATAAAAGAAGCAGAGATCTAAGAATTTGGCCAATCAAGCGTCATGACTCCGCTGAAATTCATTTAATCAGAATATGACGATAATATGCACAACTATGTTTCAAACTAATTACTCGTGAGGTTTGGTGAAATTTAGCCTAATTGTATACAGCAAGTACCTACCCTACAAATGACTGAACCGGAACAGGTTCATGATATGCATAGCAAGACTGGTACTGTTGTAAATAAGGATATAAAATTTAGTAAACGAACTTTTCTATGGGTATGTGACAGATGCATGTGGCGCGGCAAGTTAGTCAGTTGCTTCCATCAAATAATATTCTATAGACATGTCGAAAATGGCTTATGAAGAAAGTCATGGGCCCATGTTATGAATAAAGGCAATTATTGGAAGCAGGTCCGGTTCCAGGGTATGGCCCGGAAGGTCCAAGCCTTCCCTCCCCGCTTTAGATTTAAAAAATGCATCGGAAGCCACCATTTCATACCTATTTTTTAAGGAAGGTACCACTTCCCATACGTTTGTTTTGTGCCTCCAATCAAATATTTATGGATCCGAGCCTGGAAAGTATGCTCTGCAAAATACCCAGACATTGATTATTCTTGCACGTTTCAATATCAGTATTTGTTTCCCAGCACGTGCTATACTACATCGTGTTTATTTTGTATTGATGCTTCCATGAATGATAATTCTGATCGATAAATATATTCTTAATTTTTAATCAAGAAAAAGAAAATTACAGCTTTCAGCTACCCTTTATATCAATACAACAATAGTCTATTTCATTATCTGGTACGCATGACAGGGACATCACACACGATGTATATTAACCTGTCATTAACTTGTTTAAATGTTCTACGTATTACTGATACTTATTTCGTTATTTTTCTATAGGATTTTCCATTGACTCATAAAATATTATTTGTGTAACACTGAATGTGTATTTGTCCGTAAAAATCAAAATAAAAGTTGAACAATGCACCTAATCAAATAGTACAATTGGCTTCGCTCCTTTTAACTTACAATTGAATCACAAAAAAAATGTAACAGGTAAAAACGGTTGTCATGAGCAATTCGTTCGAAATCCATGGCAAACAAAATAACGGTATCCTCAACAAACAGCCTCGTTCTAACTACCCTTCCGCTAGCCAATCAGATCCTTGCTTACAACATTTTGAATGTGAAAGTAGAAGTTTAAAAAATCTATATTTAGCCTGGGTTTTTCATATTTTACAATTCTTATGATGACCACATCACGACTACGCCCTCGTGTTTTGAGAGAAATCATATTGTCACGGTATGGACTTGGTCACGTAAGGTGTCAGACAGCCGGTTATCTCAGTCGGCAGTGCACTCGCCCTGTAAGCGAGGGGTTCCAGGTTGGAGCCCCGGACTGACGGCACATTTTTCTCACCCTGACATTCGACGCTATTTTGATGGTTCAGCCAAATGCTTGTCGAAACGAGTCGTCTGACTGGTTCAAATAAAAATAGATTTGCGAAAATAAAAATAGCAATTTCGGAAATCCAAATATATATACTGTAACAGAAAAATGAATGTGAATGGGTCATCCTCAGATCTTCGTTTAGAAGGTCAAGTACTTTAGTCAGATTGATTTCAGGGACTGAATAAATGTTTATATTCATTTTTAGGCAGAATGATTGCTTCTTTAGTGGTAATAATGGCGATGACAAAATTTGCATCGGCACTATGTGGACACTTCTCTAATATCCATACACCCTTTTTCAATGGCATATCACTTTGAGCACAGGAGTCTGAAATTCTATCAATAAGACCATAGAAGTCTATCTTTACAAAAAATACCCCCTATATATATGAAATAAACACCAGGAATGAAACGTCAAAAACCCAGAGTCCCCTGAAAATACGCACGGAACACAGGGTGATCGCAATTTAGCGAGCATAGTTAAGAAATAACACTAAAACACACCTGCCACACTCGACAGCATATAAACCTGATACATTTTACAAGAGTAATCAGACATTTTCTGAGGTTTTCTGAGATTTTCAGCTGTCGCCGAAGCCATTCGCTGACGTCACAACAACAACAAACAAACAAACCAGTTCTCCACGAGTAACTGCCAACTTCCCCACATCAGAGGCGGAGGACGAATTCTTTCAAACGCAACGTCTTTTATAAAATATGTTTAAAATAATTCGTCCTCCACCTCTGATTCATGTGGGGAAGTTGTTAATTATTTGCGGAGAACAGGTTCGTAGTGGTACAGAATCCAGGAACACTGGTTAGGTTAAATGCCCACCGTTACATAACTGAAATATGGTTGAAAAACGGCGTTAAGCCCAAAACAAACAGACAAATGTTACATATCCAAATTTGCAGGCTGTCGATTTAAAACGTGTAGACTATTTCATTCGGGCTACTCTCTCTCTCTCTCTCCCTCTCTCAATCTCGATTCTGGGAGATTCGCGCTGTCCCGGCCAGGTCGCCGTAGAGGATAAAATTTCTCACTGTGATTGTATTTTTATGCAAAGCTTATCATGAAACGGGCTCTATAAACATTTGGTTTAAATATAAATGAATTCTATGATATCACCGAGTTCAAAACGGGGAAAATTTGTACAGCCCGGTCTCATGGCACTTAAAATTTATAAAATAATCGTTATTTTCATTATTGTATTTATTATTCAAATATAACACTTACTGTACATTTATACAACTTTAAGAAGCTAATAATTCAGACTTGTATATACCAACGGTAATGTGTGAGCCAAGATATTTATTATTAAGGCAGTTTAGCAAAAGGAAAGCGTTACAAACGCTTTTCAAATGTATGTTTTAAAATTGTTACAAACAAGTAATTACAATGTTTTGCCATAACATACTATCTTTCAGTAACTAAGTTTCAAAGCTTCCTTAAGAAATATAGCAATTAATTTCCCGATGCCTACACATTTTCTCTTTTTGTTTTTGATGTATGATCTGGAGGCCAGTGCCTTTATTAATGAAAACAATTGATTATCATTATATGGAGACAGAACAGTTAACTTAACACTGTATCAGAGATATGTTTCTCCTGGTTCTAAGCGATCTGCAGACTTGTGTTCTAGTGTGGACATTTCATTTTCGTCAGGGGTAACCCTTGATCTTGATACATCAGTTCTTCGGGATATATCATCTGCAGACTGTTTTAATCTGTCTGATGTCCATGTCAGGAACGTCTTCTTGAATACCTTACGAAAATTATCTCCAAATGTTAGGAATATAAAAAGATTAACTGCCATACTTAAATAAAAGAATAATTGAGCTATTCTTTGAATGGCCGCCTCTGTGTTTGACAGTTCTAATTTCCCGCTCACAACAGAACTGATTAATAGTTTTATCCGTACAACATGACTCGTTACAGTCAATAAAAAGAATGTTAATGATACTGAAAGAAGTAGTTTAGTTACAACTGCTACTTTCGATTTCGATTTCCGCGCTATGCTTGCATTCACAAGACGAGTGGAGACCTCTGTAGTATTAAACTGTTTCCTGTCAGATCTAAGGAATGTTGTAAGAATGGCTATGATCAAAACTGTTAATAGTATTGAAGGGATAATTAAAGTTAATAATGTATCTATATATATGAACGCCTGTGTAACAGTTGAGTACTCCGGTCTTGGGTTACAATTTTTGTCACTTATCCACAAGGCGAAGTTGTAGATGCAAACAGCTGCTAAGACAAGAAGGAATATCACTATGTTCGCATTTCTCGTTGTACATAATCGTTTGACTTCAAATGGTAATCGGATTCTTATGTAGTTTTCCATTGTTACTAGTAAAACTGTCCAAACACTGACAAATCCTGACACGTAAGTTATAAATATAACAAACTGGCATATGTTATTTGCCGTATTTAAGTCATACTTCAAACTGTGACTGATGTATATAACAAAAAGATTTAACAAGAACATTGTATCGGAAACACACTTTGCAATAAGATATCGGCTACATGAATAGTTCCTCAAACCTTTGTGTAAAAATGTTTTGATTGCTAGGATGTTCGAAATAATACCTACGGAGCACATGATTGGAACAAAATACGTCTCTATCATTCTTGCCAGATGGTATTGTAGATTTACTTCAGTTTCTAGCTCTAGGGAGCCTGAGCTCTCGTTTTCACTTTTATGGATAAAAAACGAATTGTTCCTTAGCAGTGGTGTTTCAACTGCTTTCATCTGTGTCGTTGAATTCATACTGAGTGATATACCTGAAAAAGACATAGTCATTTATGGCAAACGAATATACAATTGAACTTGTTTGCAGAATTGTCTATCGCATATATAATGCAATTGCCTGAACATCTGAAAGTGACACAGGGTTGCCTACAATTTTAGAAAATGTACTCACTAAGGTAATACTGGTATCATAATATAATATAAAATAATCAAACTTCAAAAGCTGATCTATGAACATGTTGTTCACAACCTATGCCGTTCCGATATTATCTCTTTAGGTAGTTTTGCATGTCCGGATCATTTTATTTATACAATGGATATTTTTTTATTTTTAAAAACTTTGGAAGACACTTATAAAATTCGGCAAATAAAAAAGAAAGCTTGTTCTCTTTATTTTTCTTTTTTTCTAGACTAATCTGATAAATTGGGACTTCACATCAGTTAACATAATGGAAGTCTGTGGGAAAATCACATTTAGATGATATTTTCTTTCGCGATTAGAAGTTTTTTCTACAATTTAGGACAATACTTGGAGTTATTTAACGTGTTAAAATTGTGTACGTTGCCGTTTTACAGTCGGGTTGCCATTAATTCATACAATGATTTTGTTTCCGTATACCGAGTTCAAACTTTATTGTATGCTATCCCGATAAATGACGTTACGACATTACTTCCGATTTTTTTTTTCAAACGGGCAGAACTACCTTAACACGGTTGTAAAATAACAAGACATCGTAAATGTCTTTTTTTCAGAACTTTTCAACATGTCCAAAAGTTTTTATATTTCATGTATGGAATATTTGTGAATTTGTCACATGAAACATTCATACTCCATCAATACGTCACATTCTCCCGGATATTCTAGTAATTAATATGCACGATCCAGTATCATTTTCCCATAAAATATTGTAGGATTGACAAATTATAAATTTGCCAGCTGGTGTCAGTCATCAGCTAATGACACAATAATGCTAGGAACTTAAACATATTTATTTTCATGATTAGACTCAAACTGATCGAATTACAGTTGACCTGGTGACCTAGTTTTGGACATTAGACAGTTCAAATTTGACCTAGATTTTAAGGAGACATTGTGACAAAGTTTTATTGAAGATTAGATACAAGATGTGGCCTCTAGAGTGCAAACAATGTTTTTTCTTTTTTATTTCTCAAATAAGATTTAATGTCGCAACAACATTTGAGACCCGCAAACGCAAGGCGAATTGAAGAAAATATTCTAGCTTAAGAATAGACTTCTTTCATTCAGTTATTTGATAATCCTACATTACGCACTACTTTACATGGCATGTTACTGCGGACGGCGGATGTATGATGTACGCATGTAGCAATAAATGAATATGTATAAAGTGGCAGCCAACAAAATAATACATGCAGTTTTAGATAGGGAAGGTGTACATTAACAACATACTTTATGCTCCCTAGCATTAATGTATATTAATGTAGAAAAAAGAATTTGCTGACCAAAGCCTATGTTAATATTTGCTTCGAAATGAGCTGCCAATGATGCATACTCATGGAGTAATATACTTTAAGAAATATGTTCAGCAAGATGTGTAAATTGCAAATAGTTATAGAATAAACTGCTAGTTACACTTGTTTCATATCTTGTTTCTAGGCTGTTAACGTTAATGCATATATTAACTAAGGGTGTGAGAACCTTTTAAAACTATACCAACACAAATATAAGATCCGTAATAGATTATTATAGTGCATATTGACAAAAATGTCAAATCCGATATGTTAAATGAGTCGCTATGCATATATTTTGAAAATATATATTTTACATGTTTACAATAAAAAAGTATCACGAGTAACTTTACAAACGGTTCTCTTCCTTGTATGATCACAGCAGCAGAATTGTTTCTGTGGGACAGCATGACATTAAAGGATACATTTTGTTGTTTATACTGTCACTGTATATTGAATTTACAACGATTACACAAAGAAATTTCGTGGATATATCAAGAACGTCAGCATGCAAACAAACTCGAGTTTTTAATCATCCTAGCTTAAACACAGAAATTCTTTTTAACATCGGCAAGAGGTTAAGCTTTGACAGCCGCGCCTGTCTTGTTCCTCTTGGTTAAGCTACTGATTAGGATACTGATGCCTGCTGTCCTCTTACGGTAAAACAAGGAAGTGATAATTAAATTGTGTAACATTTTTATACCTCAGATACTGTCGTAAAATGCGAAAGACGATAATTATCTTGAAACTAAACCATTAAAGAAGTTTAATTACAATTAATTTGGTTAATTAATGATGCATCGTAAAACCTAATGCAGTAAATATATGTAATTTTAAGGCTAATGAAGTAATACAACTGTATTGTATTGTTGTAAGAATAGCTGATAAATTTAAATGTCTGAGGCACGAATTATTGAAATACGTGTATTTTGTGTAGAAAGCAGCCGTTAAAGAAATAAGATAAAAAAAATGTTGAACGGGACCAGCAACATTGAAAGAACGCGACTATCAATACTGCACTCTAAATAAAATAAAGTATACACAAGCACACATAGTTATATTACTAGATAAAATGTCCGAAATTCAAACTTATTCCAACATGAATCTTTAGGTAAGTATACAATACAGGAAAATAGTTCTCAAAAGAAATCCCAGCCAAACTCTGAAAATTAGGTGATATTTAAGGGCAGCTTCCTTTAGATTTTAATTTCACAAAGTATTGCAGATTTATCTACAATAAAATCAATTTAACAAAATGTTAGTATCATTTCTTTTTCACATGCATGCATCACATAATAAAGCAGTTCAAGAAGCATAAATAATTGTCGTAACTGTTTACGAATTTCGAGCAAATATTGAGTATCCCACACATCGCAGTAACATTGTGGATACATTTTTGTATGTTTTTTTTTCTCTTTTGTTTCTGACATTGAGATACACATGTTTGGTGTATTAACCCCAGTGCCAACGAGTCTGTTTTAGAAATATGTATGTATAACTTTGGTTACAAAGTCTGTTCTAAATATTGACATCTATGTTCTGAATATTGACCCCGCAAGGCTTTATGACAACGATGGTAAAATTCTAAAGGTAGGCTACAAGTAAGTGCTAGAGATCTTAAAATATCTTTTAACTGATATTCAAAGAAAACATTTATGCTGTAGTTTATCAGTAGAAGAACAATACAGCATATGCACATTAACAACCATATTAAGTATTAGTATGTAAACGTTACTTCAGAAGTCCAGATGCAATATCTCAAAAATGTGACATGATATTTTTGAGGACTTTTTTTCTATGTTTCAGTTCATTGCATACTGCTTATTCCACACCAAAACGTTTATGTTGGAATAAGTTCAACCCCAAAAGTCGAAGTAACCAGACTATAACAGAAACCGAGAGCAGTATTAAGTAAATATACTGAACAAATAGCTAACCCACCATTTGCTATTTTTCTAAGAATTTAATGTAATATACTGAAATATTTTTAATTAATCACATCTACATCAACTATTGTTAATAACATACAATAATTCTAAAATATCGAAGTACACAAAGATATCATTTTTCTACTGTACACACCCAATTAGACCCAAATTTCGTATCTAAAATCAAAAACAGTTACTACATAAAGTTTATGTAAATAAAAACTAATAAGTTTATATATATTTACAGTATGCTCAATGTTTGAAATAGTACATACTGTATACACGTATAGCTACATATAATCACAGTATATGTGTACAGCCAGTAAAAAACTGAAAGTGTTTTTTAACAATCAACTTTTATTGCATTACATGTTTTATGAACATAGCTCAACACAAACAATTAATTTATACTTTAGTATATTAAATACATTTGATGAGGATATTCTACATTTGAAGTTACCCAAGGGTTAGATATTTTAGTGAACGACGGCCAGTGGATACCTTTAAAACACATATTAAATGGTCCTTCTCCATGGGGCACAACAACGTACAGAACTACAGAATGTTTAAAAACATACATTCGATCATTGCAAAATGCGAGAAGCATTAAACTGGTTTTTATATTCTTTTTTCAAAATTAAGTTTATAAAACGCCTGTCACAGTTTAATCCAAAATATGCAACATGTTTTAAAGTTTTGTTGATTTTGTACGTATTTTGAATATGCAGTACCCCAGGTGTACTAAATTTTATTGGTATGTGCGTTTATGAATACATTCAAATTAGTGAGTGTATTTCAGTCATATGCACTCTTTAGTGCTGCTTAACTTCTACACAAGCGTATCATGACAGGATCGAACAGTTCAAATTTAACAAGTCAAGTATGAAATTTAGGAATGGCGTTCCGAAAGATAAAAGATTTCCTTGGTGTTAAAAAAAAAGAATTAGAGAAATAAATATACCCAAGACAAATGTGTGTAAACTATTGAGTCAACACGACTGGTGCCATCAAAAAGGTTAGACTGTAATAAAACATACACATTACATTTATTTTTTTATAAGCAATATTAACCAAGCATAGCGACTGAAAACGTACGAAGACTCTTAGTTTAAAGGAATGTTTACCCTAAGCCGATCTGCTTAAAATGAACAAAAAAAATGAAAGCAGCTTTTTGTCAGATTAGAAATAAACTTCTTCAAAAAACCATTTACTCATTGCAACGCAAGACATCGTTTATCAATCAGACTCAATGTTTTACGGACTAAATAACAACTTTAATCAGTAATTTTTGCATTTATTTTCCCTCTTTGTTTCGTTTCTTGATTTTCCTTTCTATACCTTTTTGACTGAGTGAAAATAAAACATTAAAAACTGTTTCCATACGGAAGTGGCAAACGTTACCTCAAAATGTTTACCCGAAAATGAAACTTAAATGGAAATGTTTTCATTATATCATTGTTCCCTTTTAAAGCCTAGTGATATCTCAATTACATCTACATGTACACAACCGGAAAGTTGTCTTAGAAATCATTACTGATTTAGTTGTCATGGATATTTCCTCTGGAGATTTACAATCCGTAAAAAAGATACATCTTGCCGTCTGTATCATATTTTTGTACGCAGATCCACCTCATAGGAATTTTACATTACTAGATGACAAATGAAATGAATATTTTATGAAGAACATTTATTTTTTAGATTATTGGCAAACGCACCACACAGATATTCTGACTATTTAATACCGAGATAAATAATGATAAAGTAATCGAAAACTTGAGCTCTTTGAAAGTTGTTTATATAGTGTTATTCTGCCTTCTATAATGACATTGATTACGAGTATATGTTTAATTCTATCTATCTATCTATTTATACTGCAGCACTCCTCTCTGCGAGTATTATGTGCTTTTCATGTGTTTTTGCAGAAGCATTCTTGTGTTTTATCAAGCATGCCCTTTTCTGTGTGTTAGGGATTCGCCTGGCCGAGAAAACGTTTAGTTACACCGACATTTTGACTTTGGAACAAGAAATGGCGGAACTGTGAGTGATCTTTGCTGCGCATCAAAGAATCCATTTTAACAGCTCATTGATGTTTATGCCACTGACCATTTTGTGATGTGGCACTGTGTTTTATCCTTGTCAATGTCAATCATTTAAACATTCATTCAATAAACTGATGAGAGTTTCGTTTCGAGGAGACTGTGCTTTTAGTACGTAGCGATTCCTAAGGAATCTTTGTTTTTTATAATAACAGTAACATTGCGATGCCCTGAGGTTCTTGGCTTTGCTGCTGTACCTTGAATCGCACTGCTCTTATTATGCACTTTTTAAATAGAGGGTCAACATTTTTTTCCATGGTGACGTTAAATTTCTATAGATCTTAGCTATAAGTATTGTATCATGCATACTTGATTCATTTGCAAATTTCACAAATTTTTTTAAACAAAGTAGCAGTTGTATAGAAATGATCCACTGTTCGGATGACTTGCGACTTTCAAAGTCGTCTTGTTTCAAGTGGCAATGTATATATATAAACAGAGATAAAATGTTTAATAACTAATGTTGGGAATCAGTAAATCTTTCTATGCCAGCCAAGAAATTAAACAATCCCATCAGACACTGGCTTTCGAACCACATTGTTTGAATTTAGGTCGCGGAAGCGAGTTAAATCTAACGTCTTCCAGATGTTCCAAAAACGACGTTTTACAGCGAAAGTGGTAGACTTCTAAGAGACCTTGATTAAAATTGTAATTTTTTATTTTTATTTCTAATATTTAACAATAAAACTGAATTATTTTTCATTTGATGAACTTGATCCTTGAATAGAAAAAAAAATATTTGAAATTATAACGAAATCATAATTTCGTCTTCAGTTTTACACTATGTAACTGTTCAGCAATTTTATAGACATTTAGAACTGTGTTAATTATGTATCAATTCTTAAATACTACATTTACAGGACTGATAGCTGTTTGAGAACTCTAGAACCTAATTTTATAACGAGGCCTCGCCTGTACCTCATATCAACAATAATGCGTAAAACCATTGATGCTGATTTACCTATTTTTCGAACACCCGTTTCAGTAGAATCTTTACCGTATTGAACTTTTCAATGTATTGTAAAGCATTTTGTATTCATATTTATGTTATAAACGTTTCTAACCTACGATGTAAGTTCTATTCCGCCGAAACATGCAATGACGAAGTACCTTTACCTTCTATAAAATCAGCCATTTAATGCTTATGCCTTTGATTGGTAAACTTACAAGAAATTTAGTCATACAGATGGCCTATATAATATGATACCTACAACGGACCGTTTAACACGAAATGCTTTAGTTGTGGACAAAAAAAGTTTAGAATTTCACGTAAACAGATCGAGGTAGACTTTTCTTGTAGATATTCGTATAAGAAATATGCCGGACGTATTATTATTCAAAATATATATATGTGTACACTTGCTAATAATTCGTTTTTGAAATTAACTGTCTCAATAAATATTCAAGTGCGAAAGCCTTACATTGGTTCTTAAATGTCAGCCTTGGTCATACAAAAAACTCATGTCCATTTATTATACTACAAAGAAGACAATTTTATTAGATATCTACTTACCTCTCTACGTATATTTCCTGAATAGAAATTTTTCGATATTTTTTCTAATATCTTTAAAAACAGCTAAATTACAAGCAAAAGTATCCTGACCATTTCATGTAACAATTAATGTAATAAGTATGTTAGCTTATAAATCAAGACATTATGTGTTATCTTCAAACGCTCAAATCCAACAAGATTTGCATGAAATCTAAAGATTAATAATCCAATAAAGTATATAGCGAATAGTTCTGCATATCATAACCGTCTTAGAACATTTTGCAGAGGATTTAAGTATCGATAATCATTATGATTTTAACATTTGATACTTTTTGAGAAATACAAACAAGTTAAATGGTTGCTGTAATAAACCATCATCTTTATAACGGTGATATCTTCTTAGTGATACAATAGCTGAAATCGAGTTGAATTATCTGCAGGTATCCAAGAACGAGTAGATGGTTAAGGCCAATGACTTTATATCACTTGCCCCTCCCTGATATGTGTTCGAACTTCTCACTTGGCGTGGTTTTCATCATATGTGGAAACCATCAAGCTTGCCTACTGATCGGTTGTTCCATTCAGGTGCCCCCCGTAATGATATAATGCCCGTAGGGCCACTTGTGGTATTTCTTCACCACCAAAAGCTTTAAAGTCGCCATATGACCTATAATAGTGTCAATGTGAAAACCGAACAGAAATATCTGAGCATAGACAAGTTAGATGTAAAGATCAGTAAGAATATTACCTATCCCATCAAAGACTTTTGAAAAAGTATTATCTGAACAGCTCACTGTCTGTTTTGAACATATTTTTGATAATTTCGTCTGTGCTTTCAAAAAAGGTTATGGATGCCAAACAACTCTTCTAAGATTGCTGGGGGATTGGAGGCAGGATCTAGATAATAATGAATACATTGCAGCAATCTTAATGGATCTTTCAAAAGCTTTTGACTGTTTGCCCCACGAAATTTTATTATCAAAACTAACTGAATATGGATTATCAGAGCCTGCCTCAGACCTACTGCATTCTTACCTTTCAAATCGTAATCAGCAAATTGCTGTTAGAAATATTCTTAGCTCATGGGCAAGTATAAGAAAAGGGGTACCACAAGGCTCCATCGCTGGTCCCCTTCTATTTAATGTTTTTATAAATGATATTTTTTTGCTTCATACATAACAGCACTCTATATAATTATGCTGATGACAATACTTTGTCATTCCATTATCCAATTTTGGTGAAGTTATTCAGGTCTTTAAAATGAAAGTAATATTCTTATTGACTGGTTTAGAGTGAATAAAATGCAAGCTAATCCAGACAAATTCCAAACTATAGCTGTTGGCAAGAAATCCTTCCTTAAAAACCCTGTTTTCCAAATTGGCAATAACAGCATAACCTGTGAAGATACTGTTAAGCTCCTATGTTTAGATATAGACTATAAATTAAATTTTGACAGTCACATTGGTAACATTTGCAAGAAAACTGGTATAGAATTAAATAGAATATTTGTGTGATGCGGTCATATAGAAATAGAGGGAAAACTCAAATGACGCGAGGTTGAAACTTTGTAGTTGATTTAGAGCTATAGCCAGTTGTTAAAGCACTGGCTAAAATATATGTTCGCCAATTACATAAGCCAGTTACCTGAAAAGGGCGATAAAGGAAACGTTTTGTATTTTCCAAAACGGGTGTGCAAAATATATCTGCTATTTATTTATCAAGATGGCGGTCGTTCTGGATAAAACTATTCTTGCCTATCTAGCAGGGTAAGATAAGGTATTCTTGCCTACTTTGCAAGGAAAGATGAAATTGACCGTGTAGGAGAATACATTGTCTTTTACGTAGGGAATTGATAAGTTTCAAACGCGCATATTGATGTCATAATTTGACGTCATATAATGTTATCATGAGCGATATTTAATTTACAATATTTTTGAGAACAGTGCAATGGTATTAACGGTAAAATGAAGACGGAAAATTACTGAACACGTCTGCCTGAGTAAGACAAATGTTTTCCAAACCTCAGGACAATGTGGATAAAAAAACCTCACTAGCGCTCGGATTTCTATTCCACGCTGTCTTTCGGGTTTGGGAAAATCCTGTCATGGTAGGCAAGAAGATGATCTTTCATGTCTGACTGTGTAAGGCAGTTGTTTTAAATTTTCTGTAGTACTTGGTTTTACATCACACGCTGTCCCTTGAGATTAAGAAAACTGGTAGACAAAACAAAAATTTAACAGTTTTTCCTTGAACAACTGGGTGAGCAGATGTGATGTGATCGTAATGGATATACATCAATAGGAAAGCGTTTCTCTCTTCATTGATTAATGTGCCTTTATTGTAAAAAATAAGGCAATTATCTCCCTAATTACATGGTCATGGTAATAGTAAATAGATATATTACGCCAAAATTGATTCTTTTCGTGTGTATCGAGTGAGAGTTGGAGCTTACTGTTAATCGGCACAAAAAGGTCACAAGACGTGAAGAAGTTAAACTAGAAACGTAAAGTAAAATCATTCATGTATATACATATAGTATGTCAAAATTGTATGTTTCGCAATACAAGTAGATTTTATAGTTCATGTTCATATTTTATGACAGGTGCCGGATTGTTTTGACATTAAACTGTTTTGAAACAACTCTATAAAAATTTGCATTGCACCGTAAAGCGCATTCCGCACAATAAAATACAAAATAGTGAAAGTGGAAACTCCACAGGTCACCCAGCACGACAAAAATGAAAATGTTGCAGGCTCGGTTCATGGAAGGTATTTTATATTGCAAGAAGAAGGAAATTACGGATATTTAACACTTTTCAGTGTATTTCGGTTTCACTGTAATCCACAGAAGTTTGCGTAATTGATAATTCAATTCGTATGTGCGTAAGCTTTCTAATTGTAGCTTAAAATGTATATGTCTCGGGACGCGTGTTTCCATGTTAACGCATTTTCTCTCACATTTTAACAACTATGTATGATAACGGGATTTTAGACGGCTTCAGTGCCATTCTGTTAATGACCAACACGGAATATTAGCGTAATATTATTAGCAGAACATTTAACATGGTACCCTATTTATCTTAACGTTTAAAGTAACCATGGCAACAGAGATATTTAAAATACCTTATATCTTGTTTTTTATCGTAATGTCTTAGATGAATATTAAATGAAATTATTTTTCTCCTTTAATGTAGTTCTAAAGTAAATTGTATGTTCGTTATATTTACATTTATTTAAGCAAAGTTCAAAGCTTAAACTACTAACAGCGGTACCCCTCATCTAAGTATGCCTTCCTAAAATTTAATGTCAAATAAAATAAAAACATGTCGTCACAAGAACATTTATAAATCTGAGGAAAACGTTAAATAGTTCAAGAACTTGTAAAACACCAAGGAAACTTAAGAATTACTGTATAAAACAAGAGTTTTACCTGACGTGTCTTTTGAAAGATAGCTCAATCATCCGTTAACAACAATTTTAGTAACTTAATAAGGCATAAACACTAACAAATGGGTTTTTTGTTATGAATGACAAAAGTAACTTAATACCTACCTGTTTCAGTGGAATTTAATTTTTACGTGAATAATCTTACACTGATTTTTACTAGTAGAAAATGTTCAGTTTATTTTCTATAGTTTTAAAACATAATTAAATCCATCGTTACAAAATATGTTGTAAACAAAGTTGATGTTTCGAAAATGTCGCTGACGTAGGCTGCAAAACGTACTTCTTACTAAAACAATTTAACAAAGCACAAGAAGTGTACGGTAAAAATTTGGTTTATGTATATTTTATTTACAGAAGTCATTTCATGAATAAGTTACAATAATAGTGGCAAGGGAAATTGACAGAAAGCTAATTAGTTTACGGTTGCCCTTTTCCTTACTTAAAATCTATTCCTGGGAACAAACATTTCGTTTGTTTAGTAATAAGGGTGACAGATTAAATTGTACCTATCGGGATACTCAGTTTTTGCTGGAAAGAGTCATAATGTAAAACTTCGATGAGACTAAGTTAGGTATATTTATACTGGAAAACGACCGTTTTAGCCTAAGCCGCCATAGTCATTTAAAATACTTTTTTTCCAAGTTTTATCACAAGTTTTATTTTCTAAGTATTTCAGACAAGAATTGGAAAATCAATTATTATTAAAGTCATTTTGTACGTTCCATTCAACATCATGGTTGGTTGACAAATCGAGTAGATACTTGTTACAGGATGAAGATTTGTTTTGATTTAACATTTAACAAGCTGAGTGTAATTCTTTCAATAAATGGTTTATTAATTCGACTTAAAAGTGTAGCTGTCATTGAAACTTCCCATTAAAATATGACTGTCATAATTGCTGTCTAAGCTATTCAAGATATTCAAGAGTTGGTTCAAATTTAGTAGGTATATACAGTTGAAATGTCGATATCATGAACTCGCTTATCTCTAAATTTCGGCAATCCCGAAGACATTTTCAAGGCCTGTCGTGGAAAAAACGTGCACAAAATACCATTTTATGACGAATTTCCGCTATCTGGAAATGAAATGCTCGATCTCTTGGAACTCGAGATAGTGAGTTTCAACTTTATATCAAACAGAACGTATTGGGCAATGAAAAGTAACATTTTATACGACTGCACTGAATATTAGTATCGAAAACAATTAGACCGTGTAGAAATGCATTATAATTAATAATTACTGATGTCCAATCAGACGATTATTCTGAACTTGGATTTATAAAATTTTACATCAGGTAACTTTGAAATGATATTTGACAGTTCTTTTTTAAATACTTCACTTAGACTACAAGTTAAAGCATAGCAAAAGTTCCTTCTAGGGCACATCTATATAAATATAAAATGATCATCTTTTGGTTGCAATGACTGTTTTATACTGCCAAAAATGTCAGGTAAGTATTTACGCTAGTTATTTAACATAAATTGTTAAACCCAACAACAAATTAAATCTGTTACCTCTTTCAGTAGAGTAAATACGGCAATAAGACATTGACCCGGTCAATCCATTATGATTCGATGTGTGAATTTGTTCCGCATAATTAGAGGGCCGCAATGGGGTTTGTATTCACATATTAACCATGCATTTGAAGGTATAACGATAATATTTGGTTGTTTACATTTAAATTTGTTGATATATGTCTATCTGGTCGACTGAATGTACATATGTTATGTTCTTCAAGAATGGAGGAAATAAAAGAATCAATCAATCATCCTCGGGTTTAGTATTATGTAATCAATGGAACGCGTTCAGTCAGAGAGTCGCCTCAATTGAGAAAGAATAGTTTAACGTCAGAGGTTATTTCTTAGTCACGGAGTTTAATTGGCCAGCTTGTAATTACAACAGCTTTCGATATCAGTAGCTCAGTCAAGTGTGACTTACCGAATTAATATATTCCTTCTCAAGAGAAGGAACGGTAAGTGAATGACTATATTTTGATAATTTTGAAATGATATTTGACAGTTCTTTTTTTAAAATATTTCACTAAGACTATAAGTGAATGACTATATTATGATAATTTTGAAATGATATTTGACAGTTCTGTTTTAAATATTTCACTTCGACAATAAGTGAATGACTATATTATGATGAGATGAGGATAATTTTGTTACAATTAGTCTTAATCTATGGCATTTCCTCTGGATTATTTTACTTGACATTTAAAACCATTCATTTGAATTGGTTAGCGTAGGACGGGCGGAAATTAAACTAATAGATTAATTCTTCAACGACTCGGGAGGTGGGTTCCTTTTGATTTTCACCACCTTTTAATTTATGAACTGAGTGGTGGAGATAACGGCGGGTCGTCATCATCGTTCCCCGTGTCAGATCAAGAGGAAACCTGTGAATGATCTGTATGGATTATCTGTCACTTTCCGATCCAGTCATCTATAAATGATTTGTTTTTTGTTTTGGTGATTGACTAACTCCACATAAAGATTGCTGCTACATATTGAACTGCAGGTTTCTGCATAAGTTTAGTTGTAACTTGGTGTTATTCGTTTTGTGCGTCTAGTATATTCTGAGAATCAATTTGTGGAAACTCATCAAATACTATGTTGTTCTGCTTCGGTTGACGAAAACATTAACATGAGTGATGGAAGTGTAAACTTAGCATTGGCAATTTGTCTAGCTTCCGGTAATTCAATGCCCTGTGTGAATTTGAAATGGGGAACCTTTCTACGTTTTGATGTTGGTATACACAAGAAATTGGTTTTGCTGGTGAATCATATTACGGACTTGCCAGCGTCTGCCTCTCCTAGTTTCCAAAGAACAGTAAAAATACAGATATGATACAATACGCGTTACAATCACGTTGATGAGAGTCCTGGAATATGTCACATAGTACTTTGGGAACGTTTGTTTCCATGTGTGCATATTCTTTTCATGGCGTGGTGTCACATACAACTTCGACGTCTGATTCGATGCCGACACTTTTTGCGGTCTTATTCCTCCGAAACAATCAGTTGCTAGTCGTGGAACTCCGTACTCTTCTTCTACTGTAGACACGAATTTTCATCGTTTTCCAAGCTTATTTGGATATTAATTGTGGAGTTCAGTTGAACATAACTTAAATGACGTATTTACTTGTTTGTTGGGATTTAATTTCGTGGATTGACTCAATCACGAATCCACGAAAACTAAACTCTCAATAAATGCATTCAGAAGGAAGGTCGAAACGAGAACATATATCTGATTTGAACAACAGGTGACATGATACCCCACCCAGTCACATTATACTGACACCGGGCTGACCAGTCCTAGTATTACTCTCTTTATACTCTCCACTAGGCTACCGAAGCGGTCAATATTAGGAATACATTTAACTCAGTGTGTTGCTTTTTGAAGCACATACTACGAGGAAAAAGAAACATCTTAAGGAAAATATGAAATGTTTATTTGTCAATGTATTTTTGCTGAAAAGAAAGTATTTAGGACGATCCTTCTGATGCATAAATTGGTTTCTTTTGAGATTAGCGCCAGTTTTCAGCACTATTTCAGCCATATAATGACCGACAGCTTTTCTATACAGTGTTCCTAGTTTCTCTAATTGTACTAACCTGCTCTCCCTTCTCCATATGAATCAGTGGTGGAGAACGAATGATTTCAGGCGCAATGTCTTAAACAAATTATCACAGATGACATATGCCTAGCTCTGACCTTGCAATATCTGTTACCCCTCGAGTATACTACAATGTGTGTAAAATGCGGAAGGAATTCGAAAAATAATTTAAATCAAAGATATTAAGTACCCATGCGATTGTGTAACAAAGATATGTCTAGGGTATTATTGTGGCTTAAGTATTTTCTGATCATTCGGTAAATTGATAAACAAATTATGAGTGTTCTTTTCCATTTTATAAACACGAAGTTTATAAAACACTTCATGGATGATATATTTTATACATGCTTTTGAATATACTTTATCCCAGATATTCGCATATGCTTTATTTAATAAAATTAAGGTATTCGGTCCACAAATAAGCAAGTTCTATATAACAGTGCTATTAAAAATATCAAATAGTGATGCATGGTAAGCTCATATAATTTTGGTATAATTTGAAACTGTATTGTCTACTGAAAGAAAATATAAATTACATGACAAAAATATGTTACAGAATATTTTCTTTACTTTATAGTAAAACTGTTTTCAATGATCTTACAGTCAAACACTTAAGTATTTATTATGACGTATCACCATAATACCTTTTGGCAGCTTTCAAGATATCTGGCACTATCGGATAGAATTCGAGAATTAAACTAGACCAAGACAAGCGTATGTTATAAGTCAAAACGACTCTTCCTTTCAAAAAGTAACACTGTAATGAAGTAATCACATCACATGAACTTTTTAGTACAATTTAAACCAAGCATATTTTCGAAAAACATATGATGTTCATCTAACGCTGGTCTGTTTAAAGATGTATAAGACCAAAATTTATATTTGAAAATATGAACAATTATATTATAGCATCTGTGTCAATATAAAATTATCATGTGTGTGTGTATAAGTATTGCAACAGTACACGTCAAATACATGTATAGCTATGCACAGTGCAAACTATTTAAAGTTAGTATCTAAGAGGTAATAATTTTAGTGAAAGATGCGCATTAGAGAGCTTTAAATGGAAGTAAACTAAGACTTAAGCATACACTATCCGGTCATATTGTTTGACACCCTACAGCAAAATCGTCAAGCAGATCCTGTTAAAAAACCTAGTTCGTATTGTTAAAATAGAAGTTGTATGGAATACGTCAGATTACTTTACATTAGTTAATGTTGCGTTTAATTGGTCATATTATTACAATTATGGAAGTTGCAAACATCAAGGAATAATGCATCAAAAACAAAAAACAAAACAAAAAAATAATGTTTAAAAACAGCTTTCTGTCAGATAAGAAATAAACTGCTTCAAAAACGGTTTAAACTTTTAAAAGAATTTTACTGTTAACATGTATCGTATATCAGTCAGACTCAATGTTTAGGAACCAAATAAAATCCTTTGATCAGTATTGATGTGTATCCATTTTTCGCTCTTTTTCGTCTTTTGTTTTTCTCTAAACATACTTTGTTCTATAGTGAACACTACGAAACTACATAGTCATTTGTTTATATAGAAGTCGGAAGTGGCATACTTTATCTCTTAATGTGAAGCTGTAAATGAAAGATAAATTGAAAGGTCTTCCAAATTTCAAATGTATTGCCGCATTCACAACGGCATACCAATTGAATATAACTACGTGCATGTTATCTTACAAGTTATCACTGAATTAGTTGTCACTGATTTCCCCCCAAAGCTTAACATCCCACAAATTAATAAATAATAGCTTAGATCTACTGTATAAAAGTTCGTGCTTGCTAATATCAATTTAATATTTATCCGAAATTGACAAATCAAGCAATCATTTTAAGAAAGTTTAATTCTTTAGACTATTGGCGTAAACAAGACACATTTAATGAAACTGTATTTGATAGATGACTGGTATTGTACAATAAAGTAACGGTATACTGGAACACGCGATTATCTGCATTGATTTTCAAAGCCACGATGCAAGGAAAGTTCTTTAATGGCATTGGGTACATATGTATATTCAATTTGTCATTTAGGTTTGCTTAAATACATTTTTTGTACATCATTTTTGTCTTTTATATATCGTGGCCTTTTGTGAACATTCTATATGTTAAGGATTCATCTGACGTGGATAACTACGAGTTTTATTATCCCGTGACTTTGGAACACAAGCGGGGATGGAGGCTGTGAGTACTTCGCACAAGGAACCACTTTTAACTATACAGCTGACCATTTCATTGTTTCTTTGTTTCGTCCTTGTATTCTAGCTTTTTTAACTTAGTCTTTTTATATTTGAGTAAATGACAATCATTTCAACATTAAAACATACACCTTCTGCAGAACTGCGTTTTCGGTTAAGTCCATGTTCCGCACCTAGCGATTTTTAACAGACCTTGTTGTTTTGACAAGAACTTTAATTCTAACACGATCTGCAGCAGTTCCTATATAAACTTATAGCGGAATCGCCTATACATGAATCTACAATGAAATATAGCTGTTCCATTCCACCCCACGATTGTAACATGACTGTGAGATTCTACTCTGCTTCCATTATATGCCGACTAAATATTCGCATTTTTCAGTGCTAAGTAGTAGTAATAAAAAGAACATTAAATTTTCTGAAACAAACAACTTTTAACTGATGAATTTATTTGTTTATATTTTTACCGTAAGAAAATGTTTCAGCTCAGTAAGTTTCAACTTCAACATCAGTGCATCTATATCTGGTCGTGTGCGTAGTTTACAATTTCTGCGTTGTAGGCACCACAAATATCAATTAGATTCTACTTTGACAGTAAATAAATTATAATTCATGTTCCAATCTTCTAGACTCAAGTGTTTACGTGTTTATTTGCCGCAATGTTCTAGCATGTATGTTTCAGTGCCATCATGTAGGAGACGTGTACTATTTTTAGAAACTGCAAAATACATAATCTTTGAATGAAGTATTTACTTCTGATTTCTATATCCGACACTAGATGTTATTGAAAATAACATTTTCACAGCAGTAACTACTTAATACTTCAATTAAAATTCACTGAATATCGGAAAATTCCGTTTTATGCAATGCCTTCCATTCGTGGGGAGGTTTTTATAATAGCATATGGCCAGACGAATGACGTATCGAGCTAAAATGTAGTGCTGTAAAATGCGAAGAATTCGCGTGGTTAGAATCGAAATAATAAATATGTTCCAATAATTTTATCAGTTAATAAAATATGGGCAGTCGTTCGGATGCGAATATAGGGACATATTTATTATTTCTTAATTATTTCGCGACTCTGAAGTTCTTGGCTCCGCTGTTATACCTTACTGTGTGCAGTTCTCTTGTCAACTTTTGGAACATAGCTCAAAGGGTTAAACATCGACTTTTTATCCATGGCTACGTTGAACGTTAAATAATTATATATACATATGTACATGTAGTCAGATTATAAAATTCGCATCACGCTTACTTGATTTATTTTAAGATTTCACAGTTGTTAAGAAACTTTCTACTCTGAAGATGAGTTGCGACCACATAAGTCTTCTAATTTAAAGTAATTTTTTCCGATATAAAGAGATAAAAATACAACTGGTGTTTGGAATAAATATAATTTTCGACGTGAATTATTGCAAGATCATTGACTAATCATGACGAATCTAAGAAATATATATTAGCCAAAAATACTGCATAAATGCAACCCAAATGTGTTCGCTAATTTGTAATAAAGGTCATAGGATGGTGACGTCATAATTTTAGAATTCTATTTAATAATAACCCTGTTTGCAAGAATATTAATAGAAACAAATGGAAATATTGATGACCAAACTGCAAAAGCACTAGATTAACCTTTGTCTTGATACTGTTACATGTCGGAATTTGTTATTTTGACAAATAGGACCATTTATTCATTATTCTACGCAATGATAAACATGCATATTACTATGAAATATTATATGTATTCGACATAGTTTTACGACTTCTATTTGGCTGCATTCAATAAATGTTGAAAACTTGTGAGTATTCTCTAGGTTAAACTATATTTTATTATATATCAGAGGTGCATTTTATTCTGATTCCCTTGTAGGTGAAATTGTAACTCGTGTTTTCATATGTAAAGCAGTAGATGAATGTTGACGCCTGCATTTTATTGCAAGGAATTATAAGGCATATTAATACCTTTTTAATGTTCATTAACAAAAGCTTATCATAAGTATTAATGAATGAATAATTTGTAATATATTTTCGTCAGACTGTAAAACTTGGAGATTAAAGGAAATCTATGTACTAAATAATACCGAGTGAATTCTTCTAATGTTTTCATAAGCGTATAGTTTAACATGCAGTAATACTCCTCATGTTTTACAATGCTCGTAAAGCAGCTGAGAACAAATTTATGAGAATATTAACATATCAAAGGCAGTCTTGAATAACTTAAGAAATCAACTGCAAAACTGATAGCTGTTTGAGGGCTTTATAACGAGGCCTCGCCATGCGTTCAGATTCTCGCCTTTTTAAGATCAATAATACATAAAATACTTTGATCTGTTTAGGCAGGGCATGCGTAACATATATATTTTACACAGGCATATCATTTACTTTTTCTATCCCCGCCTTTTATTTGCTTTGGGTTATAACAGGTCCATATCGTCATTCCCTTGCATTTAACCATGTAGGACCTGTTTTACAGCTGTTAAACGTCTGTAAAAGCTGTAAAACACCTGTAAGAAGAAATTATGACCAGAAATACAGTTGAAATCTACAGGTAAATCTACAAGTGTTAAACATGCAAGTCTCAAAAATAGAGCTGTCAAACATTACAGTTGAAAGTTACAGCTGTAAAATGTCATGTCTCAAAATTACAGCGGTAACTTTTTTGGAGGGAAACATGAGTACTGTCAGCCATCTTTAATGCATTTTGGCGGGATATAACTGAAATTCACAGAGACACCACATCATCTAAGATATTGGAATTTTAGCCAATACGAAATAAGTGCAAATGTTTAATTATCTAATATAGTCGTAAAAGGACACGTTTAAGTACATGTATTTTATCTATATGTACATTAGAGTAAAAATCATCCTTGAGGGTTTAAAGTATTCACCTTTGGACCGTTTGTCTGTACGTGTAGGCAATGTCATGGAGGTTGATAAAAATCGTAAACATATAGGTCATACAGATTTATTTTGTGAAATTCCAGTGCAGAAGCAATATACGTATTACTATCGCTGTGTATACTGGATAAAGTAGTTAAAGCCGTCCGTTTTCTCGATAAGTTACATGTACTGAGATAAATAAAGACAGAAATGTTTTTCTAATGACTGATGTCCAGAATGGTCAAACCATATATCTCCTCATCCAATTTCCAAGGAAACCCTATGTTTATAATTTTGTTCTGTCTTATGGCATCTGAATAAATGAAACTTTTTTAAATGTCAGCTGAAAAATAATGAAAATGTTATGAGTATAAGCAGTTTGATAAAGAACGAAAATTATTTTGGTTTACTGACATGTTAAAACAAAACAAAAGCCGCTGCGAATATAAATCGTTTTATATGTCCGTTTGGATAAAACGGAGCTTATTGTTTATCCCTTTACGTTTGGCTGGCTAGTACGCCAACTAATGATTTGTGCAGTCGGTCGAGCGGAAGGACTGTCAATCTTTATTTCTGAAAATCCATGTTCGCAGGATTGATTTTCTTACAAGGCATTCGTTTCTTCTTTGTAAACCAATTATTTTCTTTTTACTTATTTGCACTTAAACAAAATGTGTCGTATTATTTGCTTCGCTCAAAAACATTGAATTTTAACGCTCCTTTTTATCAGATCAGTAAAACTATCCTTTGTATAAAGGGCAGCAAAAGAAATCATGAATAGCTAACAACTCTGTCTGATTCATGGAAATGAATGAAAATATTACAAATTTAACGGAAGTAAAACCGTTTTATAATATTATATTCTTGAATGACTGGAAATAAAACATAAATAATCACGTTCTATGTTTTGTTTGTTTCTGAATGATTCTTTGACATCAATGTCGTATTCTAATGTTTCCCTTTTTATAGCTCTGTTTGATTTCAAATAAATTTCCACATTGCCAAAGTAGTTGCACAAGTTATTGTGACAATGGAAGATGTAAAAAGAAAACCGTCCTGCTTCCGGTTTTGAACTTCAGTCTTCTCGAACGAAAATCGTACTCTCTAACAACTGAGCTAATGAAATAATTTGTTTTTTATTGGATGAAAAAAAAACTTTTTTAACCATATAACTATGTATCGGGATTCAATTATTTCCTTTTTGCAATTTCATTTGAACTCTAACAGGTCTAAAATGTCAAAGGTTTCAATACAAAATTTTAAGATAAAACAAGAAACGCGACAATGCCACGAAACCAGGTTTTCAACACTTTTCATAAGAATAAAAAAGTATACTGAATCACAGTGCACCACTTTAAAGCACAACCCTAACCCTAACCCTAACCTTACCCTAACCTTAACCCTATTTTTAGTAACAATGACCTTGACCTTGATCCCAGAAACCCCAACATCAATCCCAAGCTACAACTTTATATAAGTTTTTTTCTATACACCAAGTTTCATCATGATAGCTCATTCCTAAGTTAAGTTATTGACCGGAAACCCTTTTTCTATTTTAAGTAACAGTGACCTTGACCTTGACCTTGACCCCAGAAACCCCAAAATCAATCCCAGCCTTTGTCCTGATATAAGCTACATACATACCAAGTTTTATTCAAATATCTTTACCGAAACAAAAGTTATTGACCGGAAACACCAGTTTGACGCCGCCGCCCGCCCATACGCCCGACCAACGACATACCCCAATCTAATAACTCAGGTTTTCGTTGAAATCCTGGTTAACTACCCGAATGTTTGGTAGTTGTTGCATGGGTGTGGTGTGCATGCACTTGTAAGACACTATGTAAAATCAGAGGTGCAACGAAAGAACAGCTATGCACCTCAAGACAGAAATATATAAAAAATCTCTACATATTTGCAGGCAAAATAAATAACACCTTGAACGTTTTTTGAGTCAAGATACCCCATCATTTTTTCGGCAGTTTATATTTCAAATTTACAGTTGTAAGAAGTTTTAAAGAATTCTTTTTAGACGGTACGAACCGACTGTCAACCTCCGATATATTAAACTGGTAATTGTACATAAAAGACATTAATACTGCTGAAAAATAACTTGCAGCACTATTAAAAAGAACTTTAAAAATGCCTAACGCTAGAGGCAGCAATTTTTTGTTCGTGACGACATCTGAACACTGCTGAATTATTACGGGCACCATTTTAGAATCTACTTTTCCTGGAAAAAGGTAGATATTTTTCAGAAATAAGGAATGCAGTTAAAAAAAGTATCTTCTATTTTGATAAAATATTAAAATTTCGCAAATTTTATCACTATCAAGTCGATTTTGAAAATTCCATAACTACATTAAACGATTTTAAAAGAACTTATAGACGGAATGAAGACTTGAACGAATTTACATTACCTTTTCAGACATTTTTGTTTATTATTTTCCTTTTTTTATGAATATGATATCAGTCTCTGGTTACTTTTCAATGCAAGTATGAAAAGACATTCTCAAAATTGAGTGTTTGATAAGTGCCTTTGTATACCAAATGTGCAATTAAATTTGTTTACAATATTCAAACAAGTCTAGATAGGCATAGGGATTATATTTAACCATTAAGGCTCTGTTAGTTGCAGTTTGAATGTTTTCAGTTTAAAAATATGTTTAATTATGATAATTATCTGATAAAAGTGTAATTGACTTTTTTCAAAACTCTACAAGTACTGCTTTCCACGCTGTTAGCTGTCTGAAAGTTTATAACAATTATCAAAGGCAATTTGATAACATTTTACTGTTCAGAATTTCTGAATTTTATGATAGAAAATTTTCTGTTAGAATCTTTACTGACAATAAATTTAAACGATCAAGATATAAAGTTCCTATTACTACCCTAAAGTTATTTAGTATAATTAAATGCAAACATTTTAAAAGTGCATGCATCTTAAAAGTACACTTCCATCCGACGGCTGAACATATATTCTGAGCAATGGGCAATAAAACGAAACTTAGCACCAACCTGCTGCAGTTCATGATGACAAAAGGAAACATGAGAAAGACAGATAAGGAAATAGTTCACTGTCGTACTTCTATAGAGAAATCAGGTAAAACCAAGGTACAGGTAACAGGAAGGCCAGGCCCAACTTTCACGAAAATAACTTAAGTAATTACTTAGTTAAATCGGTTATTTTAAAATCGTGTTCTTGCTTATGCTATTTTTATTTAATGTTGACTTTTTCTCTAAATGTTACAATGTATGCATAGCTAAATTATACTGTGGTAAGTAGTACTTGTCTGCAGTACGTATTTCAGTCATGGAAATATGATACTTCTATTTAAGCACGATATAAAGAACTTAAGTATTTGCTGAAGTATATTTCATATTTCTATTCTTCGTTTTCTGTAAAATTCAGAATTGTTGTGTCTTGATCTGTGAAATAGTCATAATACGGTTCTGATATAAACGAAAACGTCAACATTGAAGACGCATAAAGGGCAGAAACAAGCATTTGAAATTACAGACTTAGCTAAGCAATTACTTAAGATTTTGTTCGTGAAATTGGGGCCAGATCAGACACGCCTTATCAAAATTATCATGTGTAAAACTGACTTCTACTAGACGTTGTAAGACAATTATACTTAAAATACAGTTTTACGGATGAAAATCACCTTAGATATCAAGTATCTCGTTTCTAATCTTCTCTTGTATCATAAAACAATGCTATGTATTTCACCCAAACTACAGTTGTAGTTATATAGATAAATAAAAATAACTCATTTTTAAATCTGATTGTAGGCCATACAGCCTTTCTGGCTTCATAATATTCTTTATACATCTTGCAACATTTTATTTTATATATAATTGTAGATATTTAATTGCCTTTTTTGTTGCGGTAGTGAACGTTTTCGCTGTATTTGACAAGCATTTTGAATACATATTTATGGTATTAACATTCTATTTCCTGTCCTGCATATGAACTTCATATGAAAACGAAGAAAGTTTCATCATACCGGAACGTGCAATTAGAGAATAAATTTATCTCAACGGTAGTATACAATCAGTGTTTTAATGCTAATGTCTTTATTATAATCTGTAAAACGATCCTTTGGAAGCAAAGAATGCAACCAAGAAGAAGAATAGCAGACTCGGTTTGATTGAGTCTGTTCATGAGAGGTAATGGAATGTGCAAAACCTCTCACGCCCCCTAGCACCGGCTTAAGCGGAACTCTATTAAACATATTTTGAATGGACTCCATGATCCTTTAAAACTTTGAATTTAATCACACAGATATATATCGACAACCGCTAATGCAAAATGCAGTGTTAATGAAACGACGCGGTATATCAACTGACGAAGTGTAAGGCAAGAACATATTGATAAATACTGTAATAATTTGCAAAATGATGAAGTGTTTTTGAAGTGTATACATAGAGAAATTGAATCGCACGAAGACATAGACAATTTATACAAAAGTATTGTTGAAGCTATACATCGCTCTACAAATAGTTGTATTACAGTTACATTAAACCTTATTGACTGGAACAGTGAGCTAACTAGATTACATCATGAAATGACAAACCCCAGGAGGACATGGATTAACGACGGTCGTCCTAGAGGAATGGAGCTCAATACGTACAAGAATTATAAGGCTGCAAAATCAAATTTAGTACAACTCATAAAAAATAATTATATATATTGAATCTCCAGAACACGAGATAGACGTAACGTCTGAAATAGATAATAACACATTCTGGAAAATGATAAATAAACGCAGAAGAAAGGTCAAAAGACAATTACCTGTGTTTGAAATCACAGACACTTGGAGGTCAAGCCCCCCTCCCCTCTCCGCCCTTGACAGATATCAGTCAATATTTATAGTCTTTTGAAACACACTAAGCACATATCACAAACATTGAATATGTTTTGTTACAAATTCAGCATGTTTTAAAAATTACCATTTACTATCAATGCAATAAAAAGTAAAGATAACTCCGAACGTTTCAATACAAATTGCTTGTCTAAGGAATACGAGAATCGATCCGAGTTTGGTTGGTGTTGCGCCACTGGCACCAGAACAGAAAAAAAATGCCTCTGTACATGTTATACCTTACCCCTAAGTATTCTATAAGAAACATGGTCATGAAGGGAAAAATATACTAACCCGTTTCAATCGCGCATTTCATACCTAAAACACGCAGTTCGGTAAATGTGTACTATGAATATCAAACAAGTGGTAATTTATCTTCCATTGTGTACCGGTCATATTTCTTCAATACATCGTATCTTAGAAAAACAACGCGTAGTTTATAGTTATTTCAACGTTACACAAAAAAACTTGCTTGAACTTCCCTGGTGATCTGAAGTTCCGTTCTAGATTACAAAACCATTCTGATTGGCTAATGTGAAAATGTATGTCAATCGTCATTTTACTACACGTGTTCGCTAAAATGTGAAAATGCAGCATAAACGTGCAAAATGAATAAAATAAACAGAACAGATGCAGACCAATGTACGATTTCAAATTAAAGGTCATATACAAGATGAATTTCATTCATCATTTCGAGTTTTATTGTAAAAATGTGATTTTTTTTAATTCTGTTTTTGTTTGTTTACATTTCGCCAAACATGTGCACACTGCCGTGACCTCTAGACCGGATGTTCATTAGGGAAGGTCAAGCAAGTTTTTTTCTGTAACGTTGACGAAAGCATAAATTATGTTGATAATCTCAGCAATATGGAATATTGAGACAATGTGACTGGTGTACGATGGAAGATAAATTATTGCTTGTTCAATATACTAGGTACCCATTCACCGAACTGTGCGTTATAAAATGAGAAATTTACGATTGAAACGGGTTAGTATATTTTCCCGTTCATGACCATGGTTCTTATAGAATACCTAGGGGTAAGGTATAACATGTACAGAGACATTTTCTTTCTGTTCTGGTGCCAGTGTGTTGCCCAGTCAAATTTACCAATAGAGCCAGGACACAGATGATATCATCAGTGGTTATAATAAAAATACTCGCTACTGACGTCATCTGCCGTGATTGCTATATTTTTTTTGTCAGGGCCGCGGGTTCGCTCCCAGCTATGGACAATCTTTCTTTTTTCTTTTTTTTATGATTTTTTTATCTTGAGATTATATCATTAAAATAATATGAAAATATTACATTGTACATTAAAAAAAATAATGTCCAGAGCGGAGAGCGAACCTGGGCCCTAACAGAAAACAGAGTATTCTGTACCAGTGCCTTTGCCCTCTCGACCACCGCGGCAGTTGATATTATTGCGAGTATTTTTATTATAACCACTGATGATTACCTCTGTATCCCGGCTCTGTTAGTAAATTTCAGTGCACAACATCAAGCTCGAATCTGTTCTCGTATTCCTTGGACAAGCAATTTGTGTTGAAACGCTGAGAGTAAGTTGTCTTGTGTTTTTCTGAGCATTGATAGAATATGGGAGTTTTTTTAAACATGATGCAATTGTAACAGAAGTTGTTGTATGATCGAGGCATGTGCTCAGTTTGTTTTAAAAGGCGAAAATACATTGGCTGAAGGTTAGCAGGGTCAGATTGGGAGGGGGAGGGGTGCTGACCCCCAAGTGTCTGTGTTTGAAATGTGTTTTCGATGGCGAAATAATGATACCCCGTAGACTATTAATACAGGCTGAGCGAATTATTTCACGGAATTGTATTCTCCCACGCAAAACCAAAATGTTAGTGTTGAATTCAATCAGTGTAACGATGAACTATCAGATATCAAAAAGAGCATACAGAGCACACACCTCATACCAGCGCACCCTCTACACATTGAAGAAAGTGTTTAAATCAGTGTATAAATAGAAAAGCTTGCGGCTATGATCAAATGTATTACGAAAGTCTTAAACATGGTGGTCCTATTATTATAACAGTGTTATTAGTTTTATTCAGAAACATGTCTGATTTCGCTTACATTCCTACTGAACTTAAAAGAGGAATAATATCATCTTTGTATAAAGGTTCTAATAAAGACAAGAAATACCAAAACTCCTAACGTGCACTGCCCTTATGCTCTACAATACTGAAGTTGTATATAAAAGTCATATTGAACTATATCGATTAAGAATTGTGAATTAAAACACAACTCGCTGCAAGGAGGGTTCCAAAAGAACCTTAGTTGTTGTGAAATGACATCGTTCCTGCTACGCTAAAGTGTATACTTTGCTAGAGAAACGAGCTCGAGACTGTACACGTGCTTTTTAGACGAAAAACAAGCATTCGACAGAATATCACACCAAATGCAAATACTTAAACTGTATAAAACTGGTCTTAATATAACGAAAGCTTTTCAGCATTTTCACCATCTTTAAGATAGTATTGAACATGTCTGAAGACATAATATAGTTGTGTTAAGTCGCAAGGCACCACATCAGACTGGATCCCAATTTTACAAGGAACCAGGCTGGGCCAGTGCATGAGTTCACATTTGTATTTTACGTTCATAGATGACCTAATGAATTAATTAGAGAATTCCCGTCACAGTTTTAAGATTGATAATATAAGCTACGGTTGTCCGTCTTCAGCCGACGACATGGTTCTAATTTCCCTTAACAAAAACCGGTCTTTTCAATTTAATGAACATATGCCATCAAAATTCATTAATGAAAAGATACTTATACAACTCATATAAGAGTAATGTTGTTCTGTTTAATGAAGTTAATGGTAACGAGCAAACGCCTATGAGAATATGGAAGTTAGATACAGATACGGTTGCTGAAAAAGACCTTTACAACCATCTTGGTATTGTGTGCGAAAAAAAAACATGAGTAATGAGACTAATGTATTTGAAGCATGTAATAAACTAAGAAAAACCTACTTCAGCATCGCAGACTGTGGAATTTACAATTAAGGATTATATCCATTCACAATTAAACGATTGTACCAATGGATTGTACTCTCAAGGGCACCCTACGGGTGTATGTTCTGGTCTTCCTTGTCAGAAACACAGATACAGTCTCTCGAACGCGTACACAGACAATGCGTGAAATATTTGCAGTCTCTTCCGAGCAAAACTCGAACGGACGTTACATTAGGTTTCATGAGAATGTTACTAATTGAAAGTGAAATAGATAAACGAAAACTATTATTTTGGAAGAGTGTGTAACCTCGATAATACAAAGCGCGTTAAATGTCTATTCATTCAAACACTTCTAAAATATGTCAATAATCCGTGTCATGCACTTGGTATCATGACGGATATCGACCAAATATTCGGTAAAAATAATCTGACCAATTACTTCACAAAATTTCAACTTGACGCTACGGTTCCAAAACAGAATATATGGAAAGAAATAGTTAAGAAATCAATTGGCCTTAAATTGAATCGAGACTTTTGTGTCCGCGCAGCTTGCGATAAGACCCTAAAGGAATTCGATCAGACATAGAATGTAATAATTATTCCCTGTAACATCCGGTACTTCAGTCAGTTGTACAGAAATCACTTACCTTAGTCTAGGACGTCGTTACTTCTACCAAGTATGTTATTTTCAAGAACATATACAATTATCTGTATTGAATACAATTTAAATACTGAATATATTGTTAAACATCTGCTCATGTATTGTTCACAAAAACGTCGCAAAGATATAGTTTATGGCTAATATTACACAAATATTTAGGAAACGTAAATTACACATGTTTCTGAACCTGCAGAACCAGATCATTGAAATGATGTCAGGACTCATTTCGCTCGAAATGAACGAAATGTTTCAAGTCCACCTTAAGGCACTTACATACAATGGCGAAAAGACCCTGTTTCGCTTGTCGTTGCTTATATTAAATTACACATATAATTGACGGAGGTTGTAGCGACTGGTATGTAAATACTTTAATGCATAAATGCATGAAACAATTCTATTAACTGATTTTATAAGTTACACAAATATGTTCTTTAATGTATAACACGATATGTTGATTACATCCGAAATGAAGTGTTAAAGGGTCAAATGTTATGAATCATATTTGTATAGAGTGCATTGGAGTATATTGTAATTACTACTTATATCATAATATCCTACTGTTGATCTTGTATTTTGATTTTGCAAGATCATATCTTAAGGGAATTAATATACATTTAAATTTCGATTGAATACAGTATTCTTGGATTTTTTTTTTTGATTTTCCATTTCTCAATTTTGTTTACTTTCATTTCGACCAAGACAACCCTCTTTTGGACAAAACACATGCATTTATTCGGAATTAAACTTATGTCGCATATTATTTTCATCAGTTACATTGAAATATACTTGCTATCACTAAAATGATAATGAATACTTATTATTCGTTTTGACAATAAAAATTATGCTGATATGAAATATTTGTTCAGTGGCAGGTTTTATTATATCAACCATATATATGATGCAAAATATTAGTTTTAAAGTATGTTAGATTCACCATTAATGTGTATATTTCGTCTTGTAAACGAATTATATCTAGCATATGATTGTGATAATGTTTGTATTATTATATCCTTCTCTTCTTATGAAGAAATAAAAGATCTATCTATCTATAACAGACAGTTCCCTAGTAAGAGTTTGTAAAAAATTAAATCACACAAAACAATGTAAAACTTAAATGCAGATATCCTTATCAAAAATCATCTACACGTACATTTTAAACATAACGTTGAGCGCATAATTTGACTTTTCAATAAAGTTTTAATTAAGAAAATCCTTAATGTCAACGTTGGTCACACAGAAACTTATGTTTCATTTATTCCATTTATTTATAAATAAGATAATTTTATTAGATGTTTACTTACCTCTCTAAACGTTTTTATTGGTCAGGATAATTATTCTTCGATTTTGTGTCTTAAAACACAGTTAAGCCACAAGCATAGCTGCTATCCTGGTAATGTCATACTGCAATATAAAGTCCGTGTGCTAATAAATCATTTATATATAAGAAAAGACATCACGTGTTTTATCTGCGAAATATTGTTTATAAATGCTCGCATCTATCACGATGTGCATGAAGTCTAAGAGACCGAGAATCCAATACTGTATTATTGTATTGACTGCTGTTACCGTAACCAATACTTGCCTGGAATATGGTGATTGTCGATGTAGAACGCTGTATGAATAAAGTACCGGAGATCGTAATGGTTAAAAACTTGATTTTTTTCATTATTCATTTCTGTACCATCGAATGTTTTGCATTTCATTTGTTTTGTTTTTTCTTAATTTGTTTTGCAATATTTGTTGGTAATTTGAATCCTAAATCGATAGTAATATGCAAGCCGATGGTGCGCTAACTGTTTATTCAAAGGACGTCATATCATTATTTGTTATTATTTTTACTTTGATGAAGACAGAACAAGTTAGAAAAGAAATAGTATCAAAGAGTTTAAACGTTGTACATTTCAGAGTAATACTTTACAACAAACGTAACGGTTGTCTTATTACAAATAGTAATAACATTTTAAATTAGTTCAATTACGTAAATGCAATAACGTTCATAACTGTGCCGCTAACGGGATCACAGAGCGCCACAAGTTGCTGAAATAAAAATGTATGGAGAAGTATGTGAATAGTAATTTTTAAGATATAATATGACAACTATATCTATATACACTGAAATGCAGGTGTTTATATGACCAAGATATACCTTTGTAGCAAACTCATGCGTCTGACCAAATCTAATATTGCATATCACGAATATTTGATTTTTCAAGAATCATACAAATACACTCTCACAGTCTCACTTTCAGATCCTAGTATGCCTGATGAGGGACAGTTTGCTGTTGCGTGATGACGGACATTCTACTGATATTGGTATCATATCACTATCAGACATTTAGAAACAACAGTTTATCAATTATTTAGCTGTAGAAGCGTAATATAAGAAAGTTGTAACAGTTGTAGAGCTAGATTAAACGCTGAACATGTCTGTAGCATGTAGTTAATTTCTTTCCAAACTAAATATCAAACAGTATTCCTAAGAAAAAACATAATGTAGGTTAATTGATTCCCGGGAATACATGCATGAAACCCGGTTATTTCTTATTCTAATATGCTTGTTTCTGTTAAAACGCGCTTATGCTAAAATGACGTCACGTTCACGGGCGATGATGTCAATGTATTTGCTGCGACCAAGAAAGAGCACTACTATTATATTTTATCTACTGTTTTATATTAAGAGCATATTAGAATCGAAATAATATATAGCAAAATCGTGTTTTACTTAAATTAATACACTCAAATCGGTTATACGTCCCCAGAATAATTCAGTCGGGCTACGCCCTCGTGAAAATATTCCGCCGACGTATAACCTATTTTCGTGCATTAATAACGTTAAAACACGGTTTTTCTATACATTATTTCCTAAATAATTTGGTTTTCGGTACTTGTTATTACCGATGTGGTGTTAATGATTCAGAAGTTAGAAAATCGTGTTAAGTTTCGGGTTTAGTTGTTTGAGCATGGACTTGATAATAAAATTTTTACTTTTTAAAGGTCAAGAGGTTTCTAGCCACAAGAGCAGTTAAACCTCCTATGTCTAAAATGTAACCTTTGTCGACCACATGTATCGTTTCTGTTATTATATACGTGCTTGGCCTCTATATATCTAATTTAATTGATCATAATAATGCTTCGCGTGTCCTTTAAAATGTGTCTTCTGTTGATGTTTTGGTATATAAACATATACAAACAATTCGATTATCGGTTCACTGGATGAGGATTTTATGGCGTTTTGCTCAGTTAAAGCTGAAAATGCTCAATGCGGGAAGGTATTGTACTATTACATTTATTTCATATGACCTGGTTCATTTCCAAAGACTGGACAAGAGAAGGGCCAGTATACTAGAGACGCCCTAAAACACATACGACTGGACTGGCATTGTGAATGGCAATGTTGTATTACTACATTCTACAATATATTTGTATATTATAGCATGTTCTATGTATAGATTAACGTTATATATGAATGAATGTCATATCAACTATGGAACATAGTTTTCTAAGATCCGTGTCATATAAATCAAAATGGAAACGGAATTATGTCGTGAATATTACATGAACAGTTCAACTTACTCTTGTCAATGACATTTATGTCCTAATCGACAAACAAAGTCAATTCCGAACATATTATGAAATGACAGAAGATATGTGATCTAGTTATTTTAAACCTGCGCTCTTCATTTATTGCGCTGAAGCTTCATGACAAACCAGTCAGAAAACAAAAACATATATTAAAGAGAGCATTATGCAGCTTTTGTAAGCTTTAGTAATATGACATTCTATTTTCGGTATTGAAAAAAGGTAGTTGTTTTGAAGGATAAATTATTCATAAAACATAAATATACGGACAGATGAAATAGCACCAGTGACCTACTGTTTTAAAACGTTAAAGGGGTGAGTCACATGTAAATAAGAACTGCCGTTCATGACTGTAAGTACATCAGACAAAGAAATATCAGACTAAAGGCAACAATTTTAGTTATTATGATGCAAAAAAATAAGACAGCATGTTTTACGATTTTGCATATTATTCATGCTGTAAAAATTCTGGTTTCTGCGTGAAAATTATTCATTATTTTGTTTCGTCTCTCATATACTTTTAGGGTTTTGTATATTTCTGCGGGACCATTAATTGTAAGTGAATAAAGTTTGGCAGATTTAAGACCTTTTCGCATTGACCGGATGTCAAGTTAAAATGTTTTACATCTTTGGCTGATGCTATTTTCATGTAACTTTTCTTTTGTCTTGTCATCATGCACATGTTTTGCAGTTTCTTTGTCATATTTTGTTAAGTTAGCATTATTATTATTATGTGTTAATATTGACAGATTGGCTGTTCGCTGTCTTATTAAAACTTATTACAACTATGATTGTAAACTTTTTCAAAGTAGGAACTTTAAGTCACTTGTTTATTAAAGTCCGAGAAAAACGCCACCTGGAGCGTTTCTAAAGTCTTGTATATAAAGAATACTTTTTGTAAAACTAAATATAGAACAAAATACCAACACATTTCATTTCTTAGTGATAATTATATTATTGGCTGTGTACAAGAACTTTGTGATTGCCAGAAAAATATCTCGCTTTCTCAAATTTCAACTATTTTTTATTCTCAAAAGAAACTTTGTGATTAATTAATAAGAACTTCTCATATTTAATTTATTTTGTCTATGTGGATATTACAGAAATAAATACAATTTGTGTTTACTCTCTGCTTTGTGACATTTTAGCGCGCTATTACATCTACGTTAAGTTCTGTTAAACAAATGTTACAGATAACATTAAAAACTGACAGTGTATGTTGCTCGTGGTCATAGCGTAACAACTATTACATCTGGAAAACCATTCAACAATAAAAAAGTATATTTCTTTAAAACAGGATGACTTAACTGTGTTTAGCCAGTAAAACAGATGTCACGGTATATTTTACATTGCTTTTTTTCTATTCTCGTAGGAAATATATATGGTATTTAGATCAATGGTAGATCACATTTTGAAAGATAACGAATAGATTCTGCGTTTCGTCTGGTTTGTTCCTTAACCTGATGCTGTTACATGATATTTGCATTATATGATCACTCACTAAACAATATGTAGAAACAAGTTTCATGCATTTAGGTAGCACTATGCACATGGGAGACAGTAATGAAAGAAATTACACAATCCCATTAACATATGATTTTTCTTATTCTAATATTGTTCAGGCTTTCAATTACTAAAAACAAACAACATCAAGCAGTGAAACACTGTTTCTTTAGACTAGTATATTTTGCTGAAATTCAGAGACTGGTCACATTCGTTAGAGATCAAATGGTAAGAGCTAGTATTCAATAACAAGCGAATTTGACAGCTGCGTACTCAGACAGAAAATTATATTTTGATTTACTCGCTGGACATATGTTCTCGTTCCTGTCCCGTATTATTTTCTCGGTACGGAAACGTATCAGTGTGTAATTATGGATTAACAAAGTGGAGAGAAAATAATTATTTTTCACGAATTGACTTTACTATTTCTGGTAAATTAAATCTATAAGGAGATCAGGAATAAGACTTTACCATATTTGGCCGATATCAGAATAAAGTTGACATCTTCTTGTATGTTTTAATGTTTCGTCAACAATTTAATAATATTACAACAAATAGAAACTGGTCGCTCAACACGACAAAAACGAACATGTTGCAGGCTCGGTTTGATTGAGCCTGTTCGTGGACGGTAGTGGAAATGGATGCTACCGTCCACGCCCTTTAGCTACGGGTTGAGCAGAACTCAACATTTACACATGTTACAAGTACAAAAACAATTTAGAGACATCGGCAGATGTGTTCATACGACGGTGCATGTGAAACCTTTAATGATACGCTAGCGTGTACTTCCATGAAAAGCGGCGTATGGTACACCCCAGTTAAAATAATGGCTTTGCCCTAAAGGAGAAAACAATGGGCAGAACTAAGCAAACTGGAATTTAGAACTGGGATCTACATATCACAGGAATTGTCAAAGGACAAAATTACTAAAGTACCCCTATCAACCGTTTATAAGTTCATTAGTCGATCGTATAGTGGATTTTATTTAGTACATTAAAACATAAGTTACATAGTTCTTTAAATATGATTATACTACACTAAACCCAAAATTATCCTGAATTAATTAATACATAAAATCTCTCTCTCTCTAGATGCACATTTAAAATGAATAAACTATCTTTCATAAATTTATTTATCCATACTTCAGAAATAGTCTCAAAAATAAAATAAATTTAAAAATAATAATTTAGAATCGTAAATGTCAAAATCGAGAGACACCCATGATGATCTTACAGCTCTGTCCGGAAGTTAAGGCACTCTGCAGTCTGTCGAGGAGACCAGAGTTATATAGCAAAACCGTAAAGGATGATGTGTCAACTGCTGACCATTTCTCATGCCATTTTAGTGGAATTAGTATATAATATATTCTAATAAGGTATATTTAAGGAAAACTATCCAGTAACATTTTATAATTATGTTAAATATCAGCACGCCGAATAGATACCACCGTGGCATTTCTCATACTTTATCTAAAATTGCTGACCTCTAAATGTTAGTCTCGCCTTTACCATAGCCTAGCTATTTTATAGAAAATGAATAAGATTTCAAGTTTAGAATTTAGATTAAATCAATCAAAACTCTTCTTTATAATAACACTAACGATACAGTCATAGTATTATAAAAAGCAGATACCATATTTAGGGGGTGATTATACAATACCCAAAGCTATGAAAGCGGGAATATAAATCTAGTGCGCTATCACCTATGGTAACTTGTACAATAACTAACAGGAAGACGGAAGGGTGCATTTGCGTTGGTCGAAAAATTGGCTTCTAGCAGTTTTATAAGTTAACTGTTATTTCTAATTAAAGTAGCCTCCTGTTCTGTAACATTGAACCAGACATTACCTTTACTGAGTTGTGAAGAAGTATTTGATTGCAACTTTACCTTATCTAAGTTGGCAGCGATGTATTGTATGACATAGAAGAAATTTTTCGGCGTTAGCTGAATAACATGAGTTTTGACCTAGTTTCTGTAGTACTCGGGACACGGAACAGGTGCGCGCTGAGAAGATAAACCATTTATTAAGTCTTAAATGACATTGAGTATCAGAAGGCACATATCAAATGGAACATATTTAGTAGTTTTGTTACCCTAAACTAAAATGATATATTCTAATTTAAAGTTTAGTAATTTATCACTACTAGAGAAATCGAAAGTAAACTTTTTCCCCGGTTGCGTACCTCGCTTATGAATGAATGAATTGTGGCTGATTGTAACTGTACAGTCAGTGTACCCGGTGTCGGACTGTACGCAGTTTCGCACACACTGCAAATTCATATTCTTCGTGAAAATAAAGCAGAATATTTAACAATTCTTTGTTATTATTTCACGAAACTGAGTTATTCCCTACATAATTTGACACCAGGGGTATTTCCCCATTGGAGCCTCGCTCTGGCAAGTGCAGACAAAAACAATAACAACACCAATGGGAGCCAGTAAGTCAGCTGAAAATTTTTAAATTTCATAAAAATAATGACTATGCAAACAACAACAATGTGCAATTAAATTTAAAAATCACTATTCCATCATATATTATGTAAGTATTTGCCTATTACTTTACCCAAATAAAAAAGATTTCAACATTTATTGAAGGTATCCCAATCTGCAAATGTTTGATTTTGAAGTTTTTTTTAAAAAACTGAGAACTTAATCAAGTAAATAGAGTTATGGGGGCCACTGTTAGTGATTTAAAAGCTTGGGCTTTATTTTCATGTCAACTGCGTCCAACTAATTGTACGCTGGTCGACATATTGCGCTAGTGGGTTACTTATGGGGGATTCTGACCCAACACGAAATTATTTCAGAATCAGCCTAGGACGTCAAATCATTTTGACCTTCTATCACTGAAAGGATACCTCTTGATCATTTAAATTTGCTGCTTAGTTGAAATATTTGCAAATGAATAACGTGTTCGTATATGCATATCCAAATCTTTTCTATCTGTACATCCTGTTTAATTCTGAATTTTTCATGCGCCAAACATTATTACCTCTACGCCGTTTGTCTTTTTAAAGCCATTTCTTGTTTACATTAAGGTTGGTCAAAGCGAAATTTTCTTCCTAGAAAGTATTCGTTGCTATAAATTTGGGCTAAGATTACATTCCGAAATCACAGAAAAATGAAAACATCTTTTTCTCTCTTGTGGTTCACATCAAAGCTTAAATGTAAAAGACGATCAGGGTTAAAATAATAAGTATCAGATATGTTATTTGTAAAACTAATTCATTACGTAACTTCATATTGACTATTATTTGAAAGTCGATTGTCCGCCCGCACCTGAAGGTATGTTCAAAATCATAGTCTAATGAGCAGTGTGCCCTCTGGAATATTTCGCAATTGGGAGTCAATGGAACTCAGCAAAATTGATATATGACACACAAGGACGAAAGAGATCATACGACATTATAATATGGTGTTGAAATAGAAATATAAACATTATCCATGTTAACAAAATAGAAGACTGGTCCTCACAAACAAATAATACTATATATATATAGTCATTATTGAACCCCGTTGATTGACATTTACAACAAATCAATTCTCTATGTATGCTAACGCGTAATTTTAATGCTCTACATACATATGTTTTTAATATAAGAAATTGTATGTAAATTTCCTAACATTCTGAGATATAATTATGTTGCAATGACGTAGTTAATGTATGGGCTCGGTGGAGATATTATGTTTGTAAATGTAATCAACAGTTTTAAAGTCAGTGGTACATTTGTCAGGCAGTGTAAGACATACCATACATATGTTTCCTGTAAGATTTGTTTTCTCTAAAACAGTCATATCTTATTCAGCGGAGACATATTTTTCTTTGTCCGATCGTCCGTTTGTTTGGTCATTTTTCTATCTGTCTATCCGTCAGTTACAAATATATTTGATACTGTTTTCGTTACCTTCCTGCTTAAGTCAGTGTCAAATATCGAGTTCAAAATTAAAAAAGCCTTTAATTTGTATCTGCTCGTAATTACTTAATTATATTTTGCAACTGTTTCTAACCATCACCTATGTGCATAGCTGGTACAGTGATACCAAAAAAAACAACTTATCCTTTCAACATTGTTGTTAAAGCCTTTAAAGGACTGCTTTATAAACGATGCATAAAGTGCACGCAACTACTGGGCAGAGTGAGACGAAGCAAAAAATGTATACAACCATTGGCCAGAGTGAGACGATGCAAAGAGTGCACTCAACTACTGGCAATAGTGAGACGATGCAAAGAGTGCACACAACTACTGGCAATAGAGAGACGATGCAAAGAGTGCATAAAACTACTGGCCGCAGTGAGACGATGCAAAGAGTGTACACAACTACTGGCCAGAGAGAGGCGATGTATAGAGTGTACACAACTACTGACAAGAGTGAGACGCTGCATAGAGTTCGCACAACTACTGGCCAGAGTGAGACGCTGCATAGAGTTCAAACAACTACTGGACAGAGTGAGACGCTGCATAGAGTTCGCACAACTACTGGCCAGAGTGAGACGCTGCATAGAGTTCGCACAACTACTGGCCAGAGTGAGACGCTGCATAGAGTTCACACAACTACTGACCAGAATGAGACGATGCAAAGAGTGCATACAACTACTGGCCAGAATGAGACGATGCAGTGCATACAACTACTGGCCAGAGTGAGACGATGCAAAGAGTGCACGCAACTACTGGCCAGAATGAGACGATACATTAAATACACGCTACTAAGGCCCAGAGTGAGGCGATGCACAGAGTGTATACCATTTCCGGCCAAAGTGAGACGATGCATAGAATGCATGCAACTACCGGACAGAGTGAGACGCTGCAAAGAGTGCACACAACTACTGGCCAGAGTGAGACGCTGCATAGAGTCCGCACAACTACTGGCAATAGTGAGACGATGCAAAGAGTGCACGCAACTACTGGCCAGAATGAGACGATACATTAAATACACGCTACTACTGCCCAGAGTGAGGCGATGCATAGAGTGTATACCATTTCCGGCCAAAGTGAGACGATGAATAGAATGCATGCAACTACCGGACAGAGTGAGACGCTGCAAAGAGTGCACACAACTACTGGCCAGAGTGAGACGCTGCATAGAGTTCGCACAACTACTGACAAGAGTGAGACGCTGCATAGAGTTCGCACAACTACTGGCAATAGTGAGACGATGCAAAGAGTGCACACAACTACTGGCAATAGAGAGACGATGCAAAGAGTGCATAAAACTACTGGCCGCAGTGAGACGATGCAAAGAGTGTACACAACTACTGGCCAGAGAGAGGCGATGTATAGAGTGTACACAACTACTGACAAGAGTGAGACGCTGCATAGAGTTCGCACAACTACTGGCCAGAGTGAGACGCTGCATAGAGTTCACACAACTACTGGCCAGAGTGAGACGCTGCATAGAGTTCACACAACTACTGGACAGAGTGAGACGCTGCATAGAGTTCGCACAACTACTGGCCAGAGTGAGACGCTGCATAGAGTTCGCACAACTACTGGCCAGAGTGAGACGCTGCATAGAGTTCACACAACTACTGACCAGAATGAGACGATGCAAAGAGTGCATACAACTACTGGCCAGAATGAGACGATGCAAAGAGTGCATACAACTACTGGCCAGAGTGAGACGATGCAAAGAGTGCACGCAACTACTGGCCAGAATGAGACGATACATTAAATACACGCTACTACTGCCCAGAGTGAGGCGATGCATAGAGTGTATACCATTTCCGGCCAAAGTGAGACGATGCATAGAATGCATGCAACTACCGGACAGAGTGAGACGCTGCAAAGAGTGCACACAACTACTGGCCAGAGTGAGACGCTGCATAGAGTGCGCACAACTACTGGCCAGAGTGAGACGAGGAATAGAGTGGACACACCTACTGGCCAGAATGCGACGGTGCAAAGCGTGCATACAACTGAGACGATGCAAAGAATGCACGCAACTACTGGCCAGAATGAGACGATACATTAAATACACACTACTACTTCCCGGAGTGAGGCGATGCATAGAGTGTATACCACTTCTGGCCAGAGTGCGACGATCCATAGAATGCATGCAACTACCGGCCAGAGTGAGACTCTGCATAGAGTCCACACAACTACTGGCCAGAGTGAGACGCTGCATAGAGTTCGCACAACTACTGGTCAGAGTGAGACGCTGCATAGAGTTCACACAACTACTGGCCAGAATGAGACGATGCAAAGAGTGCATACAACTACTAGCTAGAGTGAGACGATGCAAAGAGTGCACGCAACTACTGGCCAGAATGAGACGATACATTAAATACACACTCCTACTAACCAACGTGAGGCGATGCATAGAGTGTATACCATTTCCGGCCAAAGTGAGACGATGCATAGAATGCATGCAACTACCCGCCAGAGTGAGACGCTGCATAGAGTGCACACAACTACTGGGCAGAGTGAGACGATGCATAGAGTGGACACACCTACTGGCCAGAATGCGACGGTGAAAAGCGTGCATACAACTACTGGCCAGACTGAGACGATGCATAGAGTGCATACAACTAATGGCCAGAATAAGACGATATATAGAGTGCACACAACTACCGGCCAGAGTGAGACGCGGTATAAGTACAAACAACTACACAAGAGTGCACACAATTACTGACAAGAGTGAGACGATGCATAGAGTGGACACACCTACTGGCCAGAATGCGACGGTGCAAAGCGTGCATACAACTACTGGCCAGATTGAGACGATGCATAGAGTGCATATAACTAATGGCCAGAACGAGACGATGCATAGAGTGCACACAACTACTGACAAGAGTGAGACGCTGCATAGAGTTCGCACAACTACTGGCCAGAGTGAGACACTGCACAGAGTTCACACAACTACTGACCAGAGTGAGACGATGCAAAAAGTGCATACAACTACTGGTCAGAGTAAGACGATGCAAAGCGTGCACACAACTACTGGCCAGAGTGAGACGATGCATTAAATACACACTACTACTTGCCAGCGTGAGGCGACGTACAGAGTGTATAGGCGATGCATAGAATGTATACAACTACTTGCCAGAGTCAGACGATGCATAGAATGCATACAACTACTGACACGAGTGAGACGATGCATAGAATGGACACACCTACTGGCCAGAATGCGACGATGCAAAGCGTGCATGCAACTACTGGCCAGATTGAGATGATGCATAGAGTGCATATAATTAATGGCCAGAGTGAGACGATGCAAAGAGTGCACACAACTACCGGCCAGAGTAAGACGATGCATAGAGTGCACACAACTACAGGCCAGAGTGAGACGCTGCATAAGTACAAACAACTACTGGCCAGAGTGAGACGCTGCATAAATTGTAGATAACTACTGGCCAGAGTGAGACGCTACATACGTTCAAACAACTACTTGCCACAGTGAAACGCTGCATAGAGTTCATACAGCTACTGGCCAAAGTGAGACGCTGCATAAGTACAAACACCTCCTGGCCAGAGTGAGACGCTGCATTGAGTTCACACAACTACTGGCCAGGGGTGAGACGCTGCATAAGTACAAACAACTCCTGGACAGAGGTGAGACGCTGCATAAGTACAAACAACTCCTGGACAGAGGTGAGACGCTGCATAAGTACAAACAACTCCTGGCCAGAGTCAGACGCTGCATAAGTACAAACAACTCCTGGACAGAGGTGAGACGCTGCATAAGTACAAACAACTCCTGGACAGAGGTGAGACGCTGCATAAGTACAAACAACTCCTGGACAGAGGTGAGACGCTGCATAAGTACAAACAACTCCTGGCCAGAGTCAGACGCTGCATAAGTACAAACAACTCCTGGACAGAGGTGAGACGCTGCATAAGTACAAACAACTCCTGGACAGAGGTGAGACGCTGCATAAGTACAAACAACTCCTGGCCAGAGTCAGACGCTGCATAAGTACAAACAACTCCTGGCCAGAGTGAGACGCTGCATAAGTACAAACAACTCCTGGACAGAGGTGAGACGCTGCATAAGTACAAACAACTCCTGGACAGAGGTGAGACGCTGCATAAGTACAAACAACTCCTGGCCAGAGTCAGACGCTGCATAAGTACAAACAACTCCTGGCCAGAGTGAGACGCTGCATAAATTGTAGATAACAACTGGCCAGAGTGAGACGCTACATACGTTCAAACAACTACTTGCCACAGTGAAACGCTGCATAGAGTTCATACAGCTACTGGCCAAAGTGAGACGCTGCATAAGTACAAACACCTCCTGGCCAGAGTGAGACGCTGCATTGAGTTCACACAATTACTGGCCAGGGGTGAGACGCTGCATAAGTACAAAAAACTCCTGGACAGAGGTGAGACGCTGCATAAGTAGAAACAACTCCTGGACAGAGGTGAGACGCTGCATAAGTACAAACAACTCCTGGCCAGAGTCAGACGCTGCATAAATACAAACAACTCCTGGACAGAGGTGAGACGCTGCATAAGTACAAACAACTCCTGGACAGAGGTGAGACGCTGCATAAGTACAAACAACTCCTGGCCAGAGTGAGACGCTGCATAAGTACAAACAACTCCTGGCCAGAGTGAGACGCTGCATAAGTACAAACAACTCCTGGACAGAGGTGAGACGCTGCATAAGTACAAACAACTCCTGGACAGAGGTGAGACGCTGCATAAGTACAAACAACTCCTGGCCAGAGTCAGACGCTGCATTGAGTTCACACAACTGGCCAGGGGTGAGACGCTGCATAAGTACAAACAACTCCTGGCCAGAGTCAGACGCTGCATTGAGTTCACACAACTGGCCAGGGGTGAGACGCTGCATAAGTACAAACAACTCCTGGACAGAGGTGAGACGCTGCATAAGTACAAACAACTCCTGGCCAGAGTCAGACGCTGCATTGAGTTCACACAACTGGCCAGGGGTGAGACGCTGCATAAGTACAAATAACTCCTGGACAGAGTGAGACGCTGCGTGGGGTTCACACAGCTACTGGCCAGAGGTGAGACGCTGCATAAGTACAAACAACTCCTGGACAGAGTGAGACGCTGCATGGAATTCACACAACTACTGGCCAGAGTTAGACGCTGCATAAGTACAAACAACTCCTGGACAAAGTGAGACGCTGCATGGAGTTCACACAACTACTGGCCAGAGGTGAGACGCTGCATAAGTACAAACAACTCTGGACAGAGTGAGACGATGCATGGAGTTCACACAACTACTGGCCAGAGTTAGACGTTGCATAAATACAAACAACTCCTGGACAGAGTGAGACGCTGCATGGAGTTCACACAACTACTGGCCAGAGTTAGACGCTGCATAAGTACAAACAACTCCTGGACAGAGTTAGACGCTGCATAACACAGCTACTGGCCAGAGGTGAGACGCTGCATAAGTACAAACAACTCCTGGACAGAGTGAGACGCTGCATGGAGTTCACACAACTACTGGCCAGAGTTAGACGCTGCATGGAGTTCACACAACTACTGGCCAGAATGGGACGATGCATAGAGTTCACACAACTACTGGCCAGATTGAGACGCTGAATAAATATAAACAAATACTGGTCAAAGTTCACATAACTACAGGCTAGAGGGAGACGCTGCATGGAGTTCACACAATTACTGGCCATACAGAGACAAAGTACACACAAACATAGGCTGAAAATGTTAAGCAGAAGGACGTTTGCCGGGTCTTACTGAATTTGTCTTGTATTAATAAATGGAGTTTTAAGAAGGACGTACTATGGTATTATAAGCAACAAATTATAATAAAGTATATTAACTGGTCAAAGGAATATCTAAATAACAAAAGCTATTATTTTTAGAATCAAATGTATTTATTTACAAATAAATGTGGAGCGTAAACATTTTCATCTGTGCTAACTTTAAGACATATTTCTTCGCTTTGTGAATACATAAATAAACTTTGTCATATTCAATTTCAATGCAATGTTCGTTTGAAAATAAATTATCACTGTATTGAATTTCACTTGTATTTCTGCAATTATTTGTAGCAAATTAACTTTTATTTTGTTATGAAAGCTAGTTGTCAACAGAAACAGCGAGATTTTATATCGATTCTAAAGACAAAGTGCCTTCTATGTGTTTAATATATAGTTGTACCAATGCACGTGCTTGACATTTGGAAGACCAATAATAGCGTTAATTATGATTTATTCAGGAAACGACCACCAGGAAATTATGGAAAGCAATCAAGAAACAAAGGCACAATAACATTCGTTAGGGAATAAAATTGAAATTCAAAATTCTCTATATGAAGGGTTCTCACATCATAAATAGAAAAGTTCACCTCGAAAACAGATTCTCCCTTTTCTGACTTTAATTGATTCTTTATAGTACAAGCAATAACAGTTACTATAAAATAACATTTAGGATATGAATCGTGTGTATTATCGTTATATACATATTTAATAATTTGAATTAACAGCAAATTATTTGCGGTAATTCTATACTAATTTCCAAAGTTAAAGAGTTTTCTTCGCCTTGGCCAATACAATATTTCTCGAATAATATCGATTCCTTTACTTTGATAAATTCAACTCTGTCGAAAGCGATGCGACTTCGATCACTTAAGCAAACTTGGCCAATATTAAGATCCGTCTTGCATGTTTTAATATTTCCTTAACATTTTAAAAATATTGCCGATATCATTTGATATCAAATACAGATGAAACAATTATCTAGCGCGCTATAACCTAGTACATTATTTTGTGATCATCACATAGAAGACTGGAGTACATTTGCGTGGGTCGCTTTTCATAGAACAGCGTTCTGCGTATCATTAAAACTTCCATATACACCAACATATGAATGCACCTGTCTTTAAATTGTTTTAACGTGTAACATGAGCTGATGTTAGGTTTTGCTCATCCCAGGACCATTTTTTGCAAACATTTCCACCATCGTCTATGAAGTGGTTATATTTGTCGTGATGGGCGGCATATTACTTTTGCATTGTCTAGTTCAACGATTATAGGACAAATTCATATGCTAGGACACATAGTTCCGACTGTATTAAGGTCCCGTAACTTTGACTTTATTTTTGACAAAATGATTTCTGTCTTTCCATTTATTCACTCTGAAATATGTCTTGTCTCACCTGTCTTTTCTGGGACATTTTTCTTGTGCACTTGTAATGTCTTAAATCAACATTTCCTTCATTCATATCTGAACTCCATAGGCTGTTGTATTCATTTGATATTTATGAAACCAACGAAGATATTGCGTGTTAAAGTCACAGTAACCGCAATTTGACATAACAGGGCCCATAAATCTGTTTGTTATTTTTAACAAAATTGACTCCCTTGTCTTTTACCCTTTTCAACATGAGGCCGATTAGAAATATTCACAAAATGGAGTTAATTGAAATAGTGAGAGATGACGATGACAGGAAGTGTAGGACACAAGAACCATAACGCTAATTTGAATATTTTAAAAAAAGTGTCTCCTATATACTGCATAATATTTATAAATTTATCTCCTTTTAATTCCCTGATTTCTATGAACATCTGTGACAAAAGCTAAAGGGAATTTCATGTAACTTGATAAAAGAAAGATAGCAATGAGGGAAAGAAAGGGTATTGACAAAATTCTTTCTGGTCTACTTTTATAACTGAATGATTTCTTTCCGTTTCACATTTTAAACATTTTAAAGAATACCGTACAATTCACTAAAATATAATGTCACTGGATTAATTGCTAGCTTGCAAAGAGATATAGTGACAACATGAGTAGCAAAACACCGAGCCGCATGATAAACAATACAATTTTTATTATTCAAAGCTGATATCGTCAATATATAGAGCAATGATGCTTTTTTCTATCGATAAAACCCTACCGATAAAACATTGTCACGGTTACTTTTTCTGATAACGTTGTACGTCATCATTTACTTAAATTGCCCGATTGCTTACAATCATGGGTCTTTGTTGATTTCTATTTTTCCAAATGATCTTCTAACAGATTTTATTGAAAAACAATGAGTTATGAAACGTTTTCATTGATGAACATAACTGATGACACATCCTATTACCTGATGTCCTCCACGCCGAGGGGTGCGGATACCACAGAGGTCTGAAATCAATAACGGTGAGTAGTGGTGTTAGTTTTTAAGCTGTATTTTTTATTTCGACTTTCCATGAAGATATGCTGGCGAAATAGAAAAAGTGGAAACTCCACAGGCCGCTCAACACAACAAAAACGGAAATGTTGCAGGCTCGGTTTGATTGAGCCTGTTCATGGACGGTTGTGGAAATGCATGCTACCATCCACGCCCTCTAGCCCCGGGTTGAGCAGAACTCAACATTTACATATGCTAAAAGTACAAAAACAATTTAGAGACATCCGCAGATGTGTTCATACGGCGGTGAACATGGAACCTTCAATGCTACACCAGTGTGTAATTCCATGAAAAGCGGCGTATGGCCCCCAGTTAAAATAATGGGTTTGCCCTAAACGAGAAAACAATGAGCAGAACTAAACAAACTGGAATTTAGAAAGGGGATCTGAGGTTATGGAGCCTGCATATCACTGGAACTGCCAAAAGACAAAATTAAAAAGCAGGCACCATATCCAAGGGGTGATTAAACAATACCCAAAGCTATGAAAGCGGGAGTATTGGAACCACCCAGGCCGAAATGTTCATGCTCAGAAACTAAACAGTACCAGTAACACGACATAAAAGTCGTGCTGAACGATCTGAGAAGATCGAAATATAACAACCCTGATTGAATGTACGGGGAGACTTTTTACGGCCGCCACACGGCACAAACAACGCTGCTGTGATAATAAAATAGAAAAAGTGGAAACTCCACAGGTCGCTCAACACAACAAAAACGAAAATGTTGCAGGCTCGGTTTGACTGAGCCTGTTCATGGACGGTAGTGGAAATGCATGCTACCGTCCACGCCCTCTAGCCCCGGGTTGAGCAGAACTCAAAATTTACACATGCTAAAAGTCATACGTGTAAATGCCTAAGCACATTATAAAAGTAATCTTGGTCGCCAACTTTGCAAAATAAAGAAGTATTCAGCTGTTTAAATTGGACGTTTATTAAAATCGATGCGAAAATCATATTCAACGGCCCGATTCGAAGTGTTTACACGTCATACGATCAATCAACTTGGGATAGTCCTGGCAAGTTTCAACTCTGTCCGTACGTCAACACCAACGTTCTGGTCCTCCAAAGGGACCCGGGTATGGTCACGTATGATAAACTTCACCGAAGAGGGCATTTTTAAATGATGCCCATCCCGCCGAGGAGTCAAAATATAGGATACCGTTTACGGCAGAGGGAAATTTGCATAACTTAGAAAGTCTGTAATTAACAGTATCAATAGAGCATAACTGAAGACAGATTTTAAATTTAAAAAGAAAACTATTCACAGTGAATCTCTAATGAGTTAAGATATTTTTTATGTTTTACGTGGTATAAAACATTTTTCACTGTCATTTACTATGTCATTAACAATACTAGAGATGTTAAAAGATACGTTAAAGGGCTAGATCTTGGCAGTGAGCTAAGGGGTTGCCTTCATTAGCACAGTTGGGGGCTAATGACTTCCATGGTATGGTTCCAGTAAACAGAGGTCATTGTTTATTGGAAAGTCAATCTACCTTACATGTGTATAACTGTATCAATAAGTGAGAAGAGGAAAGAGTGTATTTTATTGTCAAACTTTTTTTAATAAGTATGTGATAACTTAAAAAAATTGTATCAATTTTGGGCATTTCTTTATCAAAAGAAAAATGTTCATTTCTCAACGGAAACATTTATGGTTTCGATGGAGGCCTTGAGAAACAAAAATCAAACAACACCAAATCATAGAAAGAAAGAGTTGTTTTGACATGAAAATTGAACAGCATGTAAAACATGTATATTACTTTACGAAACAAGTGTCAGTATACTGATATAAACATTGAATTCCGGAAAAGGGCTGCCTAAAAGGGCTCCACTTCCGGACAGTTAAACGCCTTTAAAAACTCACCATTTTCAAAGAACTGTTACACATGTTTGTTTTGATGCATTTGCAATAGCGTGCGAGTGGTGAAATTTCACGTAACAAGGTGGAACATAGTTTTCAGCAATTGTTTATCTTTTTTTCTTTACAAATGGCATTCATTTTCAAAGGGAGACAACTTTTTCTCAAAGATTACTTAAAATAATCGGAAAAAGTTGTTTCCCTTTGAAAATGAATGCCATATGTAAAGAAATAATGATAAACAATTGCTGAAAACTGTGTTCCACCTTGTTATGCGAAATTTCACCACTCGCACGCTATTGCAAATGCATCAAAACGAACATGTGTAACAGTTCTTTGAAAATGGTGAGTTTTTAAAGGCGTTTAACTGTCCGGAATTGGAGCCCCTTTAGGCAGTCCTTTTCCGGAATTCAATATTTATATCAGTATACTGACACTTGTTTCGTAAAGTAATATACATGTTTTACATGCTGTTCAATTTTCATGTCAAACAACTCTTTCTTTCTATGATTTGGTGTTGTTTGATTTTTGTTTCTCAAGGCCTCCATCGAAACCTTATTACAAATTTCACCATGTTTTAGGAACAAAAGGAAGTTCTGTTATGTTTTTCAAGTACTATCTGGCGATGTGCATACATTCAAATTTGATTTTTAGCTCGACTATTCATAGAATAGTAGAGCTATTGGACTCGCCCATGCGTCGGCGTCCGCGTTCCGATTTTGGTTAAGGTTTTGTATGTAAGCTGGTATCTCAGTAATCACTTGTGGGAATGGATTGAAACTTCACACACTTATTCACTGTGACAAACTGACTTACATTGCACAGATTCCATAACTCTTTTTTGCTTTTTTTTACAAAATTATGCCCCTTTTTGGACTTAGAAATTTTTGGTTAAGGTTTTGTATGTAAGCTGGTATCTCAGTAACCACTTGTGGGAATGGATTGAAACTTCACACACTTATTCACTGTGACAAACTGACTTACATTGCACAGGTTCCATAACTCTTTTTTGCTTTTTTACAAAATTATGCCCCTTTTTCGACTTAGAAATTTTTGGTTAAGATTTTGTATGTAAGCTGGTAACTCAGTAACCACTTGTGGGAATGGATTGAAACCTCACACACTTATTCACTGTGATGAACTGACCTACACTGCACAGGTTCCATAACTCTATTTTGCTTTTTTTACAAAATTATGCCCCTTTTTCGACTTAGAAATTTTTGGTTAAGGTTTTGTATGTAAGCTGGTATCTCAGTACTTACTAATGGGAATGGATTGAAACTTCACATACTTGTTCACTGTCATGATCTGACATGCACTAAGCAAGTCCCGTAACTCTACTTTTTTTTCAAAATTATGCCCCTTTTTCGACTTAGCAGTTTTTGGTTAAATTTTGTATGTAATCTGATATTTCAGTATCCACTAATTGGATTGGATTGAAACTTCACACACTTGTTCACTGTCATGATCTAACATGCACTGTGAAGGTCCCATAACTCTACTTTGCATTTTTACAAAATTATGCCCCTTTGACTTAGCAGTTTTTGGTTAAGTTTTTGTATGTAAGCTGGTATCTCAGTATCCACACTTTGGAAAGGATTGAAACTTCACACACTTGTTCACTGTCATGATATGACATGCAGTACAGAGGTTCAATACCTCTACTTTGCATTTTACAAAATTATGCCCCTTTTTCGACTTTTGTATTCATTCAATTGACAAGGCTGTTGAATAGTCGAGCGTTGCTGTCCTCCGACAGCTCTTGTTAAGAAACATGTGACATTCGCTCAACTAAATAAAATCTATATGAAGATAATATTAAAGTTGTATTTTACTATATAGATAGATAGAGTGTTCCTCAGAATAGATGAAACACTATAATTTGATTTTATCATGATGATTGCACATATAAGAGACAATCATTTTCCCATTCTTGTTGTATTGTAAATAAATATAATCGTAAGTACGACGTTTTTCATTATTATAATATAAGCAGATACTGTTTGTCATTAAAAAGAAATTAATGAATTGTCACTATACCTGTATAATTTTACTATATTTTTATTACTATCATTAATAATAATAATTATTATTATTTTACATTTAATAAATGGAAAATGAATTTCTTTTAACTCTACTTCACACATCTTCATGGTCTATTGGGGACCCCTGTTGTGCGATAAGCAGCAGATAAGACGGGAGTTGTTTATTGGATTGGGGTTGGGGCGGGTGGGAGTGGAGGGGGCACATATAGTAGTGGATCTAGGCCTTTAACAAACAATTTGCAAACCTTGAAGCCAACTACAATATTTTATCGAGTGGTTTATATAGGGCATACTCCAATTTTCTTGTTATCTTACCGTTAGGTGAGATACGTAGGTGTTCTTATTTAGTTTGTTTCCAAGTCATCAGTTTGATTTTATTTGAATTTCAGAGAAACAAACGGTAAGATAACAAGGAAATTGGAGTATGCCCTATATAAACCACTCGATAAAATATTGTAGTTGGCTTAAAGATTGCAAATTGTTTGTTAAAGGCTACTACTATATGTCCCCCCCCCCCATCCAATAAACAACTCCCGTCTTATCTGCTGCTTATCGCACAACAGGGGTCACCAATAGACCATGAAGATATGTGCAGTGGAGTTAAAAGAAATTCAGTTTCCATTTATAAAATGTAAAATAATAATAATTATTATTATTATTATTAATGATAGTAATAAAAAATTATAGTAAAATACAGGTATAGTGACAACTCAATAATTTCTTTTTAATGACAAACAGTACCTGCTAATATCATAATATTGAAAAACGTCATAAGTACCATTATATTTATTTACAATACAAAACGAATGGGAAAATGATTGTCTCTTATATGTGCAATCATCATGATAAAATCAAATTATAGTGTTTCATCTATTCTGAGGAACACTCTATCTATCCATATAGTATAACAAAACTTTAATATTATCTTCATATAGATTTTATTTAGTTGAGCGAATGTCACATTTTTTTTAAAAATCAAATTTGAATGTATGCTCATCTCCAGATAGTACTTGAAAAACATAAAAGAACTTCCTTTTGTTCCTAAAACATGGTGAAATTTGTAATAAATGAGTTTCTGTTGAGAAATGAACATTTTTCTTTTGATAAAGAAATGCCCAAAATTGGTATAATTTTTTAAAGTTATCACATTCCTTTTTAAAAAAATTTGACAATTAAATACATTCTTTCCTATTCTGACTTATTGACACAGATATACACATGTATGGTAGACTGACTTTCCAATAAACAATGACCTTTGTTTACTGGAACCATACTGTGGAGGTCATTAGCTCCCAACTGTACCAATGAAGACAACCCCTTAGCTCACTGCCAAGATCTAGGCCTTTAACGTATTTTTAACATTAATTTTCTAATATTGTTAATTACATAGTAAATGACTGTGAAAAATGTTTTATACCACGTAAAACATAAAAAAATATCTTAACTCATTTGAGATTCACTGTGAATAGTTTTCTTTTTAAATTTAAAATCTGTCTTCAGTTATGCTCTATTGATACTGTTAATTCCAGACTTTCTAAGTGATGTAATTTATGGGATCCGAATGAAATTGGCTAGTGTCACAGGCGGTGTTCTATGTACTAAACACATCAGTAAGTATGAATACGATATTCAGATAAACTTTCAATTTTAATGAAATGTATTTAAACGATTCCACGGGTACTAAACAGTGCCTGCGGCACTGACTGTGCCGACGAGGATTGAAGGCACCTCGCTTCCTGTACCGCAGGTACTTCGTCAATGTTTACAAAACGAGCGAGGTCGGCGAGTGATTTTTGTCATTTTGTCATTTTGTTACTGCATGGAGTATTTTTTCAAAAATCGGGGAATGTAGCGGGGTGTAGATGTATCTTATCTACATATCCATGCTAAAATTTGTGGCAAATGATCAATTTCCTAGAAACGTAAGGACAAATAAGTTGAGAATGAAACGTGATTTTTTCACATCAGTGACTGTTTACACTCGATTTCTTTTCGCTGACCCAAACGATGTCGTCTCTGCCGTCGTAAATTATATTTATAAATGACATGTGATCTGCTAAAACATAAAATGTGTCCAGAAAATTCCGAATTTGAACGTTATGCCACTTTTGGAAAAGTGCCGCAGGCATTTTGACGATGCCGTAGCCCCTTCGAGGTGCCGTAGGCACTTTCAAAAAGTATCGGGACATAAATTTGGCCGAAACTAGACAAACAGACAAATGGAAGAACAGAGAAACAACATTTCCTTCAAGAAAACGAAAAGAAAAACGGGTGTGGAATAGTATGCAGTGGAATGCAAGTCAACTGGAGTCAGGTACCCTCATATTGTCGCATTTCAGAAAGCGGTCCGCAGAATAAAAACCCTACTTTCATTTTCACGTAAAACAACTCGAAAACAAGCGAATATTAGCATGAAAAATGTCCTATTTTATGTAAAATTAATTCCACGAGTGGAATGATGCCCATTTGGCTCCCGATTTATGCGAAAATGCGCGAAAAATAGAAAACTTAAGATCTATTTATTAGGGACTTCTTTCGACTACACCTACACCACGGAAGCACATTTTTGACCAGATTACTGCATTATAACCTCTGCCACGAGATAGGTAGGTAGCTGTCAGAATACTTCAAGAAATTATCATGATAAAGCGAAGTTTTCTAATAAGAGTCTCAATAGTCAGAAGTTTCCTGTAAATATTATTGCGATGATTCACATTATAATCTCGATACCATTTGTGTAAGAGCCCATTGTGGACAGCTGACATTTACTAGCTAGACAGTTATTACGGTATAAAATCAGAAACTATATCGATGTTTGAAATTTTCTGTAGTTATTTTAATAGCCTAACGTTTCCTGGAAATATTAAGTATATCTACAAAAAAAAAATATTTTAAAAATGTTTTCAGAAAAAATGAGAATTTAATAAGTATAGCTCATAAACGATCAAACGGGAGAATTTTAATAGTTTTTACATGTACGTAAAACCCTATTTTATTCCCTGCAAACAAAACTTTGAAAAAAAAAACAGCAACAACATATCGAGCAGCATAGGGTTTTTATTCTGCGGACCGCTTTCTGAAATGCGGCAATATGAAGGTACCTGACTTCAGCTGACTTGCATTCCACTGCATACTATTCAACACCCCTTTTTCTTTTCGTTTTCTTGAAGGAAATGTTGATTCTCTGTTCTTCCATCTGTCTAGTTTCGGCCAAATTTATGTCCCGATACTTTCTGAAAGTGCCTGCGGCACCTCGAAGGGGCTGCGGCATCGTCAAAATGCCTGCGGCACTTTTCCAAAAGTGGCATAACGTTCAAATTCGGAATTTTCTGGACACATTTTATGTTTTAGCAGATCACATGTCATTTATAAATATAATTTACGACGGCAGAGACGACATCGTTTGGGTCAGCGAAAAGAAATCGAGTGTAAACAGTCACTGATGTGAAAAAATCACGTTTCATTCTCAACTTATTTGTCCTTACGTTTCTAGGAAATTGATCATTTGCCACAAATTTTAGCATGGATATGTAGATAAGATACATCTACACCCCGCTACATTCCCCGATTTTTGAAAAAATACTCCATGCAGTAACAAAATGACAAAAATGACAAAAATCACTCACCGATCTCGCTCGTTTTGTAAACATTGACGAAGTACCTGCGGTACAGGAAGCGAAGTGCCTTCAATCCTCGTCGGCACAGTCAGTACCGCAGGCACTGTTTAGTACCCGTGGATTCAGGTAGATACGTTAGAGGATATATTAAATGGGTAATATTCATTACTGGGTTTCAAATGGGATGGGTCAATATGATAAATTTACGCCGACACCACCCGCCATCAACCCCCCACCCCACATATTTATCATATTGAACATATATGTTTTCTAGGTCACTAACACAGCCAGTAATTGATTTGTTTTATCTACCACTTAGATTTAGCTTAACCCAACGTGAACATCTATTGACCCTCAATAAAATTATTGGGTTTACCGTGTGATTCCTTTTAACCGATGATGATATGAGGTAAAACGAATTTTGCTTATAATGGCTTTATGCGCATCTTACTGCACATAGAGTGTTTTGAGTGAATGTTTTATAAAAGCAATTTTCGGTTACTGTCCATTTAAATGTGTCAAATTAACGATAATGCCGCATACGTATTAGAAGTAGGTGCTTAAGAAATAAAGGAATCGGATTAATAAAATAATAGTTCTTTTCTTCAATCTTCTACGCAGTGATCTCCCTTACCTATATGTAGAGATTTCTGAAGTTGAAGGGAAGCAACTCCTGTGTGCAATTTGACATTTCTCAAAAAGACTGCCCTAGGCAAAATAAGAAAAGTCATATTTAGAAACTTATTATTTCGTACTAGTAACAGTAAGAGTTTTGTATATTAGGTTAAAAGCTATAATTTCCTCCACCCTTTTTACACACACATCTATTTCAGTTTGATTTTTACTTGAAAAAATGTGAATGAGCCATCCACGGGTGACTCATTTCAAGACCCAACGTTATGTAGAAATATCATCCATGGATGACTCACTTACAAGGTTGACGTCCATAGATGACTCACTTTCAAGAGAATGAATGACTGAAGGTATGCCAGTTATCAATTGACGTCCTATATGTCTAGTGATGAGCCATGCATGTAAGTCTCAATTAAAAGCACAGCCCGGTTGATACCTCTTTATTTAACAAGGTTTTATATGAATTTGGAAATACTGAATCTGAAAATCAGGCGTTCTTTAATTTATACAGATTATGATGTGTTAAAGAAAATCATTCAAATTGTTATCAAAGTGTTATTATAATTTGAAGACAAGAGGCTTTCGCGATCATTTCACGCTAAAATTTTTGTTGATCAGGAAGTCCCAGAAATAATTATAGTTGGTGCTATTTGGTTATCATATGGTTTTTTAGTCTACGTTATTATATATTAGTCTCTACTCATTAATTTCGTTGTTACACGACATATATACTTGCAGAAACATTACGCTCAACAGGAAATAAATAGATTTGATCAGAATATATCATATTATACTGGATTTGATAAGTCAGCTATAAAAAGACGTAACATAAAGTAATAGCATAGACTCTTTGTACTTTAAATTTTCTTTTACCTTACCGTATTAATATATGCAATAAATGTTGCCGATCAGGGCTACATACAGTTAGGAAACGACAAAATTAATAATGATATTTCATAACATGTATGAAGGGAAATGTGTAAAAATATTCGTTTATTCTAAGCATGGTTTAGGGAACCGGCGTATTCTAAGCATGGTATAGGGAAACGGCGTATACATTGATATCATCAACTCTCAAACAAAGACATTTACAATGAATTGATAATCAGATTGCGTTTTGGAATCATGACATGCAACAAAACTAAATGACAGTTTACAGTTTAACTGAGTCTGTTCCTTAACGTATTGAAACGTGCAACACACTTCGCATGACTATATCATCACTATATGAAGTAAAACATGAATCCACTGCCTAGAAAGCGTTCAAATAAACTTGCACGCACAAAAATATACATATTCACAATTTCTTTCTATATACTGTTTAGTACTTTAGTATTTAATCGCTATATTCTCTATTTCGGTAGCTCTAAAATTAAAAAAGTTTGACCAAAGATTTGCAAAGACAGCCATATTTTTATCATAAAATATATTTCTCTTTTACGAAAAAAATGAACTTAGATTGAGAGATGTTTCTTATATTGCAAAAGTGTTTAAATGTCATCTTTATATTTCTTCGCATTTTACAAAAATTATACTTCGATAAAAATTTGATATGTAATTATTGTTCGTAGTCTTATTTACACAAGCATTTGAAAAAACAAACTTAGTTATGTGAAAATATTAACCATTAACCTGCTAAATTCCTATAATGAACTGGTCCATCTTTCAATTTGGACAGAACCATTAACTATTAAAAGGGGTGCATACCAAACAGATACTGACTGAATGGCGAACATTACAGGTCATGACCAGACTGCACAGATGTGCAGGCTGATCATGATTTGCACTGGTCGCAAAAGCAGAATCAATTATGTCCAGCATGATGAGGGTTAAGTTGATAAATAGCTCGCTCCTGTAGCGGAACAAACATAGTGTGCACGCGAGTTAGGTTATGTTGACTACTATCCTGAAATTACTAATAGTCGTAAATTAGATCGCAGTAGATACGCAGGTACAACTTCCAGTAAGTTGACAGTAATGTTTTTACTTTTGGTCTACTCGGATCATGCAATCCGTTTAAAGCTATGTGATGAACGTTTCGCCTTACCTTGTGTGATATTATTACCTGACAGTTCAAAGATACAGTTAAAAAAAATATTAGTTTGGTTGCGTTCGATCATTTCAGTCTAATGAAAATTAATAACAACTTGGTCTTCGTATAACTGCTTACAAGACCAAAGAAGGAAATGTGATAACATTCATAAACTGTCTAGAATTACGCAAATACATGCTAAAGATCGTGAGCGAAATATAACCTAGTTCGCTTAATATTAAAAATCTGCTTTTAAATGTTGAGTAGACACTGGGTCCAGCTGCGACCATTACATATGAATTAATGTAAATAATATTTCTTCGTACTAGAGTCTAGTAAAGGTCAGAAAAAAAGATTATACTTTTTAACGAGCATCATGACAGAATGAATTTCTTTTTTTTTGCACTTTGTCACAGAACATGAGAATTTTAAGAATGCTGCATGGGATGAATAAATCGAATAATAAAATTAAATTGTACTAAAAAGGATTGTGCACAATTGGACAGAAAAGTATACATGGAGGATTCAAGTTGTATAGTCGTCTGCCAAATTGCCAAAAGAAACATGCTTTGCCTGGCGTTTCATAGTTCTACTTCAGCGTAATCATATTGTGTATACAATAATCATAGAAGCACTTTCTCGATGTATGTTGTAACACCACCTCTGCATTTGGACATTTCCATCTTAACACTTCTGTTTTTTTTTAAACTACCTTCAGAATAATAAATTCGATCTTAAAGATAGTTGGAAACCTTATAGCAAAAATAAATTTTCAAGTATTAACATGATGTTTTTTTTTCGGGTGAAATCATTCAGAACTGTTACAGTTTTTTACACAAAAATGTGGCCACATTATCACAACCATTTTATATGAAGACAATTTGAAGAGTAATTTGTTCATAAAATCACCGATGATCAGATATGAATCCTCAGTCATAACTTTTGAGAGAATTAAAATAACTTATTTTCATACAACAGAAGAGTAAATATATATTGATAAATATCAGAGAGGACGTTAATTGAACAAACATAATATCATTAGCCTAAATATTCATACTATTTACTCATTTCTTAAACCTTTACTCTCCTCCTTAGCCTCTCCTCCTTTTGTTGTATTTGATTGCATTTCAAGAATGCACCTGGCTGCATTGCATTTAATTTGTTTCCTTTTAATTTATCATAGTGTTGTTTGTTTAGTTCCCTCTTAAATAGTTATTGTTTTTCGTTTTTTAATTTGTTTCTGATATCCAAATGTGGGTTTTAGTTTTAGTCTTTTGATGCGGACATACAACATATGTTTTAGGTTAACATTTACGTTTGTAAACTTCTTCACTAAATTTTGTCATGAAAAGATACACGTCTTACTGGACGCCTTTAAAATACCGAGCTCTACAAAGCAGGCATATATAACGAAATGATATCTGCATATTTATGTTTGCAATAAAGTTGTTGCTATTTTCAATGTGAGTACACATCAGTTATCTACATGTATGTTCCGGTAATTGACCTCAAAACGTAAAAATACATTTACAAGAGGGCCAAGATGGCCCTAGGTCGCTCACCTAAGAAACACTCCATAACAGTGTAAAACATGTTTGACCTAGTGATTTCATGGAAACAAATATTCTGACCAATTTTCATTAAGATTGGACCAAAAAATTGGTCTCTTGCGATAAAACAAGCATTTTCTTAGATATGACCTAGTTTTTGACCCTAGATGACCCATGTTCAAACTCGACCTAGATTTTATCAAGGCAATCATTCTGACCAAAATTCATGAAGATCAACTGAAAAATACAGCCTCTATCACATACAGAAGTTTTTTCTTTGATTTGACCAAGTGACCTAGTTTTTGACCTCAGATGATCCATATTCAAATTCGACCTAGATTTCATTAAGGCAATCAACCTGACCAAATTTCATAAATATCAACTGAAAAAAACAGTCTCTATCGTATACACAAGATTTTTCTTTAATTTGACCTAGTGACCTAGTTTTTGACCTCAGATAACCCATATTCAAAACCGACCTAGTTTTCATCAAGGCAATCACTCTGACCAAATTTCATGAAGATCAATTGAAAAATACATCCTCTATTGCATACACAATGTTTTTCTTCGATTTGACCTAGTGACCTAGTTTTTGACCCCAGATGACCCATTTTCGAAATCAGCCTAGATTTTATCAAGGTAATCATTCTGGCTAAATTTCATGAAGATCAGTTGAAAAATACAGCCTCTATTGCATACACAAGGTTATTCTTTGATTTGACCTAGTGACCTAGTTTTTGACCCCAGATGACCCATTTTCGAACTTGGTCTAAATTTCATCAAGGCAATCATTCTGACCAAAATTCATTAAGATCAATTGAAAAATACAGCCTCTATCGCATACACAAGGTTTTTACGTGATATGACCTAGTGACCTAGTTTTTGACCCCAGATGACCCATTTTCGAACTCGGCCTAGATTTCATCAAGATTATCATTCTGACCAAAATTCATGAAGATCAATTGAAAAATACTGCCTCTATCGCATACACAAGGATTTTCTTTGATTTGACCTAGTGACCTAGTTTTTGACCCGAGATGACCCATTTTCGAACTCGGCCTAGATTTCATCAAGGCAATCATTCTGACCAAAATTCATGAAGATCAATTGAAAAATACAGCCTCTATCGCATACACAAGGTTTTTCTTTGATTTGACCTAGTGACCTAGTTTTTGACCCGAGATGGCCCATTTTCGAACTCGGCCTAGATTTCATCAAAGTTATCATTCTGACCAATATTCATGAAGAAGAATTGAAAAATACAGCCTCTATTGCATACACAAGGTTTTTCTTTGATTTGACCTAGTGACCTAGTTTTTGACCCGAGATGACCCATTTTCGAACTCGGCTTAGATTTTATCAAGGTTATCATTCTGACCAATATTCATGAAGATTAATTGAAAAATACCACCTCTATCGCATACACAAGGTTTTTCTTTGATTTGACCTAGTGACCTAGTTTTTGACCCGAGATGACCCATTTTCGAACTCGGCCTAGATTTCATCAAAGTTATCATTCTGACCAATATTCATGAAGAAGAAATGAAAAATACAGTCTCTATCGCATTCACAAGGTTTTTCTTTGATTTGACCTAGTGACCTAGTTTTTGACCCGAGATGACCCATTTTCGAACTCGGCCTAGATTTCATCAAGGTTATCATTCTGACCAATATTCATGAAGATTAATTGAAAAATACAGCCTCTATCGCATACACAAGCTAAATGTTGACAGACGACAGACGACGGACGACGGACGCCGGACATCGAGCGATCAGAAAAACTCACCTGAGCATTGCTCAGGTGAGCTAATAAAACGAAAGCTTTTTGTCAGTGTCTACTTTCTTAGCTTCATCGTTCTTTAGCTCCATCCTGTTTTATTGAATTTAGACGAAAATAAACAAAAATTAGATCAATTATTTTTTGACGTCTGCTAGGTACAAGGGCATACATTTGTGCCAAATCACCAATTAGAATTTCCCCTAGGGTCGGTTTCTGCTTCATCGGTGCAGTTTGATGTTTGAAATTGGATTTCATACTATAATACTCTGTATACGTGCGTAGCCGAGCAGTTATGATAGGTTTTCATTATTGTACATTTTTCTAGTGTATCTCACCTTCTTCCGTACACTCTTACACGAGCTCCTGCAACCCTCAGATTCTTAAAAAGAAATACAGAAATTAGCCCAGTATATGACCTGCTTGCTTTACAATTTTTACTGATAATGTAACGTTTGTTCGTGTTTCTTTCATATTATAGTTCGTATTTACCAAATGACAACTAATGCATTTAATACCGAAACAAATCTTATCTCAAAACCAGATGTATGTAACTTATTTCACGTTATTGAAATGTTCCGTGTTTCGTTAGATTGAAAGTAAGTTATAGTACTTCACTTAGCTATTAAAATGCTAAAAGCTGTCTTTCATTACGGGAAAATCAATCTACAAATTAACATTTTTTATCAGTTTTCCAAGCGGTAATGAATACTTAATGAGTGCAAGTACTTAACAACGAACCACCTTGACAAGTCACGATATACTTTCGTTCCCACAATATTTATGACTGGAGAAAAAAATGAAATAACTTTGAATGTATATTGAAATATATTTATAATCCTATAACCTGTGTAGGCTTTTGGTAAGCCAACCTTCAAAATGCGTAACTGGGTGGTTACATAGGCACTTAGAGTTCCAAAGTGTGATCCTTTTTATGTATACTAATAAAAGTACTTACAATATCAAAATGCTTGTATGAGCTGTGCATTGTCAATGTCACATTTGCTCAAATGGACACACTCACTCCAGTAATACGTAAGCCAAGTGGCAAATGTGCCGGCGGCCTCCAGGTTAAGCGGCCGGTACCTTAGACCAAAGCTAGACCAAAAACTTCCCTGATACCGAATTAAAATTTTGATTTTGATTAAGAATGAATCGGACTTGTCTAAGCTGAGTAAGTGATCGGATTTCTCCTGGGACTAATTTTACTTTAGATGTTGTAAGATTTTCTCAGTTTCTCAGAAAAAATCACATGAATAAAAAAACCCGTATAGGTGATAGATAGTTACAAAATTATTCACAAATTGAGACTTGCTTTATCAATGCGGTTGTTTTAGAAAAACATGCATACTGTTGCATATCAATTGCAAGTTCCTCTTATACCCTGATACAGAGGTGTGAATACTCTGAAGCATATAGAATATTAAATCATATATTGTCATGTACTAAATATATCTGTGAATTTCTCTATTGATAAATCATAAATTATCAGTTTAAACGATAATGGAGTGTGAGAAAGCTCGAACCAGTGCAGAGAACAAGTGAAGAACAAATATTTAATTGCTGAAGAAATAGTGCAGGTACATTTTATGACTTGTTACATAAAACATTAGAAGGCATTGTAGTTAGTAAGAAAGTTGACATTGATTATTCCTAGTAAAATAGCCCTATATCGATGTTTATTTCTATGTATAATAAATAAGCAGTTTAGAATAATATATCAGAAATATATGCATTACTTAACTAAAGGTTAAAAATAGTTTTAAATCCCTGCAGATGCCTCAGTTTCTACAGTAATTAATGTGACGAATAAGATTATTCATGTAAAAATAAATTTAATATAAAATAGATAATGAAAGTTATTTAAAATAACTCCAAAAATGAGAAGAAAATAACTGTCATCTGTTTGGGCCTCATACCGATCTAAAATGAATTTCTGAGCCTGGTATCTACATGGGTCGAATCGAAGAGATAATAACAACATTTTTATGTATGATAGCGTAGGGTACCTAGCAATGCCTAGATATTTGTAAGGCCTCTTTTCTTAGTTCGCCATCTATCTTAATATAAACAAGTTGATACCTTAAATTTTCCACAGTTAAAGCCCGACCAGCTCAATACGCAGGGTCATGAATTCGACTTCCGAGTGAGGCGTATGTTATCCGTGACGATTTGACAAAAATACATTGTGTTTGAAATCTTTAGTCCTGCACCTCTGATTAATGTGGAGATGTTGGAAGGTGCTACATGTGGTACAGAATACAGGACATGTTACGTTAAGCACCTGTCATTTCATAATTGAATTTCTGTTTAAACAAATGTGCTTAACCCACTTCTTGCATAAGTAGTGTATCCCACAAAACTACAGGCAAGTATGAATAATTCATGTTTTAGAATAATATAAAGGCACATTAGCCTTGTCACGGGTTTGAACGCACTACTTTTCATATTGTGATTTCAATAGATAACTTACTTTTACAAGTAGATTTCTACTTTACATTTGATCATTTCCGACTTCAAAATATCTCCAAAGTAATATTATGAAATCATAGAGTTGATTGGGAACTTTGCTACAACCATCCGTTTGCTTCGTATGAAAGCTTTACAAGCACAATGCATTGGAACATTAATGAACCATGGACTGATCGTAAGAAATAAAAAATTTGCGCGCTATCTCGCAGTAGGTGGTATTATTTATAAATGTATCTCATAAATATCTACTTAGTTTAATCATATTTTATTGCTTCTAATTTAAATACAAATACACAAATCATACAATGAAAAAGGATTGCTTATTTTAACAAATTAATAACAGTATGATTAGAATTCAAATTACATAAAAGCAAAAGGGTTGGGCCACAAGTTTTGGAAACATTAGAGGTTGGCCCGTCCCATAAATATCTATCAACATTGATGCATATTTATGATAAAGTCAATTTACAATTTTTGTAGGTATTGTATGCAAGCATAAAGGAAGATTTCTTTCCCTTTTTTGAAATGCTTTATTACTTTTGTAATGGCAGTAAATGTTTGACATATCGAGATTTCACGTTACACTGTGGATTATGGGCCAGAAGAATCTGTTTAATTGAAAATACAACAATGCTGCTTCAAAAGTAAGCATTTAGGATGATCAGAGGCAGAATCCTTTATACAGGAGTCTGCTATCTTTCCAAATAAGTTACATAAATTATCAAGACTTAACGTGATCTAGCAACGTTGATTGTTATGCTTGCGAGCAAAGCAATTCGGAACTGTCAATTTTCCTAGATCATTTGGCCACCATATTTTCTTTTGCATAACAGTTCAAACATAACCTATGAAAACATATTCTATTTTTACCTTGAAAATAACAGGTACTCAAACGATGGGACAATTTAATGAGAATTCTATTCACAAGCTAATATTGATGCAGAGCTGAAAGTAACAGTGACTGTGTTCGCTATTCAGTCAGTAAATTTTCAGTGAACACTCCTTTGAATAAGAAGTGGTACTACCCGAACTGAATGATAGACCAGTCTATTTTAGAAATTTAGCAGGGTACAGGTTAAGACAACGAAGTTGGATGTTAGAAAAATGCTAAGACATTTGAATCAGTTCTATATATCTTATGCTGTCGTTTATCTCTTTTCTTGACTTAGATTTTATATAGGCGTTCTGATGATTTTTGTGTAATGCAAGCAATACCAATTTTTTTTTTTGGCACAGAAAAGTTAATTTAGCAACTGACATCAATTAAGAACTTTTGCAAATGTGCTACAACGTAAAAGCACTCGTTTAATGCTTAGTCTGAAAGTACAAAAAAATATTTTATAATGTATTCATTTTTGTATAAATATCAGCCAAGACATGAATGCAAAAATAGAAACCAGCTTTTATACAATAGGACTGGTTTTGAATAATTGATTATAACAAAGATACAAAGAACTTTTCGTTTTATTACGTATTTAAATGGACTCAAGAAACAAAAGAAAGCAAATATTTGATCTATGTGGCGCTAAACAACATCGAATACGATCGAAAAGCCATGAAAGGGCAATCTAGCCTGACGGACGTCTCATTTCGATATAAATATTTAATCCGAGGTTCTTGAAATAAAGTCAGCAAATGTACAGAAATAAATCAACTCGGTTATATGCGGTTTCAATATCTATTTTTGTCGGAACTTGCTTTTTTTAAACCTAAAGCATGATCAACAATAACTTAGCTATATTTGTTTTATCAATCTTGTACTATAAGCACGGCGATTAATACATTTATGGTTTGACAGGTAAAATAAGACTGCATTTAAATATAACAAATGCGCAGTACCGTCGTAAACGAAAACCATTTTTGTAATTAATAAAGTCTGAATCGTTAGACACAAAACAGCAATGCATTCATTCTCTTTTCATAAAGTTAATGTCCTTTTCCGCAAAACAACAGTTGTTGACATGCTTTGCAGAAGCAACAGAAGCAATAAACTATAAACAATTAACTTCAATGTCTCCTGTACAATGCAGCTATCGTATTCAGACATTTTAAAGTGTCATGTTTAAAGAGATTAGTATGGGGCTTGTTGATTAGTAGATCCAGTCTGCAGATTATCACTGCAGTAACAAATTTAAAAGTTGATAATTTGTTTCAGAAGAGAAAATTATTTTAAAACAAAGCCTACCATTCTACGATCTTATTTTTTTCAGGATCGGTTTTGTGTTACCCGTGGGGGAAAGAGTGAGGTTAAGTGCACCATAAACCGGTTTAAGCTCCCCATTGGTGTCTTTGCCACTGACCGTTCCAAGGCGGTGCCCCACTGTGTTCCTTTATTTGTTTGTTTTGTCCTTGTGTGTTTGCTTTGTGTGAGAGTGTGTGTTGGTGGTGTGCGCGTCCGCGTGCTGGGTTTACGTTTGGGGAGGCTGGATGTTTAGAACGTGGCTTTCCCTTGTTGGATATTCATCATTGTTTTAGCTGTCTAGGGCATTCATGTGTTGTTATTCGTTTTTTTTTTTTTTTTTTTTTTTTTTTTTTTTTCATTTCTTTCTTTTTAATTTCAAAGTATAAGACTTTAAAACTAATGACGTCCAAAACAAGCAACATACAAAAGAATCGACCTTCCGAAGCTGACTACCTAATTCTAAACCCCAATTCCACGAAACCAGTAATTGCCACAATTCCGAAACTTTTGGGCGTATTTCAAAATCTTTGCTATTATTGTTACCGCTCCCAATGTTTTCTAAAGCTATACTTATTTATATGGGCTTTTGGTAGACCACAGATAATTAGTAATGATAATAGTTTTTCTTTTGTATCTTACATTTAAGTTTCAACACACTGACTTTCTAAACATAATATTGAATTGGTATTTAAATTTCCCATGAGAAAATTACCTAACTTACATAAAAAGCTTTTGTCTATAAAATCTATAAGAAAATGCCCTTGAAGCCCAGACCGCAATCATACTATGTTTCATATAATGTGTTCACAATAGGTAACGAATATCGTTTGATTAAATAGAGTGGATAAGTATGAGATTTATGGCCGCTATGCAACATGCAAGACTGATGTTGTCAAAATTAACAAAATATATAACCTGTTAGTCCTTAAGTCATGCCATTTTTCCACAAACGTCCATAGTGTTTCGTGTGTACATACTCAGTAATATTTTATATGATCGACTAGCAGCATATTTTCCGCATAAAAATATTTTAGATGTTTGTTTACCCTTCAATAACATTCCTTCGATGTCAAGGTACGTCAATGGGGCCTCGTGGCCGAATGGTTTAAGGTGTCTGACTTTAAATCACTTGCTCCTCATCGATGTGGGTTCAAGCCTCTCACAGCTGGAAAATCGCCATATAACCTATACTTGTTCAACGATCGAATAAGTCTGTGTCCGCAGTACAATTTATAAAACAGTGACTGGTGATGAGATAAAATGTTGCGTGCAACAACTCATATTATTCTGCTACCAATTCCGCGTTTAACCTCTAGCCAATTTTATTTTTCTATGCCCTAGCATCCCATTACCACGCCCCCCCCCCCCCCCCCAAAAAAAAAAAAAACTACCACTCACCGCTACATTACAGCCCCCGCATGCACCCCAACACAAAAACGCACATACTAACAACTGCTTGCATTCTGAGTAGGCTATGTTATTTGAAAGTGACTACTTCTGTTGGGTATGTATTATAATAATTGTTCTTCAAGTAACATACAAATGAAAGTTACGTTACTTTAAAAATCAATTATGTTTGATATAACTGATATAACCTGCACTGTCATGCAAGTTCATTTACCGAGAAGGTATTGATTGTAATGTTGGCAAAAATATAGGAACGTTGAAGCGGGTTTATGTGCCGAATATCAAGGGAAACACTGTATACTTCTGCGTTTAAACTGAATTGTGCTTAAAATTGTCGTTAATCGCTAGAATGCCATCATGTTTGATGTATTATCATACCGAAGCCAAAACGTATACACTTGCCACGTAGTACGAAACAGGTACATGAAACTTTTAATAAATGTTTACCCGCGGACAAATTTTGATATTACGTCACAGCAGCCAGTCATTTAAAGCACGTAAATACATTACAAATGTACATCCGAGGTAATGTTGTTCATTTGAAGCAATTGTTTTATCTTATTCTTCAAATATAACTAGATCTATGTTCTGATTGTATTTAGGTTTTTTTTACTGTGATATGATATAACTACAACACAACTTGGACTAGACGTTCCTTGCAAAAGATTGGTAAGTGTACACAACGATGAATATTACATCATATTTTATTATTGATCATTACCTAAAGACGAACCATCATTATTTATTTATACATTTGAGAACATGTTTTTATTTGAGAAACTGTTGTGTGTTTTTGTCTGACTTTATTTGAAGAGGGATGAATTTGATTGATAAATGACGGGTTTAGAATACTGTGAAATCATTTATTTTTACATAGTTTCAAAAAAAAACGGATGTCACTTGGGGACGTGAATTCGCAATACGTGTAACGCAGATATACTGACGCATATATTAGATATATAGATGAACTAACGTAATAACTCTTAAGTAATTAAAGTTTAAGACCAAAATGTTACCTAAATACTGTCAAAATACATAGTTATTTACAACATGTTTTCAGTAACCTATTGAAATATAAGAGTGAAATATATCTACCGGTAAGAAACCATCAAATGGGTGATTAAGACAAAATTTAAAATAAAAATAATTTGTTTGTTTGCATGAACGATCAAAATATCTTCCACTCTCGTGAAAATATTGCAATTGGTGTTCACTTGTGAGATATTTCAACCTTACAATGAAATAAACAAATATCCTTTATATATTTTTATCTATTGACATATTTTCTTTTTAATTTAATGTACATCTTCTTAAATGCATATATATTAAATTCTTCGCTTATTATGAGTATGAAACCATGCTCGTTTTTAACATATGGATATGACGGATAATTTCGCGGCCAAGAGATATTAGTTTAATTTTCTTAAATGTTCATTTCAGTACATTGACTATTACATAACTGATACAAACAATAATTATGAATTCCAAAAATTCACATGCAAAAAATATGTCTAGCCCCATGTGGTTCTGGGACGATCTATGTTTGAAAAGAATAGGAACCACTGCCTTACCCTTGAATGATCGTAAGAGGCGACTAATAGGGCAACACTTGGTTTTGCTGTAACTCTGTGATTCCAGCAGGTATGCAAATTTTGATTCCATACCTCATGTTTTTATTTCGATGTAAATGAGATGTGAAACCAAAATTTGTAGTCCTGTTTGGCGCCATATAACCTATACTGTGTTGGTGCGCCGTAAAACCCAAATAAATAAATAAATATTTTTTTTTATGTCTAAGAAATATTTTCTGATATAGATAATTTTTTCTTCTTACTATTTATGCTAGTAGTGAGATACTGAAATTCGAAAAGAGTACAAGAAACTTGATCAACATTCGCCGAATATTCCTCAGGATATAGACAAAAAAAAAACGATTTACGAAACACATTTTCCAAACAAAAAATAGTATAAACCACTGATTGCAATTGTTCTATTTATCCATGAATGTCTGTAGGATACGTGTTACCATTTACCGATATAAATGTAATATATCTACCTAATGTTGTAAAATAGACAGCATGCGAATGACTGAGATTTATTCATGAAAACGAAAACACGATAATTAGCGTTAGCGCGAGGCAAAAGTCATGATAGAATATGTAAAACAAAAGGGTCATGATGACCCTGGATCGCTCACCTGTTCAAATGTCAAACTGATGCTAAAATATTATAAAAGTAGGTCAGTAAGTCACATTTATGGTCACTGAACGTCAGTTTAAGATCGGTATGCAAAACTGTACATGTCATCCAAATTTCCACACTGTATCTTAAAAACCAAGAAAGTAGGTCTGTAGGTCACATTCATGGTCACTGAAATTCAGTTTTAAGATCAGTCTGCAAAACCGTACATGTCATCCAAATTTAAAAGCTGATAACAAGCTTTTCCTTTGATTTGACCTGGTAACCTAGTTTTTGACACATATGACCCAGATTTGAACTTCACTTAAAGATCATTATGATTAACATTCTGACAAGTTTCATTAAGATATTATCATAAATGTGGCCTCTAGAGTGTTAGCTAGCTTTCCTTTGATTTGACCAGGTGACCTAGTTTTTCATTCCACCTGACCCAGATTTGAACTTGCCTAAATATTATCAAGATTAACATTCTGACTAAGGTTCATTAAGATATGGTCATAAATGTAGCCTCTAAATTGTTAACAAGCTTTTCCTTTGATTTGACCTGGTGACCTTGTTTTAGACCCAACATGATCCAAATTCAAACTTGATCTAAATATCATCAAGACAAACATTCTGACCAAGTTTCAGGAAATACATGTGGCCTCTAGAGTGATAACAAGCTTTTCCTTTGATTTGACCTGGTGACCTAGTTTTTTATCCCACATGACCCAGATTTGAACCTGACCTACAGATCATCAAGATTAACATTCTGACCAAGTTTCATAGAAATATTTTCATAAATGTGGCCTCTAGGGTGTTAACAACCTTTTCATTTGATTTGACCTGGTGACCTAGTTTTTGACCCACCTGACCCAGATTTAAACTTGACTTGAAGATTATCGATATTAACAATCTGACTAAGATTCATTAAGATATGGTCCTAAATGCGACCTCTAGAGTGTTAGGTAGCTTTTCCTTTGATTTGACCTGGTGACCTACTTTTTGACTCCATCTAACCAGATTTGAACTTGACCTAAATATCGTCAACATTATTATTCTGAATAAAGTTAATTCAGATATGGTCAAAAATTTGGCATCTAGAGTGTTAACTAGCTTTTCCTTTCATTTGATGATGACCTAGTTTTAGACCCCACATGACCCAGATTCGAACCTGACCTAAAGACCATCAAGACAAACAATCTGACCAAGTTTCAGGAAGATAAGTCATAAATGTATTCTCTACAGTGTTAACAAGCTTTTCCTTTGATTTGACCTGGTGACCTAGTTTTTGACCCCACATGACCCAGATTTGAACTTGACAGATCATCAAGATTAACATTCTGACTAAGTTTCAAAAAAATATTTTCATAAATGTGGCCTCTAGAGTGTTAACAATCTTTTCATTTGATTTGACTTGGTGACCTAGTTTTTGACCCCACCTGACCCAGATTTAAACTTGACTCGAAGATTATCAAGATTTACAATCTGACTAAGTTTCATTAAGATATGGCCCTAAATGCGGCCTCTAGAGTGGTAGCTACCTTTTCCTTTGATTTGACCTGGTGACCTAGTGTTTGACCCCATCTAACCAGATTTGAACTTGACCTAAATATCATCAACATTAACATTCTGAAAAAAAAGTTAATTCAGATGTGGTCATAAATGCGGCCTCTAGAGTGTTAACTAGCTTGTCCTATGATTTGACCTGGTGACCTAGTTTTAGACCCCACATGACCCAGATTCGAACCTGACCTAAAGATCATCAAGATATACATTCTGACCAAGTTTCAGGAAGATAAGTCTTAAATTTGGCCTCTAGAGTGTTAACAAGCTTTTCCTTTTATTTGACCTGGTGACGAATTTCTGATGTACACTTTCTTCTTCAGTAATCTGTTCTTTTTAATTACATTTTGTGATTAATTTTAAAGTAAACTAAGATTGTGTCTCTTTTTTGTCAAGAATGGATCCAGATATTGGCCGAGGTAGCTGAACTAATAAGAAGTTGGTCAATCAAATTAAAGGATATTGACCCTAAACATCCTGTATTGGCCGGAAAAAAACACAATATATTGCCAACATTATCGGTCGGCAATTAGTAAAGTGTTGCTTATTTCGCCACATATTACTTAGTTAATTAATTATACATTGTACGTATTCTTAATAAACATTATCTATATTTAAGTGCGAGTCTTTGTCATGGAGTATTCACATCACATTTCACTGTTAAACCTAGGACATTAACGTTTCCATTCTCTTTCAAAAGTGATCCTGGTTGTGGTAAATGCTACATTCCATTCCATAAACCTGATATTCGGTTTCGTTTTGTGAGAGTGACTTCATGCAACGTGGCAAAAAAGTGGTCATGTGCATCAAATTGCTAAAAATCCACAGATATGTCCATTTCTTTCTTCTACTTCTGAAAAATTGAATTAGTGAATATATTCACCTAATAAAATTTAGTACCGGCACGTCAGTCTAAAAATAGTTTAAATTTGCACATTTGTCATTGTCATGAAATGAAGTATTTCGTTTTTCAATGCAAAAAATAATAAAAAATAAAAAAAATAGCAAAGAAGTTGGTAATGCATAATGAACAAATATGTTCGGTATTTAACAAATACTACATTCCATTAAGATGTAACATGAACTTAAAATGTCAATATTGCATGTGTTAAGGCTTTTACGCAACAATTTCTTTACATCAATGTAGATAGAGAAGAAGCAGAAAGAAGGTAATCTGTTTTTCCTTAATTACTTAATGGAATACTAAGAAAGTCAAATTATATTTATTGTCGATTCCGTATTCTGACTTTGCCTGGACAACTTTCATTAATATTTAAGACACGGAAAATAAATATTTCCGTGTTTCAAGAGGTGTTTACAGTTAGTTTGAGTCAAAATAAACAAACCGAAAACTATTTGTGCTTATATAAAAAGTGTGATTACTAAAGTAGCACAACTTCAAAGATCAAGCTACTGCTAAAACAACTTTGGAATACACACTAAAGTCTGTCTCACCTATTACGTTTAGCTCGTTACACGTGTTTGTGTGTGCGTACGTGCGTGCGCGTTTAACGTCTTTTTCAACATTTTTCAGTCATATAAACGACGGTATCTACTTGTAGCAGTGAGCACAATGCCCAACTTTATAGTGCTGCCTCACTGGAATATCACGCCGTAGACACGTGACATGATACCCCACCCAGTCACATTATACTGACATCGGGCTGACCAGTCCTAGCACTATCCTCTTAATGCTGAGCGCCAAGCGAGGAAGCTACTAGTATCATTTTTTACGTCTTTGGTATGACGACCTCCCGCACTCGAAGCGGACGCTCTACCACTAGGCTTGTTACCCGTAAAGTTGTCAAGGAAGATTCTTATAATTATCCCGTATATCAATATATCTAGCCTTGATTTCATTTTTAAAATAATCTTTTTTTTGTTAAAATAATCCTATTGTTCTCTTTTTCCCCATGAACGTAATGCTAATACCCCCATCACACCAAGCTCGTTTACAGTACGTTCTAAGAAATGTAGCCGAACGGGCTCAAACTGTGTGGCAACGGAGCAGACGTAGTAGCGACGTTCTACAGTCTGTCTAAGAACTTTATGGACTGGCTCGGACGGAGCTGAACGGGAATGGTGCTCCAGAACTTTGAGCCTACTCAAAAATTTCTGCCGATCATTCCGTCCTACAGTTAGACGGACTGACAACGTACTTAAAACGAGATGGACGTACTAAGGACTGAACCGCCGTACTTCGATCGTACTAGAGACGTGGTATGACATGATGCGATCGGGGGTCAATTTAAGCACGTGTGCACACCGACCGGATCCGTTTGTAGCTCGTTTAACCCGCTCACAGAAAGACTTAACTCGACCGCATTACATCCTTAGTGCGTTGTTATTCCATCTGAATACGATCAAAATAAAATACTATGTTTGCAATACGTTTCAAAACAGTTCTAAGAGTTTACAATACGTTCTCAGTACGCTCCGCACGTTTTTAGTACGTTTAGTACGTTTATTCACAGTTCCTACAACGTCGATCCCGTCTGTAGTACAATTACACAAGTTAGGGTATAAATACATGCCGTTGTCGTACAGATTCAAGATTTGGGCACACGGTTTAGCCAAGTTTATGCCTTTTGGTTTCTGACTCTGTCCTCCTTCATCCTCGGACTTGGAGACAGAGTCGTCAGAAGGTGCAGGGAATATATATATCGACACTCATCCTCTCGGCTTTCACGTTCAGGGGCTGACTCAGGCGACTGTATCGGCATTGGTCTTTTACTGCTTTAATACTTTACCCACATAACTTAAAAAATGACAAACTAACTGCCCTAAATCAAAAGACTTTTGCCAGAGAGAATGCTACATTTCTCGCTTGCAATTTTGTTAAAGCTTTTTTTTACTAGCAATATTATTAAATATTATACAATGTTGACCTCCGACGAAGTTTGTAAAGCCCTTTCCTTTTTACTGAACAACATTTACATCTGGTTTGGGAATGCAGTTTTTAGACAAGTAATTGGTATTCACATGGGAACAAATTGTGCACCCCTTGTCGCAGATTTGTTTTTATATTGTTATGAAAGAGACTTTATGTTGAGCCTTTCTCCAGATACGCAGGCAGATATTATAACTGCGTTTGATAATACATCACGCTATCTGGATGATATTCTTAATATGGATAATCCTTTTTTTTTTTTTTTTTTTTGGTCAGTTAGTGGGTACTATTTATCCTAGGGAGCTTCAGTTAATTAAAACTAACAATTCGGATACTGATGCTTCAATTTTAGATTTACATCTCTCTATTTATACATACCAAAATTTATGACAAGAGGGATGATTTTAATTTTAGTATTGTAAATTTTCCCCATTTAGATGGGGATGTACCTCAGGCTACATCTTATGAGGTATATATTTCTCAATTAATTCGGTTTGCTAGAACGTGTAGTCATGTCAAGCATTTCAATGAACGTAATCAATATATTACAAGTAAACTTCTTCAGCAAGGCTACCGTTATTACAAATTTGCTTAAATATTTTGCTAAATTTTACTATCGTAATTCTGATTTAGTTTTAAAATCCAATAGTAATTTAAAGACACTTCTGCGAGAAGGTATTTCTAAACCCGTTTTTTATGGGGATGTGGTTTACAAACTTCGTAAGATCTTGGGTCATGGTAATTTTCCAAATGTTTTTGGTAAAATTATAAAACGTTTTATTAAAAGAGGTTAAGACCCAACTGTTTTGAGACATACCGCATGTTTAGTGTTCAACCAGTTTACAGTTGGACACTACGCTTCCCTCTTTGATTGTGTCTGACGGAAGAGTGGGAGGACTCTATGATAAGCAGTTTTTAAATCCTACCAGTTTTTATATGTCTTCTGGCCTGTTTCGTCGGGTCCTTAAGGGAGTTTCTCTTGTTGCTCTGTCTTCTGAAAAGGCATTGAGTACATACGTTTTTGGTTCTTAAGGTTTGCTTTTTATATATTTATACACGAGCATTTTTATATTTTTGTGTTTTACATGCCATGCCTTTTTGTTTCCATTACGTGTGTTAGAGATTCACCTGGAGGGGATTACTTAAATTTACACTGTCCCGTGTCTTTGGAACATGGTGGGGGTAAGCGTGACGTTGGGTGCTCACCATAAGCCGGTTTAAGCTCCCCAGTGGTGTTTTTGCCACTGACCGTTCCAAGGCGGTGCCCCACTGCGTTCCTTTGTGTGTTCGTTTTGTCCTAATGTGTTGGCTTTGTGTGCGCGCGTGTGCGTGTTTGTGGTGTGCACGTCTGCGTGCTGTGGGTTTCGTTTTGGGGAGGCTGCGTTGTTTGGTACGTGGCATTCCCTGTTTGATTATTGTCTTTGTTTTTTAGAAAAGTACTGAGTGTGAGACATGGGGATTAAGTGATTTAGTTACGACCAAGCGCTTAAAGAAGTTGGTCAAATTCCAACACAGTGTTACTTCCCCTTACCGGGTCAGTAATATTCCTGCGCGGAGGTTGGGAGTGGTTTGTTTTGTTTTTTCACCAAAATAAGAGAAGAATCGTGCTTGTTTGGTTTATTAACATCCTTTCTTTTTTGAAGTTGCACATCTAGAAAATGTAACGAACTCTGTAGAAAATAATCATAAATTCAAACATAACAGAGCTAGTCACGGTCGTATAGAACATTTTCATTATAGTTCAATGAAAGGCAATTCAACATACGTCTTATTTTAAAATCTGAAACATTCCTACCGACATGAAAACACACCACCAGTATGCAATTTTATGCTGGTAAACTGGCAGTCATTCCTGAAGGAGAGCAGTATCGTCGAATGCACGTTTACTGCCTAAATAAGTATAAGAAACGTCAAGGAATTTCTCTCTGTGTATGACTGAGATATACACGTTCGTGATCGGCGAGACATGGCGCAAGCATCCTGTACGATTGTTTTATTTGTTCATGAGAAAGTTAAAAATTGACCATTTTAAGAAAACAGGACCCTATTGTTGATTTCAGTCCAATAACTGCGAAGCCCATTCGTGCATATTCTCGGTTAGGTTTCGTTTTCATTTCGGTTTGGGTTTAGATGGATATATGAAAACCCTCGTCAGCTACAGCGCATTCGTTCAGTTTTGTTACATTTATAACAAATCTGGCAGAACCAAAGGTCTTTGTCAACCATGCAACTGAGGGAATACTATGATTAAAATACATGGTCCGTTTCTATAATAAAGTTCAAATCAACGAAGGGTTCTTGGATACAAACATTCCTAAAACTGAAACATTTTCCTTTTATTCATATTTCTTATAAAACCTTTCAAGATCGAGCTAACGTTAAAATAATATCCCCGGACTTTGTCGACTTCTTGGGAAAGAGTAAGTATGATCTTGACTGCAAATTTAAAGGGAATATATAAGATAACCAGAAACGTGGAAATTCCAAGAAAACCAGAAATTCAAACTTTGCATCAACCAACAGGTTCTGTTTAAAAAAAGGGTCATGCTCTATCATACAATTATGCCTTTAGAAGTACAGGTATAGCAACAGTAGATGTGTCATTGCAATATGTAATTCTCGACTCGTCATTAGTTTGACCTTGACGCTATGACAGAGTAAAGCCAAAACCAGGATTTGAACTTTGACCTGTTCATTCCATATTGTTAAAGATACACTAGACTAACGCTTTAACCCACTGTAGAACTTTCTAAGTATGGAGACTAATCAAGTTTATCAACGGAAACAATTTTCAATATTTAATAACAGTGACCTATACCTAGTAATGGGCCGACAATCCACGACAATCGGATAATCGTGGACGTGGCATTCATGATCGCGATCGCCGACCACTTTTGACTGACCGATTAATTACTTGGCACCCTAAATGGATAATTTAGTTGTTTCTGGCCTTTTCCTTTCTGGTATTTACGGAATTTGGGGCAATTACGCAAAGGGAAACTACTCTTCTGCATAAAATGGCTTCCTCCAACGTCTCGAAAGAACTCGAGGTCATCTATGATCACCCAGATTTTGGAAGATATATGGCTTTTACAAAATTAAGTCGGGAAAACCATCATCCCAACTCTTGGCATTAGTAACTGTATGCATAGCATGCCGTAAGACTTACGCAAGCAAAAGTATTTTCAATTTTTAATTTTGTGGGATTAAAAACATTCCAGTCGTTAACTAAGAATTGATAAATCGTTAGTATTTTTTTTTTTTTTTGCTCCAAATAATTTTTAATTTAATAACACAATATCACTGGATTAATAACGTCTGTCTGCACCCGGGTGAAATTAAGATGACTACCTGATTCGAAGTTTACTATCTTCACAAATATTTTACTTTTTCGCTGTTAACTTACTCGTGTTAATGAAGGGATACAATAGAAATAAGGTTTTAAATCTCTGTGTGGTTCAATGGGCGACATCGGCCAGTTAATTCCCCTGATTAAACAGGTGCGCGTTTAGGTGGCGCTACGTGCGAATAGGTCCTAGAAAACTTTGTTTACATTATTTACATCGTTATTCAGTTGCTGTCACTTCAAAATATTAGTAGATTTTGAAAGTATCCGACAATGTCATCAAAATTCAGCTGTTTATCACTTGAGCAATTGAGGAAAGAGCTTCGCCGCCGCAATGCTAAACTATCTGGACGAAAGAAAGAGCTGATTGAAAGGTATTTAACATTTGTACATTAAAATGTAGAACGGACGTATGTTTACAAACAAAAATCGGATCTTAAGTTTAGAAATACTTTCGTGTGATCGTGCAATTCCTAAGTGGGTAAAAGCATTAAACAACAGTAGTGTTGTTCGTAACATGTGTGCATATTCTTCTTGTACTGATTATTTATCTTATACCTATTGAAAACATATTTAAAAAGGTCGAGGTACTGTTTGATCAACGCGAACTTGGCTAAATGTACATGTAGACATGTTTCATTTGTGTGTACTAAGGTATTTTTCATTAGTTCATTTCAGACTTGAAGCTTATGAGAGAAATCACAATTTCGTTGAAGACTATGATACAGTGCCAGAGTATTTTATGGATCTTCCACTTCTGGAAAATACAAAGCTCTGAACTCGGATATGAAAATACCTCCTGTCACAAACCAGTGCGCAAGTGACTATATGTCACAGTTCGGTGTGGACTTTGACCGTGTCGTGTGTGATTTATATGAAGAAACTTTCATTCGTTATGTGAGGTACTGTTCTACTGAAGACCTGGATTAGATAAAAGGTGCCTGCTATGCAGAAATGAAAAAGAAAGTGTCATACACAATAGACATCAGTGTGAAGAAGAATGGCCAGTTTCATGAAGCCCAGTGTGAATGTGGGGCTGGTCAAAGTCCAACAGCACACTGTAAACATGTACGGACAATCCTGTTTGCTTGCTGTAAGTTTACTTCATCTGGGAAATTAAACGTAGAAATGACTTGTACTGAGAAACTCCAGTCTTTTCATAAAGTAAAAAAACATACAGGTTCACCTTTGAAGTCAAGAGATATGAACATTGCAGGTGCTGATGAAATCTGTGACATTAAAATGTTTGACCCCAGGCCAAAAGAGTTTCAGAATAGGGAAAATTATAAAGATTATTTTTATAACACTTGTATGAATTTTAAAGGAATTTCAAAGACACCAATCTTTCAAGCATTTCAGCCAGCAAACATGCGTGCGTATGCATTAGATCATGATTATCAGTCAGACACATTAGAGGACACTTTTTTAAATGCCATTCAGGTGTCGAAAATATCGAAATCTCAAAGGGAAACTCTAGAAGTGTATACTCGTGGTCAGGAACAAAATGAAAGATGGTTCGAAGAAAGAGAAAAACGGATTCAGTCCTCAAACTACCATAGAATATGCCATGCGACCGAACGGACTAATCATGTTCAACTTGCTGCACCTTAGGTGCATCCAAATAAACTTGAACAAAATGAGGCAATGAAACACGGACACAAAGAAGCTATTCATAGGTATGAAAAAGACAACAAAGTCAAAGTTAATTCCTGCGGAATATTTGTGTCATCCACCCACCCATATCTCGGTGCTTCCCCAGATGGAGTATTTAACCAAACTCTAATAGTTGAAGTTAAATGTCCATTTACTGCAAAAAACAAAGACATTAACACAAAATCTGTTCCATACCTTACTCTGACTGATGGAAAAAGATTGACATTGAAAATAACACATCCATATTATTACCAGATTCAGGGACAATTGTTCTGTAGTGAAAGACAGTGCTGTGACTTTATTGTTTACACTATTACTGACATTAAGTATATGAGAATTCATAGAGACAATTCTTTTATATCGCAAATGGTTGAGAGGCTATCATCGTTTTATCAAAAACATTTTAAGTCTGCACTCTTGTCTAGATACTTATACAGAGATCAAATTTAGTCTTTTGCATGAAAACATTTGAGGGCAATTCCAGTACTGACACTTTACTGATATTCTATGCTTTGACAAATATGAGACTAGCTGTAAGGACTATTTATGTGCATTTTTTTTTGTATCAGTTTATTTTATGGACTGTATGATTGCTATATTTGTTAACTGTTACAACAAATGATTTATTTAGCTTTTAAGTATTTTTTTCAATATAAAAATGCCCTTTTAACATTGTGCAAGTGTTCAGACTATATTCTTAAAATAATAATCAGTTTAGACAGTACACATTCCAACTTAGTTGGAAAGATCTTCATAAACAGCTTAATGCTGTAAGGTCTTTAATAATATAGAATTATAATACATATTTATCGCAAAATGTAAGGATATGCCCTTGTGATAAGATGTCCCTTCAATTTTCCATTAGCCCAGTTCATTATTACAGCTATTTACTCATATAATTCATGAAAATATCATCCATGAGGCAAAAATGATCTCTATTGACAAGTTGACAAGTGACATACCCCTTGTTAATTTTAATTTTATGGTGCTGCCTCTTTAATATTCAGTCAATTCAAATTCACAACAACTTGCCCATATAAAGTGAAATACAAACTTCCAGTAAGATGGTCATTGATTCAGGCTCTTAAATTGTTCACTGTGGGTTTGACACAGTACTTATGGGAAAGTTGTCACTTACATATTTTTCGGGCCTAAAGTATCGCTTCTTGAGTTAACACCACAACAATTACTTGAAATACTGTTAATCAACAAAAACACTGACAATGTGTACAAGTTTATTTTTTAACTGTAGAAACAAACTAGAAACATAACAAGAATATCAAAATATAAATCTTGACATTTAATAAAAACATCCGAAGTACTTTTAATACACAGACCACAAAAAAAACACACACACACACACACACATATGAGACCTATTAGACATTATTTCACATTGTTAAAACGTATTAAGGTAACATATTATACACATTACTTTACATCGGACTGTCCAAATTACTGCAAAAAGATACCAAAACGCTACATGCTGATTTAAAAACCTTATGCCTTCTTCTTTGTTTTGTCATTCATTATTTAATTAAAGGAGCAAGTGTGAAGTCAATTAAGAATTAACACCAAAGTGGGAGCAGGAAGTGAAAAGTCTGCTTCAATGACTTAGCTCTTGAACCCCCTAGAGTGAAAAGGACACATGACATGCACATTTTTATGGTAACAGTCAATATGAAGCCAGTGGATAGGAAATTTTATGCAACTTTAATATATCCAGAGTAATCATTGTCTATTTGAAACAAAGCATCCATACAGCAGTAAAATTTAGCAGTATTTTCAACTAGCTGAATTAGCTAGCCCACTTTGCTCATAAATTAATGGGAATGTGACTTACTAAAAATAAGTGCTACAACAATATTTCAGTTATATATTACTGGCCGGCATTTTGAAATGATGAAACTTCCAAAAGGCTTTATCTAACCCTGCTAAATTTCTATAATGAATTTGTCCATCTTTCAATTTGGACAGTACCATTAAATGTTAAAAGGGGTGCTTAACAAAAAGATACTGGCTGAATTTTGAACAGTGCAGATCTTGATAAGACTGCACGGAGGTGCAGGCTGATCATGATCTACACTGGTCACAAAGACAGAATCAATCGTGTCCTGCATGATAAGGGTTAAAGCCACTGGCTTCCAGATCGTTCCACAACAAAATAAATATTTTAATTAGATATCTTTAAATAAATGCTACATTTCTGAAGAAAGTTTTAATCCTTAATTACCGAAAAACTTAATGTGACCGAAACACATGAGAAATTGATGTTTTTACAACTTTTTACTTTTTCGAAGTCTTAAATTCTCTGCTTCAGCTGTAGCTCTATTGGTTACGACATTCGGAAAATGTTTTTATTGCTGAGTTGGGGGGTTTGATTCCCTACGCGGTAATCTTTGTTTTTGATTTGGAATTTTTAAAATATTCTAGAAACAGAAATTCATATTCTAATGTTCATAATTAATATGACCAAACTTCAATGATTTCAAAGAAAGATTTTTGTAGCTAAATCTGTAGGTCAGTGCCTTTAATTTTTATGTTAAAACAGAAGAAACAGCTATCCAAATAGACGATATTGATACAGTACATGCATTTGTAATTATATCTTTTTAAAATGCGCATGAACTTTTATAGTGATTACAATAAAGGGAGGTGATCAAAAAACAATAGATTCAATAAAACCTTCTGCTATGTTAGGCAATATTCAAACCTTTGACAAAATTATTATATGTTGCGTGTATTTCTTTAAATATTTATGAGAGTTGTTGAACAAAACAGAAAAACAAACATGATAAATAATCTTCCTTTTTTACTTGTTGAACAGACTTTTTTTTTACTTTTTCAGAAGACATAAATTTTGCTTGGTACAGTACTGATAAACTAAAATTACTAATATCAAGTATCTTCAAAGACAGCTAGCTTTTCCTAAGATGCAAGCAGTAACTACATGTAGCGACAGTAGCGTTAAATAAATAACTTGTATGCTTGACTAAAGTTGAACCTTAACCTAAATAAAAAAATACATATAAAAGAACAGTTTTAGAACTTATCATTTATTTCTCTGTTGTATCTTATTAATCAGTAAAATGCTATGGTTGCTAAGCTACTATTTGTACAACGACCATAGTTCAAGCTATGGTCAGGACTTTACCTATGGACATTAAAAATGCCCAAACTGAAAACAACCTGTTGCATCAATAACAAAAAAATGGTTCTAAGCATATTTTGAAACAATTCCTGTCCTAAAATTAAATTGCATAGCATGAAACAGTTAAATATAATTTCTGCTGATAGCTTAATTTCAGTTGCAGTCAATGGCTCAGCAAGAATTGTGTATGTCTTTGCGAGACCTATTACCCGTTCGATATGCACACGCTACTAGATATTTTCCTGTCCCTAATAACAGACTCTCCCGACATTCTGTTTTTCTTTTTAAAGAAAGTATGTATGTTTATATGGACATCTTTTGGTGCAAAAATGTCCTGCACATTAAATCCTTTATCCGCCATGATACTGCCATTTCGATCACACATACTCACTAAACTACTGCGCTCTACTATTTGACGATCACTTGTAGATCCACCATATGATGGCGACACATAAGACACCAACCCACCTCATGCACCTGGAGTAGCACCAACAAGAACCTTGACAGTGTTTCTATTTTTGTATGTGGAGAAAGTTGCTTGCTGCGCGGTTGGATTTTTCTTATTGGGCATTCCGTTCCGTCAGTTATTACTCTGGTATTTGGGTAATGTCGTCTAAAGCTTGTGGGTGCAAAATACCTAACAAGTTTTTGACTGGGCCAAATGTCTAGTTCACCCCACTGCCTATACATTAAAATAATCCACGTAACAAAACTGTTACATATCACACTTTCTGCTATACCGAACATTCTTGAGAGTTCAAAATTTGTCGTATGTCTCCGTAGTTTAATGAGAACGAGAAAAAACTGATCAGGAACACTGATATTAGTGACTGAATAATATGCATAGTACAGACAGTATGCTGCAGGTCCTAGCGTATTCAACACGAAGAAAAACTTAACATAACCTTCAAGGCCAGTGTAAAAATGAACAGCTGGGTCATCTTTTTCAAAGTTGTTTATTGAATACATTGGGCATTTAGGTGTCTGTGTTTCCATGTCAACGGTAGTTTCAGCAATAATTTCAGATTGTACACTTTCTTGCTCAAAAGACGCTGGTTCTTCACAAACGACCTCTTCTACTGCAGCGACAAACTTCATCTCCTCGACAGGAACCAGATCGACTTTGGTGGCAAAGTACTGTTCTCTTGCCTCCGATTCCTCCATTTTGTTTGAACAGTTTCCTTCTTTTCACTGCACTTCTTGCATTGTACCGAGCACCCCGTTCTTTTGACAAAGATCGCTTAATGGGACAAGTCCATGAAAATATACTAGGCACAGCGGTTTTTTTTTTCAGTGACGTTTTATGTCGATCAGTACCTGAATATAAAAAGAATATAACAATCTGTCAAAATTCCTTCAATAAAACTGATTACAGGTAGATAGATTGATATATTTTTTTCGTGCAAATACAATTATTTATCATACAGTCACAAGAAATATCACATATAGCATATCAAAACACAGTTTGATATCACAGACATATTTTTGGCGACTGTGGTGAAGCATTATGACAGAAATAAAAAAAACAGGATAGGCCTATCCTGTAAAAGCCTTAAGTACAGCTTATTTCCAACAGGTACATTTATAAAAAAAAACTGTATGTCTGCAAATGTGTTTATGTCCGAAAACTGACTCAGTCCGAACGTCGAACACATTCCTGTCATCTCACTGTATTCCAAGGTCTCACAAAATTGATATAATGCAAGATATAAAATGAACATAGGTATTCACAAAATAATTATGTAACATATGTAACATACCAGCATAAGTCAATCCATCATAATCGTCTTCCTTAAAATGATGTTTACAAACGTAACACCACTTGCTCAAAGGTGACCATTTCTCAAAGTTTGTTTTTCCACGCTTTATAGCATGTATCCAAACGTGTTTTGTCCTTAGGAAAGGGGTGTGTCCCTTTATTTGAACAGTTTTGTACAACACAATTGGTTTCAGGCATAATTTAATCACTTTTTTATTCAGCTGTCAAACGCATGAAAGGTTATCAAAAGAGTTTTAACACTATGATAAAAGCCGAGAGTACACCGCATGATAGGACCTATTCGCCCGTAGCGACACCTATCAAATCATTTGGGAAGATAACTCACCGAATGCTGCCATTGTTAAGTAATGATATAAAACATACACTGTGAAGTGAACTTATAGATATGCAACTAAAATAACTGATTATATCCGATTAATCGAATCGGTTGACTCGTCCGATTATGCCGATTAATCGGTTGGCAAATCTAACCGATTTGCCCATCACTACCTATACCCGAGTGATCCCATAATATATTCCCAACCTTCGTTTTTGATAAATGCTACCGACACACAATGTTTGCTGACATCAGGTGTACCCAAACTAAAGATACTGAGCATAAACCATTTTTCTATTTTCAATTATAGTAACCCCAAATACAGTCAAAAGCCAGTTCATCAGACAAGCTTGCTATACATCAAGTTTGGTGACAGTTTATCAATCCTAACATTTCTGATGATCACGGTGTAAAAGATCTATTATTAGTATTTGTGACCTTGATCTTGACCAATAGCATTATAATTACTTTTTCTTTTTACTTTTTAAAAAAAGGGAAAATTAAGTGGGATCTGAACCACGACCCAAATCTTCAACAACATAGAAGTTCTCTTCAACCTCTGAGCCACAGAGAAACTTTAAAATTAAGTTATCTCATTCCATACTAGAGCTATTGAGAGGAAAGTATTTCTTATTACAGTGGCCTTGACCCTGACCGGAGTGACCCCCATATACATCTACAAACCAAGTTTGCTGACAATAAGTGAACCCAAAATATTGAGTGGAAAAAAACAAGTACAAATATCAAACAGGGAATGCCACGTTCCAAAAACGCAGCCTCCCAAAAACGAAACCCATAGCACGCAGACGTGCACACTACAAACACACACACACACACAGCAAACACACGAAGACCAAACGAACAAATAAGGGAACAGAGTGGGGCACCGCCTTGACCTTAAACAAATAGTATTAGCATAACGTTTTTATCACAAAACCTCGACCAATCCGTTTACAGCCCAGCACAAAAAATAGCTTTGACCCAATGTAATTTTCTAAGTATGCATATTAAAGTTCTGCTGACCTTGAACTTGACCCCATACACAATCCCAACCTTTGTTTTTCTTTAAACTACCTATAGACCAAGTTTAATTTCAACACATCAATGCAAACTAAGGGTATTGAGCGGAAACATTTTTTTTTTCCTTTTTTAGCAACAGTGACATTGACCTTGACTCTATTGACCTCATGTATTCACAAACTCAGTCTTTATGCAAGCTACCTATATACCAGGATTTATTGCAATCGGTCACTCTTAACTCAAATTAATGAGCGCAAACCAAAGGTTGACGCCACCCATCCATCCGCCCAACGACATTCGCCAATATAATATCAAGTTTTCTTTTGAAAACCTGGTTAAACTATCTTTAATGAAAAGAATTTTTGAAAAAGGAAGCGTCACAATGATCGTTGTTTGTTTAAGGTTCCGGTCATCATTGTTATGACGTAATTAGGGGAGAACGGGTCTGAAATTATAATGATCCCAGCGAGACAAAAATTCTACAGCGGAAGTTATTAATGATAAAAACATTTTGCTCCGTGACTGTTTCCTGGACTTACGACTAGAACTTAAGACATATAGAGAGAATGCGTCCGTAGTGAAATTTCGCTCTCAAAGAAATTTGAATAATACCAACAGTTAGTGTCGCTCTTAAATAAAAGCATCAGATATTAAAAAAGTAAATAAAAAATGAAACAGATAGTAGTTATTTATTAGACATTGACATTATAGACAAGTGTTTCCAAAAACAGAGTTATATTTCAGTGTGTGAGTGAAAATAAACAAAGAAAAATATCAAACAGGGAATGCCACGCACCAAAAACGTAGCCTCCTCAAAACGAAACCCCAGCACGCAGACGCGTGCACCACACACACACACACACACACCCAAAACCCAAAGCCAACACACAAGGAAACAACGAACAACACACACGCACACAAAGCCAACACATACGACGAAACGAACAAACAAAGGAACACAGTGGGGCACCGCCTTGGAACGGTCAGTGGCAAAAACACCACTGGGGAGCTTAATGATGTATTGAGTTGGGTTTTACGGCGAATCGACACAAAATGGTCATATATCGCCGAGATATTTCAGTTGGTATCTCCATAACCTGAGATCCCCCTTCTAAATTCCAGTTTGTTTAGTTCTGCCGATAGTTTTCTCGTTTGGGGCAAACCTATTATTATCTGGGGACCATACGCCGCTTTTCATGGAATTACACGCCACAACACGTGTATCATTGAAGGTTCTATGTGCACCGCCGTATGAATACATCTGCGGATGTCTCTAAATTGCTTTTTGTACTTTTAGCATGTGTAAATTTTGAGTTCTGCTCAACCCGGGGCTAGAGGGCGTGGACGGAGGCATGCATTTCCACTACCGTCCATGAACAGGCTCAATCAAACCGAGCCTGCAACATTTTCGTTTTTGTCGTGTTGAACGATCTGTGGAGTTTCCACTTTTTCTATTTTATATAATGTAGTTAAATAGCACGACAAGCACATTTGAGTTCTCTATAAAAACTAAGAATGTAATTTAGATACGCAGTTCGAAACATGTACAAAGTCACTCTGAAATGCCTTCTTTTCGAAATGAAAATGACATAGATCTGGAGGCAGGCCGCTTCTAACTTTGCTGGTGTTTTTGCCACTGACCGTTCCAAGGCGGTGCCTCACTGTGTTCCTTTATTTGTTCGTTTTGTCCTCGTGTTCGCTCTGTCTGTGTGTGTTGGCAGTGTGCACATCTGCGTGCTGTGAGTTTCGTTTTGGGCTGGCTGCGTTTTTAAACGTGGCATTCCCTGTTCAATATTTATCATTGTTTTGTTTTTTTTTTTGCACTATGCACATTTTCATGAATAAACATTTACGGAAGTTGATAATTCTGGTTCTTGCCAAATTCTTGAACTTTTTTGGGGGTGGGCTAAAGATTCTCTGCACCGGCTGTTTTAGTTTTATGGCTCGTGAAAATAACTCTCACCATGGTCTGCGTAACATCGTGTTGGTAAAAAGAGAATTTCTGTTGAAATTCATCACCATTTGTAAATAATTTCATAGCATGCATAGAAATATTACACATTGGTCTTCCAAAACATATTGGCAATATTCATATTCGGAAGTAGGGATCTATAAAAATAGAAAAACGTCTATCGAGTGACTGTGAATTTAAAGAAAAAAAAACAAAGAAAAATATCAAACAGGGAATGCCACGCACCAAAAATGTATAAAATTGTCATAAATAGAGAGATGTAAATCTAAAAATGAAGCATCAGTATCCGAATTGTTAGTTTTAATTAACTGAAGCTCCCTAGGATAAAAAGTACCCACCAATTGACCAAAAAACGGATTATCCATATTAAGAATATCATCTAGATAGCGTGATGTATTATTAAATGCCGTTATAATATCTGCCTGCGTATCTGGAGAGAGGCTCAACATAAAGTCTTATTCATAACAATATAAAAACAAATCTGCGACAAGGGGTGCACAATTTGTTCCCATGGGAATACCAACAACTTGTCTAAAAACTGCATTCCCAAACCAGATGTAAATGTTGTTCAATAAAAAGGAAAGGGCTTTACAAACTTCGCCACAGGTCCACACTGTATAATATTTAATAATATTGTTAGTAAAAAAAGCTTTATCAAAATTGCAAGCAATAAATGTAGCATTCTCTCTGGCAAAAGTCTTTTGAATTAGGGCAGTTAATTTGTCATTTATTAAGTTATGTGGTAAAGTGGTATACAAAGTAGAAAAATCGTATGTACTGACTGTAGATACCTTGTAATTATTAATTTTCAACTTATCCAGGATTTCACCAGAATTTTTAATCGACCAAAATAAGTGTTTACCAGAGTTCTCGTATACTTTATCGCAGTATCTTTCCACGTGGGCTTTTACAGCAGTTAGACATGATGTTAATAGTTTTGAAATATTTGTAGTTGTACAAGAGCTTGAATTAGCGATGAAGCGAGCTTTATATGGCTGTTTATGCAATTTAGGAATCCAATACATGGTCGGTAGTTTAATTTGGTGATCGTCTATACGAACTTTTAAATTAGAAACTTCAGTGATGTGATCAGTAATCAACTTATTTTCAACAGAAATACTCAATGAATAAGTGTTAGTGCTATTTAGTTCGTTTTGTAAAACATTAATATAATGTAGGCGTCAAATGATGATAATATTGTTGGCCGCCTTGTCTGCTGGAACTAAGGCATACTTAGAATGAAATTCTTGGATTTCCTTTTTCAAATGTCTTAAAGTAAACTTGGGTTTTGGTGGAAGTAGGTGTTCATTAGTTTGATAAAATTTTATTCGAGAATCAACAATGTTAAAAATATTTAAAGAAACCCCTGTTTGCCTCGTTTAAATACGCATCGATTAGGCTAGGTTTTTTACGTCATTCTCGTCTCGTACGTCACTTGTTTCTGAGAAATGAATTAAAATTTTGTTACATGTGCAACGAGGACGTGATCAAGAGAATAGTTTTAATATGAACTGCTGAAAATAAGAAATGTAAAAGGAATTTAATACAGCAAATTGGAAATATTCCAATAAGGATACTAAATGCAGGTTATGTTTTAATCATGCTTTTGGAAAAGATATTTAATTTCATAAATCATCGTTTCAACAGCAATGAACTGCTGAAAATAAGAATTGTAAAAGGAATTTAATACAGCAAATTGGAAATATTCCAATAAGGATACTAAATGCAGGTTATGTTTTAATCATGCCTCTGGAAAAGATGTTTAATTTCATAAATTATCGTTTCAACAGCAATGAACTGCTGAAAATAAGAAATGTAAAAGGAATTTAATACAGCAAAATGGAAATATTCCAATAAGGATACTAAATGCAGGTTGTGTTTTAATCATGCTTTTGGAAAAGGTGTTTAATTTCATAAATCATCGTTTCAACAGCATTGCACGTTTGGTGAAAAAAATCATCAGACGAGAAAATGTTTGGTTCAAAACTTTGCACAACCAACACAAAGGAATAACAAATATTGCTGCAATTTCAATAAGATACTGATTAATGCGAGAAATATCAGACAGCAGGTGCATTGGTATCATGCTGTCAAAGCAAACTGATTTAAGGGATTGCGCTGAAGAGGTATGACCTATAGGAATCATAGAAGAGATCCGATTCACTGTATTTTATTTCATATTACTGTAATTTATTTCGTTGTCTTTTTAATGCTGTAACACGGGGTGATCGTATGAAACAGTATGTGCATGCTTTGTAGATTATAAAATTAATTTAAACATCGTGACTTATGTTTTACAATAATTAATTTAAATTTGATTAGATGTATAGACCGCCTCTATAAAGTTGAGCATTGTGCTCACTGCTTTAAGTAGACGCCGTCGTCTATATGACAGAAAAATTGTTGAAAAAGACGTTAAACCGAAATACACACACACACGAGTATTTACACATAAAGATTCTATGAACAGTGTTTGTTAGAATGGGCGTTTTTCAAACCCTGTCAAACTAAACTTAATTCAACACAAGATCGACATACATCGCCCATATAAATGCATACTATTACAAGAAAATTCCGTTTCTACATTGTGTAAATACGGTCATAGTGAGTCCGATCTTTCCGAGTCAGGCAATTCAGTACTATAACATGAAATTATATCAAAAATTAAGGGCGACGCTTAAAACTCCTGTTTCTCTTTCTTTAGTATTCTACACCATGACCTTCACATAAATATCTCATCCTTCTTTGAAGACAGAGAGATTTATTAAAAGTGCAATGGTGTTAAGGGCAATTTCATGTGATAAACGATGTGTCGAACATATAAACTTACTGTTACAGAATGATAAGCTGAAAACCACATATTGTCAGTGGAATCTAAAAACTGCGGAATGCTTCATGATTTTGTATATAAAAGGAAACTCCCAGTGCGTAACGGATCCCTTCCATAAGATACTGGAGGATCTGATCTTTAGACAGTCTGCGACCGTTGCCACCCCGTCAATGAACAGATATCATCTATACATACTGTCAATTTCAGAAAAGCTCGCCGAATGGACGTTTACATCAAACGCAGGTGGTAAATGACGTAGCTGTCACTGTAGTGATCGGTAAGAGAGTACTTTGATGACGCTTGTAGTTTGCTCCGCCCAAACGTATATTTCTATCGGTAGCAGTGGAAAGCAACCTCGTAAAGTGTTAGTTACAAAAGTAAAATATTACGGGAGTTTATTTCAGGATAATTCTGCATAATCATACATGTGCATGTGCACATACGCAGCATATACACTTAAAAAACTATTTACATTATAGATCTGAACTGTCTGAAGATCGACATTGATGTGTATAATTTGTATTTATAAGCAACTCTCGACGAAATACAACACAGCTGGTTTCATGTATTTATTTTGAATTGATGTATCTACAGTTCGGTTACCAGGTCATACGTGTTTACACGCTTTCAAAACAAAATTTCTCTACTTACATTTAATGAACTTTCTAATTTTTATTATGTTTTATTTCAGCTTGTGCTCAAGTTTTTCTTAAACTAGAAACGCTATAAACTAAGGAAGCAGGAGTTAAGGTTACAAAACGCAATCTTTAATGTTTACAAAAACGAACTGTATATAGTCTTGGTATTATATCCACGGATGTCAGTCATGGTTTTTTTTTTCAAACGCGGAAAATACCGCTTATTATCGACGTTGTCTTCCACATTGAACTATAATGTTCGTTTACCCATTTTGCTTTCAATTGTGAAAAAAAAACTCGGCAATATTTATTAAAAACTACATGCAGTATCTTGTCAAAATACAACTGAAAGTTTTGTCCCTAGAATCGTGAACGTCTGGTAATACCTAGTACATGTTTGCATAATGCCTTTCTTCTGTTTCAACCTTTAGCCCGATTGTGGCAAGTGCTTCTGTCTTTGCGACCAGTGCAGACCAATATCAGCATGCACGTCCGTGCAGTCTGATCATGGTCTGTACGGTTCGCCATTTAGTCATTATCTTTTTTGTAAGTACCCCTTTTAACAGTTAATGTTACTGTCCAAAGGTAAGATGAGATGGACAAATTCATTATAGAAATTTAGCAGGTTAAAGGTTAAGAGCGCAGCTTGTTGCATTTCGTTCTTGTTACACAGAGAATAGAAACCTAAGATCATGCACTAGATTTTGTAATAAAAACTTTATTGTCCAGTTTACATGTCATGTTGATTGCTATTTTAGCGCGCCAATTCTGACTGATGTCACTCTATTGCACATGCTTTCAGGTCACTGTTATATTATAGCACTAAGTCTTGTTCAGTAATTCCTTTCTTCTACACATGTGTATCGGACCGATTAAAATTGAGTGCAGTCTTGGCATTTTTATTTTATTTTCATTTTTGCTTCCAAAATTGCTACTGCTCGTTAAAATGGGTCAACCATGTTGTTGTACTTATATAATAGACTGGCCCAGTTTATAGGTTGGTCAGGACTACAATATGTATTGTATTTTGCCATCGACTTATTTCTATAAAATGCTTCTTCCCCTTCTGTTTGGATCCGTCCATGTTTACAAACATGTTTGTTTATTTTATGGAGTGTAAATGGTGCAGATAAACACGCAGCCATCTTTTAATAAAAACTAATAGGCATTTCCTTTCCTACGATGCGATGTAATCCGATTGTCGGTAAAAAATACAAAGTGATGTGGTCACTATAATTATACCTCCGAGTCTGATTACCATATCCAGTCTTCCAGGTTTCAAGTGGGTTAATTTAGGGTGCCTCGATGCTGTCTATTTCGATCTTTCCAAGATTGACGCCGAGAATTGTCGAAGTCAGACAAGCTTACGATAGGAAAGTTATAGTTATGATTTTAAACAAACAAAAGCACATGTGATTCTGATTAAATGCATATCATGGTCAGATGGTACGATCGTTAAAAACTAGTATTTGTGACAGGCAAAGTGTAAACAAGATCGCCTTTTTACAAACGCTGTGAACATAGAGGTGCAATTTTACTATCACAGTTTTAAATAAAAATAATCTTTTGAGACACGGCGTAAGTTCTATAGAATCTATTTTGTATTTACGACATAATCTGTAAAATACCAAAGCAAAGGATCGACATCGATTAGAATTTCATTGGAAAAGTTTTCGATATGAAAAAATATACATTATTTCATAGAAATCCGTCAAATTCTTACTGAATGCAGAAGACATGTGGTATGCGATTTCATGAATACTTAAGTCAAACGGAAAAAAGTAGAGATAAAACTAAGCTGTCAGTCGATTCCATCGCCCTTGATCAACTTCAGAGTTCTATGTCGACTTTTGTCGTGTGATTTCTAGAATCCGAATTGTAGTACCCATCCATCGGTTGACTGCTCCCAAAGTCGAGGTGTTAGTCGTTGTCTTGAAATCACTGTAACCTCTCACTGACTGGGGTTCGAGCCTTCCTACCGACCATATTTCTTTATGTGAGAAAGTTTGCAGTTTCATACGGAGACGAGAGTCTAGTACTGGTTCTTCCAAGGAGCGATGATTAATTAAGTAAACTAACCACCCGACATCAAAGAAGAACTGTTGAAATCTGGCGTTAAACCCAAGAAAATAAATTTCCGTCGTGAGCAAGTTTCTTGGCAAGGAGACTTACTTAGTCATGAATCCCGAATCAAGTTTCAATTTGCTATTAAAGCCAAATGAAGGAGCCCAGCACTTAAGGTTTTTAACTTCATGTACAACGGCTACATGACCGGAAGTTTAATCGTTGATAAGTGGAACCTAAATACATGTTCAATGTACGAAAAAAAAAAAAAAGATTCCAGTTAATTCAAGCATGTCAGAATCGCATGTTGCTGGATTACCAAACACACAGAAATGCTTAGAGCTATTACTTTAAAGTTTTTAACTTGAGTCATGTATGTAAACAAGGTATTTATAGTTGAGGTGGACGGATAGCTCAGTGGTTTGCACACTGGCCTCCCAATCCTTAGGTCGGGGGTTCGATACCCGGCAGCTACTCGGGAATTTTCAGAAATGCTTTTCAGTGTTTCCCACCCAACTAGAGGTGTACTGGTCAGGAACCCAGGCACTCCTTGTGTGTATCAGTGCTATACACTGGGCACGTTAAAGAACCAGGCTGTCTATTCGCAACGAGCTAGGCTAAGTTAGCCGGACATGCCTGTATCTGATTTCTGATCTCTCTGTCGTGGGGGCTTTGTCTCACTCTGTCCCTCTGGTCAGATCGCTCTGTGTCTGTACTAGTAGAGGATGAATAATGCGCCCTGTTTGGCTGCATTTGAACTATGTAAAGCACCTTTGAACGTGAAATTGATCATGAAAAGGGCGCTATATAAATCTGGTATAATAATAATTTATGTTTAAACTAAATATATAATTTTTAATCTGAAAAGTGATGCCCATCAGGCTATGATTTACTGTCAGAGGTAAACTTAGATCCCTGACCAAGCGATGTACATCGGTGACAGGAAAAAATACTTCTAATGTATACGTGAAATGATCGGGAGAATGCGACGTTAATCAAGTTCAGTTTTACAGACATAATGTAATCCGTTTGAGAGCACGTAAAAAATGTTTGTTTTGAAACCGAGTCTGAGATACGACTAAAAACTGTAATATCATCCATTTTAAAAACCATAAATATCACAGACTTTACCACATACCTTACTGACTTATGTAATAACAAAGTTTCGGTGGCTGTATATTCTTGTATTTACAACTTTTACCGATAAGCACCATACCCCGTCTTTAACAAGATTTTCCATGCTGTTTCTTTTAACGAAGATATACCCGTATAATGAAAATAAAACTTTCGCTTTTTTTTGTTAGGTGTTAAAAGAAAACGAAATACTAACACTGTCACGGAAAAGTTTAACGGATCGTATACTTCTAAATGGCTATAATGTGTCGGGAGAGGAGATTAGACAACGGACATACAAATAGCAGAAGTAACATATATAGCGGAACGGATGAAAAGCTAACCTCTCACTGAAGCTAAATGCATTAATGTATAACAAAAACAACATTGAAAGAACATAACATTTAGAGTGAGTTAGGTTTTACGGCGAATCGACACAAAATGGTCATACCATTTAGATACAACATTCAATAACGTAAAACAGTACGGTACGAACAAGCAATAGAAATGGTGTAAGTACAACGTATGTCCGATCAGATGTTTTAATACTCAAGTTTCTCATTAGAGAAAAAGAACATTACTTTTAATGTCACTACAAGGCAAAATGAAAAACAAACATCAACCACCTTCGTCCTTTTTTAGCAGTTATTGCACCATTAGCTAGTTAAGAACGTGTATTGATTAATGATTAAAGAGATCAATCATTTTATTTTGTGTTAAGCGCCGTTTGCATTTTAATAATGATTTTTCCGCATATTTTCAATTAGATAAGTAAGGTAGAAACTCTACCGGTCGCACAGAAACCCTCATAGTATCTTTGGTGTTCAAAACCAAGTAAAAATGTTTCAAGACTTGTTTCGTTTGAAAGTGGACTTCGTAATTCTCAATGGATCGTTGTTCTTGTTATGCGGTATGTTCTGGAGAGGTTCCTAGTGTTCTATGCCTGCTTTTATTTTGATAAGTCACTGTATATCAAAAGAGCTGATTATGTTTGCTGAAGAATCAGCCCAGTTAAACCTAAAACATATATAATATAATATAATGCAAATATATAGTTTTATAGAGGTTAAATAGTATTGAAAGTCAAGCATTAAATTTTTTCACAACATCCGCTGTAGTCTGCATGTTCCTATTCGTCAGCTGTTTTGAGTAAAGTGCTTTAAGTGGATTTCGGTTATAGACCAAGCTGAAATATTTTACATTGGGGGGATAGAGGGGAGTTAACCTATTGCTAATCACTGCTGAAGTCCAGTACACGTGTGATACAGGGAAGTGCTAACGATTCCTTGCGAAACTCTTGAATTAGGCAGGTTGAACTGAATATTCAATCAGCGCAAGTGTCGACTTTGTGAGGTTTGCCAGTAATAGTTGCAAGAAAAATTACAGTACAGGGGAATTAGGACTTATGAAAGTAGAACAGGTAAATATTACCATAATGCCAGGGCATTACATCAACCCTAGGTTCCACACGAAGCAACTCCTGTTGCTGTACTGAATTTTTATGAAATACAGAGTTTGAATAGTAAGCATGTAAATCACAAGGGGTATCTACAAGCCTTAAGTTCCGAATACATGTCATTAAGCACCAAAGGCTGAAAACAGACTTGGGTGCGCACCACAAACCGGCTTAAGCTCCCCAGTGGCGTTTTTGCCACAAGTGTCCCCCTCTCCACAAAATCCAGTAAACAACTCCAGTCTTATCTTTTGCAATATTATTATGTTTGCAGCTGATATTTTTACACATACGTATATACATATTCACATAAGTGATTTAAGATAATACTTTACATTTTTACATCAATGCCTTTGGGTATGCTTTACAATTGGCGTTTTCAATATATATTCTCGAAGATATATGACCATTTTGTGCCGATTCGCCGTAAAACCCAACACACTGACTTTTCAGTGTCAATAATAAAGTGGAAACTCCACATGCCGCTCAACACGACAAAATACGAAAATGTTGCAGGCTCGGTTTGACTGAGCCTGTTCATGGACGTTAGTGGAAATGCATGCTACCGTTCACGCCCTCTAGCCCCGGGTTGAGCAGAACTCAGCATTTACACATGCTTCAAGTACAAAAGGGGTCGTGAGTTCGATCCCCGGACGGGGCTTATGTTCTCCATGACGATTTGATAAAAGCGATTGTGTCTTCAATCATTTGTCTTCCACCTCTGATTCATGTTGGGAAGTTGACAGTTACTTGCGTAGAACAGGTTTGTACTGGTACAGAACCCAGGAACACTGGTTAGGTTAACTGCCCGCCGTTACATGACTAAAACACTGTTGAAAAACGGCGTTAAACCCAAAATAAACAAACAAAAGTAATATAGAGACATCTGCAGATGTGTTCATACGGCGGTGCACATGGAACCTTCAATGATACACTTGCATGTAATTCCATAAGTAGCGGCGTATGGTCCCCAGTTAAAATAATGGGTTTTCCCTAAACGAGAAAACAATTGAGCAGAACTAAACAAACTGAATTTAGATAGGGGATCTGAGGTTATGGAGCCTGCATATCACAGAAACTGCCAAAAGACAAAATTATAAAGCAGGCACCATATCCAAAGGGTGATTATACAATACCCAAAGCTATGAAAGCGGGCATATTGGAACCAACCAGGCCAAAATGTTCAAGCTGAGAAACGTAACAGTACCAATAACACGACATAAAAGTCGTGCTGAATAATCTTGAGAAGATCGAAATATAACAACCCTGTGAATGTACGAGGAGACTTTTTACGGCCGCCACACGGCACAAACAACGCTGCTGTGATAATAACATAGAAAAAAGTGGAAACTGCACAGGCCGCTAAACACGACAAAAACGAGAATGTTGCAGGCTCGGTTTGACCGAGCATGTTCATGGACGGTAGTAGAAATGCATGCTACCGTTCACGCCCTCTAACCCCGGGTTGAGCAGAACTCAACATTTACACATAATAAATTGCATAATGTACACATTTTTCATGCTTTACTTTATAACACTGACACTATGCAGAAAGCAGTAAAATAAAACTTTCAGAGGAGTAAATGTCATATTGTTCTATCAAATATGAATGTTTGCAAATCTGCGGATAGAACTTAAAAAAATAAAAACTTCTTTTTCTTCCTAAAAACTGGAAGGATGGTAGACCTTCCTGCTAAAAACCATGGCAAGATTTGTAATATATTCCTTAATTATTATAGATATCTTATTTTATTTAAAGTTATCAAATATATCAAATCTTTATTAAATAAAAGTGTGGCAGTAAAATACACTGCTCTTCTCAATCATTGATACAGTTATAACAAAGACTGACTTTCCAAAAAAAAAAACGACCCTTGTATATTGGAACCTGCGGAAGTCATTAGCCCCCAACTGTGCCAGTGAAGACAGAAATCCCCTTTGTTACTTTCATTGATAATATCAAACGCATAACTGCCAATGCTACACATTTCACATGCGTAAGGTTTTAGTTCTTCCATAATTAAAAGTAACAGTACAAACTAGCACTACAAAAAAGCAATATCACCTCTGACTAGGGACTTTTTTTACTGAAGATAATGATGTAAGCATAATTCTAGTGTTAGCTCTACTGAGCTCAATAATTAAACTTCATCAGTTTCAGTTACTTCCTAGCTGTTTTGACATGATTGTGATCTTTTACAACGGACGAAAGTTCTTGCCGCTAATTCTCCTTACCCTCCAGTCTGTGCCGCTTTTCATTCCTCTGCTCCGTTGTTCCTTCCATCCTGTACTCCACGCCTAAGGGCAACTCTGTCAAGTGACCGCTCCATCCGCTTGAGCGAATCTGCAGCGGTATCTATTGTCTTGTTGACATCATCTATCTGCCCGCTGTTGCGGTCGATGGCCTTGAAGATCTCTATCTTGAAGATCACCTTCAGTGTCTCATCCTAGTGAGTGATAGCCGTGGATGATGTCGTGGGGGTTAGGTCAGTTTTGCTATGTGTTACCTTCGTCTGGGAACCTTTATCGATCATGGATGGAATGGATGAGAAGCAAGACTGATCTCCCTTGTCTAATAGTTGATCCATGATATCCTCTACCTCCTGCTCGGGTGTACTCAAAAATCCAAGGTGTCCTCCTCTGCGGTATGTTCAATGACTCAGAGGTCACTGCAGATGTCTGTGTAACAACCGCAAACTCGCACGTGGTGGAGAATTTAGTGCTGAATCCAACCCGGATGTGATCAGTGTGTCTCCAAATGATGGAACATAGACCGAGACTGACACTTAGCATGAAAATATTGCTGTTGTGTACACAGACATAGGTGTGGCTACCATTGGTGAAACCGATGTGCCAGGGGCACTAGTCTGCCAAATAGAACTGGTCCCAACGCCAAGCGAACGTTAAGCGGTACCGACGTTCCTACCTGTGCCGTAATTCCGTAGGTGGCCGTGGTCACTACTGGGTACGCAGTAAAAGACTGCAAGCTGCAGCGTATTCAGGCTGGGACTCGTGCCAGACTCTTCGCCATAGAAACATACTCCTGCTGACCTGCAGGGTCGTAACTGGCTTTTTACAAGTTGCAGGCCCGATAGATCGAGTGCCGAAGGGACGACTTTAGTAGAGAGGTTTGGGGGTATCCTCCCCAAGAAAATTTTGAAAAATTAGTGTCTGTGGTACATTCTGAAACATTCTGGCGGATTAAAACCGATGCTAAGCGGAGGAGTTCAGGTCAATAAAAACGCATAAGAAACGATCAAAATTCAGTTTGTGACTAAGTCAACATAATTTAGTATGACTGACCTAACATTAATTTTATTTTCTGACAGCATTTACAAAGAGGTCATTTACCGTTAAAATGTGACACCTCTGGTCTATAAATTTTAGCTTCAATCCAACAGGGGCGTACCTAGGGTAAAACTAGCTATACGCAAATACGAAGTAAGAGTAACAAAATGACCCAACCTCGCACTCCCTTCTAGTTTAAGGTTTAGGAGTATATCACCAGAACACAGAAATATTCTATAAACGAACAACATCGTTTAACAAAAAACAACAAAATCTTTTAACTGACCATTACATGTTCTGCCGTACTGTCCCGTACTTAAAATATTCTGAAAAAGTTGTCCCCCTTTGAAAATGAATGCCATTTGTAAAAATATAAAAATAAACAATTGCTGAAAACTGTGTTCCACCTAGTTATGTGAAATTTCAACACTCGCACGCTATTTCAAATGCATCAAAACGAACATATGTAACAGTTCCTTTGAAATTGTGATTTTTTAAAGGCGCTTGACTGTCCGGAAGATGGACCCCTTTAGGAAGTCATTTTCCGGAATTCAATGTTTAAATCAGTATACTGACACTTGTTTTGTAGAGTAATATATACGCTATCATTACAAAAACTACAAAATATACAAAACATGTGTCAGGATACTGATATAAACATTGAATTCCGGAAAAGGGGTCCATCTTCCGGACAGTCAAACGCCTTTAAAAACTCACCATTTTCAAAGAACTGTTACACAAGTTTGTTTTGATGCATTTGCAATAGCGTGCGTGTGTTGAAATTTCACATAACTAGGTGGAACACAGTTTTCAGCAATTGTTTTTTTATTACTTTACAAATGGCATTCATTTTCAAAGGGGGACAACTTTTTCAGAATATTTTAAGTACGGGACAGTACGACAGAACATGTAATAGTCAGTTAAAATATTGGTAACGATGTTGTTCGTTTATCAAAAATGTCTGTGTTTTGGTGGTATACTCCCAAACCTTAATTGCATTTTTAAATGTATAGATTTTTACTTTTTTCCTTCTTTCAGAATAATGTACGCACGTGCATCAGTGCGTATGCCTAGATACGCCCCTGTCCAGACTGACGCCTTTTCGCCGTTAATTGCATCACTTAGTACCAGTTTTAAACATTTAATTATTATTATATATATATACTTAGGGGAACCACCTATATACTATTCTACGATAAAGTATACGGGCAACGCGTACGGTAAATGACTAACGAACGACCTGACGTAATTGTAAACAATCAAACTCCTCACAGCGATTTGATGGATAAATCACGATTATCATGATAGAAATAGCATGTGAATTTATTGAAAAATAAGATTTAAATTATTTTTTATTATCTAAGGTTTCATAAATTCACTTTTGTGCATCAGCAGTGTAAAAAATACAGAAATAAACAATTTAAATTTTCATCATTTTGATGAAAATGCCTTGTGACAGTTGTAACTGTAATTGACGTTCTGTGCTCAAATCAAACAAATACCGTCAACATTTTTTTTTTATTTTAACATGACATGTTTTTAGAATATCCCAAACTATGACGAACGCTAGCATCACTTCATTGTAGCGTCAAAACACATACTGCAGCGGTTACATGTAACAATATGTGCTTTGCGTAAGCTAATCCTAGACAAAATCTAAGCTACATTTCACGGTTCTACATTTCACGTACGCAAAAGTGTTGATTATTTTGATTTCCCTTTGACTATGAAGTTAGACAGACGGTCTCCTGTCATGGTACTTTTTAGTGAGTGAGTTGGGTTTTACGGCGAATCGACACAAAATGGTCATATATCGCCGAGAAGAAGTCATATTGCAAACGCCAACTGTAAAGCCTAAACACTGATGTAAAAATGTAAAGCATACCTAAAAACATCCATGTAAAAATGTAAAGAACACTATGAATAATGTAAAACATATCTAAAAGCACCCAGGTTAAAATGTAAAGCATATCTAAAAACAGTAATGTAAAAATGTATGTACGTGTGTGTTAAAATATCAGCTGCAAACATAATAATATTACAAGATGTAAATAAAAATAAGAAGTGTTAGATCTTTTGATATATTCCTATCTGCTTTAAAAACGATAAAATATTTCCGACTGAAACGTTGACAAATAATTCAAAGATTGAACGTCATAATATGTACTGCGTTGTGTAGCAAAGTCCACACAGTCGATTAAAATGTGTTTAATAGTTAACGTACTTTTTAGGTAGGATTTGATTCTACACATTGAGCTAAACAGTAATGATAAAGCCATGGCAAGTATATTCCTGGGTAAGCCGCCTTAGAAGTGATATCTATCTAATCTATCTATCAAATGCAAAGCAGTGTGCTGCGTCTGAGTACATTGGCTTAACCCCATCTTACTCTCAAGCGTTGGATTTCCCTGCCGAATGATTCTCTTGTTGGTTTTTAGCTCCTACAGCCTAACCCTCCCCTTACCCTTCGATATTTATTGCATATTTGGCATTTTTGTTGTTCATTTTCTCGGATAATCTGCAGGCCCGTGCCTGCAATGCCTTATAGAAGCTACGCCCTGACCTGTCCTGACGGACATCAGCTGAGCCAACATCTGTGGCGTCACCTTAATAATAACCAGTCCCGTCTTTTGTTCCGTGCGCTCTATTTCGTCTTCCTCCATCTGACCGTCCTCCACACTCCCTATCTGGTCATCTACTTAGTGTCCAAGCGAAAGTCTACGCCTTAAGCTACTACCTTGGGGTCTGCCCCTGGCGCTGGCATCAGACAGGTGCTTTGACTGTGCTGTGTATTCTCTAACATCCCGTGGTCATGCACATAAACTGACATAAGACACAAAAGAAGGATGCCTGATCTGACGGAAGGGGGTTCCGGAAACGTGGGCTGTCATCCGGTACCTCCCGCACTCATGTGCCTTCTGGACCCTCTCGTACTGCAGGAAAATGTACAGCCTCCTTTTCGTGCATCTGACATCCAAGACAGCCTGTAAGACACAACAAAGAAACAACTTTTACCAACAAGAATTTACTATCAAAGCTCCTGGGAAGTAAAAGGCTTGCTTGTTTACCGTCACCAATTTCAAAAGGCAAAACTTATAGCAGAATTTTAGTTTCCAAGGGCCTCCACATGTACCTGGCCGGACTAGAATCGTTACCTGCCACTTCAATAACCTATATATCCTATGCTGATTTATCGTTTACTAACCCCACTATCTGCTTCCTAAGCTTACCCACCAGGGCTTTCATCCACTTTGGCTCTAAAGTCCCCTCATACACCTTCAGTTTGTCGTGATGTGCCATCATTTGTTCCACTCGACGGTCAACTTGTATTTTGAAGGTCACGTGAGAGAGTCATTGCAAAACAACATATGGTTCATCAAACCTTTTCTCAAGCTTCGGGACAATACCAACCTTGCAATCACACTATGTACATCACCAGCTTGATAGCATGTCAAAGAGGTCCTCCCGTCATAGTGGACATTGCTCCTCTTCGCGCTTGACTTCAAATAACGTCCAGCTACCTGATGTGCCTTCAGCATACGATCTCTTATAATCTTGACATGCCCTGTCTGGGATATGGAGTCATTGCCCTACACATACCCGTGAACCAGGCCTGCTGGCATCCTAACCTCCCTCCCAAGACGCATTATGTTGGGAGTTAACTTTGATGACTCGACTGGTGAAAACCTGTATACTCCAGCCAAACATCCAAGGTATCGGTAGTATATAAGCGCGCTTATATTCTCTGTCTAAATGCGTTGGCTTTTATAGCGAATTGGTATATTCCAGGATCGATAACCAGTCGGAGATGAAATATTATCATTCTGTTACAATGGCGCCTATCATAATAATTCACAAATAGATATGGAACTTCAAACAGAAGTTAAAACTCCACAAATGTTCAGCCTCTTACAACAGTGTAGTGAAATAAAATGTATATGAGCAGCATGAAACTGAAATATCAGGTAACATGACTTGGAGTGCCACATATTGGTGTATAATGACCCATAACTATTGGAGTATATTTTCAATACAATAGTAATGAGTTATTTTATCACTGACAATTACCTTTAAATTTAAATGTATTAAGTATGATGTATTTGACTTACATTACCTTCAAACACTTCATGAACAGTTATACATGTAGTTTCCGTGTCACTGTTTGTATCAGCTGCTGAATGATATACATTATGACATAGGTTAAATTGAAAATGTTTCAGGAATAACATATGTAAAGACATACTTGTTGGTACGCAATTAATCAATTTTATGTTGTTGCCTACTTTTTATACATGCACCTCTGTAGCCAAAAGCATACAAGACCGTAAATGCTGATGTTTAGTTAACTAATGTCAATAATAGAGAAGTTTGTGCATCCAGACAGACACCTGAACCAAGTTTATAGAAATACTGCCTCGGCACTAACACACTTCCTACTATAACAGAGAACCACTGTTCATGTTTCACTAAAACATTCTACCTAATTTGCATATTCACTTCAAAACTTTCATGTAGAAAATAATCATCAAATGTATTTACTCTTACTTAATTATCCATATAAAGATACACTTTAAGTCTTATAATCAAATGCCATGCAGTATCACTTGATTTATTAAGACCTTCCAGTATTTATAATGGGAGTACACATTTATACTGACTTTAGCTGTGTGTGTTTACAGTTTGTTCTATTTTAAATACAATGCATAGTTCTGTTAATAAATATGAACCTGTTAATC